>NC_056669.1:65332184-66017184 GCF_018350195.1 Panthera tigris | reverse complement strand
TTTTTGTGGCTGAATAATATTCCATTGTGTATATACACCACATTTTCTTTATCCATTCATCCATTGATGGATACTTAGGTTTCTTTCCTATTTTAGCTATTGTAAATAATAATGCAATGGAAATGGGATGCATAGATCTTTTCAAGTTAGTGTTTTCATTTCCTTTGAGTAAGTACCCAGAAGTGAATTGCTGCATCATAGGGTACTTCTATTTTTAATGTTTTGGGGAATCTCCATACTGTTTTCCATAGTGGCTATGCCAATTTACATTCCTAACTAAGGATTCCCTTTTCTCCATATCCTCACCAACACGTGATATTTCTTGTCTTTTTGGTAACAGGCATTCTAACAGGTGTGAGATTATATGTCATTGTGGTTTGGATTTGCATTTCTCTGATGATTAGTGATGTTGAGCATGTTTTCAAGTAGCTCTTGGCCATCTGTCTGTTACTGGCAAAAATGTCTATTCCAGTCCTCTGATTGGAATTTTTTAATTAGATTTTTTGTGGGGTTTTTTTTGTTTTTTGTTTTTTTTTTTTTTTTTGCTATTGAGTTGTATGAGTTCTTTTTATGTTTTGGATATTAACCCCTGACTGGATATATGATCTGTAAATACCTTCTCCCATTCAGTGGGTAGCCTTTCATTTTGTTGATAGTTTTCTTCCTTCCCTGTACAAAAGCTTTTTAATATGATGTAGTCTCATTTGTTTACTTTGCTTCTGTCGCCTTTGCCTTTTTGTTTTGTTTTGGTTATTTTTTAATGTTTTTATTTAAATTCCAGTTAGCTGACATACAGTATAATATTAGTTTCAGGTGTACAATATAGTGATTTCAACACTTCCATACATTACTCAATGCTCATCACAGCATGTGCATTCCTTAATCCCCATCACCTATTTTTTTAATATATATTTTTTATTTTTTTAGAGAGAGAGAGAGAGAGAGCATGAGCAGGGGAGAGAGACAGAGGGAGAAAGAGAGAATCTTTTTTTTAAAGTTTATTTATTTTGAGAGAGAGAGAAAGAGACAGCACAAGTTGGGGAGGGGCAGAGAGAGAAGGAGAGAGAGAGAGAGAGAGAGAGAGAGAGAGAGAGAGAGAGAGAGAGAGAGAATCCCAAGTAGCCTCTGCACTGTCAGCACAGAGCCTGGTGTGGGTCTCAAACCCATGAACCGTGAGATCATGACTTGAGCCAAAATCAAGAGTAAGACACTTAACCAACTGAGTTAGCCAGGTGCCTCTCCCCATCACCTATTTAACCCATCCCCGCCACCCAGCTCCCTTCTGGTGACCATCAGTTCTCTATAATTAAGAGTGTGTTTCTTGGTTTGCCTCCCTCTCTTTTTTCCCCCCTTGCTCCTTTGTTTTGTTTCTTAAATTCCATATATGAGTATTTGTCTTTATCTGACTTATTTCGGTTAACATGATACTCTCTTCTTCCATCTATGTCATTGCAAATAGCAAGATTTCATTTTTGATGGTTGAGTAATATTCCATTGTGTACATAAACCACATTTTCTTTATTTATTCATCAGTTGATGGACACAGTTGCCCTTATCTTTGGATTCAGGCCCTAAAAGTTATCACTTAGACCAGTGTCAAAGAATATACCACCTATGTTTTCTCCTAGGCATTTTATGGTTTCAGGTCTTACATTAAAGTCTTTTACCCATTTTGAGTTGATCTTGGTATATGATGTAAGGTAGTGGTCCAGTTTCATTCTCCTGCATGAGGATGTCCAGTTTTCCCAGCATCATTTATTGAAGAAACTACCCTTTCCCCATTGTATATTCTTGGCTCCTTTGTCATAAATTAATTGACCATGTATGTGTAGCTTTATTTCTGGGCTTTCTAATCTGTTCCACTGATCTATGTTTCTGTTTTTATGCCAATACCATAGTGTTTTGATTAGTATAGTGTTGTAATATACTTTGAAATCAGGAAGTATAATGAGTCAACATTATTCTTCTTTATCAAGATTACTTTGGCTATTTGGGGTCTCTTTTGGTTCCATACAGATTTTAAGATTGTTCTGTTTCTATTAAAAGCATCAATGGAATTTTGATAGGGATTGCATTGAATCTAGATTATTTTGGGATAATATGGACATATTAACAATACTAATTCTTTCAATCAGTGAGCACAGAATATCTTTCCATTTATTTGTGTCTTCAATTTTTTCATTGATATCTTATAGTTTGTGATGTACAGGTCTTTAACCTCCTTCATTAAGTTTATGTTTAGGTATTCTTTTTCATGCACTTGTAAATGGCATTGTTTTATTTTTTTCCTAGTAGTTTGTTATCAGTGTATAGAAACACAACAAATTTTTGTATATCTATCTCATATCCTTCAATTTTACTGAATTTGTTAATTAGTTTTAACAGTTTTTGGTGGAGTCTTTAGGATTTGCCAAAATGTAATATGTCATCTACAAATAGTCACAGTTTTGCTCCTTCCTCTCTGATTCTGATGTCTTTTACTTCTTTTTCTTGCCTAATTGCTCTGGCTAGGACTTGCAGTACTATGTTAAATAAGCATGGCAAGAGTAGGCATCCTTGTCTTGTTCCTGATCTTAGGGGAAAAGCTTTCAGCTTTTCACCTTTGAGTTTGATGTTAACTGTGGTATTGTCATACGTGGACATTATTATATCGAGGTATGTTCTCTACCCACTTTGTTGAGGGTTTTTATCATGAAACGAATGTTAAATTTTGTCAGATGTATTTTTGCATCAATTGGGATGATAATATGATTTTTATCATTTATTTTGTTACTGTGGAGTATCATACTGATTTGCAAATGTTGAACCATCCTTGAATTTCTGGAATAAATCCGACTTGATCATGGTGTATGATTGTTTTAATGTATTGTCAAATACAGTTTGCTTATACTTTGTTGAGGACTTTTCATCTGTGTTTATCAGGGATAGTAGCCTGTAATTTTCTTTTATTGTTCTGTCCTTGTCCAGTTTTGGTATCAGGATAATGCTGGCCTTATAAAATGACTTTAGAAGTGTTCCTATCCCTTCTATTTTTTTTGGAAGATTTTGAGAAAGATTAGTATTAATTTTTCTTTAAATGTTTGGTGGAATTCATCAGTGAAACCATCTTGTCTTGAACTTTTGTTTGTTGGGAGATTTTGATTACTCATTCAGTTTCTTAGTAGTCTGTTCAGATTTTCTATTTGTCGTCATTCATTCTTGGTAGAGATTATGTTTCTAGGAACTTATCCATTTCTTCTAGGTTGTAAATGACAGACTAGGTTTTATACACTATTTACTAAGGCATATATGTGCTAATTAACCGTATGTTTTCTTAAGCTGGTTCTTATAGTGTTCATAGTATGTCTTATAAACACTCAAAATGGATATCTTCTCTCTCTATAGGAGCTGGGCCTGGCTCTTGCCTTTCCGTCCTATACCCTCAACCCCTTACTCCTATCCAAAGCTTAGTCACCTAACTTAGAATAAACTCTTTTTCCTTCCCAATTCTTTTTTTTTTTTTTTTTTTTTTTTTTGAGAGAGCTCAAGTTGAGGAGGGGCAGAGAGAGGGGACAGAGGATCCAAAGCAGGCTCTGCACTGACAGCAGCAAGCCCGAGCTCAATGTGAGATTTGAACTCATGAATCGTGAGATTGTGACCTAAGCTGAAATCAGACACTCAACTGACTGAGCCACCCAGGTGCCCCCTTTCCTTCCCAATTCTGCCTGTCTTTTCATGGAAAAAAAATTCCTGATCTCCCTTATCAACAAGGATTCCTCTCTTTTTTCTAGTAACTTTGCTCCTTCTTTTCTCATGTCCAATACCTTTGCAGTCCCTACAGGCCTTTTGCCTTTTCTGGAGCAGTTACAATGTAGCGAAAAACCTTCTATTTTGTGTTTCTGTGTTGTTGTTTTTTTTCCCGGAGCGCAAGGTGTTTATTGTGGGGAAGAGTGGGGGTAGGGGAGGGCCTATGAAAGATGAAGGGGAAGGAAAAAGGACTGGGCTGGGGGAGCCACAGACTACGTGGCAGATCTCCCAAAGTCATGGACGTCTGGGGCAAAGAACGTTCATTAGAGGCTGTCAGCTAACTGCACTCCTTGCGGGTGAACAGTGAGTTCTTTCTTGAGGGAAGAAACCTGGAGCTCAGTGACATACAGAGGACAGTAAGAAGCATGCCCTCTTGCCCTCTAGGTGCTTAGAGCGAAAGACAAACACTCATGAAACTCATTCCAGGAGCCCAGCTTCCGGAGGGCCTTTTAACTTTGGGGCGTTACACAGCTTGTGCGTAGCCTTGGCTCGGCACAGGACAGAGGGCTGGGGGCCATTCGGGTTCAGCAGAGGTTAAAGGACAAGGGAAGAAGTGGGGGGTGGGGAGAAATGCATGGTTAGGTTGTGTTTCTGTGTTATTTAGGAAAATTATACCCAGAAAGAAAAGAGTTTGATTTTTTAAAAGAATTCCAGCCAATAGTGTAATTTTTTAAACCTAAGATAGCAGTAAGAATTAAGTATTTTGATGATTGTTAGTTTCAAAGTTAATTCTTACATCCTTTCAAAAATACCATGTCCGTGTGTGTGTGTGTGTGTGTGTGTGTGTGTGTGTTCATTCCAGAAGTTTTGTGGAAAAAACATACGTAGTTCACTAAAATGTTAATTAAAATTGGAAAGAGAATTTGATAGGTTGTCATGCCAATCATTTGACAAACTTTAGTGTTCCAAAATAAAAAATTAAACATAGTTCCTACCTGAGATTTAAGGCCCAAGGTATGTGTCACTAATATTTACACAATGTTGAACCTAGAGAGCTATACATGATTGCTACACTCACCTAATACACCTGCCTACTTACTGAATTTTATTTCCTATTTCGTCAGTGACTACAGGACTATATAAGACACTAATTAGTTTTTTAAAAGAAATGAAAGCGAAGTTGTTTCGAATCTTGCTAGAAAATCATGTAGCTAGCAAATGTGAAGGAAGAGGTATTAAAATATTCAAACAATGATGGCCTAGAGGAAATTCCAGAAATTGTAAGCTCTAGAATGTCCCGATTATGAGTCCTAGTCATTTGCCTCCACACATTTACTTCCACTCCCCTCCTAAAATACAACTAAAAATGATAGTAGAGGGATTTTTTTAAAGATTAACAAAAATCCACGCGAACAAATAAAACAAATGTTAGTGAAAGAAGGAAGGAAGGAAGGAAGGAAGGAAGGAAGGAAGGAAGGAAGGAAAAAGAAAGAAAGAAAGAAAGAAAGAAAAGAAAAGAAAGAAAGGAAAGAAAGAAAGAAAGAAAGAAAGAAAGAAAGAAAGAAAGAAAGAAAGAAAAGAAAGAAGAAAGAAAAGAGAAAAGGAAAGAAAGATGAGCAACAAAATTTTGGAAGACAAAGCAAATGGACAGTGGTTAAGTGACTTAATAAGCATGAGAAAGCTGAAATTAGGAACATGAGGAAAAAGCAGAAAAGCATTCTGGTTTATACAGAACTCCCCCCAAAACTCAGAAATTGGTAGGAGTAAAGAAATTATGGCCATGGTGGAATTCCAAATAAAGGTAGTAAGTATGAAGATGAGGCGACAGATGACAAACGTGATGAGGACAGAATTAACAGTATTTGATGAAGCTTCAAGAGGGCAATGATTATATAACTGTTTAATTGACAACCCCTCAGCACAATGCACCTAGTTCAACTAAAGATATTTGTTGGATGGATAGATGAAAGGAAGTTCGCATTGGAAGCATCAACTTGATATCTGATTGAATGTCAGAGTATGACATGATAGATTTCTGGTTAGGTGACTAAATAGATGGTGGTCCTTTTTACCAAGTCAGTATAGAATGATATCAGGCCTGAAGGTGAGGGTGAGGGATAGAGATAATTCAGTTTAAGATACATTGAGTTTGAGGTATTTGCATGACATCAAATTGAAGGTGTCTTGTCAGCTAGAGATGAGGAGGGTTATCTAGGCTGAAAATATAAATTTCGGTGGCACCTTACACCACAGAAGTGGCTATGCCAGCCTAAGGAAAGTAGGTACTATACAAGAGGAGATACAAGGATGAAAAAAGAGTTGAGGGGGTACCTAGGTGGCTCAGTCAATTAAGCGTCCAACTCTGGATTTTGGCTCAGGTCATGATCTCATCGTTCGTAAGTTCAAGCCCCTTATCGAGCCACATGCTGACAGTGCAGAGCCTGCTTGATATTCTCCCCCCCCCCAACCCCTCCCTGACACGCACTCACTGTCTCTCAAAATAAATAAATTAATTTAAAAAAAATAAAAAGCGGGGTGCCTGGGTGACTCAGTCAGTTAAATGTCTGACTTCAGGTCATGATCTCACAGCTGACAGCTCAGAGCCTGGAGCCTGCTTCAGATTCTGTCTCCCTCTCTGTCTCTGCCCCTTCCCTGCTTGTGCTCGCGCTCTCTCTCTCTCTCTCTCTCTCTCTCTCTTTAAAAAAAATAAATAAACATTTAAAATAAATAGTTTAAAAATAAAAAGAAAAAAGAATTGAGAAATACATTTAGAGGGTTGGAAGAATAATAAAAATCTATAAATGATATTGAGACAAAAGTATAATGGGTGTCAGAGGACAGAAGTTGTAAAAGGAAAAGTAGAATCATGGAGGCCAAGGAAGGAAATTAGTTTAAGAATAAAGTGACTTTTTAAAAAAAATTTAAATGGTATGAATAAACATATAATTTGTGATTAAGAAAAATATGAAGTATGGACACCAAATGTTACATTGGTTGTTTAAAGGTTGTGGGATTTGACACAAGATGTTTTTCTTTCTTTTCACTTACCTATATTTTCTGTCTTTTATAATGAAATGGAAGTTTGTGTGTTTTTGTTTTTTCTTAAGGAAAGCAGTTTCAAAAAAAGAAGAAGCATGTGTTTAGTCTTAGCAAATGGTATGGAGGTTAAATTAAATGTCTAAATGTAATCCATTTGGTTAGCGAGTAAGAGATTAGCAGTAAAAGTGGGGGTGGGGCCTTCAGAAAGCCAAAGCCAATGTAAAGGGGGATGATCTTCTGGCAAGGGTCTAGTTTTATTTGTTATTAAGACAAAAGTGCAGAATTTGTACATTGTTTTCTTAAGCTTCCCAGGGCTGCTTTCATGTTACTATCCTAACCTTCTGTAACACTTCACATTTTACTGAGTGTCTTTCTTATCAGTGCTTTAGAAAAAAAAAAAATTAATCACAGAGTTGATCATTCCTTGCCAAGTTATCTTTAAGAATGGTTAGATGTAGTTAATAGAGTCTCACTTTCATGTATTTCATTCAATGTATGGAATCTGCTTTTGACGTTCAAAAAGATTTTCATAAATAGTGCTGATGAGTAATTATAGTCTTACACATTCCAGAATATTTTTCTTGAAACCAAAAGCTAGGTAAGGTTTTTCTAATCTTATGTTATTATTATTTTTACAATGTAGATGATGTAGAAAATTATCACTAGTTATTAATGATAATTGGTTGCATAAGTATTTTGTCTTTTGCTAATATTATAAAGGCAGCATAATGGTAACTTTAAAATACTAAAAAGAACTGTTGATTTTTCTTTATAACCTCACTTACGTACATGAAGCCTTTTCTAATGTGGAAGGCTTTTCTTAGGTTGTATTTATTTATTAGCCGTTCTAAATGTGGCAGATTTATAATTTCTTTTTTCCTCACAGGAACTTACTTAAAATATGCTCTTTTGGGGGAGAGGTGGGGCAAAGGAAAGCAAACAAAAAATACAGTCTAAAAGGTACCTTGAAACTATGTAAACTGTATAAATTATTAATGTTATCTCTTCATGATTAAATCCACTAGCTTTGCCTTGCTTTGAAGATAGAGGAAGCATTTTATCAATTAGAATTTCTTTTTGAAGCACTCTTTTGCCTTGGCTTCCATGATTAAATATTTCCTACATGTCCTCCTCCTTCTGTGGCCATTCCTTTTCCATCTTGGAAAGCTTATCCTTCTCCACGTGGCTTTTAATTTGTAAAGCCTCTTATTCCCTTTTTTGTCTCATTCTCTATCCTCTTCAAGGATGATCTCTTCCACAGCCACAACTTAACTCGCAAATTTGTTTCTCTTTTGTCTCATTCTCTATCCTCTTCAAGGATGATCTCTTCTACACCCACAATTTAACTCGCAAATTTGTTTCTCTACTCCAGACCTTTTCTCTGAGCTCTACACCCAAATATCCAGCTGACTACCTGATATCTCATTTTCATGTCTCAAGGACACTTCAACTTCAGTTACAAACTGAACTTATGATATCCATTTTCTCTACCCTTCAACCCTCAAACCTTATCCCTTTTTTATTATTCCCAGTGCTGGCACACGTACCACCACTGATCCAATTACACAAGCCAAAACCTGCATTATCCTTGACACCTTCTCCCTCATCCCCAACATCAAGTTATATTGATAACTCAATCTGCTTCTCTCTCCCAAGACGATGACTCTTTTCTTGTCTGCTGGTCCCTGGGCATTAGGAGTCAAAGTACCTTGGTGACAGCTCCAATTTATAGATTAATGAGATTCTTGTTTTATCCCCTGGTAGAACTGTTCCTCCTTTGGGGACTGGAAGCTCCAACCTTGCAGAGCTCAGAGTTACATCAATGGAAGTAAAAATTCTCCAAGTGGGTCACTATGTGTGATGAGAAGCAGGCAGGGCTTTTGATTCCTGGATCTCCTACAGAGCCTTTTATTGCTCTAGACACCGCTTAAATCTACTGTCACCTGGTATGAACTAGAGCAGTAGTCCCAGATGTGGAATATGCTGCGTCCATAACCCAAAGAGGCCTACCAGAAATTGTGCTTCCTTCCTCATGGTGGGAGATATAAGATGCAACAAATTGTCCTTTACTTTCAGTGAATGTCCCAGCATGCCAGAACCTTCATAGTGCTTATCTCCCATCCTCTGGGTACATATGCCTTACCAAGGTTTCCAGTATGGTAGCCACTTCTTGTTCATCCAGCCTGATTAGCATGATGTCATTAACATAGTGGATCAAATATAATGTTCTATGTGACATTTGAATGGTCCACATTTCTTCACAACTGAATTTGTATGGAAGGGTTTTAGTTAACACAACCCTGTTTACCATTGTCCATTTCATATAAGTTCAGACTGTTTCAGATTGTCCTCTCTGATAGGGATAGAAAAGAACATGTTTACCAAATCAGATGTTGCATGCAACATACCTGAGGCCATGATAATCTACTGTAGCAAAGGCAACACATCTTTGTTACATAACTACATCTGGTTTCTGCAGACAC
The DNA here is from genome assembly GCF_018350195.1 of Panthera tigris. NCBI lineage: Eukaryota > Metazoa > Chordata > Mammalia > Carnivora > Felidae > Panthera > Panthera tigris. The sequence continues at coordinate 66,007,936 of NC_056669.1, read as the reverse complement.
CAGACTGGAGAATTAAATAGAGATAAGACAGAGACCATTACTCCTGAATCCTTTAGCTCATAAGAAGGGAACTAATTTTCATTATCAACACCAATAAATCCATTTAAAATAGGGACTAAAATTTCATACAAATAGTGGGGACAAGGGTTTGTTTGGTACATTATATTTTCTAAAAAGTCATAAAATTTTATTTAAAAAATATAGGTTACAATTTTCATCATGTGCTGATTGTTGTAGAACTAAAGTATAAATCTGACTTTTGTTTGGGTGAGGGAAAAGTGTTTAAAATATTTTTTCTAGCAAAGTCACGTGGTGGTTTACTTTGTGTTTGGCTTTTATAGCACTTTCCTAAGGACGATTTTTGTAAAAATTTTTAAAGCCTTCATTATTTTTCCCCAGGGACACCCTTAATCCTTTGACATCAAATTGTTTTCTTTTAAAGCATATATAAAATCATCCTAACTTATTATCTTTTTTTTTTTACTTGATCTGACTTTGTTGGATTTTCCTTTGTTATTATGATTTTTGATTTAAGCACTTCTTTGGCATCACTATGGTAGGTTTCGTAACATCCTATCTTGTATTGGCACATGTTTGCCCTGATGTGATTTAATTGGATAAGTAGAGATAGATGCCAGCATTAACCAAGAAGGTATGTTTCAGTAGAGACTAATTTGATGATGGTAATGATGGTGGTGGTGGTGATGTATTCTTTTTGTCTTGATCAAAAGAATGTTTGGTAGAGTCATTGTGATGTTGGATATACCTATAATTCATTCATTTTCACTTTCATGTAGTATTCCTTTGTATATTATACCACATTTTATTCATTTTTCCAAATACCTTTTTTTCCTTATATTTGGCACTCACCAGGCTCTTTACAGATGAAGAATAACTTCATTATTTATTTTACTTTCTCCTAACTACTTTCTCTGTTTTCTATTTATAGCACCCTGTTAGGCATATTTTAGAAACTTTGACATGATTCCCTATATTTCTTAATTGTTTTAAATTCCTGAAGATAGAAATGCAATAAAAGGATACCATGACAAAAAATTATCTTCCATCCCTTCTTTTGTATCTTAATTTTAGCAAGCATATTTTCAATTTTCAGTTGCTTTTTTATAGATGTAATATAGTTTCAAACTCTGAGGATATTATTTATAATTACTAGAAAATTTCTTAGTCTGAATTATATGTTTCCACAGATGCCATTTTTAGATTCCATCTCATACTTTTTTGCCTTTGAGAGGCAAGAGAACGTAAAGGTTTAAAGCACAAATCCTAGAGTGAGACTACCTGGGTTTGAATTCTGGTTCTGCCATTTGTAGCCCTGTAACCTCTTGAGAGGCTCAGTTCCTTCATCAACAAAATGGATAAAATTATAGTATCTACCTTCTAGAGATGTGAAAATTAAGTGAAATAATTTGTATAAATTCAGATTTAAAGCATGTCTGGTACTTTGTAAGCACTCAGTAAACGTTAGCTATTATTACTATATGCCAGGTGCAGTGTTCTAGTTTCCAGGCATATAAAATTAAAGCAGACATGGGCCATTCACTCAAAAACTTATAACAAAGATTGATATTATTTGTCAAGCCTAGCATTCATGTTCCATCCCAGTGGGAGTCATGGTACATATTAAATAACCATAGTGGTTCAAAATTATGATATATTCTTTGTTGTTATGTAAATTAATTTAGCATTAAAATATAACCTGAAACTATAATGGGAGTTCTTGTACTTATTTTGTGCTTAGCACTGTACTTGGAAAGAGTAAGAACATATAGGGGTAGGTATATGGAAGTTCCAAGGGGCAAGAGTGTAAATGACAAAGCAAGGCATGGATGGTATTCCTAGGGATATTACATGCTGTAAGAATTACAATGATGTGGAATAGGTGGTAAATAAAGCAGACTGCCTATAGCTGCAGCTTGTGGTAGGAGGGCCATTTGGTTAGTTGGGTTTGGAAATGGATCCACACCATGGAGGGCTTAACAAGCGTGGCTCATGAGTTTGGTCATTATCCTGTAATGGTCAGAGATTTTTGAACAGGAGAGTAATATGATATAAAAAGGTATTTTGTCTGTGGTAGTTTAATTCTTGTCCCTATGTAGAAGATATAAATAAGTGTTCTCAGTGTTTTGGACAATTCAAAAACCTTCTGAGTTCTATCTAATCTCAACTCTAAAAAAAAGTCAATTCTGTAAGACATTATGCCTCTCAATCTCATTTTTTCCTTTAATATTTAAATATTTTATTTTTGAGAAATTCCCAAGTTTTGTGAAATAGGAATGCTGGGCCATGACAGTTCAAAGGTACACAGATTAAAAGTATGAAATAGTTGAAGGTAATGGGAAATTAAGATTGCAGGGCTCACTCTTCAGTTGTAGCAGGAAAATTAAAGGTAAACTACATAGCAAACTTCAGAATAAAACATATATAAGTATTCAAGTCCTTGCAAGTTTATAAATTGCCTGTTAGGTCTGCAACTACATTGCTATTATGTGGCCAAAGCACATGGGACTTCAGGATGTGTATTTATGGACTGATTGCCCAACAGATAACTGCACTATTCCGGAATGCTATTGCTAGCTATGTCAATAGTTTTAGACTTATTGTTTTAAAATTTTTCCATTTTTCAGCCTAATTAACTTAGAATGTCTCTAACGTGATTTGCAAAGAATTTTATATTTATATTTTGCAATCAGCATTTGACTGGTGCTCAGGTTTGAGACATGCACTACAATGTGTAAACATTTTGTACGATAATAAAGAGTTCCTAAATGTTTTATGATTGCCTGTTCCCTGCTAATTGGTCATGGATTGAAAATCCCTATTGTTTAATTTTTTTTAATTTGTGGGAAATTTTTATAAATGAGTGTGTGGGGCTTCATATCACAGCTGTTGTCATTTAAAGTTTGGACAGCATCATTACAAATGAAGCCCTGCTGTGAAATCAAAGTCAAAAGGCATCTTGGCATCCCAACCATTTCCTTAGGAGAAGATTACAGCTCAAGTCTGTTGAATTTTATTGCTTTGGGCCCCATGACAGTCTTCAGAAACATGCAAGGCATTTCTGTTAAAGAAACTCAGATGTGCTAGGACACAGGGGATGACATTCTTGTGCATAGCAGTGTCTTAAGCAAGGGGGTAAGGAATAAGGAAGAAAAAGATGATTCACACTTTTTGTTGTGTTCTGGGATTATTTTATAAAGTCCATGGAAGTGATAGAGAACATAGTGTGAGTGATACCATATAGGAAAAAGGTGTGATATTTTCCTACATGGCCTGACTGTATATTTTTTTTCAGCTTTATTGAGGTATAGTTGACAAAATTGTAATATATTTAAAACGTACAACACAACAGTTTATATGGTACACGGTGTGAAAGGATTGCCACAATTGAGTTAATTAACATATCTATCACTTCACATATTCATATATTTACCTTTTTGGGGGGCAAGAATACTTAAGTTGTGTTTTCTCAGCAAATTTCATTTATACAACTATACTCACTATCAACTATACTCACCATGTTTTACATTAGATTCTCAGATCTTATCATCTTACAGTTTAAAGTTTCTACCCTTTTAGTAACCTTTGTCCATTTCCCCCACATCCCAGCCCCCAACAAACAACCCATTCTACTCTGTTACTGAGTTCAACTTTTTTTTTAAGTTCCATCTATAGGTAGTGTCATGCAGTATTTGTCTTTCTTTGTCCGGCTTATTTCACTTACCATAACACCCTCTACATTCATCCACATTGTTGCAAATGGCAGGATTTCCTTCTTTTTTAAGGCTTAGTAATATTCCATTGTATATGTATACCCCATTTTCTTTATCTAGTCATCCATTGATGGACACTTAGGTTGTTTGCATACCATGGTTATTGTGAGTAATGCTGCAGTGAACATGGGAATACAGATAATCTTTTCAAGGTAAGGATTTCATTTCTTTCAAATATATACCCAGAAGTGGGATTGCTGAATCATATGGTACTTATATTTTTAATTTATTGAGGAACCTCCTTACTGTTTTCCATAGTAGCTGTCCTAATTTATATTCCCACCAATATATTCCACATACTCACCAGCACCCATAATTACTTGTCTTTTTTTTAGCATTATTTTTTAAATGTTTGTTTATTTAGAGAAAGAGTGTGTGAGTGGTGAAGGGGCAGAAAGAGAGGGAAAGAGAGATTCCCAAGCAGACTCCATGCTCACTGCAGAGCCCAACGTGGGCCCCCATCCCACAGCCATGAGGTCATGACCTGAGCCTAAATCAAGAGTTGGACATTTTAACTGACTGAGCCATCTAGGTGTCCAACTTGTCTTTTTGATAATAGCCATTCTAACAGGGATAAAGTGATATTTAATTGTGGTTTTGATATGCATTTCCCTGATGATTAACCATGTTGAATACCTTTTTATGTGCCCATTGGCAATTTGGATGTCTTCTTTAGAAATATGTCTATTCTGTTCCTTTGCAAATTTTTAATTGGGTTGCGGGGCTTTTTTAGTGTTTTTTGGGGTTTTTTGTTTGTTTGTTTTGCTATTGAGTTGTATGAGTTCCTTGTTTTCTCCCTAGCACTTTTATAGTTTCAGGGCTTATGTTCAAGTCTTTAATCCATTTTGAGTTGATTTTTGTGTATAATATAAGGTAGGGGTCCGGTTTCATTCTTCTGCCTGTAGATATTTAGTTTTCCCAACCTGACTATATCTTAAAATAAAAACCTAAATGTGCCTCCAAGGTAATGACTGCCTTCAAAATCATCTCTCAGTTGATTATATGATATTTTTGAAATGAGTTCTGATTGATTGGTATTCCTCATTCTTCCCCTCTTCCCTCCTTCCCTTACTCCTTCCTTATCTCTCTCTCCCTCTCCTCCTTACTCCTCTCTTCTCTTCCTTTTCTTCCTCTCTCCTTTCTAGCACATACTCTTTTCTACTAGTATACCTGAGAGATGTTACTTAAATAGCTCTATTAGTCACTCTTTTTATATCTAAATTTCATGTTCCAGAATTTAAAACCAAAGATCACTTGATCTAAGTTAAGATCTATCCAACCAGTAACCTAACTCCAGCAATCATTTCCGAAGACACATCATGTGTGAATATGGTTGTCCCTCATATTTTAAGGATGTGTTCCATTCAACCATGGATTCATCTCATCCCTATAAAATGTGTTATTTGTCATCTGTTTTCCCTTTTGGAGTAGTTTCCTGAGTTCATTGACTATGAAGTGCCTTCCATATAGTAGATAATATTTGTTGAATGAATGCAAATTGTTATCCCAAGGAATATCCTGCTAACAACTCTAAACACTCATTCTGGAAATCTAAGACTTAGCAAGATAATTTGTTTCTACTGATCTTTCTGCTTTGTGAGTGTCTGAAAAAGATATAAATCATTCATCAGCTTTCCATAGACATTGATATTGCTTCTTATTCACTGCTATAACAATACTGCTATAGAGCTAATAGTTTAGTAAGGAGACAGAAAAGTAAATAGATAATTACAGTATAGTATGCTATGCTAAGTATATCCTAACCTCAGTGATAATAAAAAATGTGTGTGTGTGTGTGTGTGTGTGTGTGTGTGTGTGTGTGTAATATTTGCTATGTGCCAGGTACAATGTTAAGTATTTTACTTATATTACTGGTTTTTAACTTAAATACATTGTGGTCTGACAACCATATCTATATGTTATTAATCTTTTGAAATTTACTGAGAGTTCTTTTATGGCCAAGTATAAAGTCAAGTTTTCTAAACCCATCTGAACAGGGTTAGAGTATAAACAGATCAAGTAGTGTTCTATAGTGTTCTATCCATTAGCTCTAACTTTTTAAAAATCTTCCATATTGATTTTTCTACCTGCTTGAGGTATTAAATACTGAAGTGGTATATTAAAATCTTTCAATGCAATTGTGAATTTATCTGTAATTTTTATATGTCTGTCAGTTTTTGCTTTAATGTTTTCAGTTGAAGGCTAAGTTAATTAAGTTTAAACACATTTAAAATTGTTATATATTTGTGATAAATTGAGCTATTTTATATAATGCTTCTTTTTATTTCTTGTAATGCATTTTTCCTTAAGATTATTTTATATGATTGTTAATATAGGTATTTCACCTTCTGTTGGTATTTGCTTGGTAAATCCTTTCCCATTCTTTTAACCTTTGTGTATTCTTGAGTTACAGATGTATCCTTTTTAAACAAAAAATATATGGAATCTAATTTTTTATTCAGTGATAATCTTTGCCTTTTAGCCAGAATATTTGGTTCATTTCTGCTCTATACTTTTATTTATTTATACCATCTTATTATTTTCTCATTGTTTCTCCTTGGGGGGGTTCTTTTCCTCTTTCTTGCTTTCCTTTGAGTTATAAATTTTTGTTTGTTTTCCTCTCCATTTTTTTCTCCATTAGATTGGAAGTGGTAACCCATTCTACATTCCTTGGCAATAATATTTTTTCTTTTCAAATTTTTATTTAAATTCCAGTTAGTTCACATATATTAATTCCTCACTTATATATAACACCCAGTATCCATCATAACAAGAGCCCTCCTAATACCCATCAACCACCTAACCCATCCCCCACCCACCTCCCTACATCAACCCTCAGTTTTTTCTCTATCTATAAGAGTCTCTTATGGTTTGTTTCCCTCTCTCTTTTTTTCTTTTCTTCCCTTTCCTGTATATTCATCTGTTTTGTTTCTTAAATTCCACAAATGAGTGCAAACATATGGCATTATGGTAACATATCGTTTGTGAGTTCGAGCCCCACATCAGGCTTGCTACTGTCAGCACAGAGCCTGCTTCTGATCCTCTGTCCTTCTCTCTCTGCCCCTCCCCAGCTTGTTCTCTCTCTGTCTCTCAAAATAAATAAACTTATAAAAAATAAAAAATAAAAAAGAAGAGTTAATACTTATTCTTCTCAAACTATTCCAAAAAATAGAAGAGGAAGGAAAACTTCTACATTCATTCTATGAGACCAGCATTACTAAAACCAGACAAAGACTTCACTAAAAAAGAGAACTACAGGCCAATATCCCTGATGAATATGGATGCAGAAATTCTCAGTAAAATACTAGCAAACCGAATCTAACAATACATTAAAAAAATAATTCACCACAATCAAGTGGGATTTATTCCTGGGCTGCAAGGGTGAGTCAATATTTGCATATAAATGTGATATTAATATTAATCATAGAAAGGATAAGAACCATTTGATCATTTCAATAGATGAAAAAAACATTTGACAAATTACAACATCCATTCATGATAAAAACTCAAAAAAGTAGGTTTAGAGGGAACATACCTCAACATAATGAAGGGTATATATGAAAAATCCACAGTTAATGTCATCCTCAATGGGGAAAAACTGGGAGCTTTTCCGGTATGGTCAGGAACAAGACAGGGATGTCCACTCTCATCACTTTTATTTAACATAGTACTAGAAGTCCAAGCCATAGCAGTCAGACAACAAAAAGAAATAAAAGGCATCCAAACTGGCAAGGAAGAAGTAAAAAACTTTCACTATTTGCAGACAACATGATACTCTATATAAAATACCTGAAAATTTCCACCAAAAAACTGCTAGAACTGATACACAAATTCAATAAAGTCCCAGGATGCAAAATCAACATAGAAATCTGTTGCATTTCTATACACCAGTAATGAAGCAGCAGAAAAAGAAATCAAGGAATCAATCCCATTTGCAATTGTACCAAAAACAATAAGATACCTCAGAAGAAATCTAACCAAAGAGGTAAGACCTGTACTCTGAAAAGTATTAAACACTGATGAAAGAAGTTGAACATGACACGAAGAAATGGAAAAACATTGCATGTTCATGGATTGGAAGAACAAAGATTGTTAAAATGTCTATACCACTTGGGGTGCTTGGGTGGCTCAGTCAGTTGGGCACCTGACTTGGGCTCAGGTCATGGTCTCACGGTCCGTGAGTTCAAGCCCCGCTTCGGACTCTGTGCTGACAGCTCAGAGCCTGGAGCCTGTTTTGGATTCTGTGTCTCCCTCTCTCTCTGACCCTGCCCCATTCATGCTCTGTCTCAAAAATAAATAAACGTTAAAAAAAAAAAAGTCTATACTACTTAAAGCAGTCTACACATTTAATGCAACCCCTATCAAAATACCAACAGCATTTTTTACAGAGCTAGAACAAATAATCCTAAAATTTGTATGGAACCACAAAGCAACCTTAAAGAAGAGCAAAGCTGGAGGCATCAGAATTCTGGACTTCAAGCTATAGTACAAAGTTGTAGTGATTAAAACAATATGGTACTGGAACAAAAATAGACACATAGATAAATAGAACAGAACAGAAAACCCGCAAGTTGACCCACAACTATACAGTCAATTAACATTTGACAAAACGTGAAAGAACGTCCAATGGAAAAAAAAGTCTCTTCAACAAATAGTGTTGGGAAAACTGTTCAGTTGGGAAAACGAAACAATAACATGCAAAAGAACGAAATTAGACCACTTTCTCACATCATACACAAAAATATATTCAAAACAGATTAAAAACCTAAATGTCAGATTTGAAACCAAAAACTCCCTAGAGAAGAAGAGAGACAGTAACCTCTTTGACATCAAGTGTAGCAACTTCTCACTAGATATGTCTCGAGGCAAGGGAAACAAAAAGCAAAAATAAACTATTGGGACTTCATCAAAATAAAATGCTTCTGCACAGCAAAGGAAACAGTCAACAAAACTAAAAGGCAGCTACAGAATGAGAGAAGATATTTGCAAATGACATATCGGATCAAGGGTTAGTATCCAAAATATACCAAAGTCTTATAAAAATCAACACCGAGAAAATGAATAACCCAGCTAAAAAATGGTCAGAAGACATGAACGGACATTTCTCCAAAAGACATACAGATGACCAACAAACATGTGAAAAGATGCTCAATATCACTCATCATCAGGGAAATGTAAATCAAAACTACGATGAGATATCACCTCACATCTATCACAATAGCTAAAATCAAAACCACAAGAAACAACAGGTGCTGGCAAGAATGTGGAGAAAGGGGAGCCCCCTTGCACTGTTGGTGTGAATGCAAACTGGTGCCTCCACTCTGGAAAACAGTATGGAGTTTCCTCAAAAAGTTAAAAATATGACTTACACTAGGATCCAGCAATTGCACTAATAGCTATTTACCCCAAAAATACAAAAATACTAATTCAAAGAGATACATTCACCCTGATGTTTATACCATTATCTACAATAGCCAAACTATGGAAGGATCCCAGAGGTCTAATCTACTGATGAATGGATAAAGAGAAAGTGATGTGTATATATGTACATATATACATTGGAATATTAGCCATCAGAAAGAATGAAATCTTGCCATTTGCAAGGATATGAATGGAACTAAAGAGTATTCTGCTAAGTGAAATAAGTCAGAGAAAGATACCGTATCATATCACTTATATGTGGAATTTAAGAAACAAAACAAAGAGAAAAAAAAGAGAGAGGAAGGCAAACCAAGAAACAGACTCTTAGAAAAACAGAAACTACAGAGAACAAACTAATGGTCACCAGAGGGGAGGTGGGGGGGTGGGGAATGGGTGAATAGGTGATGGGGATTAAGGACTGCACTTGTGATGAGCACTGGGTGTTGTATATAAGTGATGAATCACTAAATTCTACACCTGAAACTAATATTATGCTGTGTATTAACTAAATGGAATTTAAATAAAAACTTAAAAATTTTTTCCCAAATTTTTTTTGTCTTGTTTCTAAAATAATGTGCTTCGGATACAGGAGTACTGATGCATAGGGGCACTTGTACCCCAATGTTTATAGCAGCACTCTCAACAATAGCCAAATTGTGGAAAGAGCCTAAATGTCCATCAACTGATGAATGGATAAAGAAATTGTGGTTTATATACACAATGGAGTACTACATGGCAATGAGAATGAACGAAATATGGCCCTGTAGCAACGTGGATGGAACTGGAGAGTGTGATGCTAAGTGAAATAAGCCATACAGAGAAAGACAGATACCATATGTTTTCACTCTTATGTGGATCCTGAGAAACTTAACAGAAACCCATGGGGGAGGAGAAGGAAAAAAAAAAAAAGAGGTTAGAGTGGGAGAGAGCCAAAGCATAAGAGACTCTTAAAAACTGAGAACAAACTGAGGGTTGATGGGGGGGCGGGAGGGAGGGAAGGGTAGGTGATGGGCATTGAAGAAGGCATCTTTTGGGATGAGCACTGGGTGTTGTATGGAAACCAATTTGACAATAAATTTCATATATTAAAAATAAAATAAAATAAAATAAAATAAAATAAAATAAAATAAAATAAAATAAAATAAAATAAAATAAATAATGTGCTTCAAGGACAGTTTTGTTTTGTTTTGTTTTGTTTTTTCAAATTTACCTAAGTAATACTTAGTGACAATTTGGAACAAAAGTAAAAACCCCTTAAGACAGCAAACAATGTGTCCTAGATTTTTGTTTCCATATATTTGTGATTTCTGGTAAATGTCCTAATAATGCTCATTTCTCTTTGTTTTGTTTAAGGATTGTTCAAGTTTAGAAGAATATAACATTGCTGCAGCATTACTCCCTTTGACCAGTGCTTTCTACAGGGTAAGTTTCATTGGTCTATACGTAAGCTCATTATGATTCACGTAAATGTATGTAGTTTGATTTATCATAAAACTACATGAATCTTGTCCCCCGGTATGTCTAACATATATCTGTAGCAATATTTATTATAACATTTATTGCATACAGTTGACCCTTGAACAACACAGATTTGAACTACACGGGTCCACTTATTTGTGGATTCTTTCCAGTACAGTACTGCAAATGTATTTTCTCATCCTTATGATTTTCTAAATAGTATTTTCTCTAGTTTACCGTAAGCATACAGTATATAATACATATAACATACAAAATATGTGTTAATCAACTTTGTGTTGTAATGCTTCCAGTCAACACTAGGCTATTAGTAGCTAAGTTTTGGGGGGAGTAACAGTTATGTGTGGATTTTTGACTGCACAGGGGTCAATGCCCCAACCCCCACATTGCTCAAGGACCAACTGTACTATGTGTAGAAAATTTAATATATAATAATAAATCATCTCCTAAGATAGATCCCGCCATTCCAGCCCTGCTTTATTTTTCTTTATAGCTGAATTTGTACCTGAAATACCTGAAATTATATTATGCATTCGTTTGTTTACATATGAGTATTTTCCCCTACTGCAGAAAGTAAATTCCATGAGGCTAGGATATTGTCTTATAAATATTTATTGATAAGGCCAGGTTTGTTTTTTTTTTTAATTTCAGTCTGTCCACAGTCTCTGAGTTAAAGGTCTTAACCTTTAAAGGTTCTCCATAATCAGGAACTCTTTCTCTGCTGCTGTGTCACTGCATATACCTCTTTCTTCCTACTTATTGTCCCTTCTTCTTTTAAAACAAAAAGTGGAATTTATGATGTTCACACTTCTGAGAACTGGCAGGTCATACTGAACATGCTCAGGAAACAAAGACAAATCTCAAAAATACCAAACAAATGAATTTTAGGTTTAGAAACTAATGGCTGGAGCTTGAGCATCATCTTTTGGTCTTCCCTCCCCAGCTTAACCCTACCTCCAGGCCCATTCCAGTTTTCCTTCAATGAATACATACCAGCCTTCTCTGAACTCCCTCACCCTTCATCTCATTCCGCTGCTAGCATGGAGAACACTGTTACAAAAATAGGCCAGGCTGTCCTGGATCCTAAGCTACCTAGGAAAGGTGTGTCTATATCTCAGAGCAGCCAGAAAACTCAGTCCTCTGTCTAACTAGCCATCATATAGGGCCTCACATGGCATTTGTTAAAGAAAATGGCATTTTTAGGGGCACCTGGCTGGTTCAGTTGGTTGAGCTTCTGACTTCAGCTCAGATCATGATCTTGCACTTTGTGAGTTCAAGCCCTGCATCAGGTTCTGTGCTGACAGCTCAGAGCCTGGAGCCTCCTTTGGATTCTGTGTCTCCTTCTCTCTCTGCGTCCCACCCCGCCCCCCACTCCCACATTTGCTCACTCTCTCTCTCAGAAAAACAAACATTAAAAAAAATTTTTAAAGAAAATGGCACTTTAAATCTTTCCTACCTTCAACATTTAAGGTATTTTTAAACTTAAATATTAGAGAAAATAAGAATTGACAAATGAAACTCAATTCCTCAAATGACCCATTGCTTATGATTTTTTAAGCAGAATTATTTAACCATTTTGCAGTATTAGGGTTTGATCATGATAGCAGAAGCACCAAGAATTATATAATTAAGGAATTTATAAGGGACCAACCCTTATATTGTTATAGAAACAAAGGGAAAGTTTGTGGAAGACTTTGAATTAGGCTTTGCCCATAGGCCTGAAGTTTCTGTAGGTCACAACACAGGGAAGAACAAGGACAAATTGGAATCTGTGTATACCTCTCACTTCTTCAAACCTCAGCGATACAGATGACCTGCAAAAGAAACAGCACTGTTGGCCATAGAGCTACACATGCACCTGGCCCCAGGCTAGGAGAAGCTGAAGGAGATGTGGCAGGAAACGGAGGAACTGTGAGCTCAGTCCCTTCCCCATATCAACATGAGTCAGCAGATCAGGGACAAAGTATATGAGCTGTAGCAGGATATAGCATCCTATATTGCCTTCAGAGTATAATGACTGCTGCTTCATTTTTGTCCAAATGTTAGAGAAATTTCTCTTGTGGCCAATCCTAACCCTGGAACAGAAAGACATTTCTGAGAAATGTCTTAGCTTAGCTTATTTTACACAGTGCAAAACCATCACACTGGTTTTAGTTTTGTGAGAGTTTTTAATTAGCTAATAAGTTGGGCTAAATGTCATACTATTTATCAAGTTTGTGTTATCAAACTTAGTAATTCAAATTTATGTTTTAGGGGTGGGTTTATGGGTTTAATTCTTTGTTGTTGGCTTGGTTTGATTTGCTTTAGTTTGGGCATGGATTAGGAGCCAGTGACCACACCAATAATATGAGCAGGAAAAGTTTATTAAGTTAAGGAAAAGTTATTAAGTTATTAAGTAGTAACAGGGGATTAACTGCCAAGAAGTAAAGAGAATTTTAAACAACACAGGAATATCAGATATAGGGAGCAGCTACTATCTCTTGGGCTCAGGCAGAGTACCCAAAAAAAGAGAAAACTTGGAAGAGGGCTCCTCCCCAACAAGACTTGTGATTCAGACCTTGTTGGAGAGGTGTTGATTTGGCCACTGGATAGCATAGAAATTCACTGAGGTGCCACAGACCAGAGCTGGTAAGCAGGAAACTACCTGCTGGGGTTCTGGCAAGACTTTCTGGGAATCCCTCTCACTACGGTGCCAGTGAAACTTGACAGGAAGTGAAGCCGCCATCTGGAGTACCACTGAAACATCACACACGGTAAGCGCTTCAGGGTGTCCCACACACCATAGCAGGTACATGCCATAGGAACTAAAGGACAAAGCACACCAGAACCAGGAAAAGAAACTACTTTCTACTGCAGTATCCCTTCAGCACAGACAAAACTTAATTTTGTGCCAGATGGTAAAGGAGAAATGTTTACAAGTCCAGCGCCAATGCCCCACAACAGGGCAAAGAAAGGTAGATTTGGAGGAAAGAGATAATGCATTGATAACTGACACAGAGGGTGGATCATACCAGTTCTTAGATACTTTATAAATTTTTGACTTATGGGAAATTATTTCTGGTGCATAATTCAGGAAAATTCTATAGATATAAATTGCATTATCCTGGCCACAGATTGCAAATGAGCCATGCTCAAACTGTTCAACCAATATAAACTCCTGAGCCTTGTTCATCATGCTTCAGAGAATGGACTCAGCTGTTTGTCTTACTTAAACTTACTTTGAAAATATTTTTAATGATATTTATTAGTCTTTTTTTTTCAATGCAACAGAAGTTTATTGAACATGTCAATATACAAAGTTACTATGCCAGGCAACAACATGGGCAGCCACATGAGTGAACCATTGACATGCCACCAGGAGTTTATATTAGTCTTTCTAATACAATAAATAATAAGCAAGAAATCAAACTGGTCCACAGTTCCATCAACTGGATGGACATTTCCTTAAATAAAATATATAGCTGTGGTTAGAAAATTCAGATACTATAGAAACATATAAAATGCAAAACAAAAGCTGCCTTTCCCATCTCTACCCCATATCCTCTAACAGTTGACTTCTTGGTTAAAAAAAGTCATGCATTATTGCCAGCAGATAGAATACAGATAAAATTACCTCTTTGAAGCTAATCAAACTATTCAGTGTTTTCTCACCTTGCCTTTTTCACTTAGTAACATATCTTGGAGATCTTTCCATGTACTTAATTATAATTAGGTATATAACACTACTACCTAATTATTTTGGGATGACTACATATATTTTTTCTTCTTAATGAAAAGATTGTGTTTGTGTGTGTGTGTATTTACCTTAAGCATAAGAGCAGAATATTTCATTGACTCAGATGAAATGTGATGTTTATCTTTTAGAGCTTTACTTTGTGTAAAAATATCCCATGATGTTTTACTTGTAACATTATCTTAGATCCTTGGGAATTTTTTATGCTACAATCACCACAAATTTAGGGGATTTTCCCCCTTACAGTTCTCTCACTTTTCTCTACCTTTAATGAGTTGTATGTAACTCATGCTTCTTTAACTTATGAAGCCTTTCTTCAAGGTGGTACTTTAACAGCTAGGTTTAAATTGTTAAGGATCACTTTAATGGTGAAAAATAATGTAATCATTTACATTTGTACTATGTTTAGCATTTATGTGATGCTTTCATTCTCAGTTCAGCAGACAGTAGGTGTGGCAAGCCCTGTGCTTGCATTTATTGCAGAATTGCAGGTGAATAGCACATGGTCCTCACCCTGAAGAAGCATATTGTCTAAAGGCCTTTCATATTCATTAATCAGCTATGAACACAGGAACATTTCACAGTTACTGAATAACATTGGGCTATACTTGGTTTACTTATTTGGTCCTTTTTATTAAAAAAATCATGATTGTTAAAGTAAGAACCAGAAGCAGGGGTTCCTGTCTAAATGTCGTTTTTTTTTTTTTTTTTTTGGAATAAAAAGAATTAAAGAGTAAGCTAAAACCCAACACAGCAGAAGTAGAACTAAAATAGGATACCCTTGTATCACTCTTTCCCAATTGATAGTGAGCAATAGTGAAAGCCTTTTATCATGAGCCACTGTGTAATGCCCTCTCCTCCATGATCCATGTATCTTAGAGTTACCCTATTGTAGTTCTTAATCACCCAGGTAAACTAGAGACTGCCCTAGAATCTATCAAACCATGACAGATCCCTTCTTTTTACTTCTTTGAGGCGTATCGGTTGGTTACTGATGCTCAAAATGACTCCCAGAAGAACTGACGCTTTCTTCCTTCCCTGGTACTCATTGTAGTTTGTGTTTACCCTGGGGAGGAATAGAAATACCCTGTTTATCTTAAATTCAAGCCCCCTGAAGTGATGCCTTATCAAATTCCAGAGATCTCCCATATACAGATGGCACTTTGAGTATGATTTATTGATCAAGATAGGTCTTACTTTATAAGAGCATTATTCGGTCTCTCATTCCCAATAGAAGTAGATTTATGCCCTCTTTAAAATTCTTATTTCATTCAACATGTAAAGAATATCTTCCCTAGCAACCAGCCACATGGAAGGTTCATATTTACTAACAGGTTTGTTGAGGTATAATTTATATACCGTAAAATTCACTCCTTTTAAGTGTATATTTTAACAATTTTTAGTATATTTACAGATTTGTACAACTATCACACCATATAATTTTAGAATATTTCCATCATTTCAAAAGAAACCTCCTGCCCATTTGCAGCCACTTCTCATTCCCAGGCAGCCACTAACATACCTTCTGTTCTATAAATTTGTCTTTTTTGGACATTTCATATAAACGTAATCATATATGTTCCTTTATGTCTGGCTTCTCTTACTGAGTATAACGTATTTGAAGTTTGCCCATGTTGTTAGAAGATTTCTTTGGACTGTTAATTATTAATTAAGAATTCTCCATACCCAGAGTACTTAGGTCACCTTCTGTATCGTTTCAAATTGTATCTAATTCAAAATGTAAGGTATGATTAAATTCTCTTTTAATAAATACATCAGAAAAAAATGTGAGATGTAAAACATAATTTTACAGCTGTTTAGGTTTTTTGTTGCTAGATTGTAACTTTTCCTTATATATTCTAAATGAACATCCACTTAACTTAACTGATTGTATATAAATTTGAGATCTAGGTATTATTTCTACTTCAAAATATAAAAGCTGAAGGCAGGGAGGTAAATTCAGGGTGATGTGATAGGAAAACCTGTTGAGCACTACCTAAAAAAAGTTACTTGTGTAAACCTAGCTTACCTAATCAGTCAGAGAAACTGTGAACGTTGAAGCACAGAGAAGCACAGAATTGCCGGAGCCATCTCCTGAGTGATGACGTTTCTGCCACCAAACTAGAAGTATTTCTTCTCCCAACCTCTGCCCCCAAAATGAGTTAACTAAAATCTGAGTCATTCATGTCAAAACCTGATATTTCATTTTTTTTTAAGTTTCTTTACTCTGAGAGAGAGCAAGAGAAAGAGAGAGAGCACTCATGATGGGAGGGGAGAGGCAGAGAGAGAGAGGGAGAGAGAATCCCAAGCAGGCTCTGCAATGGTCAGCGTAGAGCCTGACATGGGGCTCTATCTCAGGAACCATGACCTAAGCCGAAATCAAGAGTTAGGATGCACTGAGCCACCCAGGCATCCAAAACCTAATATTTCTTCTTTTTCTTTTTTTAAATATAATTTATTGTCAAGTTTGCTAACATACAGTGTATATAGTGTGCTCTTGGCTTTGGGAGTAGATTCCCGTGATTCATCGCTTACATACAATGCCCAGTGCTCATCCCAGCAAGTGCCCTCAATGCCCATGACCCATTTCCCCCTTTCCCCTCCCCCAATAAACCCTGAGTTTGTTCTTTGTGTAAGAGTTTCTTATGGTTTTCTCCCTCTCTGTTTGAAACTATTTTTTCCTCTTCCCTTTCCCCATGGTCTTCTGTTAAGTTTCTCGAATGCTACATATGAATGAAAACATATGATATCTGTCTTTCTCTGACTTATTTCATTTAGCATAATACCTGATATTTCTTGTGTAAGCCTATGCATTGAATAGAACATGGCAAAGAACATAAATCCAGAGGAAGGTGACAGCAATAATAATAACAGCTAATTCTGACTACCTAGTATAAGATGCTACATTTGACATGCAGTACCTAATCCAGATCAATGAATACTATTCCCATTTCAAGATGAAGGAATCTATACCACTTAGCTTGTAAGTAGAGGAGCCAGGACTCAAACTCAGTTCTATCTGACTCCAGAGTTCATATTCTTTAACTACAATAAGATTCCCCAAGTGAGTTCCAATTTATAAAGCATAATTCTAGGAACTTTTCATCTTTTTGCTTAGAGGTACTGAATTGACATCACTCCTGTCCCCTCATTTCTCCAATTAGGGTCATCCATATATCCGGCAAGGATACTTCATTAAGCTTGGGCTTAGAGGGGGCAAAGTCAGGAAATGTTGATTAATTGTATGCTATGGTTAGTAAATAACTGTCATGTGTCATTATATGTAAATCTCTAATTTCCACATATTTCTAATAGAAAACATACTAAGTACTCAAAATCATACCAGAATCACTTCTGTACTTCTCTGATGATTTAGAAGTTACTTGAATAACTAATCATTAATAGGGACCCTACTTATCCCACTATAGATATGACAGCTTATACATCATTCTAACTGATAGAATCCAGATGAACCCACATTCATGGTATTAAGATTATTGCTAGAAAAAATCTTATAATAGTATAAAAAATAGATATTTCATCAGTCCTTTTTTTCCCCTCTGTTGGTAAATACTTGACAAGAGAGGTTCTTAAATATCTACAAAACAGGAAAAGAATTTTTTTTTTTCTTAAACTTCATGATCTGGATACATTGAATTTCCTACAACAGGTCTCAAAGGATTACATTTTTGGCAAAAAAATGGGAGAGGGGTGACAAAGGGTCTTTTTTCATCTTTTTTTTTTTTTTGCTGTAAAATAAAATACTTAGCTTAAAAATAAATTAGCAGAGAGAGTGAAGACAGACATCAACACTGGGCTGAATCCAGATTTGGCCTGGAAAAGATATGAATGTGCTTATTACAGCAGATGCCTCCAGCACAGCAGAATTTTAGAATGGCCAGAGCGATAGTGTCTTGCTTTTATTTCCTCCCTTCATATTCTTATTCTTTCAGACAATTTAGCATTCCTTCCTCCTCCCCTCTCAGCACATCCTCTTCTTGCTTCTCCCACTGTTTCTTTCCAGTTTTAGATGGCTGCTCCTTTTTCCTAGTCCTGGAAAACCCCTACTTCTGAGAAACTGTGAATTATTATAATACTTTGGAATTACTATTCTTTGTTAATATTAGTTTGTCTTCACTGTTTAAACTAGTGATATAAGACAACTGTGGAGTTTGGAGATTTGAAGAAACATTGTTACTTATAAATGTAAAGTTACATTAACCACCTGGTAGAAAATTGTATTTCACCTGCTTCCTTTGTGTAAAACCCTGTACTAGGCATTGTATGAGTTGTGGTGATGCATAAGACATGGTTTCTGCTGTCTAGTACTTGATTATCATGTAGGGTAGGCAGGCATGAAAATCGCTAGTAGTAAGCAAATAGGAAACAAAGTGAAATGTTCTACTAAAGAATGCCAACAATGAAGGTACTCTCCCTGAACATAATGACGCTGTGATTCATCATAATTGTTTCCCCTTTTGCCCTTTCTCTCTGGGTTCAGGCCTTGATAAGTGTAAGTTTTGTTCTCTTCCTCATATGGGGGGGCTTCTTGATCAGGTTTTCTAATCAACTTTCCATGATTTCCTGGGCTTATTCCTCATTTTCTCCTCTTTTCCTTCTTTTCAGAAGCCTCTTTCTGTTATTGACTCTGCCAGTCTTAGAGCATCCTTCAACATTAGTGTACATGAAAGCCACACTAATCAAGACTCTTTTATTAATATTATAGAGAAACTTATTCACAAAGGATAATTTAGTACAAATAATTAAACTTCAACCTCAACAACTGTTATGTCTTCTTGTTGGATTGTCCCCTTTATTATGATATAGTGCCCTTCTTTGTCTCTTGTTACAGTCTTTGTTTTAAAGTCTAGTTTGTCCAATATAAGTATTGCTACTCTGGCTTTCATTTGACATCCCTTGGCATGATAAATGTTTCTCCATCCCCTCCCTTTCAATCTGCAGATGTCTTTAGGTTTAAGATTAGTCTCTTGTAGGCAGCATATAGATGGATCTTGTTTTTTTATCCATTCTGTCACCCTTTGTCTTTTGATTGGATCATTTAGTCCATTTATATGCAAAATAATTATTGATAGTTATGTATTGCCATTTTATTTATTGTTTTGTGATTGTTCCTGAAGATTTCTCTGATCCTTTCTTGTCTTTCTCTTTTCATGATTTGCTGATTTTCTTTAGTGATATATTTTGATTTCTTTCTCTTTATTCTTTGAATATTTATTAGCGGTTTTTGATTTGTGGTCACCATTACGTTTGTGTATAACTTCTTTTGCATAACAGTCTATATTA
The DNA here is from genome assembly GCF_018350195.1 of Panthera tigris. Lineage (NCBI taxonomy): Eukaryota > Metazoa > Chordata > Mammalia > Carnivora > Felidae > Panthera > Panthera tigris. Next base: position 65,988,211 of record NC_056669.1, on the reverse strand, counting down.
AGTTGATGGCCATTTAAGGTTGAACCCACTGTTTACTCCTGTCTTCCCCACATTTTAGGTATACAGAATCATATTTTACATCCTTTTATTTTGTAAGTTCTTTGAATTTTTTATAGAAATACTTATTTTAACTGCTTTTGTGATTCCTACTTTTGTACTGTCACTTTTGGTCTTTCCCACTCACAGAATCCCTTTTAGTATTTCTTTAGAGCTAGTTTAGTGGTCATGAACAACTTTAATTATAGTTTGTCTGTGAATCTCTTTATTTCTCCTTGTATTTTGAATGTTAGCCTTGCTGGATAGAGTATTCTTGGCTGCAGATCTTTCCCACCCAGCACTTTGAATATATCATGCCAGACCCTTCTGGCTTGCCAGGTTTCTGCTGAAAAATATGCTGATAGCCTTATGGGTTTTCCCTTTTAAGTAACTGTTTTCTTTTTTGTTGCTGATTTTAAGATTTTTTTTCCTTCTCATTATATTTTGCCAGTTTAATTACAATATGTCTTGGTGTGGATCCGCTTTTGTTAGGGGTTCTCTGTGCCTTCTGGATCTGGATATCAGTTTCCTTCCCCAGATTAAAGAAGTTTTAAGCCATTATTTCTTCAAATAAATTTTCTGCCCTCTTTTCTCTCTTCTTCTTCTGGGACTCCTATAATACAAATGTTATTATAATTGATGGAGTCACTGAGTTCCCTAAGTCTATTCTTGTTTCTATAATTTTTCTTTCTTTCTTTTGTTCAGCTTCATTGCTTTCCAATAGTTTGTCTTCTAGGTCACTGATTTGTTCCCCTGCTTTTTCCTGCTGTTCATTCCATCAATGGAATTTCATTTCTGTCATTTCATTTATTGAGCCCTTTATCTCTGCTGTGTTATTCCTTATCTCTATCTTAATGGTCTCACTGGCATCTTTCACACTTCTCTGAAGTCCAGTGAGTATCCTTATGATCATTGATTTAAATTCTCCATCAGGCATGTTACTTATATCTGTTTCACTTAGATCTCTGGCCATGGCCTTATCTTATTCTTTCATTGGGGATAAATTCCTCTGTTTTCTCATTTTGTCTAAGTCTCTGCCTGCTTCTGTGTGTTAGAAAAACCAGTTATGTCTCATGCTCCTGAAAGTAAAGGCCTTATGAAGAAGCGGTCATGTAGTGCCCAGGGCCTGATGCTTCAGGGAGTATCTCTGGTGTGTGTTATGTGTGCTCTGCTCTTGTGTTCTGGGCACTCTATCCTTCAGGCCAGTCATCTGCAGAGGCTCTCCTTGCATATTGTGGACAGTGTTTGATCCCTGGCCTGAATGTGGCAAGTTTTAATAAGGTGTGCTCCAGTCTACTTGTGAAATGAGACCTGACACCAATTTCTCCAGAACTGAGTCCCAGCAGAACTCCCTCGTTAGGAGACGTGGTGTGGGCTGGGGTTTGTGCTGGTCTTCTGATGAAAGTGCCTGCCACACTGGGACTAAGGTAAGCATGACTGAGAAGGGCAGTCCCACCAGATCACAGACAGTCCCAACCAGGATCTTAGTGTATAAGTGAGTTAGGCAGCCACTATGTGCACTGTACTAGTTCCCATAGGTGGCCCATGCTTATGCTGAGGGGCAGGAATGAAAAATTTGTGCTGGCTGGCTCCTTTGTTGCCATAGTGGTCTCTCTGTGAGTGCTGGATGGAACACACTCCGTGAAGAGCAAATAATCTCCCCACTGTGTGCCCTTCACTCTTCAAATTACTACTTCCGCACCATCTGTCCTGAGGTTCTTTGCCTGCTTTCTCTCCAAGAGCATCCCTGATGCCGCCAGACTTTCCCAGAGCCCAGCCTGCTGACACTAAAAACTTCAGGTGTTAAACCTCTCTGGTTGCAAGAACTCATGAAATTCAGCCCCTCTCACCTTCCAAGCCAGTGGCCATAGGGAAATGTTCTCCTTGTATGTTTCTCTCTCTCTCTGTCTCTCTCACCCTTCTCCATGACCACAGCTTTCTCCCTCCCCTCTGTAGCAGCCAGGATCCATTTCTCCCCTAAACCATGTCCCCACACTTACTACCTTCTTTGATATGGCTTCTTCTCTACCTTACGTTGTGGAGTTTGTGCTACCAGTCTTCATGTCAATTTTTGGGGTACTTAGGATAATTTGATAGTTATCTAGTTGTATCTATAAGATGAGGCAAGTTTAAGATCCTCCTATTCTGACATCATCTTCCCCTAAGAATCTAGGAGGAATTACTTTGCGTCTGACCACCTCATTGGATTCCATTAATCTGCTTGAGCAGCTGACAGAACTCTGAAACATGTTACTTACTAGATCACCAGTTTACTATGAAAGGATATAACTTAGGAACGGCCAGATGGAAAAGATGGGAAGGGCCAGGTATGGGGAAAGGGTGCATAGCTCCCATGCTCTCTCCAGGTGCACCTCTCTCCCCAAATCTCCATGTGTACACCAACCCAGAAGAAGCTTTCCAAACCCCCAATATTCCATGTTTTAGATATAATTATGCTACTTTTAAATTCTTCCCTAAGACATCGTCTGACTTCCTCTTATCTAAAATCTGGGCTTATCTAAAACTCAGTTATCTGAGTTTTAGAAAACAGAGTGTAAGCTCATGAAATAATTTTTCCCTCATGGATTTTCTTTTTTCTTTTTTTTAATGTTTATATGTGAGAGAGAGAGAGACAGACAGACAGACAGACAGACGGAGCATGAGTGGGAGAGGGGCATAGAGAGAGGGAGACACAGAATCCAAAGCAGGCTCCAGGCTCTGAGCTGTCAGCAGAGAGCCCCACAGAACTTGAACTCACAGACTGTGAGATCCTCACCTGAGCTGAAGAAGGATGCTCAACCAACTGAGCTACCCAGGCTCAGTTCCTCATGGATTTTCTAATACTTGAAGTTCTGATTTGTATACAGAATTCACTATGAAATAAAAAATATATACCCACAAAGATATTATCAGAGTAAAAAAATAAGCCATACTAAAAGCCACTTTAACTTCTTAAACCTTGGGAAAATATTTTTATTATTTTAATAATATATTAACATTATATGATATATGTAATATATATGATATAATATTTAATAATATATTATGAACATGTGCTGAGCTGTTCTTTGTAGGGAATGGTGGGATGATAGATGGTACCCAGCTACCATAAATACCACAAGGACTGAGAGCTGATTTCAGGAGAAGAATTGAGTTAGCTCTGAGCCATCTGTTGTTTTATGCTAGATTCCCTTCATGACTAGTTCAGGTTATAAAATAAAATTTTGCTTTTAGTGGAAAGCCAACTGCTCTTCGTGAGACCAAATTTTTACCCACTTTTCTAGAATTACTTACATTAATCAGCCCAGATTGTGTGTGACTTGCAATTCAAATAATGTATATTTTATGGAAAAAAACTTAATTATCCTCACTTTAAGGTAGAGAACACTTAAATTTTTGTCTGATAATATCTCATTTAAATAGCTAATGAATGGAATAGTTTCGTGGAAAGAGGAAGCCCTGAGCCTCCTCCAGGGAACCTAATGAACAGCTTACCCACTGCCACCAGTCAGCTGCAGCCGTCCTGAAAAAACACTGCCTGGAAGGAAAAAAGACCTAGCATCTCAGTGGGACCCACAAGTTACAGAGGAGAGATCCTACATTCTTTCCCTCTGTTTGCATAAACTGACTATTCTTGGAGGCATGAGATTGTTAGGTCTGATGTTTGGCTTGTTACCTCCCCTTCCACTTCTGGTCCTGGAGTAGTGGGAGGTGGCAATAAACACAGCATGGGTATTTTACTGAAGACATTTAATGAATCACAGCTGTATGAGTACAACCCCTATCCATTTTCTTAAAGGAGTAGGTGGCAAGAGTTCTTGTAACATTTTTATGTAGTTGGCTGTGGTCATGATATACATTTAGAGACAAACCAGTGGGAAAGGCGAACCTCTTTCCCACTAAGCACACTGCAGTTTGTAACTCATTTTCAATAGATCACTTCAGCAGTTGTTTATTGAGTACCTGCTATGCATGAGATGCTGCAAGGGTGGTGATGAGGAGGATTATAGGAAAGTAAAAATGTGTTTAGTATTTCCTGTGTGCCATGCATTGTGGCTAAGTACGTTATGTTAATTGTGTCATAATCTTCATAATAACCCCCATGGTCTAACTATTATTGTCTCAATTTCATATCTGAGGAAACTGGGTCTAGATAAATTTAAAAACCTTGCAATGGTCGTACAACTAATAAATAGGAAAAGGTGGAATTCTAAGGACTTTTCAGTCTGGCAATATAGCATACCAGATATTCTGAAACACCCCTCCCCCCACACCAGCAGCAGCAGCAGCAGCAGCAGCAGCAGCAGCAGCAGCAGCAATAGAACACTAAAAATCTAGGATAAATACAAATATCTTATTAAGTGCATAACTAAGCACAAGAAAGTAAGAGAAATATTACAGAGTGAAAGATGGAAAAGAAGCAGGAATTTGACGTGATCTGCTGCCATGGCTTTAAGCTGCAACTAACTTGAAGACATTTAGCAATACCTGGAACCTAGAGCCTTCAGTATTGGGTGGAGAGACTGAAATTTGTAGACATATTTATAATTTAAGGAAACAGTTTCTAAGCCATGGTCATCTCTTCCCTGAATTATTATCCTCTTACTGATTTCCCTGCTTTCACCTTTGCCCCTTACATTCCATTGTCAACATAGCTGGCAGAGTTACCTTTTTAAAATGTAAGTCAAATCAGGTCATTCTTCTGCTCAAAACCCTCCAGTGGCCTCTTATCCTACTCAGAACTACTTCCCCAAATTAACTTCATGATTTTGTCCCTTAGTTTTCTCATGTCTGTGCCTAAATATCACTTTCAGTAAGACCTGTCCTGATAGCCCTATTTAAAATTCTACCCATCCCTCTCCAGCACTGCTACTCTCCTTTCCCTGTGTGTGTGCATCACATATGTTTATTACATTTATTTTTTGTGTCTTGCCACTTGAATGTAGACTCCAGCAAAGCAAAAAGCTTCATTTGTTCACTGGTATATCCTCATCTCCTAGATTGTATCTGGTACATAATTCGTCCTTAATAATGGCTGAAGGAAATTAATAAAATGTGAAAACAAATATGGTACAAAAGATCAACAAAGGCCAAAGTTGTTTTTTGAAGATTAAAACTAGACTTCATACTCCATTTTGGCTAACTCCAGAGTCTATCACTTTAACCACTACAGAGTACACAGCTTCCAAAATTCAGTTCCCATCCAACTTCACAAATTTTGCCATCTAGTAATTGGACATCAGAGTCACACTGACAGGACTTTAATGGCTCCTGGACATGTTACTTTACTTCTCTGTGCCCCAATGTCATTAATTACAAATAAGGATGATAATAGTATCTACCTTGCTGGATTATTATGAGCATTAAATGCAATAGCACGTGTAAAATGCTTACTGCACTTGAAGGTAAACCTTCAATAAATGTTAATGACTGCTACTGATTTTTTTTGTTATTGTACCTTTTGCTCCTCTTTCTCCTCTTCCCTTCCTCTTGTCAAGTTAACTCAGTTCTCCCAGGAAGTGTTACGAATGTGATGAAAGCCAATCAAAAATGCTATAGGTGGGGTACCTGGATGGCTCAGTCAGTTAAGTGTCTGACAGTGTTAGTTAAGTGTCAGGTCATGATCTCACAGTTAGTGAGTTTGAGCCCCGCATTGGGTTCGCTGCTGTCAGCACAAAGCCTGCCTTGGATCTTCTGTCTCCATCTCTTTCTGCTTCTCCCTGTCCTGTGCGGTCTCATGCATGCACTCTCTATCTCTCTCTTTCAAAAATAAATAAACATTTTTAAAAAGTCCTATGTGGGGCACCTGGGTGGCTCAGTTGGTTGAGCATCTGACTGCAGCTCAGGTCATGATCTCACGGTTCATGAGTTCAAGCTCCGCGTCAGGCTCTATGCTGACAGCTCAGAGCCTGGAGCCTGCGTCAGATTCTGTCTCCTCTCTCTGCCCCTCCCCCATGCTTACTCTGTCTCTCCCTCTCTCTCTTTCAAAAATAAATAAAACATTAAAAAAAAGTCCTACAGGTGTACACACTAATTGTCTAATACAAGAATCAACCCTCAAACCAACTGTGCAATTAATTCTTATTGGCTCTGTGTTGAGTTTTGATGGCTAGAACAGATCAGTAATGTGGGGAAGGGGTGGGGTTGAAGAATGAAGGATGTGGTTTATGTATTGCTCTTAGATCAAGAGAACTTTGGGACAACCGTCCAAGGGCTCCATAACAACAGCCTTCTCTCCATACACACACACACACACATACCCCACTCTACCTATCAGCCTATACACTCCCTATTAAAAGGTCATATGCTGATTACTTGAATGGAAAACAAACAAGATATTTGACTAATTCCCCAATGGTATCATATCACGTATTTAGAAGCATGTTTAGTGTTTAGTGTTTAGAAACAGTCTGTCCCTAAACATTTGACACTTGAGTAGAAGGATTCTAAAAGTTCTATTCAAGCCTGCTATCTATTCTTCCTATCCTCTTTTATAAGATTGCAAATTCAAATGCTTAAAGAAACCAGGCGAGTAATATAAATGATTGAAGGGAAAAGTGTACAGAACTGGAGAATGCTTGTTTCATGTATTTAGTTCCAGTCATTTCTTGTCAGGCAAAAATGAGGGCATAGTGTTACTAGGTCCCACACTTTTCAAAGAAGACATCTGCTTTTAAATTTTTTTTCCACAGGGCGCCTGGGTGGCTCGGTTGGTTAAGCATCCGACTTTGGCTCAGGTCTGATCTCACCATTTGTGAGTTCAAGCCCTGCATTGGGCTCTGTGCTAATAGCTCAGAGCCTGGAGCCTGCTTCAGATTCTGCGTCTCCCTCTCTCTCTCTCTCTGACCCTCTCCCACTCACATTCTGTCTGTCTCTCTCTCTCTCAAAAATAAGTAAGTAATAAAAAAATTTTTTAATTTTTTTCCTAATTATTAATAATAAAATTCAAAACAAAAGAAATTCAAACTGCCAGTCTGTAGCCGCTGCTATAAAACTGTGTTGAGCTGTGCAGGAAACAATGAGAATTGCAGAGTTTTAACCTGAAAGATAGGTCTAGCTAAAGATATGAATTTGAGAGTCTTGTAAAGAGAGAGGAGTACCAAGCCCAGTTGGGAGGAGAAAGAAAAGAAAATAATAAAGGTCAGAAACTTGGAAAAAATCTGAGGAATGAGAAAAGGAAGAAAAGCCAAAGAATGAGACAGCTTAAGAGACTCACATGTAGGAGATTAGGAGAAAATACTAAATCCCTACTTTTGGAATAGAAGTTAAAAGAAAGTTGCTAATTTGAGCAGTCTTTTAGTAGGTTATGTAGTGCCATTAACTAATGGCACTTATAAATGATTAAACTAATCATTTATTTCACAGGAAAGCAATGAGAAAGGAAATATAATTATGACTAAAGCTAGGCTCTAATTTATTCCACAGTAGCATGGAATTTGATGTATTCTGTTGGCTCCTCCAAGTACATATTCTTTAGAGAAAATATACTGAAAATGCACTGAAGGGAGGCAGCATCCATCTGCTGAAAAGTCAGACAGGGCTGCAGAGTTGGGTCCTCTGTAAGTATGTTTCTGATTCTTCCTCAGACTTAGTGTACTTAATATCCTGGATCCTGTGGCAGGATTCCAGGGCAGTCAAATAATTCCTGACATACTAATTTAAAAATAAAATTTTACAACAGAATAACTTAATCAAAACATGAAAATTTGTTTGAATATTTTCAACTTCTAGAGAAAATGGACTTCTCTCAAAAGTGTACTTCTTCTGAGGCACCTGGGTGGCTCGGTTGGTTAAGTGTCTGACTTCAGCTCAGGTCATAATCTTGAGGTCTGTGAGTTTGAGCCCCACGTCGGGCTCTGTGCTGACAGCTCAGAGCCTGGAGCCTGCTTCAGATTCTGTGTCTCCCTCTCTCTCTTTCCCCCACCTCCACTCATGGTCTGTCTCTGTCTTCCAAAAATAAATAAATGTAAAAAAAAACCAAAATTTTAAAAAGTATATCTCTTCTTACTTTGCTGTCATCATATATAGAATACAGTATAAACTGTCCCCCAAATTGAGAAAGGAACTAGCCAGCCTTAATGTCCACTCTGATTTTGCTTAGAACCAGTAAGATCTCTGCTATTCCCACCCACTGTCCCACCTATTATAAAACTTGGGGGAGAGGGTGGAGGGGAGATGATTATGAATTATACAGGCCTAGACTAGACAGGATTTTATTTATAGGCAACATGAGGGTTGGAAGAAAATATTAGACTATAGATTTTTAAATTACTTAGAGAATATTTCAAATTTTTTAAATAATGCAATTAAAAGTACATGAGCCACTTGGGAGCATTGACATGATGTGTAGTAATGGGAAAATGTTATACTGTTTGAATATCTAGGTCCCAAAAAGCTTTGGCTTTTATATTTACTGCCTTAAAGTATTTCCATGAAAAGTTGAGAATGTGTTTATATGATTGAATACATAATGTATTTGTTAGGTTTTCTTTTAATATTACTGAGAACAACTGGAGAAAAGTAGCTATTCCTAATTTGGCTCAGAACATACATGTGACCGTCTTAGGTGAGAAGTCAGAAACTGGGCATATAGTATAGTGCCTCCGACAGGGCTTAAGCAGATAGAGACCCTCCTGGGCCAGGATTCTTGTGCAACCCACAACTCTGTGACAATTGCTTGTCCTCATTTCAGTTGTGCCCCAAGAAAAGTAAAATCTGCAACATGATGTAAGAAACAAGTGTGTTACCAAAACTATAGGAGGAAAATGCAGGGTTAGAGAGTCAGCTTCCTACATAGAAGAACACTGGGAAGTTTAATGTCATATAGACAAAATCCTAACTCCAACTCACTTCCTTTGTGTGTCTCTTATATACATTGAATTGACAAATAAAATTTCATTTGAAGAAAAGCTTAAACTCCACTTTCAAAAAAGGTCATAAACCCACTCCCATCTTTAAATGGCCCAGAACATGTCACCAAAAACTTTGTTGAATTGAATTGAATTGAATTGATTATCCAATGTTCAGTACAAGAACCCAAGTCCTCTGATTCCAGATTAACTCATTGCTCTATATGAGATTTAATCCTTTGGCCTGGATCCGTGATTGCACATTACTCATCCTTGCTGCGCATTATTCACCTGGAGTGATTTTATTTTATTTTATTTATTTATTTATTTATTTATTTATTTATTTATTTATATTTTTTTAATATATGAGATTATTGTCAAATTGGTTTCCATACAACACCCAGTGCTCATCCCAAAAGATGCCTTCTTCAATGCCCATCACCTACCCTCCCCTCCCTCCCACCCCCCATCAACCCTCAGTTTGTTCTGTTTTTAAGAGTCTTTTATGCTTTGGCTCTCTCCCACTCTAACCTCTTTTTTTTTTTTTCCCTTCCCCTCCCCCATGGGTTTCTGTTAAGTTTCTCAGGATCCACATAAGAGTGAAAACATATGGTATCTGTCTTTCTCTGTATGGTTTATTTCACTTAGCATCACACTCTCCAGCTCCATCCACGTTGCTACAAAGGGCCATATTTCATTCTTTCTCATTGCCACGTAGTACTCCATTGTGTATATAAACCACAATTTCTTTATCCATTCATCAGTTGATGGACATTTAGGCTTTTTCCACAATTTGGCTATTGTTGAGAGTGCTGCTATAAACATTGGGGTACAAGTGCCCCTATGCATCAGTACTCCTGTATCCCTTGGGTAAATTCCTAGCAGTGCTACTGCTGGGTCATAGGGTAGGTCTATTTTTAATTTTTTGAGGAACCTCCACACTGTTTTCCAGAGTGGCTGCACCAGTTTGCATTCCCACCAACAGTGCAAGACACCTGGAGTGATTTTAAAGACAACTGATACAAAACTCCCATCAAAAACCAATTAAAACCAAGATCTTTGGGACCGAGGCCTGGACATCAGTGTCTTAAAAGTTGCGCAGTTGGAATCTTTAAGGGTCCTAAACCCAGAGAGTCTGCCATTACCTTTGTGAAAATGCTGAAGATATCTCATATAGCTTAATAACATACTTTACCAGTAGACATTATTATAAAGATAGTACTCTCTAGACTTTGTGAGGAAGGGGAATGGTGCTTTTAGGGACCAAAAAATAACTTTGTGCCTTTCTTCAGGTCTTTAAATTTAAAATTCTGCAAGATAGATTAATGAAAAATGAAGGCTACCTGTTTGAATTCATTGCACCTATTGATTTAAATCAAAAAGTATATATTCAAATCTTTATGTTCAGAACCCTTTGGTAAGCTAAGTGAGGAGCCTTACCATAGAAGATGTAGCTTCTATCTTTGAGGAACTTGTGATTTATTATAATTGATTTGGGGAAAAAGAACTTACAAAATGCAATAATAATAATAATAATAATAATAATACCTAGCATTGATTGAACACTTCCTGGGTACCAGACACTGTATGAAGCAACTTATATGTACCATGCCATTTAATCCTCACAATCATAACCTTGAGAAGTATGGGATTAAAAACCCTTTTATCTTTATTTAACAGATGAGGAAAATAAAGCACAAAAAATTAAGTAACTTACCCAAAGTTATGTAAACACAAGTAGTCTGAGTCCAGAACCCATTCTCCTTAACCATCAGTCAACCTATAAAGTAGTAAGAGATAATGAAATTTTTTTTGTGTTTATTTATTTTTGAGAGAGAGAGAGAGAGAGTAGGGGAGGGGCAGAAAGAGAGGGAGGCACAGAATCTGAAGCAGGCTCCAGGCTCTGAGCTGTCAGAGCCTGACACGAGGCTTGAACTCATGAACTGTGAGATCATGATCTGAACTGAAGTCAGAGGTTTAACCAACTGAGCCACTGAATCACACAGGTGCCCCTGAAATGGTTGTTTTTAAGCCACTAACTTTTGTGCTGTTGTTTTTACACAGCAATAGATAAGAGAAATTCTGGTTCATAGCAAGTGCTATGTAACTATTAGCTAATATCAATGTTATTATTTTTTTTAAGTTTATTTATTTAGGGAGAGAGAGAGCATGCATGAGCCAGGAAAGGTCAGAGAGGGAAAGAGAATCTCAAGCAGGCTCTGCACTGTCAGTGCAGAGCCCTGCACAAGACTTGATCTCACCAACCATGAGGTCATGACCTGAGCCGAAACCCAAGAGTCAAACATTTAACCAACTTGAGCCACAGAGGTACCCCCTTGATGTTATTATTATGTAGCTCTTTGATACCAAGTTTTGACATCCAGATATGATCAGTGAAGGGTTGTTATACGTGCTTGGATGAGGGGAACAACATTAATTAAACAATATTTTATTAACTTTGCAGTAGAATATGGCTTAAAAGAAATATTGAGTAGTGCAAGAGAAGTTTTTTTCAATATTAATTTATTATCAAATTGGCTAACACACGTTGTGTAAAGTGTGCTCTTGGTTTGGGGGGTAGATTCCTGTGGTTCATCGCTTACACACAACACTCAGTGCTCATCCCAAGTAGTGCCCTCCTCAATGCCCATCACCCATTGTCCCCTCTCCCTCATCCCCTCATCAACCTTCAGTTTGTTCTCTGTATTTAAGAGTCTCTTATGGCTTGCCTCCCTCTCTCTCTGTAACTATATTTTTACCCTTCCCTTCCCCCATGGTCTTCTGTTAAGAGAAGATATTTTTAAGAACTGTTTTGGAAGTTTCACAAAAATAAAACACAATACATTGACATGCCAATCAGTGGTCTCATCATGCTAAATTACTTTATATTGCAAATACCTGCTGAAGTATGCAATTGTATACTTTCTGTGATTCAGGATATTAGGTCGCCATTAATAACTCTTGGTCTTCCTTGTGGTTAAGTCGAAATTTTACTGGCTTCATCCCAATACCTGTGAAATTTGATAGCAGATTTTCTCTGGAATAACAATGAAAGCACTAATTCGTAATTCTCAAAGTTTAACAAAGAACGAAGAGGTTTGTTTTTGCTCAGACAAGCCCTAGAATGCTGTTTCCGTAGGCTCTCTGTCTGCTGTTTGCATTTTTGCTATCTCTCTCAAATTAAGAAGGCATTTGTATTAGACCAGAATTTTTATCTATTTACTAAATAACTGATTTCACAATTGCATGTTTGATGGCTTGACTCATTATGTTATAAAGATCTGTGGTTTTATAAGGAAATCAGTAGAAAGACAACACATTTTGCTTTACTGTTTTTCTTACAAAATAAATTCATTTATTTAATTGGGGTTGGGGGGGATTGCAGGGACTATACTTGGCCAACACTAAAGTCTGTTATCATCTCCATCCAAGAAAGTTAACTGAAGCTGACTTGACTTCTGGGAAGTGCGTTGTAGCTGACATCTGGGTGTGCCCCATACCAAAGTGTTATCATGAGAGATTGATTGGTCCATCAGGAATGGAATTTGAATCCCCTCAAAGGACTGAATAAAACAAAATTATCTGGACTATATTACCTTTTTTGGAGTTAATAAACTTTACTTTTTTACAACATAACTCTCTCTGTTAGTGGGATGCTGTGTCACAATTGTCAGTTACTTATTCTTCCTACCGTAACTATATACTATTCCAGTAACTTCATCCCAACGTTTTAAACCTTGTACATGACAGTACATTATAGAATTACCATCATAGCCCCCCACCCTAGCAGCATGCTAAACACATCTTTGATGCTCTGAAAAATGTTCTTAGTTATAGCATAATATATCCTTAGGTACCTATGCTGTGCAAACCCTTCTATCCAAATGCAAATCTAATTTTTTTTTAATCATTGCTTACTTCTTTTATCTGTCACCCTGCTTTTCTTTTGGGTCTTGAGAAAAATGAGATTCTAATCCAAAAATGCTTTAAGAATGCTTACTGTGCTATAAAAGGCAAAGAAGCACTAGTATCTTTATATTTATGATTGACATGTATATAATCTTAAAACACCATTGACTCCAGATCTTTTTATTTTTCATGGTGAACACTTGCCAAAGGTAGGAAAAAGATTAAGGCATGCGTCTCATAGAATGAATGTAAATAATTGCAAATATTTCCTATTCCTTCTCCTACTTAAATTTGAAAATCAAAGTTCTTGTAATCTAGTCATTGATAAAAATGTTGAAAAGGGCAGAACTTCATAGCAGGCTACTTGACACTTCCTTTTAGGATAGTGTCACTGTATTTAGTCATTAGATGTTGAAGATGTAACGGTAAGATAATTTGGAATCAAATGCCTAGAATTGTTGTATAGGAGCCAAAATATAACATGTGCTCTGGAGTCGAAATATAACATGAAGACAGAGTTTAGAGATAAAGAGGAATGATAGTTTTATTATTTTGCCAGGCAGAGGAAGTTGCAGCAGGCTAATGCCTTCAAAACTGTAGACTTGCTCTGGGTAAAAGACTTGAGGGGTTTTGTAGGAAAATACAGGATCTGGGAGGTTTGGATAGGAATCAGGTTCGTGCTGCCAACCCTGTTCGTTATGTCTTCAAGGTGGTCCCATGACTAGAGCCATCTGAATCTCGTTATTAAGTATGCATTGAAATCAGTGAGAAGTCAATATGGAAATGGAGTTCATGGAGCAAAGGATTCTAGAGAAAAACAAGTGAAAGGGAGGGAGAGGTTTCAAGAATGAGGAAGAGAAAATTTTGTTCAGTTTGGTTCGGGCAAGACTTGCTAAAGCATTAATGTGTCCATTTTAATTTCCATCCATCTTTACATTTCTATAGCAGTTTCAGAATGTCATATTAAGGAGTTTAGACTAATATTATTTTCTAGTCACAAAGAAGTATACAATAGCATACTCTTGAATAAGGCAGTGATGTGATTGTGTTTCAGAAACTTACAATGGTGTGGAAGAGGTTCAGGAGGATTTAGAGGTTGGAGGAACAGAGGCCACATAGTAGGCTAGTATGACAGACAAATGTTGATTACAGTACTTAGGGAGAGATCCACATGGAAAGTTATCTATAGCATGTTTCGCTTAAGCAGGGGTTACAAACTAATTGCCTACAGAGGCCAACAAATAATGCAAATAGTTAAACAGGTCAAAGGAAGAACAAGTCTAATGAGGGCAGCCCCCACTCTGCCCCATCAGTTGTCACCTGGCAGGAATGCAGGAACATTGTTACCACATCTTTCAGTTTTTCAAGAGAAGCTGGAAGTTTAGCCTTTAAATAGAATCTCTTCATTTGTAAATGTTGGCTTAATTTAAAAAAAAATTCTAGATGGCTAAAAAAAAAAGCAAACAAAAACATCTACAGCCAGAAGCAGCTAGTAGTAGGATGCCAGCTTTTACAGCCTGTAGCTTTTAGTTTCTTCTGGCTGTGATTCTTGTTGTGTAGTATGGTAAGGAAAAGACCTAAGGATAGGAATTAGAAAATTTCTGGTGAAGTACAGTCTGATAACATAACTGAGAAAAGAATGGCAAATGCAAAACTCATGACTCTCTTTGTGGGTAGCAAAAGCCAAGATTTTATTAACAACTTGTCCCTAAAGAGCACTTTATAAATAGATTGCTCTGTTTAGGTTAATTTTGCTTAGGTAGCATTGTTTCCTTCCTATTAGTCAGCATTGTTAGCATTTTTGAGAAATCATGGATTTGATGGAGACTTGTGGAGGAGCTGCTGAATTACAGAAGTTATTACAGCAAAATAAATTATGTGGTGCTATAAATACTTGACTCAGTGACTCAGCAAATTCCCTTTATGTCCAAAAGGAAACATGTTGTACCTAACTCATGAGGTCTGTTTTTAATTTCTTCAGCTTCGCAGTTGTTCCTGTTTGTCACTGATAGATTTTTACATGATGTGAGACACATAAAGATAAAGACATACCACTTTCTGAGGGAGACTTAAGTATTGGGGAAATGAAAGCAGTGGTGGGGGGGACCTTTAGTCATTGGAGTGCTTTTGTATTGATGGCAGGGGATTACCAGGAAGAAGTCAGAGAACCATCTGGGATGGCTGTGAGAAACTAGATAGTTTTATTATACTCTTGGTAACATTTCCAACTAATAAAATTAGAATAAAAATTTTAATGTTAGAAGCAAAACCCTAGAAAATATGTAATTAACTTCTTTAGAATTCAACAATCATTCTATTTAACTCTAACACTCACATTTAAAATACTTTAACCAGACATTTGAGTTGATGCCAAGATGTGCCAGAGATGGTTTCTGCCTTCAAAGACTATTAGGAGAGAGACTATATGTACGCAAAATTTGTAAATTATTTATGTTTAATTAAATAATTGTTCGATACTTTGTTTATAAAACCTAGTAAATTGTTGGTCTTTTAGTAAATATTTATTATCATCTGTTAATGAGCAGGCAAAAATAGTACTGTGTAGGAACTGATTTCATACATTTTCTTATAAAACAGTAGAGAATTATTTTTAAAACTCTTTGCATCTTGATTATTTTTTGTAATAAAAATACTAACACTCCTTATTGCTATTAAATAAAGCACAGTGGCAACTAAAATCTGTCAAAAACTCTTCCATCCTATATAATTCTGAAAGGTTCTAACCTTTCATTTCAGCATATTCTTGAACAAAAATAGCTAAATGTAAAAATAGAATGAAATAATTATTAAAGAAGTATAAACAAAATTCCATGTAAGACAGTAGCTTAGTCTGCTTGGACTGCCATAACAAAATACTATAGACCGTGGTTGAAACACAGACATTTATTTTCTCATGGTTCTGGAGGCTAGATATCCAAGATCAAGGTTCCGGCCAATTCAGTTTCTAATTAAGGACTTTCTTTCTGGCTTGCAGCTGCCTTCGTGCTGTCTTTACATGATGTTTCCTCAGTGCATGGATACAGTGAAAAAGAACAGGAGGGAGGGAAAGGGGAAGAGAGAGCACTTTCTGGTATCTGTTCTTAGAATGACTCTAATCCTATCATGTCAGGACACCCACCCCCACTTAGGACCCCATTTAATTTTAATTCTTTCAAATACACCGCACGGGAAGCTAGGGCTGCAACATACGAATTTTAGGGGGACACAAACAGTCCATTCATAACAGATAAGAAATAGAGAGGAAGCAACCAGGAAGGCATTTTTGAAAAGGTAGCATTTGAATAGGTCCTTGGAGAATGGGTAGGCTTTTAACCATTAGCGATTGGAAGGAGAGATTCCAAGTGGAAGAAATAGTTTAACCAGTATCATGGCAATGAGGAAGCAAAGAGTATATTCAGCACACAGGAGTCAGCTCTTTCACTTGCAGGATGACATCTACACAAGTGAACAGTACTCAGGAAGTAAAGAGGATGTGGCCAAATTATTTTGTACCTTATAAAACATCATTTTCTGGTTTCAGCACAGCTCTAACTAGTTGTGTGACTTTGGCTATTCCCCTCTACTTATGTGTGTCTCAGCATGCCATTTGTCAATGGAAAAATTATCTCTGGGCTTTCTTTTAATTTAATAAATCTGTACTTCAGAACAAGTAAGCGTTTTTTTTTTTTAAGGTAACCATTGAGACTTTATTATAGGCTGTGAGATCTAACTTCGAAATGTTATAGCCTTATGACATTAATATGCAAACATGCTAGGATATACAGAAGTGTGTTAAATTATTTCATCATTGAGCAATGGAACACACAGAGTGGAAATTTCAAATTTTGCTTAATACAAAGACAAATGAAATTTTGGTGTGAAATAAAGGATTAGATTTTCTCATTTGAGGGAGGTGTTCTGTGATCTTATGAAATTACTGAGCCTCAATTGTGTACAATTAAGATAAAATCCTCTGGATTTTAAGTAAGCAGTTTAACAAGTATTGTGTGTTTGCGTGTGCCCATATGCTTTCATATTTGTGCTCTTACACCAGCAGATGTGCACACTTCTGCAAGTGTTTTGATGAGAGGCAGAAAAATCTGCAGCCACTTACCAATGTTGAATTGGACTCCTCCCACCTCTGCATGAATTGGGAACCTTTTTCTGCATATTCCAGGGAGAGAATATGGACCTCCCAGGGAGAGTTGACCAGGCAAATTAAGCAAATACTTGGTTTCTCCAACCTTGTTCCATGCCCTTTTTCAATTTCATTGGCTCTTTTATTTTCCCCTGCCTTGGACTTCTGATTCTTTCATGACTGCCTTTTCTGCCTTCTTTCAATTCATTTGTAGGCACCTGGGTAAGGAAGCCATAGACTCATAGGGTTATTTCCTTTTGAGTAGGAACTAGACCTTAAGCTATAGGAATGAAACATGAACAGTAAAATTCTATACAATAAATGGACATAGAGCCTGGGGATAGGGATAGGGAGATGATTTTGTGGTGTTCCTTAAAGCCTTAGGAATGGAAAATGATCCCTTGGGGCTTAAAGAACATCTTCAGTCCTAGAACAGTTTAATCTAGCTTTACAACTATTTATTCTTAACCCTGGACCTGTCTTGGTTATTTTTAGCCAAATAATTACTACTATTTACTTATTTTCTAGAATTCTAGGTTAGTTGTGAGCAAACTTGGATAACTTTGACCCAATCTGTATGATTCAGTAGATAATTCTTCTTTCTGTGAAACAGCTCCTAGGTCAACAGCTTGTTCCTCATTGCAGAGGCTTAGTTTTAATGAGTCTTTACAACCTAAATAAGAAGCAGGAGAACTAAAGTTGAAGAAGAATTGTTTTCCTCAACAACAGCTTATTTCTTTTCAAGAAATACATTTTCTTTCCCCACTATATATAGTCAGCTTATAATACTAAGTTTTGCTTCTCAAAAATAGGTTGGTCTACCTTTTTCACATACACATCCAAGTCAAGAAGGTGTTATCTTCATAATGAACTTAAGCTAGAGCTTAGGTGACTCACCTGAGAATATTCTATCAGTCAGAAACTATTCAAGGTCCAACCCCGGTATTTACTGCTCTGTGGCCTCCACTTTGCGGAGGCACCACCTTAATGAATCACACTGGCTGTCTGTCACTCATTCTCTCACGACCACAGTTTCAAAATAAAACCTTGGAAAATGGAGGCACTGAAGTAACAGTTGCAGTTACTTCACCCACTGTTGACTGTTCTATGGATGCAACCTACAATTTGAGTCTTTATTTGGTCGTTGACAAAGGCCTTAAATTTTTGAGTCAAAACTTCAGTAAAATTAAGAAATTTAGGCCCTAAGATGTTGATTCTGTTGTTTATAGGAAATGCTTTCAAGACTTACTTTGCTTTTCATAGTTCTAACAAAATAATTTAATGTGTGTGTGTTTTTGGGGGGTGGGGTTTTTTGGGTGGTTTTTTGTTTGAGGTTTTTGTTTTGTTTTTTTCTTTTTTTTTTTTTTTTCCTCTCTGGAAAAGTTGAGTAGATGGAAACTATGAAAGGAAAAGATGTACTACAAAATTGTAAGTCAATAGTTCTGTGGTTTCTGCTTTCATCTAGTAAAAAGAAGAAAATAGTATAAGGAAGAAGTTCATTTTTCTTAGATTATTGGTAGTAAAATTCAAGTTAAAAATCAGAGTTTGCTAATTGTGTTTTTCCTCTAGATTCTCTTTCTCATCAGAATAATCTCTCAAATAAAGATAATATCTAAATTTAATCAGAAGTTTTAACTGTTAAGTTTAATCATGCAAGGAAAGAAATGTGCACTTTCAGGGGATTCACCTTTGTAGTTTTATCCTGATACAGTAGTGACCTGTTACATGTATGTTAGAGCTGGATGGCCATAGTCAGCTTTTTAGGTGCCTAGCCTGCCTTGCTGCCTCTGCAGGCCACTAAAACTGCTTACTGTTTTACCCAAGCAGGTGCTTAATTTTTCCAGCATATCCATGACTTCCCACATAGGCTTTTAGCTAGTGTACTGTTACCTTGTACAACTATGCTACTGCCTGCACTATGTCTTTGAACCCCTGGCTGCTGCTTTTTATTAAATAGATATTAAGTGTCAGGTTGCTCTGCTAAGTGTTTTACATATTGAATCTTGCCACCCCCATGGGGCAGAGCTACCCTTAAATGAAGTTAGCACAGTATACCATAATCTTAGCTTTGCTTCCGTAATGTATCTTCTGAATTATCAGACAGTGGTAATGACTACAGCTACCATTCATAACTAAGCTTATTTTTTTTTCTTTTTTACTGTGGTAAAACATACATAACATAAAATTTACCATCCTGACCATTTTTAAGTGTACAGTCCAGTGGTATTAAAGACATCCACATTGATGTGCAACCACTGTCACCATACATCCCCATAACTCTTCTCAAGTCGTAAAACTGAATTTCTGTACCTATTAAACAATAATTCCCCATTCCCCCTGGCAACTACCATTATACTTTTTGTCTTTACGATTTTGACTACTCTAAGTACCTCATGTCAGTGGAATCATACAGTATTTGTCTTTCTGTAACTGGCTTATTTCACTAATCATAGTGTCCTTAAGGTTTATACATGTTACAGCATATTGCAGAATTTCCTTCCATTTTAAGGCTGAGTAATATTCCATTAGTATGTGTATATCACATTTTGCTTATCCATGTATCCAGTCGATGGACACTTATGTTTCTTCCACAGTTTAGCTATTGTGAATAATGCCACTATGAACATGGGTATACGAATATCTTTTTGAGACTCTGCTTTCAATTCTTTTGAAGTAGAAGTGTTAGATCGTATGGTAATTCTTTTTCTAAGTTTTTGAGAAACCACAATATTGTTTTCCACAGTAGCTATACCATTTTACATTCCCACCAGCGATACACAAGACTTCCTCTTCTTTATTTCCTCACCAGCACTTGTTATTTTCTGGTGTTTTTTTCTAGTTTTATTGAGAAATAATTGACATATTTCACTGTACCAGTTTAAGATATATAACATGATTTTTTATTTATGCATTTTTAAAATTTTTGTAATGGAAGGATGGTTGAATAAATGTTACATTAGTGTCAGATGTACACACAGTGATTCAGCATGTCTGCACATTATGCTGTGCACACCACAAGCATAGCCACCATCTGTCAGCATATAACACTATTACAATACCATTGACTATATTCCTTATGCTGTGTCTATTATCCCCATGACTTTCATTCCATAACTGGAATTCTCTATCTCCCATTCCCCTTCACCCATTTTACCCATCCCTCCCACCCTATTTTCTGGCTTTTTTTTTTTAATAGTACCTATCCTAATGGGTGTGAGGTGGTATTTCATTGTAGTTTTGATTTGCATTTGCCTTATGATTAGTGATGTTCAGCATCTTTTCATATGCTTATTGGCCATTTGTTTATCTTCTGTGAAGAAATGTCCACTCAAGTCCTTTGTCCATTTTTGAATCAAGGTGGGGTTTGTTATTTTTAGTCTTAGAAGTTCTCTGTATATTCTGAATATTAATCAGAACGTGATTTATAATATTTATCAGAATATGGTTATCATGTATATGATTTGCAAATACTTTCTCCCATTCTGTGGGTTGCCTTTTTACTCTGCAAGTAGTGTGTTTGGGTGCACAAAATCTTTATTATTTCTTTTTTTCTTTTTAAGTGTACTTAGAGAGAGAGCACAAGGAGGGGAGAGGCAGAGAGAGAGCACAAGCAGGGAGAGGCAGAGAGAGAGGGAGAGAGAGAGAATCTCAAGCAAGCTCTGCGTTGTCAGCGTGGAGCCCAACACGGGGCTCAAACACATGAACCATGAGATCATGACCTGAGCCAAAACCAGGAGTCAGACACTTAACTGACGGAGCCACCAGGCGCCCCTTTGGATGCCAAAAATTTTTAATTTTCATGAAGTACTATTTGTCTGTTTTTCCTTTTGTTGTTATGCCTTTAGTGTCCTATCCAAGAAATCATTGCCAAATACTATGTCCTAATATTTTTATACTGTACTAATCCCCCCACTTTAGACCTTAGTGGCACACTATAAAAATTGCTTTATAGTGATTGCTTCAGATCACTGAAAATACGCCCCAAGTCCTAGAAAGGTAGTTTTCCCTTAATCTCTGATAAAGTGGAATCCAAGAAGTATGAGCTATTTTCAGAGTGGCTACCCTATTATTTTTATCTAGGAACAATATTCATTTTCATCAATGGATAAATAAAGGTTACTTTAGAACGTGTGCTATTTGGAGGCGCCTGGGTGGCTCAGTCAGTTAAGCAGCTGACTTCGGCTCAGGTCATGATCTCATGGTCCGTGAGTTCGAGCCCTGCGTCGGGCTCTGTGCTGACAGCTCAGAGCCTGGAGCCTGTTTCAGATTCTGTGTCTCCCTCTCTCTGACCCTCCGCCGTTCATGCTCTGTCTCTCTCTGTCTCAAAAATAAATAAATGTTAAAAAAAATTAAAAAAAAAAAAAAAGAACATGTGCTATTTGGAGTAAATATATAGCCTCTGTATTTGTCACTTCATCTCTGGAATCTGCCAAGCCAAAAGGGCCTGGGCATTGGAACCATTAATTCATGCCTCTTCCACCCTCACTCATTACACCATTGCCTTGTTTTGAATTTGCAACTGTCCCACTTGCTGGTTATAATGTATTATCCTTTTAATATATGCTAGATTTGATTTGCTAAAATTGTGTTTAGAATTTTTGCATCTATATTCATGCAGCATATTGATATAATTTTGTAATGTCTTCTGGTTTTTTAATCAGAGATAACACACTCATAGAATGAGTTGAAAGGTATACAGTCTTCTTTAATTATTTGGAAGAGTTTGTGTTGAATTGGTGCAAGTTCCTTCTTAAATGTTTGAGAGAGTTTTTAGTGGAGCCATTTGTGTTGGGGGCTTTCTTTGTGAGAAGACTTTTTACTACAATTTCAATGTCTCTAATAGATAGGAGCCTATTCAAGTTATGTTTCCTCTTGAGTGAGGTTTGGTAGTTTATTTCTTAAGGAGTTTGTCCATTTCATCTAAGTAGTCAATATTGTTGACATAAAGTTGTTCATATTTCTTTATGATTTGTTTTAAATATCTGTAGAATCTTTAGTAATGTTACTTGTGACATTGGTAATTTTGTCTTTATTTCTAATCAGTCTGGCTAAAGGTTTATTAATTTTATGAATCTCAAAGAACCAGCTTTTGGTTTTATTGGTATTTTTTACTTTTCTATTTTCTGTTTCACTGATGATTGCTGTAACCTTAATTCCCTTCTTTTGCTTGCTTTGACTTTAATTTGCTTTTTTTTTTTTCTTCTAATTTTTCTAAGTATAAGCTGAGGCCATTGATTTGAGACAATTCTTCTTTTCTCTCACAGGCATTTAGTGCTGTAAATCTTCCCCAAAGAAATGGTTAGTGCCATCCCACAAATTCTGATATGTTTCACTTTCATTTAGTGCAAAGTATTTCCTAATTTCCCCTTTTATTTCTTCTTTGATCCATGAATTATTTAGTTTCTATATTTGGAGATTTTTCTAGCTAACTTTCTATTATTGATTTCTTTTTTTTTTTTTATTTAAATTCAAGTTAGTTAACATACAGTGTAGTATTGGTTTTGGGAGTAGAATCCAGTGATTCATCACGTACATATGACACCCAGTGCTCATCCCAACAGGTGCCCTCCTTAATGCCCATCACCCAGTTAGCCCATCTCCCTATTCACCTCCCCTCTAGCAACACCCAGTTTGTTCTCTGTATTTAAGAGTTTCTTATGATTTGCCTCCCTCTGATTTTATCTTATTTTTCCTTCCCTTCCCCTATGTTCATCTATTATGTTTCTTAAATTCCACATATGAGTGAAATCATATGATATTTGTCTTTCTCTGCCTGGTTTATTTCGTTTAGCATAATACACTTCTAATTTAATTCCATTTTGGTCAGAGAATATATTTTGTGTGATTTGAATCCCTTTAAAAAATACATATGTATATTTTAATTTTTTAATTTTATTTAAATCCAAGTTAGTTAACATGTACTGTAATAATTATTTCAGGAGTAGAATTTAGTGATTCATCACTTGCATATAGTACCCAGTGCTCATCCCAACAAGTGCCCTCCTTAAGATTTATTTTATCACCCACAATGCAGGTTTTCTTAGTAAATGTTTTGTATGCATTTGAAAAGCATGGATATTTTGCTATTGTGCTATTAAAAAATCAAATCAGATTAAGTTAGTTGATAGTATATCCTTCCTGATTATTTTTTTCTTACATTTCTAGTATTTAGAGAGATTAAAATCTCCAACTATAGTTGTGTATTTATTTCTCCTTGCCTTTCTATCAGATTTCATTCATGTATTCTAAAGATTTCTTACTTAATACATAAGTACTTTGGGTTTTATGTCTTCTTGATTAATTCTTTACCATTAGAAAATTATCTTTATTTGCACTAATATTCTTTACTTTGAAATCTAAATCTTCTATTAACATAGCCACTCCAGTTTTCTTTTGAATAGTGTCAGCATACTATATCATTTTTGTCTTTTTTTTAAGTAAACTTGTATTTTAGAGTATTTAAGTAAACTTGTATTTTAGAGTATTTGCACATTTACCAAAAGTTGCAAAGGTAACAGGTAGTTTCCACACATCCTCACCCAGCTCTTCTTGTCAGCAACCTTTTTCTAATGTTTTATTAAGATGTAATTCACATGCCATATACAATTCATCCATTTAAACTATACAATTCAGTGGTTTTTAGATACTTTTCTTCCATCACAATCAATTAAAAAATTTTTTTATTTGAGTATAGTTGACACACAGTGTTATTAGTTTCAGGTGTACACCAGAATCAATTTTAAAGCATTTTCATTACCACAAAAAGAAACACCATAGCCATTAGTTGTCACTATCCATTCCACCATTCCCCGAGCCTTGTGCTATCACTAATCTACTTTCTGCCTCTGTGGATTTGCCTGTTCTGGACATTTCATTTGTATGAATGAAATTTTACAACATGTGATCTTTCATGACCAGCTTCTTTCACTTAGCATAATGTTATCAAGTTTCCTCCATGGTATATAGCATGTATCAGTATCTCCTATGTTTTATCGCCACATAATATTACATTGCAAGTCTGTACCATATTTATTCATCAACTGATGAATATTTGAGTTGTTTCCATTTTTTAATTAAGATATCATTCATGTACCATAAAATTCACTTTTTTAAAGTGTGAAGGGGGCTTTTCCTTCTCTAAGTAGTGTGGCGTTTCAGCTTATCGGTTCTTCAGAATTTGCTACTGCTTATAAATCCACTTCATGACTTCTAAAATTTTATTAATCTCCCTGATCTCTTGTCTTTTTTCTCATTCTCTTTGCTCTTGTATGTTTTGCCATTTTTTTCTTTTGTGGTCATTTCAGTGGGGTTTGAGGAACAAAAGACTATTCAGTCTGCCACACTTACTATTTTTTTTAATTTTTGAGAGAGAGACAGAGACAGAGAGACAGGGCATGAGTCCGGGGGTGAGCGACAGGGAAGAGAGGGAGACACAGAATACAAAGCAGGTTCCAGGTGCCGAGCTGTCAAAACAGAGGCCAACGTCGGGCTCAAACCCATGAACCGTGAGATCATGACCTGAGCTGAAGTCGGACATTTAACTGACTGAGCCACCCAGGCGCCCCTAATCTGCCATATTTAATAAAAAGAGCCCTTAGTATCCAAAATCTATAAAGAGCTCATCAAACTCCACACCCGAAAAACAAATAACCCAGTGAAGAAATGGGCAGAAAACATGAATAGACACTTCTCTAAAGAAGACATCCGGATGGCCAACAGGCACATGAAAAGATGCTCAACGTCGCTCCTTATCAGGGAAATACAAATCAAAACCACACTCAGATACCACCTCACGCCAGTCAGAGTGGCCAAAATGAAGAAATCAGGAGACTATAGATGCTGGAGAGGATGTGGAGAAACAGGAACCCTCTTGCACTGTTGGTGGGAATGCAAATTGGTGCAGCCGCTCTGGAAAGCAGTGTGGAGGTTCCTCAGAAAATTAAAAATAGACCTACCCTATGACTCAGCAATAGCACTGCTAGGAATTTATCCAAGGGATACAGGAGTACTGATGCATAGGGGCACCTGTACCCCAATGTTTATAGCGGCACTCTCAACAATAGCCAAATTATGGAAAGAGCCTAAATGTCCATCAACTGATGAATGGATAAAGAAATTGTGGTTTATATACACAATGGAATACTACGTGGCAATGAGAAAAAATGAAATATGGCCTTTTGTAGCAACATGCATGGAACTGGAGAGTGTGATGCTAAGTGAAATAAGCCATACAGAGAAAGACAGATACCATATGGTTTCACTCTTATGTGGATCCTGAGAAACATAACAGAAACCCATGGGGGAGGGGAAGGAAAGAAAAAAAAAAAAAAAAAAAAAAGAGGTTAGAGTGGGAGAGAGCCAAAGCATAAGAGACTGTTAAAAACTGAGAACAAACTGAGGGTTGATGGGGGGTGGGAGGGAGGGCAGGGTGGGAGGGAGGGCAGGGTGGGTGATGGGTATTGAGGAGGGCACCTTTTGGGATGAGCACTGGGTGTTGTATGGAAACCAATTTGACAGTAAATTTCATATATTAGAAAAAAAAAAAAACATTAAAAAGGAAAATAAATAAATAAATAAATAAACATAAAAAAAAATAAAAAAAAAATAAAAAGAGCCCTTAAAATTATTTTTGAAGAAGGAAAATAAATTGTCAAAATTCTACTACTTTTACTTCATTTTCATTTTGCCTTTTTCCTCCCACTCTTTGTATACTTATGGATACAATCATAGCATATTTGGCTGATTTTCTTAAATGTAGCATAAGTACTTCTTTCATATAAGCATCACCATATAACTACTTTAATGGCAGAATAATATTCTTTGGTGTTAATAATGTTCTGTCATTTACCTAACCTTCCTTCTCCATTGTTAGGCATTAAAACTGCTAACTTTGGAGGGGGTATAGCTATTAAAGATAATGCCATAATAAACATTTTTGTTGAGCTTTTAGGGCATTTGCAAGTACACATAGTGAGATCTGTGACTCACCAAATTTCTCAATTTCCTGTGCTGGGACCCACAGATGCTTTTCTTCTTCCATTCCTTTTGTAGTCACACCTCAGAAAAAACACCTTGATGTGTATCTACTCACTTCTTTACTGACTGTGTTCTCCCAATCAGGCCCTTAATCTTCCTGATTTACGGTGCTGTTATAAACAACATTATGAGATGCATCAGTCTTCACATGTGGAGTTCTTATCTCTCTATATAGATTATAAGCACTTTGTAGACAGAGGTCCCATAGTGCTTGGTATTGAGTTAATGAAAAGCACGAGTTTACAGTAAACACTTATGGATAGATTATTTTGCTTTGTTCCTAAACAGGTTTAAGAATAGTTAAATGTGTTTTAAAATCCATGAGTTCAGGGGTGTCTGGATGGCTCAGTCGGTTAAGTGTCTGACTCTTGATTTTAGCTCAGGTCATGATCTCACAGTACATTGGTTCAAACCTGACATCAGGCTCCGTGCTGACAGTGTGGAACCTGCGTGAGATTCTCTCTCTCCATCTCTCTCTCTGTCCTTCCCATGTTCTCTCTCTCTCTCTCTCAAAATAAATAAACTTTAAAAATCCATGAGTTCAGAAAAATATGAATAAAAAAAGAAAAACTGGTCAACTGTGATGGATGCTAGAAAATAATGCATTGTTTTTAAAACTGATAAATGAAGGGATAAAATCTTGTATTTATCCGGTACAAATTACATGTTCAGGTCACCAAACAGTTGATGAATAGGAAATTTCTCTTTACAGAAATACTCTAATAAATGAGGAAATGATGCTAGAATGAGAATATCACTATTTGATTATTCCTAATGAGTAATGAATCTAAGCATTGACCATAAACAACCTTTAACATCACAAAAAAGAGACAACCATATATAGAAATACAATCCATGAAGTATTCTTGCCAAACAATCAAGCCTGAATCCCATCAAGCCTCTAGATCCAACTGACACTTTTCAGGAAATACAGAGGACAAAAGAATATGTCATATGACACCACTGGGATGTAGTCAACAACCACCAGACTAATGGAAACTATTGGATAAATGATCCAGTTTCTTCAACAAATAGATTGCAAGTGAGAGGGAAAATAAGAGAGAGAGGGGCACCTGGGTGGCTCATCAGTAAACCATCCAACTTTTGATTTCACCTCAAGTGAGGATCTCACAGTCATGGGATCGAGCCCTGCATCAGGCTCTGCACTGAGCATGGAGCCTGCTTAATATTTTCTTCTCTCCCCCTCAGTCCCTCTCCCCTGTTTTCATTCTCTCTCTCTCTCTCTCTCTCTCAAAAAAAAAAAAAAAAGAGAGAGAGAAAGAGATAGGTGGTAAAGGAACCTATAGATTAAAACTTAACTCAGAGATATAACTAATAGTAATATATGGACCATATTTGGGTCCTTCCTGAATCAAACTAATTGTGAAAAAAAAAAAAACTTTTAACATTTATAAGGTAGTAAAAAATTCAAAACCTGACTAGCTATCTGATGTTAAAGAATTATTTTTTTAGTAGTGTATTTGTAAAAGACTTGCATGAAATAATTTCTCACTGGAAGAATAGCCAATGTATCAATAACCCCAAAATTTATTTGTACAGAAAACAGTGGGAATTAATTATCATATTTCTTAGGCCCCTCTCAAGTATTTCCAGGCACTATTAAATGGTACTGAAACCAATAATCAAAGTTGACAGTTGACATGTGTGATAATGTTTATACACTATTATTTAACATAGCAAAAAGTTGAAAACAATACAAATGTCCATTAACAGGAGCAAGGAAATGCTACATATTCGTGTAATGGAATTCCATACCGTAGTTAAATTGTGCAGTAATTACGAAAACAGATTCTGGGTTTGAAACTGTTAAGAAACTGTCTAGGTTTGAATCCAACTCTAGTTCCACCACTTCCTGGCAGTTTTCTTTTGGGTAAGATACTTGACTCTCTGTGCCTCAGTTCTTTCACCTCTAAAACAGGGGTAAAAATCTCAGTGAATCATAAGGTTGCATAAAGACTAAGTAAGTTGATAAGTGTAATAGTGAAAGGTCAGTGTAGATTAGTTTTAATAATAATTATTATATACTATTATTACCTGAATAAGTCTAGCATCATAATATGTGAAAAAACAAACTGCAGAAGAAAACATAATATGGTAATATTTATATATATTTATAAAAACCTGTGTGTGCCTGGGTGGCTCAGTTGGTTAAGCATCTGACTTTGGCTCAGGTCATGATCTCACGGCTTGTGAGTTTGAGCCCCACTTTGGGCTCTGTGCTGACAGACAGCTTAGAGCCTGGAGCCTACTACAGATTCAGTGTTTCTCTCTCTCTCTCTCTCTGCCCCTCCCCCACTTGTGCTCGCTCTTACTCTCTCAAAAATAAATAAACTTTAAAATAAAAATAGAAATAAAGTTTTAAAACCTGTAAAAAAAAAAGGGGGGGGGGGAGGTAGGAGATTTGGATCCTATCTTGTATTTTTAAGAATACCAAACCCAGGCAAAGGACTTGACAACAAGCTTGTATTTTGTTCCTACAAATGTCAAAGTCAAAATTGATTTGACATCTGATCTCTTAATATTTTCTCTTAGTATTTACTAAGCAACCTAATACAGAGAATCTTTGGAAGAATAAGTGGTTAGGGGCACCTGGGTAGCCCCTTGATTTTGACTTAGGTCATGATCTCGCGATTCGTGGGTTGAGCTCTACACTGGGCTCTGCACTGATACCACAGAGCCTGCTTGGTATTCTCTCTCTGCTCCTCCCCCGTTTGTGTGTACATGCTCACATGCACACTCTCTCTCTTTCAAAATAGATAAATAGGGACACCTGGGCTCAATCAGTTAAGCGTCCAACTTCAGCTCAGGTCATGATCTCATGGCTCGTGAGTTCGAGCCCCACATATCAGCTCGGAGCCTGGAGCCTGCTTGGGATTCTCTCTCTCTGCCCTTCCCCAGCTTGTGTGTGCGTGCTCACACGCATACTCCCTGTCTTTCAAAATAAATGAATAGGGACACCTGGGTGACCCAGTCGGTTAAACGTCTGACTTCGGCTCAGGTCATGATCTCACAGCTCGTGAGTTCAAGCCCCACATGTCATATTGGAGCCCGGAGCCTGCTTCAGATTCTGTCTCCCTCTCTTTTTTTCCCCTTCCCCACTCATACTCACTCTCTCTCTCAAAAATAAACATTAAAAAGTAAGTAAGTAAGTAAGTAAGTAAATAAATAAATAAACTAAAAAAAAAAAGAAAGATAAACGGTTAAGGACTTCAACCCTGTTGTTCCAACTACTGAAATTGGCACATCAGTACAGTGAATGAATGTACTTCTTGTGCAGAAATTGTGTGCCTGAATCTTCTAAGTAATCTGGGAGAGGTTTAGACCATTATGGAATTGAGGTTACTTGCACTAGTCAATCTTAGAGTATAAGGTAGCAGAACAGAAAAAATTATAGTAGATTCTCACAATCACCCTTTTTTTAACTATTTGGATTTACCATTCTGTAAATTGCAATGACTAATGCACACAGTATCCTATATACTATAAGCCACTCTGTTTCTGCCCCTTCTGAGTTATATGTTTACAAAGAGTTTGTTGTGTTTCTTCCCAATTACGTAGTTTAATTAAATATTGCATAAGTCAATGAAATATAAATTGTATACTTTGAGAAGCATCAATAAGGGGTAAAATGACACCTACAATATAATCCTTGTCAGGCCACTGTAAAATCATAAAAGTACTGGTTGGCACCATCCCCAATCTGTGCAATGAAGTATACTTGTATTCCAGCATCAGAGGTAGATTCGAAATACCCAGCAACTTAAACAATAAATATTTGTATTCTGCATTATTCTTTAAGACCATTACATATTTGTGGAATCAATCCTACCAGCTAGCTTTTTTCCTGAAATCTGGTTTCCCTCTATGCCCCCTAACTGGGTCCTTGGGCCTGGAGAACAAGCATGTCTAGCCAGACAGACCTTAGACCGACCCCTCATACTGACATCTTAACCTTCCCCTTGACCAACTCGTCTCTGAAATGATTTGTGTCCATTTATTTAGATTTGAATCTGGCCTGCTGGTTGGTAAGCCTGGTGATTTTATTCTCCATACCCTATCCCATGCTGAATTTCCTTTGAATGCTTTGTGGAAAACGAATGGCATTGTTTATTTAATCTAGTACCTTCAGGGTTATTGTTTTTTTCTAGATAAGGAAGGAAGTCAACATATTCTTAAACATCTCATAAAATTGCATGGCAAAATATCACTTGTTTTTTTAGGACAGAACCATAAAAAAATATTAGGAAATATAAAATAAATATTGTTGCCAAAATTGAAGGGAAAGAGAGCTGTCATTTGACAACAGCATTCCCTACCATGACCACCACCACCACCATTGCACTCTCAGTGTGGATTGGGTCTCATGTTTGTACAAAACAAAAGGTCATGAAGTTGGTATATGGGCCAATTTGAGAAACTATCATAGGAAAGTTTTCTCTTCAAAGAAGTTATTAGCGGGAGATAGTTTCATAGATAGGTGCTTATTTTCTTTGTTTACAAATACTACTGTTACAGAAATAGTGAATTGGAGACTCTAAACAATCTCATTGTATCCTTCTCCAGATAATTATAATATAGTTTTGTGGAATATCTCAATTTTTATATCTTACAGAAATGATACTGAACAGCAGAAAACCTTATTTCTCATCCCTTCTACTCAGCTTGCTGTATGACCTCGGGGGAATCCATTTTTTTTTCGTAGGGTCTCGCAAATACACAGTGAAGACATGCAGCATTCACCTTACCACCCAAGACCAGCTAGACTACAAAGCTCCATTTTTGCAGTTCCTATCTAAAGCCCTGATAGAATGTGAGCAGAATGAGGTGCTACTGCCCTCTGCTGGTCCTAAGAACACACCTGCCCATCATTGTGTGGGCTCTCCCATCCTAACAGTGAGGGACACAGTGGCCCTTGCCTGTGGTTGGAAAGACATTGCAGGAAACCACAAGGAAGGAGGAAGGTTTCATATTTGGAAAAATAATAATAGTTGAAGTATTGGGGAATTAATGATTTATTATGCATATATCAGATGCCATAGCCATGTGTGACTGCCTTGCCACCAAAAAGTATCCTATAATCACTTCCCCCCCACTACAGTGTCTCACCTGGAAACAGTTGTGGGTGCTGATACTTGGAGCCACTGTCACTCTATCTTGGAATATATAATATACAGGCCACTTTTTTTTGGAAGATTTAGGAGAGTTTTTGCATATTCATTTTTAGTTTATGAATAAATAGGAAGATAGTAATTCATATGTGCCAAGGAAAGTGAATATGCAGCATCAGTAAGAAAAATGCTGAAAAGGAAAGGCAGGGCTTCATTATGCTCTCAGATCCCTAAGGAACTCTGTCAAGTTGTAATAAGAGATCTAAAGTTAATAATAGCTTTTTTGGTGTGTTGATGATCCTAAAAGTACTTTATGTGAGAAACTGATAAGGATTTGCTAAGAGCTCTGTTTTTCTGAGCTCATCTATATTAATTTTGGAACTCTAAAATTTAAAAATTTTAAGAGCTGCTGTTTATTATCTTGCATTTGTAAGAAATGGTGCTGCTTCTGACTATACTTACAGGAAAGGGAACTGAGAATTATGCTTTTATCTTGTTTGAATTTCATGCCTTTAAAATCTTTCTTTTTTTTTTAATGTTTATTTATTTTTGAGAGAGAGGCAGAGTGTGAGCGGGGGAGGGGCAGAGAGAGAGGGAGACACAGAATCCGAAGCAGGCTCCAGGTTCTGAGCTGTCAGCACAGAGCCTGACAAGGGGCTTGAACTCACAAACCATGAGATCATGACCTGAGCTGAAGTCAGACCCTTAACTGACTGAGCCACCCAGGCACCCCTAAAATCCCTTTCAAAATAGGTCTGTGCACTGCTACTGAGATCATTATTAGTCCTTAGAGTGCTGCAGAGCAAAAAAAAAAAAAAAAAAAAGTGCAACCTACATCCCAAGTATCTACAAGCAGAGTATAGGAGGAACGTGGGATTCACATTGTCTGTGACTTCTGCTTACGTACTCGCAGAACCACACACATTTTGCCCAAGATTCCCCAATGGTAGATGGTAACTATGTTTTAAAGGAGTATATAGGCATTATGAAGATCAACAGTGATCCTCTTGCAGCTTCCCTTTGGAGAACTCTTGATTTTTGTTTTACAGCCAATCTCAACTTATAGTCACCTGATTGGGAGTTATAGTCAATCATCTCAGCAGCAGTACATAGTCCTAGCTTGAAAGGGACTTACACATGTGATACAGAAATACATAGACTCTCATAGGCAAAATCACAGCCATCCCGCTTCCAACTAAATAGGTGCTACATTTCGTGGTATGCATGGTGCCTATTCCAGTTCTAGGTTTAGTCTGCTCTAGACCAAGAAGGAAATTAGCAAGTATTAGAATATCATTTTTACCAGGTATCTTATTCATCTGTTATACATCCCTAAGAAATGAACCAACTTTTGCTACATAACTCTTATATATATAACCTTAATAGTAATCTTCAGTGTCCAACATTCCAAAAGAAGAGAAGTAATCTTATTAAATTGCTTTAAAAACCTTATCAGAAACCTTAGTCCTAATCATTGAAAACAGATGAACTCAATTTCAAAAAATAAAATGAACAAAAATTGTCTATTGAGAACATTACCTGCTGTTTGCTGAGAAATTATCGATTAAAAAATTTTTGAAACATCTTTAACCTTTAGAGATGAAAGCCAGTAGCTATGGAAAGATTATTTAAATCATTAACTGGAACTGACAATATGAATCACATGTGAAAGTAAAAATACAATGTTAATTAAAATCATACCAGATCCTTCAAGGCAGAATATTACTTTGGGAAACAAAACCCTGAAGTGCAGGAAAAAAACAGCAGTGCTAATTAGTACTTAACTTCTTTTATGATGTTTTTTGCAAGACAGTTTGGTATACAAAAAAGAGCAGGGGCTTTGGAACCAAACAAACTTTGGGCTTGAAAATCGTTTTTACTACTTATGTAATTTGTTATTTGGCTTTAGGCAATCACTTAAACCTCCCTGAACTTCTGTTTCCTCTTCCTTAAATTGGCAATAATAAGGTGCATCTTATATTTAGTATTAAGTGAGATATGTAAATATTTATGAAGTGCCTCAAGTGCCTGCAGAGTTAGTTTTCCTTCCTTCTATTGTAAATCACAGAGTAAGGTTTACTCTTACTTTGAAGCCCAGCAGGAAGTCCTGGAAAGGAAGGTTTGGTTTGAGATTACCTTCCCTTGACCAGTCTTGGTTACCAGAAAATGCCATTGAAGTGCAGGACATTCTGCTAGGGAGTATGTGAGGCAGGCAGCAGTCTTGGTGGGGAGGTAATGGGCTAGAGTGACCAGTAGGGAGGGTGTAATTCTTCTTGAGTCCCAAATGCATGACACGCCCTCATTCTGTGTGTAAGGCCACACTGCAGGTTCACTCACATTTTAATTAGTGCCTCCCCCCCAGCAAAATGTACTCTAAAACCAAGTAGAAAAAAATTTAAATTATCTGAAGCTTTATGTTTAGGTTACGATGGATTTCATTTACATATCCTAATTGTAATAAGAGCTACCAACTCCAAAGTGCCAGGTACTTTTCATACATTCTCTAATTCATATAATAACTTCGATTTCTAGCTGATGCTAAAATGTCTGTGAAGTGACTGAGACCCTAAAGGATTTCATAGGAAGCCCAAAGTTGCCAGCTATAAAATTAATATGTTTAAAAAAAGAAAGGAGAAAAATGAATAGGTTGCTGATTGCTAAGCTTGTACTGCCATAAGGTATTGTTTAGGTAAACCCTTTGATAACATCTATGATCAACCATGACCCCTGTAATTTTCTGAACCTTCATGACTTGGTCAGCCCTGTGATGATATGTATTGTGTGTTCTCACAGAAACTGGCCCCTGGAGTCAGCCAGTTTGCTTACACCTGTGTGCAGGACCACCCCATTTGGACGAATCAGCAATTTTGGGAGACAACCTTCTACAGTGCAGTGCAGGAACAGGTTCGCTCTCTGTATCTCTCAGCCAAGGAAGACAATCATGCCCCATATCTGAAGCAAAAGGTAAGAGAAGAAAGGTGCTGGTGTGGGACTGGGATCTGGCTTCAAGGAAAGCTTATTCAGATATTCCCAGGGCAAAAAGAAACCCAAGCACTTTCTACCAGTGCATTTAAGTTTCATTTTAGGGAATCCTGTCGTGACCGTCTTTACTGTGTTGATTTCTGATATTACATTTTTCCATAATAACTTCTTAATATAGTTCTTTAGCATTAGAATTGTTTTATTATATTTTAATAAATAAGAATCCTTTTGAAACAATTATAGGAAGTTGAACAGAAAAAAGAAAATGAAAATACCTGGGCAGATGTCTTTGTGCAATTAACTTTTTGAAGAAATGTCAAATTAAAGTTAAATGACTCTAAAATAAATGTAAAATTCAATAGTTCTTCTCAAAAGTATGTCAGCAATAAGTCTAGTTCTCCTTTTAGGAATATTCTATATGTTTCTACATATTTTATCAGCATCAATTATACTTCAGAAAAATATCAGAATATTTTAAAACAAGAAAATTGTTTTTAATTTGAAAAAGGAGTTTAAATTTTCTGAAATTTTAAAGTGTCATTCACTAAGTGTCTGGTCTTAGGCAATCACTTTACTTCTCTGTGCCTTATTTCCACATTGGTAAAATGAGTAGATAGAATTTTTGTAAGACTTTGATGTATAATACAAGTAAAGGGCACTCAAAAGTGCCTGACACATAGTAAATAATAAATGTTAGAAATTACCAACCTTATTAATTGAACTTAAACCAGGATTAAAGGCTGATTGTCAATGTTGATTCACTTTAAGAGTAATTTTTTAATTTTTTTTTTATTAAGAGTAATTTTTAATTCTACATGCTGGGCTAATACATTACTGATGATCCTTCCCATCACCCTCCATTTTACTTCATTTTTTTAAATTTCAGTGTAATTAACATACATTGTTATATTATTTTCAGGTGTATAATATAGTGATTCAGTAATTCTATATATTCATTACTCAGTGTTCATCACATTAAGTGTACTCTTAATCTCCTTCACCTATTTCACCCATTCCCCCACTCACCTTTCCTCTGGAACCACCACATTGTTCTCTATAGTTAAAGCCTATTTTTTTTGTCTCTTTTTTTCTTTGCTCATTTGTTTTGTTTCTTAAATTACACATATAAGTAAAATCATATGGTGTTTGTCTTTCTCTGACTGACTCATTTCACTTAGCATTTATACCCTCTAGATACATCCATGTTGTTGCAAATGGCAAGATTTCATTCTTTTTTATGGTTGAATAATATATATATATATATATACACATATACATACATATATATATGTATGTATGTGTATGTATACACACACACACACACACACACACACACACCATATCTTTATTCATCTGTCAGTGGACACTTGGGTTGCTTCCTAATTTGGCATTATAAATAATGCCAACATATCAATGCATGTATCTTTTCAAATTAGTGTTTTCCTATTCTTTAGGTGAATACCCAGTAGTGGAATTACTGGATCATTACCACCTGTATACCTGTGTCCTAATAATATTTGACTCCCACATTTACAAGGAAATTATCTCTATTTTAAATTTTTTGAAGAACCTTCATTCTGTTTTCCACAGTGGCTGCACTAGTTTCCATTCCCACCAATAGTGCACAAGGGTTGCTTTTTCCCTGCATCCTCGCCAACACTTGTTGTTTCTTACATCACCCCATATTTTAAACTGACCTTGTATTATGTGAGATAAATGAATTTAGATACCTAACAGGAATTACGTAGTAGTATTCAAGTATTTCTATATCTCATGTAATTTTAAACATTATTTGTCTATTCTTGAGTATGATAAGAACAGAATCATTAATAAAAAATAGCTGACATCTCATATTCCAAACTATTAGTCTACACTGCTAGTGTGAATTGTTTACTTAATTTAATGTAAAACTCAGATTTTTCTTTCAAAACACCAAATGTACTTGGGTAAGGGGTAACTATAGCAGATGCAAATTAGTTTGAGGTCATGGTCCAGAAATATTTGGGCTGGCATGGTGCTTTTGATAGTTTTTAAAAGCAGATGTAGTGTAACATTGGTATATCTCAAAAGTATTTGTGGAGCAAACACATGTCACTACTTCTCTGTCCTCTTTTCTAAAGAAGTCTCTCTATGATACACAGATTATATACAAGTGAGACTAGGGACACCTGAGTGGCTCAGTCGCTAAAGCATCCGACTTCGGCTCCAGTCACGGTTTCACGGTTTGTGGGTTTGAGCCCCACATCAGTTTCTGTGCTGATAGCTTGGAGCCTGGAGCCTGCTTTGGATTCTGTCTCTCTCTCTCTCTCTCTCTCTCTCTCTCTCTCTCTCTCTCTCCCTCTCCCTCTCCCTCTCTCCCCCTCCCCTGCTCACTCTCTGTCTTTCAAAAATAAATAAATGTTAAAAAAAATTTTTTTAAAAACAAGTGAGACTAGATATACTAGCTCTACTTAACTTTTCAGCCTACTAGGAAACTCCTCTTTAAAATCCCATTGTCAGACATACCAAAAAGAAAAAAGAAAGAGGATTTTAAGAAGATGGTGGGAGAGAACCATAGACTCACATTGTCCCACAAATACAACTAGATAACTATCAAATCATCTAAAAACCTCAGAAATCAATCTGAAAATGGCAAAACAAACTCCACAACTAAAGATAGAGAAGAAGGCACATTGAAGAAGGTAGGAAGTGCAAGATGTGGCTTGGAAGAGAAACAGATCATGGCCAGTGAGGTAGAGGGAGCTACAGTTGCACAGAAGAGTAAGAGACAAACTTGCGTACCAGGCGTGCATGGGGAAAACAAATCCCCATAGAACTGGCTTAGAAAGTGAGAGGGACCAAATTTCTTGAATTCTTGCAACCAGAAGAGCTTTAAAACATGAAGTTTTAAGGCCAGTGGACTTGGCTCAGTGAGAGCCCAGAGGACACTGGGGCTGCTCTTGGAGAAAAAGCAGGCCAAACAGCCCAAGGACATACTGCATAGAAACAGTAATCTGAAGAAAACCTGGGACACACAGTGGGGAGGTTAGTTGTTCATCTTTGAGTATGTCACAGAGGCAGCATTCACAGAGACCCCTCCAGGAACAAAGGAGCTGGCAGGTGCCATTTCCCTTCCCTGGCCCTCAGCATAAACACAGAGCCACCTGTGGGAACCAGTGCAGCTACCTAATTTTCTTACTCCAAGCCCCACCCCCTGTACTCAGTGGAACCGCCTTCTTAGCCCCAACCTGGTAGGTCTCCTCCCCTAGAGGACCAGCTCAAACCCCTGCCATTACCATCCCCATCTGTAAGTTTTGTGAGGACTCGGTTGCGGTGGCAGCAGCAAGAGGCGTCATTTCACAAGCAGACCAGAGCATACCTAGTTACAATGCACTGCAGCCAGGACACAACAGCAGACCACACACAGCACACACTGGAGGTATCTGGAAGCACCGGGGCTGGGAAAATAGGGGACACTACATTGCAGGATACTACAGAACTTCATAAAGCCATTATCCTAAAAAAACAGGAGACAACTAACTTTTCTAACACCCAGAAACAGGCACAGAGACTTAGACAAAATGAAAAGACAGAGGAATTTGTCCCAAATGAAAAACCAGGACAAGGCCACAGCTGGAGATCTAAGTGACACAGATTTAAGTAACATACCTACTGGAGAATTTAAAGCACTGATCATAAGGATACTCACTAGATTTGAGAAAAGAGTGGAGGACATCAGTGAGATGATTAACACAGAGATAGGGAATAATATAGCAAAGATAAAAGTCTCAGTAAAGGAAATGAGAAATATGCTTGATGGAATGAATAGCAAGATGGAGGAAACAAAGGAATGAATTAATGACCTAGAAGACAGAGTAATGGAAAGTAATCAAGAACAACAAAAGAGAGAAAAAGAATCATGAAAATTAGAATAGAATAAGGAACTCAGTGACTCCATCAAACATAATAAAATCCATATTATAGGAGTCCCAAAAGAAGAAGAGAGAGAAAAGGGTCACAGAGTTTACCTGAAGAAATGATACCTGAAAACTTCCTAATCTGGGGAAGGAAACATCCAGATCCAGGAGGAATAGAGAACCCTGAAAAAAAAAATTAACAGAAGCATATCCACACCAAGACATCTTGTAATTAAAATGGAAAATATAGATATAAAGCAAAAATATTAAAAGACACAAGACAAAAGAGGACAGTTACATACAAAGGAAACTTCATAAAGCCATCACCAGGTTTTTTTAGCAGAAACTTCCCAAGCCAGAAAGGAGTGGCATAACATATTCAAAGTGCTGAGTGGGAAAAATTTGCATCCACAAATACTCTATCCAGCAAAGCTAACATTCAAAGTAGGAGGAGAAATAAAGAGATTGATAGACAAACAGTAATTAAAGGAGTTCATCACTACTAAACCAGCCCTGCAAGAAATACTAAATTCCTCTCCATGAGAGGAAAAGAAGGACCAAAAGTGATAGTAGGAAAGTAGGAATCACAAAAGCAGTTAAAATGAATATTTCTATAAAAAACCACTCAAGGAAATCACAAAATAAAAGGATGTAAAATATGACACCATATACCTAAAACATGGGGAGGCCAGGAGTAAAGAATGAGTTCAACCTTAAATGACCATCAACTTAATATAGACTGTTGTATGCAGAAGAGGTTATATGCAAAGCTAATGGTAACCACAAATCAAAACCGCTAATAAATATTCAAAGAATACAGAGAAACAAATCCAAATATATCAGTAAAGAAAACCAGCAAACCACAAAAGAGAGAAAGACAAGAAAGGATCAGAATCTTCAGAAACAACCAAACAAGTAAGTAATAAAATGACAGTAAACACATATCTATCAATAATTACTTTGATTGTAAATAGACTAAATGCTATGCATTTTTCACAGAACCAGAATAAACAATCCTATAATTTAAATGGAACCACAAAACACCCCAAATAGCCAAAGCAATCTTGAAAAAGAAAAGCAAAGCTGGAGGCATCACAGTTCCAGACTTCAAGTCATATTACAAAGCCATAGTAATCAAAACAGTATGGCCCTGGCACAAAAATAGATACATAGGTCAATAGAACAGATCAAAAACCCACAAAGAAACCAACAGTTATATGGTCAATTAATCTTCAACAGAAGAAAAAAGAATATCCAATAGGGAAAAAATAGTCTCTTCAACAAATGGTGCTGAGAAAACTGGACAGCAACGCAAAAGAGTGAAACTGGACCGCTATCTTTCACCATACACAAAAGTAAACTCAAAATTGAGTAAAACCCTAAATGTGAGGCCTGAAACTATAAAAATCCTAGAAGAAAGCACAGGCAGTAATTTCTCAGACATCAGCCATAGCAATTTTTTTCTAGAAAGGTTCCCGGAGGCAAGGGAAACAAAAGCAAAAATAAACTATCAAGACTACATCAAAATAAAAAGCTTTTGCACAGTGAAGAAAACAGTCAACAAAACTAAGAAGCAATCTACAGAATGAGAGAAGACATTTTCAAAAGACAGGTCTATAAAAGGTTACTATCCAAAACATATAATGAACTTCTAAACCTCAATACCCCAAAAGCAAATTATTAGTAAATGGGCAGAAGATATGAACAGACATTTCTCCAAAGAAGACATACAAATGCCAAAAGACACATGAAAAGATGTTCATCATCACTTACCATCAGGGAAATATAAATCAAAACTGCAATGAGATATTACCTCATACCTGCCAAAATGGCTAAAATCAAAAACATAAGAAACAGCAAGTGTTGGCAAGGATGTGGGGAAACACTCGTGCGCTGTTGGTTAGAATGCACACTGGTGCAAAACAGTATGGAAGTTCCTCAAAAAATTAAAAATAGAACTACCCTACGATCCAGCAATCACACTGTCACAATACTGGGTACTTACCCAAAGAATACAAAAACACTAATTCAAAGGGATACATGCACCCTGATGTTTATAGCGGATTATCAACAATAGCCAAATTATGAAAGCAGCCCAAGTGTCCATTGATTGAAGAATAGGTAAAGGAGATGTGGTTTATGTATACAGTGAAATATTATTCAGTCATAGAGGAATAAAATCTTACCATTTGCAACTACATGGATAAAGCTAAAGAATGTAATGCTAGGGGTGACTCAGTCAAGTGTCCAACTTTGGCTCAGGTCACGATCTCGTGGTTTGTGGGTTCAAGCCCCACATCGGGCTCTGTGGTGACAGCTCAAAGCCTGGGGCCTGCTTCAGATTCTGTGTTTCCCTCTGTCTCTCTGCCCCTCACCTGCTTGTGCTCCCTCTCGCTCTTTCTTGCTCTCTCTCTCAAAAATAAATAAACATTAAAAAAGAGTGTAATGCTAAAAAAAAATAAGTCAGCCAGTTAAAGACAAATACCATAAGATTTCACTAATATGTGGAATTTAAGAAACAAATGATCATGGGGAAAAGAAGAGAGAAACTGAGAAACAGACTCTTTATGAAGAACAACCTGGTGGTTACCAGAGGGGAGGTGTGTGGGGGAATGGGTGAAATAGGTGATGGGGTTAAAGAGCATACTTATCATGATGAGTACTGAGTGCTTGTTGTATTATGTACTTGTTGAATCACCACATTGTACACCTGAAACTACTATAACACTGTATGTTAATCAAACTGAAATTAAAATTAAAAACTTAATAAAAAATAAAATGTCTCATTACCACCTGTATACCTGTGTCCTAATAATATTTGACTCCCACATTTACAAGGAAATTAGCTCTATTTTTTGTGATTTTGGCCATTCTGTCTCCTCCCAAACAACAGAAGAGAAGAAACACATCAGAGTACAGTAAAACCTTGGTTTGAGAGCATAATTCATTCTGGAAGCATGCTTATACTCCAAAGCACTTGTATATCAAAGCAAATTTCCCCCAAAGAAATAATGGAAAAACAGATGATTTGTTTTACAACCCAAAAATATTCATATAAAAGTTATTATAATACTGTAATATAATATAAAATAATAAAATACAAAATATAAAGAAAAATAAATTAACCTGCACTTACCTTTGAAAACCTTTGTTTGAAAACCTTTGAAAACCTTTGTGGCTGGTGTGAGGGAGATAAGAAGGGAAGGGTTATTGTGTGGGATGACTTTCACTATCACTAACAGAATCACTGCTATCTATTGGCTCCATGGAATTTTTTCTTTTCATGCAACTTTAACAAGGAATCTATCCAATGACCTAGAATGAAGCAAAGCATTCCTAAGCTTGTATGGAAAAGCAAAGGACTGTCCGTAGGTGCTTTGAAGTGACAAAAAGTACGCTAGTGCTAGTTGTAGGCACTTCCAACATTCTGAAAAATCACTGATTTCTTCCAAGCATCTGAGCTTGGGACCTGAGACCAAGCATCTGAGCTTGGGAGACGATCACCCACAATCCCGTAGCAAGAGAGAGACAGAAGAACCATTGGCTCAGTTGTGATCATGTGACATTCAGCATCATGTACTACTCATATTGCAAGACATTGCTTTTATCAAGTTAAAATTTATTAGAAATGTTTGCTTGCCTTGTGGAACACTTGCAGAACAAGTTACGGGCAATCCAAGGTTTTACTGTATTAGTAAGTGCTGCTGGAGTGCATTCATTCATTTATAGGTATTTTGCATTAGCAATTTGTTATAATTAGCAGCTTGGAAGAGGTGGAGCCATAAAGATAAATAAATGCAATGAAATGTTAGCAGTGCAAAATGTATCCATCCATGCTTTGCTGCTGCTTCCCTGAATTCATCACATGGTTCCACTCAAGATTGGCTGGAACTGGAAGAAAAAGGCTAGAATTTGTTTTGTTGTTACATTTTGTTTATATGTTTTATTTTTTTGGAGACATAGATATTTATTTAATAGATGGATTATTGAAACATGTTCAATGCTTTCTGAGCTTGTGTGATGTCACAGATTTGCATTGTTTTTTTAGGATAAGCTTCCAGATGACCAGTATCAGGAAAAGACAGCAATGGACCTGGCAGCCGAGCAGCTACGCCTTTGGCCTTCTCTGAGCAAATCAACTCAGCAGGAGCTGGTGCAACGTGAGGAAAGCACTGTCTTCAGTCAGGCCATTCATTTTGCAAACCTCATGGTGAACCTGCTGGTTCCATTGGATACAAGTAAGAATAAGCTCCTAAGAACATCAGCACCAGGCGACTGGGAGAGTGGAAGCAACAGCATTGTCACAAACAGGTACCAAAATGTGCACACACGAGACCTTTCTATTCTTGTCTTAGCAGACAATATAAACCATTTTGAGCAAATACTGCTGTACATATTTCAAAAATTTAAGCATTTTCCTTACCTTCAGACTTGCTCAACTCTTTTTTTTTCAACCCTTCTATATTAAAAGATCTTCACTTCATCTAATTCTTTTTTTTTTTTAATTTGAGAGAGAGAGCAGGGGAAAGGGGGTAGGAATGAGAGAGAGAGAGAGAGAGAGAGAAAGAGAGAGAGAATCTTAAGCAGGTTCCACATGGAGTGCAGAGCC
The DNA here is from genome assembly GCF_018350195.1 of Panthera tigris. NCBI lineage: Eukaryota > Metazoa > Chordata > Mammalia > Carnivora > Felidae > Panthera > Panthera tigris. The sequence continues at coordinate 65,945,627 of NC_056669.1, read as the reverse complement.
CCACGTGGGGCTAGATTCTATGACCTAAGCTGAAATCAAGAGTCAGACGTTCAACCAAGCCACCCAGACACCCCTTATCTGACTGTTCTTAACCATCTCCCACATTCTCTTCTCTTTTGTGACCTGGTATTTCAAATGTCTCACCCACTACAGATCAAGCCCTTCAGTTACTTTCTGCCATAGCAATTTACAGAAAGCAGCCCGGAAAATTACTAATCAACTTCTTGCCAAAGTGATTATTTGTTTCTCGGCCCTCCTTTTTTCAGTGTATGCATTGCATTTGTTTATAATCGTGTCCTCAACCATGCCTTGCTCCCAGCCTTGCTACAATGACTTCCAGTATCACGGAGAATAAATCCATGGGCTACAAGGCCTAACCGGATTTGGCCCCTGACAACTTCTCTGACTTTATTTCCTATCACTCTTCTGCCAGTAAAACTGTCTCCCTGCTAATGCTAATCCTCAGACACTCTAAGCATAATACTGCCTAAGGATCTTTGTACTTGTTCCTACAGTCTGAAATACTCTCCCTGAAATAGTCACAACAATCACTCCCTCACTTCATTTAATTCTCTGGTCATATGTCATCTACTTAGAGAGGCCTTCCTGACTTCCTTATCTTAGTAGCATATCCATCACTCTTTCTCCTACCTTGCATTTTTTTCTTTCATGACACTTTCTACAACCTGATTTATTTTCATATATTTGCTTATTGTATGATTCATTCATTGCTGTACCCCCAGCTCTTTGCATATAGTAGACACTCACTAAATATTTGGTTGAACATGTGATTAAATGAATGAATAAATGAACTGCATACCGAACAGTAGTGAAACTCTAACCTTTTAGGTCTGCAGTGATGCTCTAACATCCTGGTAGTTCTTCTCTCATAAATCCTTCTCAGACTCTTTCAGGCAGCTTCTCTTCTCTTTCCATTTTCAATCCCTCTTCCAGGCTCTTCATACTCTCTTAGAAACTCATCCACAAGCCCACATCTGTGACCCCAATTTCTCAATCCCCCTATCCCAGATACTTAATTTTTGTCAAGAATACTTGAGAGCTTCTGGTCTTCCAGGCTAGTCTACTTTTTGTTGTTTTGAAGTCAGTCTTTTGCACCATGCAGTCAGCTGCACAGATCTCTTATTTCTTCCCGCAGAGAGTTATTTTATGTGAACAATGTAACCTGGGCCTTCATCACTTCAAACTATAGATAACCATGCTCCTTGAAAGTCTGCCTAGTGAGTGGCTAAGGCACTCAGGTTCTTTAATGTTTTGGTATGATGTGAGGCCATATTCCCTGTTGAGCTTTTCTTTAAAGCTGATTCAGCTAATGTGGTTGAATTTGGAGGAAAAAGAACTGAGTAGGTTAGAACAGGCAAATGAGTCTTTCCCATGGTTAGCAGTCTAAAAGAAGGCATGGAGGCAGGAGTAACTATTGAATAGTGGGAACCGAATAAGCAGCCAGGACAGGGATGGAGCTTTTACATCTACTCCATTTCAAATTTATTCCCTTCTGTTGCATGATTTTATCACCTGCAGAAGATCGATGGCTTCACAGTGACTAAAAGGGTTGTGGTTCACTCAAAGAGATAAATATTGTCAAGAGAATGGTTCATAGGTCAGTTTGGTTCTTCCATTTGGAAAAATATGCTATATTCTGGGAAAAATTCCTTTACTTTGTCCACCAGAGAACATGTCCCCTAGTTATCAGAGGCCAAAGATAGCCATATTACTTTGTCTGGCTCCATGTAGTAATTAAGAGAGAACAGGGTTTTTGTTTTGTTTTGTTTTGTTTTGTTTTGTTTTTCTGTTTTTTTGTTGTTGTTTTTATGGGTTTTCTTTTAGAAGGTTCAAGTATCAGAAGGTTCAATAAATGAAAGAGTCTATTTTTGTTTTAGTTTCTGTGGTTCCTGAGTTCCCTTTTAGGAGAATGACAGAAGGTATTTGTTATAAAAACAAATCTGGGTCCAAAAGACAATGCCTGACAGTAGCTTTCGAATGCAGGCAAGTAGAATATCATAATGAAAGCAAATTTAAATTGCTATGGAAATTGACTGTGATAGATTAGTCATTTGTTACATTTGAGTACTGACCATGATTTCTTTCCTTGACTTTCTCAGTATTGCAGGAAGTGTAGCTGAGAGCTATGATACAGAAAGTGGGTTTGAAGATTCAGAGAATAATGACATCGCCAATTCTGTTGTGCGATTCATTACCCGATTTATTGACAAGGTTTGCACAGAAAGTGGAGTTACTCAGGATCACATCAAGAGCCTTCATTGCATGATACCAGGTAATCAGTTGGCAGATTAAATTAGAGAACCAGAATATTGGAGATAATTGGGTGAGAATTGTTTTTTAGGGGTTTACTTTTTTTTAGCATAATACCTACAATATTTGTCTTCAATGTAGTTTAGCAATAATATTTATTTATGTTCTAATTAAATTTTTTAACATTTCTAAATTGTGGTAAAATATGTGTAGCATAAAATATGGCACTTTAAACTATTTTAAGTATAAAATTCAGTGATATTAATTACTTTCACAGTGTTGTGCAGTCATCATCACTGTTACCAAAACTTTTTAACCACCCAAATCATATCACACTCTGTGCCCATTAGTCAGTAACTCCCTATTCTCCATCCCCATAGCCCCTGGTAACCTCTATATCTCTGTGAATTTGCCTTTTCTAAATATTGCATATAAGTTAAACCATATAATATTAGTCCTTTTTTGTCTGACTTCTTTCACTTAGCATAATATTTTCAAGGTTCATGCATGTTGTAGCAGGTATCACAATGTCATTCCTTTTTATGGCTGAGTAATACTCCACCATGTGGATATACCACATTTTGTTTATCCATTCATCTGTTGACGGACATTTGGGTTTTTTTGCCTTCTGGCTACTATGAATATTCACATACAAGTATCTGTTTGAGTCCTTATTTTTTATCTTTTCGGTATATACCTAGGAGTGGAATTGCTGCATCATATGGTAAATCTGTGTTTAACTTTTTGAGGAACCACCAAACTGTGATTAGTTTTTAATTGTAAAATATTCAGGATTTGTATTCTGCTTATTTTGTGCTCTTTCATTTTGAATACTCTGACTTATTCTAGGAATTGTAGCTATGCACATTGAGACCCTAGAAGCAGTACATCGAGAGAGTAGAAGACTCCCACCGATACAGAAGGTAATTATTTTAGACTACATGTTTTCAGGGTATAACATCTCTTCTTAAAAACAGCAACAATAGGCTGGTGTGCCCCAGAAAATACTTTCCCCTAACCTTTTACAAGATTAACTCCAGTTTTATCATGTAGATCCTCATAAAACAGATACTGAAGTAGAATAGGAGATTCAGCAAAGAAGCAATAATAGCCTCTTGTTGAGTCAGTTTTTATAGGCAGGGCATAAATTATGAACATTTGAACTTCTAAGCCCAAGCCAAGATTTTATGCCCTGCCTACTTCCAGAAAAAAGGACTTAAGGGAGTTACCATAAAAATACCAGGTTCCTGAATCTGTATACATTACAAGCATACGTCACAAGCATCTGGGAAGTCTATTAAAAATTGAGAGCCCAGAATCCCACCTCAGCCTCCTAAACTGGAGTTCCCTGAGACTTGGCCTGGGAATATATACTTTAATAAGCCTCCCAGATGATTATTTTGCAGCTAGTCTGGCACCAGTCTGTAAACCAGTCAGGACCCTCTTACCTATATAACAGAACTATTAAAAATAAATTCAAAGGAAAAGTCAGAAGCCGGATGGACAAGAAAGGTAATTCTATCAGAAATCTGAGACACAGTGATCATTATAACTTTGGCTTTACATTTAGCTCAGAGTTTCCTAGAGCCAACAAAAAGAATAGTACTGATTTATATAGTTTTTATTGCTTAGTAAAAAATAAGCATATTAGATCTTCAGGAGAGATGAATTTTTTTTCTAGCACTGGTATCTTCAGAGGAGTGTATCATGTGATTGTGTATTTCCCAAGATGTGTAAATGTTCATTATTTGGCCATTTATTGTGTTAATCTTCAGTAAAGGTCTAGAAGGGCAGTTCCTTTTTAAGATGCATCTATTTTTCTAAGTATTTGTTTTTTAAATTTATGGAAGTAACAATGTTCTTTGTATAAAATTGAAGCATTAGAGAAATACACATTCTACAAAGTGAAAGTCCTTCATGGTTTTTCCAACTCCACCTCACCTCCGCCCTTAACCATGATAGTACCACCTTTAACAGTTTGGTTCATTTTCTCACAACTTTTTCTTTTTCCAGAAAAGGGAATTAAAATGTACATACTGGTTTGCAACTTGCTTTAATTTAATAATGTATCCTTGATATCTTTCCATGCCAGTATGTATAGATCTATGTTATTTTTTTTAATGCTTGCAAAACTTTCCATTGAATAGATATTTTAAACATTTTAGTGATTTCCAATTATTTTAGTGTTAATTAGCAAAAAATCTTTTCACATTTGGATGCAAAAACATCAATTCTGCCTCTTCCCAAATCTATTTTCTCTTTTTGGCTACCTAAGCAGTCTGTCTCAGGTTTTTTAGATCTGTGACTGAAAAGATAACTTTGGTCTAAGTGTTGGAAACCCCCCAAGATTTGTGTTTAAAATACCTTCTCTGTTGTTAGCCCAAGATTCTTAGACCTGCTCTACTGCCAGGAGAAGAAATCGTCTGTGAAGGTCTTCGAGTCCTGCTAGACCCTGACGGAAGAGAAGAAGCCACTGGAGGCCTTCTTGGAGGCCCTCAGCTACTGCCAGCAGAAGGAGCCTTATTCCTCACCACATACAGAATTCTGTTCAGAGGGACTCCCCATGATCAGCTGGGTATGACTCATATTAATGCCATCAGTACATGGATATACATGTGCTACTTGAGTTTTGATTCCATTTGTGTGCAGTAATTTGCAGATCATTTCAGATTCAAAGTAAGCCTTTTGTCACCAAGTATTTTTAGAATACTTTTGTCTGTCAAAGCTAATGATAATTTGGATTATAGAGTCTAATTTAAAGAACCAAGGGTATCTTCTAAACAGTACATCAATGGTTCAGTGACTGAAACAATCATAATTTCATGGGGAAGCGTATTGTGACTTAAGGAGAGTCATAGTATGTAGCTGCTCACAATGTCTCCTGCTGATTTGTGCCACTTTTCTGAGTCCTACAGTTAACTGTGTCTTCCAGACACATGATCCCTTTTGTGGAAGGATATGGTAAGCATCACAGGGATGTATAACAAACAAACAAACTACATTTCCCTCTTGGCAAACAACTTCTGTCACTAAACTCCCTCAACCTCTACTTCTCTTTTCCACTACTGTGTGCAGTCTTTCTTATTAGAAAGGAATAGCATGCCCTATCAAGTCAGAATTATCTTTTTTAAATCACTGTAATCTCTATGTAAACTACTGTGGTTGATGGGAAAGCATGTAAGATTTGGGGTAAAACTGTTGGTCTCCAAATAAGAAGCTCAGATTTAGATTGCTGTTGACCAATCTTGATATCTTAAGTCTTAAGTTATAAAGTTATAAAAGTCCCCTTTTATAAAAGTAGGGAACTAGGCTTGATTGGTGATAGTTCGGTGGTTCTCCCTCCACCTTGACCACATATTTGAATTATCTGGGAAGTTCTAAAAAAAAACTATCAAATTGTGCCCAACCCTTACACAGTTGAATTAATACCCAAAATAGGATTTTAGGAATGGGGAGACCCAGGCATCTGTGCATTTTTAAACCCCAGAAGTGATTATGATGCATAGTAAGGATTGAGAACCAGGGATAAATGGTCACTTACAGTTCCTTCTTCATCTGAAATTATTCATTCAGTAACATTTAATGAATATGTACTATATGTGCTGTGCATTTTGTTAGTGGAATTTGGATGTATAAAATGCGGTTTCTTTGAAATCTCACAATTGTGTAATTCCTTGCTTAGATAGAATCACGATGGTTTATTATCTTGTTCATAAAAGAGTGTTTATCATATAATAAGCAAAAAACTCATAAAATCCAGTAAACAAAATGGACCCTTAGGTATAGTTATATTCATTTTGAAAAAGCGAAAATGAGCAACTTTTTTCAGCCCTCTCCTGTCATATTACTATACATAAATTATATTTGTATTTGAAAGCAAATGTAATTTTAAAAGACACTAAATATCCAGTACTTATGTATTTTTTTGTACTACAAGTTGTGAGCTCAATGGTCACAAACATACATTTGGAACATATAAATATGAGATACTTGGTCACTTAAGTTATTCTAATTTATTTCTTTTAAAGAAAGAAAATATGAAAACATATTTAGTGTGAAAGTTTGTATTGTTCTCTTGTTTTTTCCTGTCAATTTTTGGGTTAATGTTGTAATTTAGGGAAATTATTTTTATCAGAGAAACCTTCTTATTTGCCTCTTTTGTTTCTCTTTTTAGACTTCTAATTTAAAATATCTCCTTTAATGACACACAGAAATCTGATAATTTTAAATATGTTATATAAGCATAGGTAAACAACCTATGTATTAAACAACTTACATATTAAACAACTACATTCTAGAACTTAAATTCTTTTTCTTTACACACTTATAGAGTTTATTATGAATAATCTTACATTTTAGGAAAAGCTCCAAAGTTATCAGAAATGAAATTATCCCTTAATGGAAATACATCACTTTGTGATCCTACTGACCTAGAATTTTTTTTTTTTAATAATTTATTGTCAAGTTAGCTAACATACAGAGTAGTCTTCGCTTCAGGAGTAGATTCCCATGATTCATCACTAACATACCACACCCAATGCTATCACAACAAATGCCCTCCTCAATGCCCACCACCCATTTTCCCTGTCCCCCTAACCCCCATTAACCCTCAGTTCTCTGTATTTGAGAGTCTTGTTATGGTTTGCCTCCCTCTCTGTTTGTAGTTTACCTTTCCTTCCTTTCCCCTATGGTCTTCTGTTAAGTTTCTCAGATTCCACATATGAGTGAAAACATGGTATCTGTCTTTCTCTGACTGACTTACTTCACTCGTAATACTCTCCAGTTCCATCCACGTTGTTACAAATGGCAAGATTTCATTCTTTTTCATTTATGCTAAATATTATTCCATTGTATGTATATACCACATCTTATTTATCCATTCATCAGTCAATGGACATTTGGGCTCTTTTTTTTTTTTTTTTTTTTTTTTTTTTTTTTTAACGTTTATTTATTTTTGAGACAGAGCATGAATGGGGGAGGGTCAGAGAGAGGGAGACACAGAATCTGAAACAGGCTCCAGACTCTGAGCTGTCAGCACAGAGCCCGACGCGGGGCTTGAACTCACGGACCGCGAGATCATGACCTGAGCCGAAGTCTCAGTCACGGCCGCTTAACCGACTGAGCCACCCAGGCGCCCCTGGGCTCTTTCCATACTTTGTCTATTGTTGATAGCACTGCTATAAACATTGGAGTGATGTGCCCCTTAGAATCAGCACTCCTGTATCCTTTGGGTAAATTCTTAGTATTGCTATTGCTGGGTTGCAGAGTAATTCTATTTTTAATTTTCTGAGGAACCTCCACACTGTTTTCCAGAGCAGCTGTGCCAGTTTGCATTCCCACCAACAGTGCAAGAAGGTTCCCATTTCTCCACATCTTCACCAATATCTGTTGTTTCCTGGGTTATTAATTTTAGCCATTCTAATCATGTGAAGTAGTATCTCGATGTGGTTTTGATTTGTATTTCCTGATGATGACCGATGTTGAGCACCTTTTCATCTGTCTGTTGGCCATCTGGATGCCTTCTTTGGAAAAGTGTCTATTCATGTCTTTTGCCCATTTCTTCACTGGATTATTTGTTTTTGGGTGTTGAGTTTGGTAAGTTATTTATAGATTTTTGATACTAACCCTTTATCAGATATGTCATTTGCAAATATCTTCTCCCATTCTGTTGGCTGCCTTTTAGTTTTGTTGATTCTTTCCTTTGCTGTGCAGAAGCTTTTTATCTTGATGAAGTCCCAATAGTTAATTTTTGCTTTTGTTTCCCTTGCCTCAAGTAAGAAGTTGCTGCAGCCAAGGTGAAAGAGGTTGTTCCCTGTTTTCTCCTCTAGGATTTTGATGGTTTCCTGTCTTACATTTAGGTCTTTCATCAATTTTGAATTTATTTTTGTGTATAGTGTAAGAAAGTGGTCCAGTTTCATTCTTCTGCATGTTGCTGTCCAGTTCTCCCAGCACCATTTGCTAAAGAGACTGTCTTTTTTCCATGGGATACTCTTTCCTGCTTTGTCGAAGATTAGTTGGCCATACATTTGTGGGTCCACTTCTGGGTTCTCTATTCTATTCCATTGGTCTATGTATCTGTTTTTGTACCAATACCATACTGTCTTGATGATTACAGCTTTGTAGTACAGGCTAAAGTCCAGGATTGTGAGCCTCCAGCTTTGGTTTTCCTTTTTGGGATTGCTTTGGCTATTCAGGGTCTTTTCTGGTTCCATGCCAATTTTAGAGTTGTTTGTTCTAGCTCTGTGAAGAATGTTGGTGTTACTTTGATTGGGATTGCATTGAATGTGTAGATTGCTTTGAGTAGTATTGACATTTTCACAATATTTGTTCTTCCAGTCCATGAGGATGTAATGTTTTTCCATTTCCTTGTGTCCTTTTCAATTTCTTTCCTAAGATTTCTATAGTTCTGAGCATACAGATCTTTTACCTCTTTGGTTAGGCTTATTCCTAGGTATTTTATGGTTCTTGGTGCAATTGTAAATGGGACCAATTCCTTGATATCTCTTTCTGTTGCTTCATTATTGGTGTATAAAAATGCGACCAATTTCTGTACACTGATTTTATATCCTGTGACTTTGCTGAATTCATGTATCAGTTCTAGCAGGGTTTTGGTGGAGTCTTTCAGGTTTTCCATGTAGAGCATCCTGTCATCTGCAAAGAGTGAGAGGTTGACTTCTTCTTTGCCAGTTTGGATGTATTTTATTTCATTTTGTTGTCTGATTGCTGAGGCTAGGGCTTCCAACACTATGTTAAACAACAGTGGTGAGAATGAACATCCCTGTCATGTTCCTGATCTCAGGTAGAAAGCTCTCAGTTTTTCCCCATTGAGAATGATATTAGCCTTTCTTTCTTCTTGAGATAGGCCTGGATGGCAATGTATTTTCCTGTTAGGACTGCCTTTGCTGTATCCTAAAGGATTTGGACTGTTGTGTTTTCATTTTCATTTGCTTCCATATATTTTTTAATATATTCTTTACTTTCCTGGTTAATATCCTATTCATTATTTAGTGGGATATTCTTTAACCTCCATGTATTTGGGGGCTTTGTAAATTTTTTCTTGTGGTTGGTTTAAAATTTCATTGCATTGTGGTCTGAAAACATGCATGGTTTGATTTCAATCCTTTTATATTTGTTGAGGGCTGTTTTGTAACCCAGTATGTGATCTATTTTGGAGAATGTTCCATGTGCACTTGAGAAGAATGTGTATTCTGCTGCTTTTAGATGAAAAGTTCTGAATATCTCTGTTAAGTTCACCTGGTCCAATGTGTCATTCAGAGCCATTGTTTCCTTATTGCTTTTTGCCTAGATGATATGTCCATTGTTGTGAATGGAGTATTAAAGTCCCCTACAATCACAGTATTTTTATCTGTACATTTATTTATGTTTGTGATTAATTGATTTATATATTTGGGTGCTTTCATGTTGGGGGAATAAACATTTATAATTTTTAGCTCTTCTTGATGGATAGGCCCCCAATTATGATATAATACCCTTCTTCATCTCTGATTACAGTCTTTGTTTTAAAGTCTAGTTTGTCTGATATAAGTATGGCTACTTCAGCTCTCTTTTGACATCCAGTAGCATGATAGATGGTTCTCCATCCTTCACTTTCAGTCTGAAGGTGTCTAAAATGAGTCTCTTCTAGGCAGCATATAGATGGATTTTGTTTTTTTATACATTCTGATACCCTTTGTCTTTTGATTGGGGCATTTAGTCCATTTACATTCAGAGTGATTATTGAAAGATACAGATTTAGTGTCATTGTGTTATCTGTAGATTTCATGCTTGTGGTGATGTCTCTGGTCCTTTGTAGTCTTTACTGCTTTCTACTCACAGAGTCCCCCTTAGGATCTCCTGCAGGACTGGTTTAGTGGTCATGAACTTTAGTTTTTGTCTGGGAAAGCCTTTATCTCTCCTTCTATTCTGAATGACAGTGTTGCTGGATAAAGGATTCTTGGCTGAATATTTTTCCTATTCAGCACATTGAATATTTCCTGCCACTCCTTTCTGGCCTGCCAAGTTTCAATGGACAGATCTGCTACTACCCTTATGTATCTACCCTTTTGGTTAAGGCCCGTTTGTCCCTAGTTGCTTTCAGAATTCTCTCTTTATCTTTGTATTTTGCCAGTTTCACTATATGTTGTGGTGTTTACCTGTTTTTGTTGATTTCGAAGGGACTTGGATGTCTGTTTCCTTCCCAAGATTAGGGAAGTTCTCAGCTATAATTTGTTCAAATAAACCTTCTGCCTCTTTCTCTCTTCTTCTTCTGGAACTCCTATGGTACAGATATTATTTTGTTTCGCTGAATCACTTAGGTCTCTAATTCTCCCCTCGAGATCTAGTAATTTCCTTTCCCTCTTTTTCTCAGCTTCATCATTTTCCATAATTTTATCTTCTATTTCACCTATTCTCTCCTCTGTTTCTTCCATTCTTGCTGTCACTGCATCTCGTTTATTTTGCATCTCATTTACAGCATCGTGACTATTTCTTAGGTCCTTGATCTCTGTAGCAATAGATTCTCTGCTGTCTTCCATGCTTTTTTCAAGCCCAGCCACTAGTCTTATGACTATTATTCTAAATTATTGTTCAGATATATTGTTTATATCTGTTTTGAGCAATTCTCTGGCTGTCATTTCTTCCTGGAATTTCTTTTGAGGAGAATTCTTCCATTTTGTCATTTTGGCTGAGTTTCTGTCTTTTATGTGTTTTAAAAGCTTGTTATATGTCCTGTACCTGTGAGTACTACTGTATTAGATAGGGATCATACACTATGCAGGGCCTGGCACTTTAGGAAGTGTTTATGGAGTGTGTTGCATGCACTCTGTTGCACCACTGCTCATAGTGGTGGATTGTTTGGACCTTCCACCAGATTTTCTTTGATTTGTTTGTTGAAGTAACTCTGGAGAAAAGGGGTGGGGGGAGCCCTTATCCCACACAAAGAAAGAAGTGAAAGGGGCAAAAAAAGAAAAAAAAATATCAGGCAGAGAATCAAAGAAACTACAAGGCTTAATCCAGAGAGAGAGGAAAATAAAGAAGAAGGAGATACAGAAAAGGTGTAAAAAGAATAGAGTAAAAATGCCTGATTAAACAAACAACCAGAACAGAGAAATAAAGAAAAAGGATATATTTATATATAATAGGAATTGACCAAAAATCAAATCAGAAACTATGAGACTGATTCCACAAGAAAGAGAAAAGGAAAAGAAAAGAGAAAGAGAGAGAGAGGAGGAGGAGGATAAAAAGAAAAAGAAAGGAAAAATGAAAAGAAGGAAAGAAAAGTGGAGGGGGTGGGAGAAGAGTAACATACAAGACCACAGGACTGTTGTCTGTTGGCACCTGGGACTGGTGGCTGGTCTGGAGGAGAGGCCGTCTGGTTCACTCAGTGACAGTTCCACTTCAGTAGATAAGCAGTTACCTAGCACTGAGGAGCCAGGTTTGGTATAAGTGGATCCCGCCTCCACTGGGGGCTGCTATTCTGTTCCCTGAAACCCCACCATGTTAGTGATGGGCAAAAAAATGGCAATACTCCAGTCTCTCCTCCCCAGACAGGGTGTCTCAAGCCATGCTATTCAGGCAGCCCTCACAGAATAGTGTGGGCAGTCAGCTTGCCCTGCTTCATGGTCTCTCACGCCTCCTAGGCACTCAGCTGGGATTCAAAACCTGATGTCTCACAGGATCCCACCCCAGGTGAACCTGGTTCTGGAGTAGTGCCAGTCCACCCAGCCAACAAAGGACCTCTGGCTGGTGCCCGCAGGGTCTTTTATCCTTGGGGGGAGCAATAAACCCTCTTCCCACAGTACTCAAGGGAAGGGACTCTTATCTCCCAGTGCACCCCTGAGATCCCTACTGTGCTCTGGGGCTGGCTCCCTCCCACCAGGCACATGCACACAGGAGCAGCTCAGGTCTGGAGAAAGTTGCACACCCCTGAAAACTCTGATCTTTGACTTGTAAGCCTGTTTGCAAAGTAGAAACTGGCTCTCTCCATATTTTTTTTCCCCAATCTGGCCAAGAGAGGTTTTTCTCTTATCTAAATACAATCCCACACTTCCACTCTTTCTCTTTCTCTTCCTTTTGTCCCTCCACAGAAGGACATCCCCCTCTCCGTGCCTACGCCACCCATTTTATCTCTCCCAATTTGCATACACGCACCTCTGTCCCGCCAAGCTGTCTCTTTCCACCTGTGGAGATTTTTCTGTCACTCTGCAGCATGTATTCCTGGGTGTTCCAAGTGTTCCAACCTCAATACAGCTGTGTTTGAAGGACAAGGGAAATTCCAGTCCTCCTACTTCTCTGCCATCTTAACTCCTCCCTAGAACTTAAATTCTGTATACATCCTAATTTTGTTTAGCCTCTGGATATGAGCTTAACATTAAAGAATAATCAGAATTTTCCAGGTTAAGAGTTGACAGATCCAGGGAATGAGAAATTCTGATGATGAATCAGGGAAATACAAATTAAAACCACAATGAGATACCACCTCACACCAGTCAGAATGGCTAAAATTAACAACTCAGGCAGCAACAGATGTTGGCAAGGATGTGGAGGAAGAGGATCTCTTGCACAGCTGGTGGGAATGCAAACTGGTGCAGCCCCTCTGGAAAACAGTATGGAGGTTTCAAAAGATTAAAAATAGAACTACCTTATGACCCAGCAATTGCGCTACTAGGTATTTATACAAGAGATACAGGTATGCTGTTTCGAAGGGGCACATGCACCCCAATGTTTATCGTAGTGCTATCGACAATAGCCAAAGCATGGAAAGAGCCCAAATGTCCATTGACAGATGAATGGATAAAGAAGATGTGGTGTACACACACACACACACACACACACACACACACACACACACACACACACAATTGAGTATTACTTGGCAACACCAAAAAGAATGAAGTCTTGCCATTTGCAACTACGTGGATGGAACTAGAGGGTATTATGCTAAGTGAAATTAGTCAGAGAGAGACAAATATCATATGACTTCACTCATGTGTGGAATTTAAGATATAAAACAGATGGACATAAGGGAAGGGAAGCAAAAATAATATAAAAACAAGGAAGGGGACAAAACATAAGAGACTTTTAAATACAGAGAACAAACTAAGGGTTGCTGGAGGGACTGTGGGTAGGGGGTAGGCTAAATGGGTAAGGGACATTAAGGAAGACACTTATTTGGATAAACAATGGATGTTATACATAGGGGATGAATCACTGGAATCTACTCCTGAAATCATTATTGAATTATATGCTAACAAACTTGGATGTAAATTAAAAAATAAATAAGTAAATAAAAAAAATTCTGATGATGATAAGTGGATGTATGTATGAACTCAGATAAACCCAGTTCACTTCTCACCTCCTCTGGCTTACTAGACAAGGTGCTTTGCCCATCGCTGCTCCTGTTCTGTTACTTGTACCACTGCCTGACATCCACTCCTCTTTCCCTCTGCCAGTCCAAACCTATACTCTCTTCAAAGCTCACCTTCCCTCTCACTTCTTCCAGGAATCATTTTCTAGTCATCTAGCATTCAGAAATCTTCTCCCTTTCTGAAATACTTAAAGCCTTGTATCCTCAAATCTGGGAGCTAATTACATGTTGTTGTATTCTGCATGTGAATCTCCTCTCCCATGGGGAACTTTGGACTCTCCAAGAGAGACTTCGTGTGTCCTACTTATTTTCTAGACTCACATCTTTGCAACCTTGGGTAGTTGATAAATAATTATTTATATTTTCCCTTCCTTGCTTTAATATTTAAATTCCTAAAACTCTTCAGCCTAAGCTTAGTCCTGTATCTTCTGAAGGTACAAATACATGGTAAAACACTTTTTACCACATATGGAAACACATCTTAAAAACCTTTTCTTTTTTGCTTTATACTTACATTAAATATCATGGATGTCTTTAAGATTAAGAATCTTGAAAATTGCCTTAAGCTGGGTGATCTTGTGTAGTACACGGCAGGTTGGGGAAATAGAAAGAATGAAGACAGACAGACTGTGACAGTTACTTCACTCCAGGAAAGAATCACGTTTCAAGAGTGAATTGCCATGCAATAAAATTAATGAATATGATTCTAGAATCATTGCATTTTGTCTCACTGCATTCCTAGGTATTGTCCTTTCCAAATACATTTCTTTAGCAGAGGCTGATAAAATGAGGAGCAGAGACTCTGTAAATAAGCTGTAAAGTGCTATTGCTGAGCCTGTGTCTTCCTTTCCTGTAGTTGGGGAGCAGACAGTTGTGCGGAGTTTTCCCATTGCCTCCATCACCAAGGAGAAGAAGATTACGATGCAGAACCAGCTCCAGCAGAACATGCAAGAGGGACTACAAATTACATCAGCATCCTTTCAGGTATTAAGAAAGGGAACCATTCTTCTGTTCAAAAGTTCTCTGGCACCTGGGTGACTCAGTCAGTTAAACATCTGGCTTCAGCTCAGGTCATGGTCTCATGGCTCGTGAGTTTGAGCCCTATATTCAGCCCTATATTTGTGCTGATAGCTCAGAGCCTGGAGCCTACTTCAGATTCTGTGTCTCCCTGTCTGTCTGCCCCTCCCCAACTCACACTCGCTCACTCTATCTCCCTCTCTGTCTCTCCAAAAATAAATAAATGTTAAAAATATAAAATAAAGATAGAAGTTTTCTACAAATGATGTGGCCACTTTCTGTGATCATGGAGTCCAAAGTTAGAAGATAAGGAGGATTAGAGGGTCTGAGAGGGTAATCTTCAACTGAGTAAACCCATGAATCATCTTGTACTTAATCCCTCACTTCCTGAATCCTTTGGCCAACTGAGTACCAAAAGATTATCTGTCAATATTTAGATCTCAGAAATTCTGACACACACAATTGACTATTGTTCTCTGCAAACTCATACCTTTGTGTTTGATAAAAGCTTTAGATAGAAAGCAATTCTCTTGGCATCTCTTTCAGAAGGAAGTGCCCTATGGCCCTTCTGTGGAAGAGATAAAACTCTAAGAATTACACTCAGGGGTAAAGTACTATTGGTACTAACTAAATAACCTCTAATTAAGCAGAGAATTTTCTAGGGGTTTTTGAACATATCATAACTTATGGAATTATTGATGGAAAACAGACACTGGGGGCACCTGGGTGGCTCAGTCGGCTAACTGTCCAACTCTTGATTTCGGCTCAAATTATGATCTCACAGTTTATGAGATCCAGCCCACGTCAGGATCTGCACTGCTTGGGATTCTCTCTTTTCCTCTCTCTCTGCCCTTCCCCTGCTCACTTGCTCACTCTCTCTCTCTCTCAAAATAAAAATAAGAATAAATTTTTAAACTCTGACACTGGAAGAGTGATCTTTTCTTAGTTTTTCCTTTTTACAATTCTGAGTCTGTGATATTTTGCTCTTCCTATTTTTATGCCTTGTCTCTGACTTGTCAGATTTTTAAGTGCTCCAATTCTTGCATCATTCCCTCTAGCCAGGAAGCCACCCCTTGAACCTCCATGTGCTTATTGTGTGAAATGTGAGGCTGCTGACCTCTAAACTCCAGACCTTCTCCCATCACCTGGGGAGAGAAGCCTCCCAGGGATTTCTTCACTGTTCCAACTGCCAAAGGACTTTAAACTAGAATATTGCTTGACTATACTGGTTAGGATTCTAATCAAACAGACTTTTTTCTTACTAGACTTATGGTATCTTGGGGTAAGAGGAGACTTCCTGTGGCCAAATTCCCTGTCTAGAACCAACAGTTGAGGAAAAAAAAGAAGGACATGTTACCTGCTTCATCCACTATAAGTTAATTTCCCGATCCCATCATAGAAAAGATGGTCTTAAAGAAACCCAACTTTAAGATACATGATTTTCCTTACCAACAAACCATCTATGACAAGTAAACCTTTCTGAGCTATTTTTAAAAAATAAAACATATTCCATGATATCCAAGGTCCCCTCAACCTCTGGACTTCTGCCATTTAGTATTATTTTCTTTTATTTCAGTAACTTGAGGAGAAGTTATCTGGAAATCCTTAATGCCTGTAATGTATTTTATCTCTTTTGTCTCTAGTTGATTAAAGTAGCGTTTGATGAAGAAGTGAGTCCAGAAGTAGTAGAGATCTTTAAGAAACAGCTGATGAAGTTCCGTTATCCTCAGTCCATTTTCACCACCTTTGCTTTTGCTGCTGGACAAACTACCCCACAAATAATTTTACCCAAACAGAAGGAAAAGAACACCTCCTTCCGGTAAGAAGACAGTCAAGTTTCTTCATTTCAGCGTTTTCATAGCTGACTGTCAGGGGAAGTGACCTATCCTGTGGGTCAGTGTATGCATAATTGCTCGTTTTGTTTGCCATTCTGTCAAGCCCATTGGACCAAGCTCAGAAAGTTATAGAACAGCAGCACTGATGTATGTAACAAGTTTCAGAAACTAAAAGCTACAAGAAGTTTTGACCAATATGTCCATTGCTTATGATATATTTTTAGAGAGTGAAATTCTGTTTTCCCTTTTCCCCATATTAATCACTTTCTAACTGCCTTTGAGCAATCCCTTCAGTTTTCTTTGATATCCAGGCCTACTAGACAGTTTTTCTTTGACCTAGAGATGGGAGCCTTTATTTTTTCTTTTTTTATAACTTTTTCTTTTGATACAATTTCAAATTTACAGAAAAGTTACAACATAATACAAAGAATTCCTGTATACCATTTACCAAGATTCACCAATTGTTTGTTTTGTTCCATTTTCTGTATCATTCTCTCTCATATATATTGTTTTCTAAACCACTTGAGTTATACATATAATACCTTTTTAGCCTTAAATATATCAATATATATTTTCTAAGAACAGACCACAGTATATAACCAGGAAACTTAGTTGGTATAAAACTTTCATCTAACCCAGAGTCCTTATTCAAATTTTGCTGATGATCCTTTATAGCTACATTTTTTTTTCTGCCTAGTACAGAATCAGGCATTGCATTTACTTGTCATATTTCTTTAAAGGAACCCTTATTTTCTGATGAAATTTTTAGTAATTTATGTTGAAACTTTTACATTTCAGTTATTACAGAATAACAATTGCATAAAAATTATCTTCAATTAGTGATGAAATATAGGAGCCAAAAGTTGAGTTCATTCACCATTAATCACCTAGAATTTGGGCATCTGCCAGTACAAATTACATATTAGGGAGGAGCATGAAGACTTTGGAGAAAAGCCCTTCCCTTTGCCTGAAAGTAAGATAAGCTAGAGATTATAGAAGAGTTGAGGTCCCAGAGAGTGTGTCATTACTAAATGGCATAGCTGACTACCTGTGCCACTGTTACCTGCTAAGTGAAGGAGACCATGCAGATCCAGAAATGATACATTGAAACATGAACAGCTTCCTAGGTATTTACAGTGGTGAGGCCAGCAACTTGTCTTAGCACTGTGGAATCACAGAGGAGCCTGTGATATCTATTATCCCAGCCCTCTATGGAAGAAACAAAAGTTTGTGTGGCATTTTATGTTTAGAACCTATGGACTAGGAGAGGAAATATATGCACACACACACACACACACACACACACACACGTATACCCACATACAAAATCAACCTTACTGTATCAAGCTTATGCTATTCACCTGCAACAGAGACATAGCAATTTTAAAATTTAAAACATCTTAGAATTGTCTTGAGTATGTAAGCATTTACAGGGTCAGAAGGCAGGACACTATGCATACACACTTAAACATGGTGCTAACTATAATTATCATATGATCTCAAAGAGAAGCCTATGAGTTAGTAGAAAGAGTTTGAATCAGTAGAGAAGGGGGCAGACTGGCTTCCATGCAGGAGGACTGCTACCGGCATAGTTTGTAGGAGCTCGTGGGAGCAGTGGCATGGATAACCAGAGTGCATTGAGGGGCATGTTTGACCAAAAAGCCAAACTGAGTTTAGATTTGGGAAAGTAGCTTATGTCCCACTCTAGGTTCTTGCACTTGTTGCCTACAGCCCTCCTGATGACAACAGTGTTTTATAGGAAATTAGTCTGCTGCCATATAAAAAATGATTTAAGAAGAACAGACTTGCTGAAGGTCTGGACAATACTAGTAGCTGTGGGAATGGAGAAGAAATAAGTTGAGCTGTGTAGGTATCAAGAAGTGTAAATGGTGTCTTCCTATTAAATTGATGTTGTCTTTGGTTTTATGACTTACAGTATCTTCTCAAAAACAATTGTGAAAGGTGCCAAAAGGGCAGGAAAAATGACAATTGGGCGGCAGTATTTATTGAAGAGGAGGACAGGGACAATTGTGGAAGAGAGAGTGAATCGTCCTGGATGGAATGAAGAAGATGACATATCAGGTATGTGAGAAGTCCTTTTTCCTTCATGACTCAGTTTTATTCTTTCTTCTCATATGAGTAAGAATAAGAGACTCATGTCGTTTCCCTTAAACCTTGACTCACAAGAACCTAGATCTCATAAGAAGATTGGAGGCACTTACTAGCTTCTCAGAATTGGAAAAAAATATTTTATTTTCCCAATATTCCATTGTTCAGCTAAGATTCTGTTAAATTATGTTTCTCTGTTACTAACTCCACAGAGGTGGTTGGCCATTGTTACATGGGTCTCATCAAAGGGAGAAAGAAAGAAACCCCAGTGCATAGAGAATTTAGGTATAAAGTAATCCCCAGTACCTTGTCATTATGCAATAAGAATAAGGAAACAAGGACATTGGGTATTCAAAATTAAAGATTTGTGTTTGGAATGAGAACATTGTGGATACTCTTAATCAAAATGAGGGACCAAAGATGAAGGGATCCTTAGATGGTAAGAAAAAAAATGCCTACTACATATTCAAAAGAACAGAATCTGAGAAGCTAAGATTCTTCTCGGTTGGGAAAATAGAGGCAGAAAAACAGTCACAAAATGTTTGTTTTCTATTTCTTAACCCACTACAGAGTATGCTTATGGAATTAACACTAGGGATAATCTGATCTAGTAGGAGGCAGGATGCCTTTGCACCCTTTTTCTTTTCAAGATCTTAGAATCAATCACCAGTAACTATACCACTACTACTAATAATAATAGCAAAGAACCTTTTGAAGAAAGAAACCTCATGTTTTAAGAGATCACTGGCTAAAGGTCTCCATTTCAGTATGGGTAGCTACATACTCTGAGAGCAATGAACAGACCCACTATGTATTACTGAAACAACCATTTTTTGGAATTCTGGCCTCTTTACAGTCACATGGAAAGCCATAAAAAATTATCCATCACTACTGACTCTTCTAATTTGAAGTTTTAATGATTACACAAAAGAAAAACTATTATTCTATGATAATAATGCCACCAAAACACCAAATTATATAATGTTCTGTGCTTCTCTGAAAATAAGAGGCCAACACAAAGCTGATACCTGATGATATGTTTGCATTGTGAAGTTTACGAACTAAAATACAAAGTCTTATATTTGTAGGGATAAGCTGTTAGGGTTTTTTTTTTCTTTTTAAATGGAAGAGAGCCTTATTATTTCCCTTGAGGTTACATATCTTTGAGTACATATCCAAAAATTCTGAAACTTTAATTTGGCTTCTCTCACTGTAGAAATAAATAAAAAAGTAAATTAGGACAGTTCTTAACATGGACTTTTTTTTTCAGTTAGAACATAATGGTACCAATTAGGAATGTTGGGTTTTTTTTAAATCCTCCCTAAAATGCTTGATTATTGGGTAAATCCTTCCACATCTAAAATCTTAAGAGATTCTGTAACCTGTGATTGCAACATTGTGAGGGAGTTTCCATGTGTACCACATCCTCTGACAAAATACTTTCCACAAAAAAAGTATAGTGTCTTGATACCCCTCTAAGAAAGGTCTTTTCCCACCAGTGAATTTCTGCTTAATCTAGAAATTTCTAATAAAAGTTTATGTTCTGAAAAGTTAACTGAAATGTGGATGATGAAGTTTGTGTAGAGATTATATTAAAGATAAATTTTACTGATGAGTTAGCTTCTGACAGAGTTTGAGTTTTTATTTTATAGAGTCCTAAATAGAAATCACTATACTTTGGCATTAGTAAACAAGCTAGATTGAAACAGAAAAATACGGCTAATGAATTCAAAATTATATTGTTTTTAGAAACTTTGAGTTAATTTCCCTGGCATTTTTTTTAAAGTTTATTTATTTATTTATTTAAGTCAATTCTACACCTGGGGCACCTGCATGGCTCAGTCAGTTGAGCATCCGACTTTGGCTCAGGTCATAATCTTGCAGTTTGTGAATTCAAGCCCCACATCGGGCTCTCTGCTGTCAGTGCAGAGCCTGCTTCAGATCCTTTGTCTCACTCTCTCTGCCCCTCCACTGCTCATGCTCACCATCTCTCTCTAAACTAAATAAAACATTTAAAAAAAAAGAACCGTGGGAATCTATCCCTGAAACCAAGAACACGCTGTACACACTGTATGTTAGCCGATTTGACAATAAATTATTGTCATAATTAAAATTGTTTTAATTAAAAGTTTTTTAATTAAAAACAAAAAGAAAGAAAGAAGGCTCTGCACCCAACGCAGGGCTTAAGCTCACAACCCCAACACCGAGAGTTGCATGCCCTTCCAACTGGGCCAGCTAGGCGGCCCTTCCCTGGCATTTTGAGTTAATTTCCCTCACATTTTGAGCTTCTGATATTTTATTTCTTGACTATCCATTACTGTTTTAATTTATGTTTGGACATAATGATTCTTCAAAGAATTAATATGATTTAAACTGTGACATACATAGTGCCTGTAGCCCTAACATAAAACTCTCTTGGTTTAAGAATCCTCTTCAAAGGGAAGCTTTTAATCCTCTACTTTGAGCTATATCATTTTTTCAAAATCTGTTTCTGCATTCACAGTTTCAGATGATAGTGAACTCCCCACAAATACCACTCTGAAGGCCTCAGAGAAGTCTACAATGGAACAGTTAGTGGAAAAAGCTTGTTTCAGAGACTATCAGCGTTTAGGTTTGGGAACCATAAGTGGCAGCTCTTCTCGCTCAAAACCAGAGTATTTTCGAATCACTGCCTCCAACAGGATGTATTCACTCTGCCGGAGGTAAGTCTGTTAGTGGCCTCTAAAAAGACACCTTTCCTTTCTTCCATTTGAGTCTTGAATGGGCTATTTGTCTCCATAGCCCAGAGGGAGAAAAATGCCAGAAAACTAGGAGCAAGCTCTCCAGGGAAATGTGTGTTTAAGGGGTACTTTTTATGCAGCATGAGTAAGCATCTCCTTGGCATTCTCAGAAGTATAATTATATTACTGAACAGTGCCTAGATTAGATCAAAGAGTGAAAGGTAAAAGTTTTTGTCTCCTATATGATTTTTTCTTGTCTTTCTCTTCCCATTTGCATCTCTTCTAACATCTATGTCTGAAGATAAGTTCAAATAAAAATAGAATTTGCCCAGGCAGATAGGAGAGATGAAGGTCTGCTGTAGGCTAGGGGTCCACAAACTTTTTCTTTAAAGGGCCAGATACTATATATTTTCAGTTTTGCAGGCCATATGGTCTCATTGCAGCTACTCAGCTCTGCCAAAAAGCAGCCATAGATGGTAAGTAAATGAATGGGCAGGGCGTGTTTTGGCCCACGGGCTGTAATTTGTTGACCCAAGTGTAGGCAGGGTTTTCTTGTGCTGTCTAATTAGAATATTTCCAAGGGAAAGTACTTAAAGAATGTAAATGAACATGTTTTCTTGTTTCTATTCTTGTCATCTCTCACTATTTCCTATATCAGTAAGGCCCTATTTCATGCTTTATATTTTTTAAAACTACATTCTGCCATGTACAAGTTTAATCATTTTCATCTCTGGGTAAGCTGTTTCCTTTGCATTCGTAAATTCTTGCTTTGATTAAACAGAATAATGCTGTGAAAGCACTTTGTACATATTTTAGAAAGTTGTCTTAATGTTACTATTAGTTTCAACCCCACTGTTCTTAAAGAACTATAGATATCTCATTTTAAATGACAGTTTAAATTTATAAATACTTGGCCAACAGATGAAAAGGTACTCAACATCCCTCATCATCAGAGAAATGCAAATCAAAACCACAATGCAAACTGGTGCAGCCACTCTGGAAGACAGTATAGAGGTTTCTCAAAAAGTTAAAAATAGAACTACCATATGATCTAGTAATCGCACTATTGGATACTTAACCAAAGAATATGAAAACACTAATTCAAAAGGATATATGCACCCCTATGTTTATAACAGCACTATTTACAATAACCAAATTATGAAAGCAGCCCAACTGACGAATGGATCAAGAAGTACACACATACACACACACACATATGCACACAATGGAATATTAGCCACAAAATGGAATATCAGCCACAAAAAGGAATGAAATCTTGCCATTTGCAGCATAGATCTAGACAGTATAACATGTATGGATATAGAGAGTATAATGCTAAGTAAAATAAGTCAGTCAGAGAAAGACAAATACCATATGATTTCACTTATGTGTAGAATATGTATTTTACTTATATGTAGAATTTAAAAAACAAAACAAATGAACATAAGGAAAATAAAAGAGAGAGAGAGACAAACTAACAGACTCTTAACTATAAAGGGCAGATGGTTACCAGAGAGAAGGTGGGTGGGGGGAACGGGTGAAATAGGTGAAAGAGATCAAGAGTACATTTACCTCGATGAGCACTGTGTGGTGTATACAATTGTTGAATCACTATATTGTAACCTGAAACTAATTGAACATTATTTCAACTATACTGGAATTAAAATTAAGAAAAAGAAAAAGACCAAAGACATGCAGGATTGAGTGAGAGGTTTAATGTGATTGGTGCTTCTGTTGGAGATAATAGAGGAAATGCCAATATTAAAGAACTAACTGCAGGGAATTTTTCAGAATTGCTGAGAGAAACCAGTCCTCAGGTCCAGGAAGCCAAAATGAATCCAAAGCAAATAAGTCCTCATCTAGAGGTATTGAACTGAACCCGCAGAACATCTAAGAAGAGGACACCAAGCAGTCAGAGAAAAGAGAAAGTTCACCAAAACAGGAATAGCAATGATGAATGACATTTCAGTATCAACAAAGTAAGAAGGCAATGGAATCAAATCTTCAGTAAGCTAAAGAAAATAATCATCAACCTAGGTTGTACACACAACAAAAGTATTTTTCAAAAATAAGGCAATTAAAAGTATTTTCAGAAAAACAAAAACATATATAATAAAAAATACCATTATGAAACTTGAGAAACAAGTGGGAAATACAGTTTGAGATTTGGGCCAAATAAAAATTTTTCATTAAGTACTGAAAGATTGTGATTCTGTTGAGTATGCAATAATTTTCCTGGATACTCTGTCCTTCTAATTAAATTCTTTTTGTAGATAGTGTAAGTCGTGGTATCAAGGTGTAATGTCCTGCTGTTTGGGAAGCATGCGATCAAAATCCTGCCTGCCAGTGAGAAAACAGACCTCATTGCTCATTTTGATCTGTCAGAAACAAAATAAAATAACAGACCACTTATTAGAGCCCTTGTAATAAAATGTTTATAGTGATATAAAATAATATATATCCCTCAAATAGTATATTAGGAAGAAAGGAATGGAATAATAAAAAATAATCCAAAAGAAGGCAGAAAGGAAAAAAAAGGGAACACAGAACAGATGGAACAAATAGAAAGCAAATGGTAAGATGGTAAATTTAAATTCAAATATATCAGTAATTACATTACTTATCAATTCACTAAATGTTCCAATTAAAAGAAAAATATTACCAGAATTTTGTTAAAGCTTTATGTTGCTTTAAAGGGAGATATCTAATATACAAGAATTCAGAAAAGTCGAAAGTAAGAGTACAGAACGAATACACCGTGCAAAACTGCCTTTTACAAAATCACACATGACAATTCATTATGACCAAGTGGAGTTTATTGTAAGAATACAAAACTGGCTTGAAAATTGAAAAACAATCAGTATAATTCACCATCTTAAAAGAATTAAAAAGAAAAAATATGTTGCATTCCAGGAGGGGAATCAAAGCAGAAATGGCTACTGTGAGCCTGGTCCAAAGCATGCAGTGATGGAAGGTCCTGGAGACAGTACGTGGTGGGACAGCCAGACAGAAGATTCCTCTAGGCCAGAGAGGCAAGGGAAACTGTAGGGGCGTGTGATCCTCAAGCCCACCCCTCCCTCCTCCTATGGAAATTCGTGCACAAAGCTTGAATATTTGCCTCTGGGGGATCTCAAACTCAAGTGCAGAACTTGCAGAACAAGTGAACTGTGAAAATGGGGCAAAAACATTTCCAAATTGATAATTTTTTTTATTCCAAGAAAAAAAAGAAAAAAGAAAAATATAAATTCACTATATACAGAAAAACACTTTATAAAATATAATGTACATTTATGATTTTTAAAAGAAGAATTTTTATCAATTTAGAAATATAAGGGAAGCTCCTTATCTAGTGTCTAAAAAATCCTACAGCAAAAATTACTTTTTGAAAGTAATTGTAATTGAAAACTTTTACTCTGAGATCAGGACAAGGTAAGGATGCCCACTATCACGACTTCTACTCAGTGTCATACTAGAGGTCCTAAAAGGTGCCAAAAGACTAGAAAAAGAAACAATAAAAGGCATAAAGATTGAAAAGAAGGAAAACTATCATTACTCACAGATGACTTGCTTGTATACTTAGAAAATCTGAAGGAATCTACAAATAAACCTTTAAAATTAATACATGAATTTAGTTAGGTCCCTGGTACAAAATTATTATACAAGAATTAGTATATACATAGCAAAGGTAAATAATAAAAAAATGTAATTTTAAATGATGTTATTTTGGTACTGACACTACTTAGAGTAGCTCTAAAAAGCATTACTTAGGAATAACTCTAATGAAAGATATACAAGACCTCTATGTGGAACAGTCAGAACAATATTGAGGACCATTAAGGATATAAATAAATAGATATTTCATGTCCTTGGGTTTGAATACTCAGTACTTTGAAACTGTAATTTTTCAGGGCACCTGGGGTGGCTCAGTCAGCAAAGCATCCAACTTGGGCTCAGGTCATGATCTCACAGTTCGTGAGTTTGAGGCCCACATTGGGCTCCCTGCTGGCAGCATGGAGCCTACTTTGGTTCCTGTTTCCCTCTCTTTCTGCCTGTCCCCAACTCATGCTTTCTCCCTGTTTCAAAAAATAAATAAAAACATTAAAAAAAAAACCCTTTAAAACTATAATTTTCATTGTAAACATTGAAAGTTTTAATTTCAGGTAGTTGCAATACAAAGTGTATTAATCTTATATCCATATAACACATACATTTGTTTAGAAGCTGAGGATAAGAAAAAGAGTGAGGGTATATAAAATAATGAAAAAAA
Source organism: Panthera tigris (assembly GCF_018350195.1). Taxonomy (NCBI): domain Eukaryota; kingdom Metazoa; phylum Chordata; class Mammalia; order Carnivora; family Felidae; genus Panthera; species Panthera tigris. The sequence continues at coordinate 65,920,043 of NC_056669.1, read as the reverse complement.
ACCTTGTGTAATATATCTAATAAGTTAACTATTGAATTACCAAATGTAGTGCTCATATTCTATGTATGTCCAAGTATCTAGTCCTACTTACTTACTTACTTAAAAATAAATAAATAAGGAGCACCTGGGTGGCTCCATGTATTAAAAAAAAAAAAAAAAAAAACTATAATTTTTCCAGAAATTGGTCTATAGATTCAGTGCAGTCCCAATCAAAATTCCAGCAAAATGTTTATGGAAATTAAAAAGATGATTCTTTTAATATATAAAGAGTATATAAACTTTAATATATAAAGTTATATAAAACTTCAGAAGGTCAGGAATAGTCAAGATAGTCTTATAGAATAATACTGTAGGATACCTAGACTTTTCATAAAGCTACAGTAATTAAAATAGTATGGGATTGACACAAGGATAGTCAAACAGACCATTGGGGCAAAATAGGGAATATAAAACAGCTCAACATATATGGACACTTGATTTAAGGTAAAGATAGCACTTAACAGCAGTCAATAAAAGATGTTTTTTCAATATGCTGGATATCCATATGAAAAAAAATTAATCTTGACTCCTGCCTTATATCATACACAAAAATGAATTCCCACTGGTCTATGGGTCTACATGTAAAAGGTGAAAATAATAAAGCTTCTAGAAGATAGAAGAATATCTTCATAACCTTGAAGTAGGAAAAGATTGCTTAGGACAGGAAAAGCACTATCCATAAAATAAAAGACTGATAAATTAAGACCTTCTGTAGATATCAGAAGAACATCAGGAAACATTAAAAGAGTAAAAAGGCAATAAAAAAATGGCAGGGGGCTTAAACAGGAACTTCACAAAAGAAGACATCCTGGTGGCCAATAAATATCTGAAAAGATGTTCAACCTATTAGTCTTTAGACAAATATAAAGTCCCGATGAGACTACTTTATACCTGCAAAAATGGCTAAAACTTAAAAGATTAACAATACAAAGTACTAGTAAAAATGTCAAGCAAGTGGAACTCTCATTTATTGCTTGTGGGACTGTAAATTGGTTAAACAACTTTGGAAAGCTTTCTCGCAGTATCTGCTAAACATCTATGGACCATATGCGTAACCTGTTATTTGCCCAGAATTTCCAATAGAAATGTATATGTGCTCCCAAAAGACATCTACAGGAATGTTCATGGCAACATTTTTCTCACATAGTCAAAAACAATAAACTACTCAAAATCAACAATAGAAGAAGAGATAGTGTAATCACATAGTGGGATACTATACACAATGAAAATAAACTACAGCTATATGCAGTAGCATGGATGGATCTCACAAACATAATGTTGACTAAAAGAACCCAGATACAAAAGAATAAATTTTATTTGTTCCTTTTATCTAAAATTCAGAAACAGAGAAAACTCATCCAGTTTTTTAGCAGTCAAGGAGAATGGTAAATTTTGAGGAGGAGAGAGAAATAGTGATTGGAAAGAGATACAGGGGATCTTCTTGGATTCTGGTAATGGTCAATTTATTGACCCAGGTAGTAATGATATGGATTTTTTTGTGTTAATTCATTTGTGTTTCAAGCTCCATATTTAAAATACATGTCTTGGGGCACCTGAGTGGCTCAGTCAGTTAAACATCCAACTCTTGATTTTGGCTCAGGTCACGATGTCATGGTCTCATGAGTTTGAGCCCCACATGGATTCTGTACTGACAGTGTGGCGTCTGCTTGAGATTCTCCCTCTGTCTCTGCCCCTCCCCCACGTGCCTCTCCCTGTCTCTCTCAAAATAAACTTTAAAAATAAATAAATAATTTTTGTAATTTAAAAAAAATAAAAGAAAATAAATGTCTTACCCCTCAACAAGTATGTTTCTGAGTCTTAGAAAATATCACAGTAATAACCTCCTCTTGGGAGGTTATTAATATGAAATCTCTTTAGTGTAATATTTCTAAATAAACTAAAGGAAATGACTCTGAAACCTGCCTATCTTCTTGTGCTTCCTATTCTAAAAAACAAAGTACTTTGTTTTGTATTTTCCCAGTGTCATATCCTGTAACTTTATGAGCTAATCTTTTCTTAAAAATTATCAACATGTAGTGTCAATAAAATATTTAAACTTATTTTGACCTTTGAACATACTGTTCTCATAACCAAAAATCATTTGGTTTTGATTTTTAGTTCTTTCACCATCTCAGGCAGACTAATGTTAGTGTGCTCTATTCTCAGCTGTTACTGCAGCAGACTAATGAGTTGACAATTTGACTTGTCATCCTCATAAAGTTGCTATTAATCCACTAATCTTACAATCTATATTTCAAGTTGACAAAAAGTAGTGTGTAAGACAAAGGAAATCATCAGTTTAACAGAGGCCTTTTTAGTAATTCTATATAGCATTTTTTTTTTACTTTAATTTTCAAGTTTATGTATTGTGAGAGGGAGAGAGAGAGCAGAGAAGGAGCAGAGAGAGAAGGAGACAGAAAATCCAAAGCAGGCTCTGTGCTGTCAGTGCAGAGCCTGACTCAGGCCTTGATCTCACCAACCATGAGATAATGACCTGAGCAGAAATCAAGAGTCAGATGCTTAACTGACTGAGCCACCCAGGCGCCCAACACAAGATTTTTTTTTTTTTTTTTTAATTTATTTTGTTTTTGAGAGAGAGAACACATGAACGGGGTAGGGGTAGAGAGAAAAGGAGACAAAGGATCCGAAGCAGGCTTTGTGCTGAGAGCAGAGAGCCGGACGCAGGGCTCCAACTCATGAACCGTGACATCACGACCTGAGCCAAAGTCAACACTTACCCGACTGAGCCAACCAGGAGCCCCAGAATTCTTACTTTCTAGGCTTAGGTTATTCCACCTGCAGTATCACTGAAGGGGGCTTATTTCAAAAAAGACTACGGATTAGTGGATAAATTAGCTATTTTCACTATCTAGGGCTTTTTTTCTCAAACCCTGAAGAACTGAGTTAAAACTAAGTTCCATGTTTAAAATACATGTCTTGGGGCACCTGAGTGGCTCAGTCAGTTAAGCATCCAACTCTTGATTTTGGCTCAGGTCACGATGTCATGGTCTCGTGAGTTTGAGCCCCACATGGACTCTGTACTGACAGTGTGGAGTCTGCTTGAGATTCTCCCTCTGTCTCTGCCCCTCCCCCACTTGCACTCTCCCTGTCTCTCTCAAAATAAATAAACTTTAAAAACAGTAGGGGCACCTGGGTGGCTCAATTGGTTAAGTGTCGACTTCAGCGCAGGTCATGATCTCGCAGAGCCCCACATCGGGCTCTGTGCTGACAGCTCAGAGCCTGGAGCCTGCCTCAGATTCTGTGTCCCCCTCCCTCTCTGCCCCACCCCTGCTTGTGCTGTGTCTCTCTCTGTCTTTCAAAAATGAATAAACATTAAGTAAGTAAGTAAGTAAATAAATAAATAAATAAATAATTTTTAAAAAATAAATAAAAGAAAATAAACGTCTTACCCCTCAACCAGTATGTTTCTGAGTCTTAGAAAATTACTGTGCTACTATGATACTCATGTTCTTATATTCTCTCTCTCCCTCTCTCCCCATTTCTTTCCCTTTCTCTCTCCCATTCCCACTCTCTCACCCCATTCATTCTTTTTCTCCTTTCCATGTCCCTGAAGCTATCCTGGCCTTTTGGTTGTACCTCAAGCTGTACAAGACAGTAGTTTACCAAGAGTCGCCCGCTGCTATCGACACAATCGCCTGCCTGTTGTATGTTGGAAGAATTCAAAAAGCAGTACCCTGCTTCTCCGATCTGGAGGATTCCATGGGAAGGGAGTGGTTGGTCTTTTCAAATCTCAGAACTCCCCTCAGGCAGGTAAGCATCTCTGTACAGCACAGTTGTGATCCTTTCACTTTAGAGAATTCCTAAAAATAAAGGAAGTGATATCTGGGAGTGTCAATTGTGCCCTTATATCAGGCCTTCTCTCGCACACAGACTTCTCCACGGTGCAATATGAAACATTTACTATTTGACAATGTGGGTTTCCACCTTGAATTTGGCATCTTGCTAAATATGTCTGTCTATATTTGTATTTTAATATAAATTATCATAATAGCCTTTTGTTCTAGGCTATTTTTATTTCAGCAAACCAAACTATCCACAGATGGAAACTAGAGTATACTAATCTTTCTCTTTCCTTCTGGGGAGTATCCAAATATATTTAACAGCTTCAGAGGCAAGTAGGGATTCTCTGGCCCATGTAATATGAGATATTTTATCTCATTCCTACAAGTAACATGCACACACACAAACAAGTCCACAAACCAATGACCAAAATGCTGCCTTAAAAGAAACTCTCAAGAAAAGAATATTTTAGGAAGCTAGAAGAAGGCCAACTTAAGAAAGCAGATAGTACTACTGTCTCTTTTTCTGAGGATTTTTAAGTACTATGTCTGAGGTCTTGAAGTCAGTCAGAAGCTATATTCTGCAGACCTTTCCCATAATTTCTAGCTTATAGTAAATGTTCAGTAAAATTAAACAATAGACCACCAACATATCAGATCCAATTTAGGGATGGCTGTGTTCTTAACTCTTTGGAAATGAGGTAAGTCAAGTTCTGTGGTTCAGCGGGTAGAACCATGTACTTTTGATATCTCTTCTTTATTCTCGTCCATTTCCCTCCTGAAAGTTAAAGGTTGGCTAGCGTATCTTTGATCATTCAGCTGAGGGCAGCACACACACAACATCATCATCATCATCATCATCATCATTATCCTGCCTGTCTTGGAGTCTCAACACTAGTATAATTAAAGGCAATTTGTTTTTAACTATTTCGACACTGAGGAATCCTCCCAAGCCACATAGTGGATATAACAGAACACAGCATATGTAAGTTACATAAAGTGAGGGAATCATTTTGGGAGCATTGATGGATATATCACTGATCATTGATGACTATGTTAATTTTTCATTGGAAAAAGTTGAAACTATTTTACTCACTGGTTTCTGATTTTTTAATCTAATATAAATTTGCTGTATTTCATATTTTTGAGCTCACACATATGCTCACATTTTAATGTCTTTGAAATTGGGATACATCTTAAAATTGATGTGATCAGAGAGTTGTCATAGTTTAAATGGAAGAGTTGTTTTTGTTTTTAAGTTTATTTATTTTTGAGAGACAGAGAGCACAAGCAGGGGAGGGGTAGAGAGAGAGAGAGAGAGAGAGGGAGACACAGAATCTAAAGCAGACTCCAGGCTCTCTAGTTGTCAGCACAGAGCCCAATGCAGGGCTCAAACTCATGAACTGTGAGATCATGACCTGAGCTGAAGTCAGACACTTCACCAACAGAGCCACCCAGGCACCCTTAAATGGAAGAGTTTTTAATTCTTAGTACATAAAATAATGGTGCATCTTATAATTTATGACATCTTAGAGTTCATAAAATATAATAATGGCACCTTAAAGTTTATAAAAATAATTATGCTAATTTTTTGTTCAGGATGTAAAAAAAAGTTGTTTATATCTGTTGTCTTTCTAATGAGTCCCCCATGATGCCTCTTTAAAGTGCCTGGGCCAGTTTTAGTGATTCTTTGTTCCACACAAACCAGCTCAGACTCCCTCCAACCCAGAATTGTTCTCACATTTGTTTCCCTCCGTGCATACACAGAGGCATTCCCTCTCTGCCCTTCTCTTAGAAGGACTAGGGAATCTGGCAGTGGCTGTTGCTACCTTCTCCCCATCTTCCTTCACTCTTCCTGCAACAGACTCCTACAAGTTCATGTGCCCTGTTAGGCCTTTGTGGCAGAATTAGAAGAAAACTACTGGTATGGGTGCCATTCTGGGATACCTAGGGAACCCATTCCATCCTCTGCTCTCAAACAGTGGTATGGACAGGATAACTACACCAATTCTTGGAAGGACAGCCCTGTGCTGGTTTTCCAGACCTAGGCTCTTTCTGGGAGGATGGCAGAGCCATCTCTGATGATGATGCAAGCAAGAAGTAGGTGTGGTGAAACCAGTATCATAGGAGGATAGCCATTTAATAGTTTACAGCTGTAAATGGGACTGGTTTCTATATTTGGGTGTGGTAATTTGAAGATACACAGAAAGAATAAGATAGGTAGGTAGGTAGGTAGGTAGATGTCTTAACATAGAGACAGTTTGTTTTATTCACTATCTTTTTCTTTTATAGCTCCTACCTCCTCTTTAGAATCTTCCAGTAGCATAGAACAAGAAAAATACTTGCAAGCCTTACTGAATGCAGTTTCTGTCCAACAGAAACTCAGTGGCAATAACACCCTTACTGTCAGACCAGCACTTGCTCTGTCTCCAGGTAAGATTTGATAATACTTTTCTTCTTGACAACTATGAAAGCTTCATTCCTTGGGTTAGTCTCTTCAGTTATTTATACTGTTCCTTCAGTATGACCCCTTGAAGTTTTACCCTATGGGACTATAACTTTAGCTCCTTTTACCTAAAAATCAGCATACCACTGTTAATGTCTAGTAACAGTAACCAAATGTGGAGATTCAATTATTTTCTTTTTAAAAGAATAATAGGAGCTGGGAACATAAATAAAGTTATCTCTTTTTTCTTAGAATCTATTTTACATAGACTTTAAAATATTATTACAAAGTGGAATGTATAAGTTGAACACCTGATTATTAAATGCTTATGTAGTAAATCATCATGTATAAGTTTGAAATTCCTGAAATTTCTGCAACCTTTTATGATTTGTAGTACAGTTTGTTTTCATTAGATGTGGATGAAGCCATTAAGACTTGTACTAATATTCTGTTTCAGTTATCATGTGATGGAACCCCAAAGGGTTCATGTAGAGGTAACCCTAATGTGTTAGACACAGGAGCATGTGACTTGAAAAGTTGGTCTCCTTGGCTTAATCAGCTATTTGAATTAGCTCAACATAAGCAGAAAGTGGCTTTTCTTGTAAAGTAACACCATGCATGCCTTGCTTCATTTATCATTAAATTCTCTGATTGCACTTGCCAAACCTAACTCTCTATAATCTTGCAAACGTGTGTATCTCTGAGGAAATAGTAACAGTGCCTTGTTATCTCTATTAAAGCTTTGGGTACTTAAAAAGTACAATGTTTGGCAGCAATTAGACATGCTACACATGAAGATAACTTTTTGTCATTTGAGTAATGTTAACCTGAACGACATGGTTTTTGTTCTTCTTTTTGGCTGACTTTCAGGGACTGAAAGGAGGACTTCAAGAATGTCCACTGTGCTTAAGCAGGTAGTGCCAGGACATTTGGATGTAAACCCATCCAATAGCTTTGCTCGAGGAGGTTAGTAAGATTGATTTTATAACTGAGCACTGATACAACCTTAAAATCAGAAAACTTTACTCTAGATAGTGATACTCTAAATCAACTAATTACGGTTCAAATTGTTCTTAATTACCCTTTTTGAAATAAATGGTCTAATTTGTTACTGGTGTTGTGGCAGATGAGTTTAGCTGCATGGGACAAAATGTATAATAATTGCTGAAATCTTAGCTATTGATGATTTTGGAAGCAGTGGGAGGTGAGGGGAGCGTGTCTAAGTGGTCAGCCCCATGAATACTCCACAATGCTTCAGGTTTGCAGGGTAGAAAGGCTGATCACCGAAGCATAAGCAGCTAGAGAGAAGTAATCCCAGACTCCAAGAGTTGTGCTTCCCCAATGCCTGTAATTTTTACTCCTGTTCTCTGAAATGCTAGTTTAGGGAACAGAAGAGAATGATATCCAGGTTACTCTTTTTTTCCCTCTGGGCTTTTTAGCTTTTGGCATAAGGAAATAGAGAAAGGCCTGTATTTGCTCTTCTAGCCCCAAAGGAGGTCCACTTTGGTATCTGGAGATTATGTGAGATTCTTTTACTTTTCAGAGGTAATTACAGAGCAAGTATCTTGATTGTAAAACTTCCTATTTTACAATGGATTTATATAATCTTGGGTTTTTTCTCTCACGTCTGTGTGATGCTGAATCCCCTTGAAAATTTACCAAGTGAATGATCCAAGTTCTGCTTGATCATCAGCAGTAATGGGAAACTCATTTCTTCCTAAAAGTAGTCCCTTGCATTTGTAAGCAACTCTATATTTGTTAGAAAATTCTTTCTCATATTGATCTAAAAATCTGCCCCTATGTAACTTTGCATAATCTGCCCTCTACAGTCAGAAAATTCTAAATCTTAATCTCCCACATGCCAGCCCTTCGGATTTAAAAACTGATCTGATCTTTTCTCTCTGAGAGCTTCCATTAACTCCAAATATCCCTAATTGGAACAGTTGCATTCCACTCACCATCTTTGTCACTCGGTGAACTCTCCACGGATTTGAACTCATGCAGCCTAAGATTACATCAGATATGAGGATGGCCCCATCATTAGGTTGACCCACACTGTGATTAAGATCACTTGAAATCTCTTCCCATGTGCTATTGTTCTTAACAATATACAGTACTAGCCTTGAGGGTTGGTTTTTGAACCTAAATTTACTATGTACTATACCTACAAAATTCCATCTTGTTTTACACGGACTATTGTTTTAGACTTTGGATCCTAATTCTGTCTGCCTCTGTATTAGACATTTTCCCAAGCCTCTTCTCATGCATCAGTTTGATCTCTGCTGTCATGTAATTTGTTGTTTAAAAATATTAAACAGCCAGAGCTAAGGGCAAAAGTCTTCATCAAACTAATGTAGAAGCTTCCCTGAAGAAAGAGATTGATCTATTAATACATACCAGTTCAACCTCACCTGACCCATATTTCTAAATCTCTGCCAATCTCTTTAATTTGGTGTTTTCCAGTCTTTCCAAGTATTAATTATATCACAAAAGATTATATGGTTAGTTTACCATGACTCATTATAAGAATTAGTGCTTTTTCCTAAATAATCACAAATTATCCACTAGCATCCATTCTAGAATTTAGTTCAGAATCAACATACAGGAAGGCTTTATTTTACAAAATTCACTTTTTTCCCTTTTGAAAAACCAGATTACTATGCACATCTCCTAGCAGTCATATTGGTTCTTTAGATACTTTTTTCCCACCTCATTAGAATGTTCTATAATTACAGGATTTCCTAATATCTTTCAGCCTTTTTCACTCATCTTGTGAATTAGTGAAATAAAGGTCACTGTATTAGTTTTCTAGGGCTACCTTAACAAAGTGCCACAAACTGGTTGTCTTCAACGACATTTGTCTCATCATTTTCTGGAAGCTAGAAGTTCAAAATCAAGATGTTGTCAGGGTCGGTTCCTTCTAAGGACAATGAGGCAGAATCTGTCCCATGCCTCCCCTCTAGTTTTTGGTAGCTCACTAGCCATCTGTGGCTTTCCTTAGTTTGTAGAAGCATCACCCAGGTATCAGCCTTCATCTTTTCATGATGTTCTCCCTCTGTGTCTGTCTCCAAATTTTCCCTTCATATAAGGACACTGATCATATAGAATTAGGGTTCCATCGCCCTCCAGTATGACTTCATCTTAATGAATTACATCTGCAATAACCCTATTTCTAAATGAGGCAACATTCTTAGGTGCTGGGCGTTAAGACTTCAACATATGAATTGGGGTGGAGGCACACAGTCATATATAGCTTTATAGCTATATAACCCATTATAGTCCTATATAGCTTTCTTTGGAATTTTTTAAATACCATTGTTTTAAAGTTTAAGATATAGGCCTCGTTCTTCTCATTTCTTTCTTGGTGAATTTGAACTAAAAGATAGTACAGTGACTTTCTCCTAAGATTCCTGCCTAGTATTTCTGTTGCCCAGAGCTCCTATCCAAATTTGGCCCAATATTGCAGTTCCCCTTATTGCTTTGTTTAGCATCTGCAAGTTTGTATGGTCAGCAAGGCATGTCAACAGTTTTCCATGCTCTGCTCTTGAGTTTTGCCTTTGTCAACTTCATCAAGGACACATTATTTATTCCTCCATTTGGCCAGATGACTTGTAATATAAATTTCAGATGCAAAATGGTCTCATCTTCTATGTTAGCACCTAAGGCTCATGGACATTCACCAATGTGTTTCACCTACATTATCTTCTCTTTTTTAATACTGGCCTCAGACTCAGCCTTTTTTATACAAGGGGATCCCCACTTGTGGTTACATTCTAATCATGAGTTTATTCTTTGCTATTCTCAAAAGTACCTAAAAAGCTGTATTTACCTCTTAGGGTCAAAATCTCCCATTTAATTTCTGATCCATTCTGGGCATAATGAGGTCATAATTATTATTTCTGACACCCTTCCCAAATATTTTCTTCTGAAAATTATTGTGAACTTACTGTGTTTCCTCATGATAGTTTTTTGCTCCTAACCAGATATTCATCATTCTGGTATCTTAAACTAGGATCCAGAAACATATATCTTACTCTTTTATTCCATCTCCTAATTCCTCAATGCCAAAGCCTCCCAGATCTTCCAAGGTCCCAGTGGTTAACTGGAAGATGAGATACTGCTGTTTCCTGGTGTCTTCAACTTCTCTGATCCCTAGAGCTGCTTCCTTTGTCTCTTCCAACAGGGTCATTCCTCCTCACATTGAATACCAAGAATGGACTGGGCAAGCAATTTGGGAAGTCTTAGAAGATTCCCTGTTAACATGACCATGACAGGCAGACACACACTCACATAGGCCAGGGCCAGACTAGGTGTGGATGTTTCCACACCCTGCAAATAGTTCATTTCCTCTTTCCTACCCTCAAGGAGAGTCTCTTCATTTTTCCAGATAGTGAGGCACCACTTCTCCAGAAATTCCTCATCCTTCCTGTATGGAAAGATCCTCCTAGTTCTAAATTTTCCTCCTAACCTTCTCCTTTTTCTCTTCTATGTATCTTTACTACCTTTTCATTCCTTTCATCATGATAGAGTCTTAGGTACTGGTTTTTTCCTTAGGTTATTTTCACTGTGTGCCTTTCTCACTCTGCTGATAAGCCAGAGTTCAGACTGACTTCCACCTTCTCCTTTACCCTTTTCTCAGTCAGGGTGACCACTTTGCATTCTGTGTGCATGTTGATGAGTTCCTAAGTCAGGGGAAGCAACCTTTTTTACACAAGAACCAGTGAAGGAAAAGTGAGGATGTGAATAGAACACATTGCTTTTCATTTAGAATTAAAATCATTTTTGAGGCCCATGGGGAAAAATACATATACTTACAACTTGGATAAATTATTTTGTTGACTACAAAAATGTCATGAGGAAATCAATACTACTACCTCTTAAAAACAAAAGTATAGCAGCTCAGTATATTTGATAAGTAGCCACATGGAGGCAACCTTTTAATTTTCCATCCTTTACATTTCTGTGGCTTTTCAGTTTCTCTACATGTAATATTTTATCCTTGTAATAATCTCTAGGATATGTGTTTTAAGAGGCTCTGAGAAATGAAGTGACTTGGCCAAGATCACATAGCAAATAACAGCATAACTGGTACTGGGATTGGTTCAGTCCATTTCAATACAGCATTCACTGAATATAGCTTGTACCTCATACACATGGATAAATTCAGTACCCATCCCCACATCCCACCCAAGCATCTTTCCTCCCCTCCTTGGCCTGAACAGAGTAGAAGGAACAATACCAGTGCTCAGGAAACACTCGTGCTTTGAACACCAGTGCATTCCCATCAGTGGAGTGAACTGCACCACTTCTTCCCTGAAGCAATCCCCTCAGCCAGCCCCTGCTGGACAGCCGCAGAGCCACTTGGTTCCTTACATGACAAAACACTTACATTCAAATTCAAACTATAGCACTACCACTTAATGTGTGGTATTAAGCAATTTAGGAAACCTCTTAATGCTCAGGGTCCTCATCTGTAAAGTGCAGATAATAAATAGTATTAGCTTTAGAGTATGAGGAATAAGTGAAATATCTGTAAAGCACTTAGCTTTTGTAACTGGTTCATAATAGGAACTCAGTAAACGTTAGTTCCATGATTATTGTTGTTGTTATTAGTTATACTTGCCTAATACTCTACTGAAGTAGGAGAAAAGTCTACATTTGCATTTAAATTGCCTTAAGCCAGGTTGCTCTACATAGGCCTAGGGCAAGAAGATAGAAGGTAAATATGCTCTAGGTCTAGGCCAATAACTAACAAACTTTTTTGATCATGATCATAGTTAAAAATACATTTTATATTATATTACAGTATATAAGTATTATATCAGGTAATACTGTCACGGGGCAAAATGTATATATACTAAAACAAAAGTTTCATGAAACAGTATCTATACCACATGCAGTGCACATAGTATTTTCAAATTCTAATCTCACTTTTTTGAAAATACCAACTTGATCTAGTAAAGTGATTACTAAAACCATTAAGGGGGACCCTACAGCTTGGGAAAAAACCTGACTCCAAGTCAGTAGTACATGGTCAGAACAAGTATTTGACACCTAGGAAACACTCAAGAAGCTAAGTAGACCTTACCACCAAAGCACTAGCGTAATGCCCCATTGGATTACAGTTCTCAAAGCCCTCTGCTGGCCCCATGTCCATACAGCCCATTTTCTTATTGCTGATTTTCTGCTATGTGATAAATACTTGGCAGTTTTTCATTAATGAGCCTCTATAATAATAATTATATTATTAATCAGAGCAAATAATCAGGGCAGATAATCAGAGTTGAAGATATACTAGCAGGACCACAACAGCTCATAATGTATCAATTTTCAAAAAGAAAATAATCAACAAATGTGTTTAATACCTATAAATTAGGCTTTCAGCATGGATACAAGAATAAATATGATTAGGGCCCTACCCTTTGGATCGCAAAATCTAGTAGAATAAAATGTGCTAATAATCACAATGCAATGTGATCACAGTTCAAGTAGAGCTCTCTACAAGTCTGGGGACAGTGAAGAATGCACTTCCTAGGAATTCACATTGTTCCTGGATCTTAAGGGATAAGGAATTTGTCAGGTAAAGAAATGTGAAAAGTAGTTCCAGGTAGAGAGACTAACATGCAAAAGTGGTATATGTTCAGGGAACAGTATCTCAGAATCAGGAACCAACCACTAAAACTTCACTATAAGTATTTAGTGTCCCATATTCCAATCAGGAAGCTCAAAACCTTAGCAGAAAGGAGAGCAGGTGGGCAGCACACAGGAAGCCTTGTGCTTTTACCATGTTGTCCCATGGTCTTTGTTCTGTCTTGCAATAGAATTCCCTGTGTGCAGTCAGCCAGCACCTTCACAACCCTTAGCTTTCTGAATTCCTTTGGCCACTAAAGCCATTATTGCCCTTCATTTTCTGCTTCCAGAGAAGTGAGACAGAAATGAAATAACGCTGCTAATGATTTTTCTATTATCAAATTATGTCATATGCAGCTTTGCAATATATAGCTTAATAATACTGTTGTTAAAGTTTTCAATCCTGAATAAATACAGAGTCATTTTCCTTAATTGACTTGAGCAGTTCCTTTGCTCAGGAAATAATGTCATTAACTGTAACCCACTGTTCATCGCTTTTGTTACTACCAGGCTAAGTTTGCTGTACTCACGAAGCACTTTGTTTCTGTCGGGAAAAAACAATATTACTCAAATTACAAAAGTGTTATCTCTAATACTGCCTATCATTTTGGTGCAAGTAGGGATTTTAGGAGGAGTCGTGACTTCAATCATCACAAGCTGTATTTTTTAGTGGCATTGGGTATTGTCACAGGATCATGAATTTTTGTTTCTCATAACTGTATTAAAAATAAATGTAATTTCAAAATGACAAGAAAAAAAGAAGATAGTGTGGCAATTCTTGATGCTTTACTGCAAAAATATGCCCTTAGTTATTCCAAATGGTTACTGGAGCTTCATTCCTGATGTGATAACCTTGCTCAAAGAACAAACGTGTTGTACAACACATAGCATTTGCCAATAAATCAGCCTCCTTAAATACTAGGGCCAATGCATTCCTAACATTTACCCCCTTCTAAATTCCTTAATTTTATTATATAAATTTGTTTCTTGCCAAATGACAATCTTCAAAAGCGTGTTCCATTTGGTATAATTTGTTAGTGGCGCTCTGCTGTGCTGTCCATTTCATTGTGCTTATAATACTTATAATCAGGTGCTGAAATTTCATTTAACAGGCGCTCAGTTCATCTATTTTGTGTGACTGTGCAGCTTTTTATTTGTTAATTGCAGTTTCTACTTTTATTATATTTACATTTTCCCCCTATGTTAACTCAAGTTCAAAAATTAAATAACCTATTCTTCTCTTACTCAATTTGCTCTGATGTTTGCTGCTATCTACATTTCATTCCTCCTTCTGTCTTTAATCTTACTTACCAGTGCATGGGTACAGAGATAAATGTTTTATTCAGTCAAACCCCAAATCTTCAACTAAGGGAAGAATCCATAATCAAGGTACTGTATTATCTGTCCTAATGTGTCACTCCTTTGAACCATCTTCATCTGGAAGCATATTTGTTACAAGTAACCTTTTTCACATTTGTTTGTCAAATTATGTCCTTTATTTTTATCCACATTCTGAATTTGCTCTGTGATTCCATTTATAAACACTTGCCATAATATCTAAGACAAGCTTGTAAGTTATATAGAAAGATTCATTCATGTTAAGCAAAAATCTGAAAAACAAATCCATTAAACAAAACCTTTTCTTGGGAACTGGTCTCCTGCCCCTATAAATGCTTATAAAGAAAGAAGCAGATGAGACAGGCATTATTATGGTGACTTTCAGTCTCCTAGAAACATGACTTGATTTGGCAAATATTAAAGCTTCTCAAAGAGTCTTTCTAGGTCTAGAGAAGGAACCCCACTATAGACAAGCAGTGATAGTGTCCTATACGCCAATGACCCTATCACCAGCATGAGCGCCGTAGTCTATGGGCATTTATAAGGGGCTCTGTTATTTTGAAGGTACTACAGTGCTGGTCAAGTTTGAGGCTTAATATTTGCCTTTGTGTTTGAATATTGGATATTTAGTAGAAATGCAATTTTTCTAATTAATATAATGAAGGTCCATTTATAACATGAGATTCTTCTAGTAACTTAGCTTTGGCCTTTCCCTTAGAAGACATCTGCTTTTGACTGTAAATTTTAAATAAAGCCTCCTACATATCAGTGAAATGCGCATTACTAAATTTATAACTTCTATTTTTCACGGATACTGGGACAAAAAGACTAGAATCTATCTTTACTAATTTAAAATTATGTCATTTGGGCATGACACACAAATATTCTAGATCCAGCCTCAGATTTTAGTAGGTATAGTAAAGTTCTAATTTATTACTTAATCTAGATTCCTTATTGCATTGACTGACTAAAGCAGAAGAGTGTTCCCTACTTCTTTCATGAAACCCTGAGAAACTGAGTCACTCCATGTTTTCACATTGTTGCCTTCTGCCCGCATTTTTTGTTTCCCAGTGTCCGTGCACTCTATTTGTGATCTCAGCATTTACTTATAAATACTGACTTTACATCAAAATACAAAAAATGGGATTGACTTGGGTGACTTGTTAGCTCCCTCCAACCCTAAGATTGTGTGATTTGGAAATGCTGTATTGAATAATGCTTATATTTGCAAAAGTAAACAACAAATGACCGATATGATCCATGATTACTTAGGTGAATTAACTTGCTATTACCTCTAAAATTGTCCCTACAGAGCATACATCTTTTTCCCTATTCAGTGGCATTCCCACATCAGGTTATCTCACTCCATTATTTTGGCTTTTGTGAAGGTGTTTGGGCAAGTCTTCGCTCTAGCACTCGCCTCATCAGCTCTCCAACATCTTTCATTGATGTTGGCGCCCGGCTGGCAGGCAGGGACCACTCGGCCTCCTTTAGTAACAGCACCTACCTGCAAAACCAGCTCTTGAAACGCCAAACGGCCCTTTATATATTTGGTGAAAAGTCGCAACTAAGGGTAAGATTTCTTTTTCTCACTTAGAAACTTTATGGATACACAAAGGCAGTCTATAAAACTTACCTCAAACAGCTTTCCTAGAAATTTCATTTTACAGCATAGATTCTTAATCTGGAGTTAATAATCAATCTCAAAAAAAATTTTAGCTCATACATATGTATGTATATCTGCATATACTTATATCGAGATACATATGCATATCTGCATATTTATTAGCCACGAAAATATACTTAACACATAATCATGAAAAAATCAGCATAAACATCAGGAATCTTAGGAAGTGTACATACAAAAAAGAAATAAGGCTTATTCGGGCTGTGTTTTTCCATTGTCTTGTTCAGCTTCCATAGAAATCTGTGCCCCTGGCAAAATAGATCCCTATTGATAAAGAAAGCTACAGGAAGGTAGAAAAGTGAACAAAAGAAAGCTGTGGCCCTGCATATGGAGACAAGGGAAGGCCAAGATTGTTTTCTAAGTTAATTTTTTTTTAACTTTGCAAGGTTAGACACACATGTCCTAAGGCATATCAGAAATTTCAAAATATTAGAAGCCCTAATCAACTTTATTCTTACTTTGGTTTTTTAAATGTTTATTTATTTTGAGAGAGAGAGAGAGAGAGAGCAGGGGAGGGGCAGAGAGAGAGAGAGAGAGAGAGAGAGAAAATCCCAAGCAGGCTCTGCACTGTCAGCCTAGAGTCCAACCTCACGAACCATGAAATAATGACCTGAGCCAAAATGAAGACTCAGACACTTAACTGACTGAGCCGCCCAGGCGCCCCTTTTCTTACTTTTTTTTTTTTTAATTTTTTTTTTTAACGTTTATTTATTTTTGAGACAGAGAGAGACAGAGCATGAACGGGGGAGGGGCAGAGAGAGAGGGAGACACAGAATCGGAAGCAGGCTCCAGGCTCTGAGCCATCAGCCCAGAGCCCGATGCAGGGCTCGAACTCCCGGATCGTGAGATCGTGACCTGAGCTGAAGTCGGACGCTCAACCGACTGAGCCACCCAGGCGCCCCTATCTTACTTTTACGTGATTGTGCTACAGAGCTTCACTATGCTCAGGTCCTATAAATTGTAAAGATAGTCTCTACCTCTAAAAGCAGCACTTCCTTGGGTTTGTTTTTGCAATTCACACATTACAAAATAGATTTCATTACTACTGATAGGTTTGTGGGAAATAAAAGTATTTGTTAATTCAGAAATCCCCTCAAAGTTTAGCCCAGTGCTTCAGTCAGCACTGGGCAATAGAGACAGACCTTCAGTTGAACTGTGGAGCAGAGGCTGTGAGCAGGATCCCACATGCTCGGTTTTCAAGATGCCAATGACTGCGTCATCTCTTCTATGGCAAGCTGGCTTTGCTAGCTCCCCTCCCACTGCCAGGACTGCTGCAATCACTTAGTCACAACCTTTAGGGGAGAGGGCATGAAACTGCTGGGTATAGTGCTCAATTGTTAAGTATGCACATGTGTCTTCTGATACAGCAGATAACTTTATATCCAGAAAATAGTTGGAACACTTTTCAACAGTAATCCAGGGTTGCCTGTACAGCCTCTTTGGCACCAGTGTCTTTCCCAGAGCACAGACTTTCCACACTTCAGCACAGCACTTATTCATGACCTGAATCACTTTCCAAGGTTTGTCTCCTCAGTTCTCACCTCTGCCATTGCCTTTGCACATCAGTCCTCAGTTTAACTGGATGATCATGTATGTATGAGTAAGAAAGACTGAGTCCTTGGGACTCATGCTCCTTTTTCTCCCTTCCTCCCTTCCCTCCCCCTACACGCCACCCATCTTCCTCCTTCCTTCTTTCTTTTTCTTTCTTTCTGCCTTCATGCCTTTATTTACTTTCTTTCTCTCTTTCTTTCTTGCTATCATTCTATTTTTCTCTCTCCTTTTCTCTCTTATCAGTAAAGTATTATATTTTAAAAACGATTCCACTGGGGCACCTGGGTGGCTTAGTTGGTTAAGCATCATGATCTTATAGTTTGTGAGTTCGAGCCCCACTTCAGGCTCTCTGCTGTCAGCATGGAGCCTGATTCAGATCCTCTATTTCCCTCTGTCCCTCCTCCACTTGCTCACACTCTCTCTCTCTCTCTCTCTCAAAATAAATAAACTTTAATATATATATGCATACATACATATATACATAATTCCACCATCCTGGCACAGTAGTAATTAGGATTTTTGTATATTCCATTCAAGTTTTTCTTTTTATTTATTGAATTGTATCTATAGAGTGTAGTCCTTACCTGTCTGACATGTGTCACATTCTGGATAGCCTAGTGCCGTCTAGTTGCAACCTGATACTTTCTTCTCCCCACAAAGGAGACATATAGAAACGCAAGGAAGTAGAGAGTGGCTTATTCTAAATAAACTTGAATTGCCCTTATTTACCTTTTTCAGTTTATATACTTTAATACCATATACTTAGTAACAAGTTCATTATGACCTAATGTGTGTCAACACTATGGTTGATAGTTTCTGGTTTATAAGATAAGCATACCTACCTCATGTATAGTTGAGAAATTGAAAGGAACCTGGTTCTCCTGGAAAGTAAACTATCTATTATAAGTTTTTAAAAAAACTAATAGAAAAACACACTCTCTCTCTAAGATAAATAAACATTAAAAAATAAGAAAAATAATATAATAGAGTTATTTGGGCAGAAGGTGAAGAAAGTGCAAAGAGTCTGAGAAAACTAACTCATTTTTTGGCATGAGAAGGTTGAGAGTTTTTAAATCCTCAGAACTAAGCAACAAGATTACCAAAACAAAATAGATCAAAGGGCCATCAATTTAGCATTTATAAATTACAAATGCAACCACACATGGAATAAATTCCATATGGATTAAAGATATAAATGATTAAAGTATTCAAATAAATATATATTGATACATGTGTCATATTGTGTGAAAAAAAATATTGTCCCAAAGCTAAAAGTCAGAAAGCCTTTCAGATTTTACTACATATAAAATTTTGTATATTCACTTTAAAAGAGTACTACAATGTTAATAGTGTTAGGGCAGTGAGATGATGATTTTTATTGCCTTCTCAATGTTTATCTCTACTTTTTTTCACTTTTACAATGACTATGTTTTACTTACATAATAAGAAACAAATATGTGTATGTCCATAAACTTCAATTTGTAGAGTTCTGAAACCAACAGTATATTACCTTTTCATTACAGTGTATATCTTGGAAGACTTAGTTTTGGATTAATCATGCTGTCCACGTGTCATTGGTTCTTCTTTAGACTCCAGGTTCATGGCCTTATAATTGGCTTATATTTGGTGTTATAAGTTCCAGCAGGTTCCAGCCTACCAGTAGTCTCTCCAAATTCTCAGAATGACAGCAAGCCAAGTCAAACCACAAGACCTTACTGAATGGCTCTTTCCAGTAACACTGACACATTAGCCACAGGATTGACTTTCTTGACCTCTGCAACCTCTATAGCAACTTGGCCTCAACTAACTGTACATCATCAAGTATTGACATTAAAAACAGTGCTCTTTTACCTATAGCACTTCATATGCCTAATTCTATGCATCTTCACCCACAGAACTTCAAGTTAGAATTTGCTTTAAATTGTGAGTTTGTTCCTGTTGAATTTCATGACATCCGACAAGTAAAAGCCAGTTTTAAAAAATTGATGAGGGCATGTGTTCCAAGCACCATCCCTACTGACTCAGAAGTGACCTTCCTGAAAGCCCTGGGAGATTCTGAGTGGTTCCCGCAGGTAATGTCTAGAGCAGTGTGTCTTATAACTCAAGGAAAGAGGTTCAAGTGGATATACAGAATTGATATTTGAGAAAAAAGTATTGTGTTTCCCTATTACCTGACATTCTCTCCTTATTGTACACGCTCCATAAAGGTTTTTCAGTTCCAGGAAACATGTGATATAGAAGATGAGGGGATAGAATTCTTCATCCCTGGGTTTTCAATCTCTTCTAATTGAAAACTTAATCTTCACAGGATGCTAAGGAGGAGATCTTTATTGTTAGATCGAAACTTTTTGATATGCAGCAAATTTAATCAACAAATATTTATAGGACTTCTGCTCTTTTGTCAGCAGAGTAAGGATCCAGGGACACAATTTGATTTCTAGATGATTCCAAGAGCCTTTCCCTCTTACTTTCTCACCTTCCATGTGTCTCTGCCTTTTCCTTGTCTGTAGATTTTAGATTCACCCTCAAACCATCCACCAGAGTCATATTGGATGCCCCAAAGCCTACCTAAAGTTTAGGAAAAAAACACATATCCCTTCTTCAGCTAAGTCAAACTTGGGATGTTTTTAATTAAACTCTTATTGAGAAATTAAGGAGAAATAGGTATCCCAACACACATAACCCACATTTCTTCCAAACCACATAAGAAAGGTATTTATGACATGCATGTTTTAGACACTGACGCAGACATTTGGCCAAAGCATCTCTGCAATATACCCTTCAGCCTTGTTTTTAAACCAATGATGCTATACCCATTATTCCTTTGCCCCCTGTAGGAGTTCCCAGCCCCTCTGATCTCTGTTCCCATCTGCCTCCAAGCCTCTTGCCTCTCTTAGGGAGGAAAAAGAGTTGTTTTCCATAAGCCAAGAAATGATGGGAGTACCCAGGGCAGTGACTATTCTCAAGATACTTAAACTATTAAAAAAAAAAAAAAAAAGCCATATATACAATTAGCTATAAATCTAGATACTTTGAGTACTCATGGAAGGAGCTGATCAAAACTCCCTTCTGTCCCTAAGCTATGAGCACCAGCCCCAAACTTCCCACCACTCAACCTATCTATCTGTGCTTCTGGTACATTCTTTGTTCTGCTTCTTACTCCAAAGTAGATTCATACCAGAAGTTCATGACTAAAAACAGTGGAAAATACTGCCCCACTTGGGATATTGGCATTTTAAAAGTTAACTTAGAGCAAATGCTAAGCCCAAGAGAATTCAGGCTATGTTAAAGGAACAGTGAGGAGCTTCCCATTGCTGGAGAGGACATGTGCCTTGTTCCTGGGTTTAAAATAGCCTAGCTCTGTTTAAAATATGGGGGAGTTAATTTTGTTTTGTGTTAGTTGAAAGTTGGATTCATCTACAAATTACATCAAGTGATACTTAAAATATAGTTTTAAACTACAATATACATTTGGTTTTGAATCTCTATGTTCTATTCACAGCTTAATTGTTCATTAGGGACTTTGAGTCAGTTGGCTTGGCTTAAAAAGCTGAGCACAAATCTGAGTCTTCTTCCCGTTTAATACACAGTACAAACAAGAGTGTCTTTCTTAAAATACAAAATTCGTTTATCATAAAAATTCAACCCTGTAAAGTGTACAGTTCAGTGCTTTTTAGTATATTCACAGAGTTGTGCAACCATCCTCACTATCTAATTACAGAAAAACTAAGAGTATCTGAAATAGAACTGACTACATCATAGAAAAGCAAATTTTACATCCAGTAACTGTTTTGGTAAGGCCACTTATAGAATCTCTCTTTTCCACTCTATGGAATTATATAACTCTTCTACTTTGAGGAGATCGTGTAAGGTCAGTTTATTTCATGATATATCATTTGAACACATTATTTTTAAATGTGACTGCTTTTAAATTATGTCATTGTTTCATCTTGATTTTGACAAAGAACTTAAAGCATTTAAAACTTACATGGTTCTTTTGTCCAAATACTTTATCCCTAACTTGTTTTTGTTATCTAAGGTTGATAATGAGTCTGTGTGTTCTTGGTGCTCAGAAAGTGCCTGGTCTAATTGTGGCCTCCTTTCTTATCTCTTAGCTTCACAGGATAATGCAGCTGGCTGTGGTTATATCAGAAGTACTTGAGAATGGTTCCTCAGTTTTGGTCTGTTTGGAGGAAGGCTGGGACATCACTGCACAAGTAAACTCTTAAAACATATTTTCAGATACTTAGTTTTATATTTGTATTCAAATTCAGTTGTTTTTAAGTTCTGCAGATGAATCTTTTGTATAATGACTAATGTAATTATGGACAGAGAAAGTCCTGTGTTAAAAACACCTAGTATCCATGAGAAAGCTCTGAGTCCTGAGCTTCCCAGCACAATATAGCCTGGAGCTTCAGCTCAGGGCATCAGGCTCCCACATGAGAGATACACCATGTGAGCATACAAATGGAGCACTTGATCAGAGGGTAGAACATGGATCATCCTTCCTGGGTTTTATCAGCCCTTTCCCTGGCTTTCAATAAGCTCCTCCTTTACCCACTCCACATGAAAAGGGAAAGTATAAATATAAACTACAGTAAGACATTAATCTATACCTGTCAAAAAGTAGATGTCGGTTTGAACTGATACTCTGGCCTTATTAATTAACCTAGGAGAGGGCTGCAGTCAGCAAACTGGCCAGCTAAAGATTAAAATCATAATTTCTGAAAGAAAACATGTAGCCAAAATGAATCTGAGTTTTAGTTTTTGCTGGAAAGTTTGCAGAATTAATTTGATTGGCTGTCGTGGAGCAGTTAGTGAACAAATTTGCTGTTGAGGTGACTTTGCTTGTCTTACTAACAAAATTTTTTCAGGACTGAAAGTAATGAAGTATCCATCCTGCTTGTGCCCTAGGTGACATCCTTGGTTCAGTTACTCAGTGATCCCTTTTATAGGACACTTGAAGGCTTCCGGATGTTGGTCGAAAAAGAGTGGCTCTCTTTTGGTCATAAATTTAGTCAGCGGAGCAGCTTGACTCTCAACTGTCAGGGTAGTGGTTTTACTCCCATATTCCTGCAGTTCTTAGACTGTGTACACCAGGTAAGTAGAGCAAGCTTAAATTGACTTGATATGAAGGAAAGAAAAGAACTAGCATTTATCGAGCCATTGCAGTGCTGTGCCAGGTATCCTCATGTCATGACTCTGATGGACCTGCTGAAATCTTAGCAGTGGATTGCTGGTAATAGAAAAGAAGAGAACTAGTTGGTTTCTGAAATTAGGATAACTGAGTTGGCTATTAGGCTGGCCCCCATGTGAAGTGGCCAGCACTCTAAATTATCATCTCCCAAGAAGAGGAGCAAACTTGGGTTTGTTGTCCAGAAAGGTTTGACCTATGGTAGAACAGCAAAAATCTCTAGGTAATGGCAGAGCCTGAAATGCAACAGATGGTCTTCCCAGTTTGAGAGGACTTTAGCTTGTGCCTAGGAATATAGAAGGTAGAGCCAGCCCCTAGAGAAAGAATCCGGGCCCAATCAGGCAAGCCTATGAGGTTGAGAACCCTGGCTCGGTTCTACTCAGTGACCTACTCAGGGCTAATCAAAGGACCAGACAGAAACACAGGTATATAATCCAGTCCAACCCAGCAGGAGCAGGGGAGTGGGGGAGGTGTGAATGCTTTAGGCTCCCTCCTGCCTTCATCTCATGCACATAAGATATAAACTCCCTAATGGGGCCTTAATCAGGATTGGGCTTGAGAATTGCCTGCCACTGGCTTTGCTAAATTGGCCTAGGAAAAGCAGGACTGACATTTCCAGCTTTGTTTCATCTGCACCACAAAATGAATGGGTTCTGGCATATCAAACATATGTGTCAGAACAGTGAGCTTCCTTGGAATGATTGGCCTCAGGTACCTATTGGAAGGAAAGGTGGAAATGTTTTTAGGAACCAAAACTGGAACTAAGTCGTCTTTTTTTTTTTTTTTTTTTTTTTTTTAGTTTGTATTCATTTATTATTTTTTCTTAATTTGAAATTTATTGTC
This sequence comes from Panthera tigris, assembly GCF_018350195.1. Taxonomy (NCBI): domain Eukaryota; kingdom Metazoa; phylum Chordata; class Mammalia; order Carnivora; family Felidae; genus Panthera; species Panthera tigris. The sequence goes on along the minus strand of NC_056669.1, from coordinate 65,896,515 downwards.
AAATTGGTTTCCATACAACACCCAGTGCTCATCCCAACAGGTGCCCTCCTCAATGCCCATCACCTACCCTCCCCTTCCTCCCACCCCCACCCCATCAACTGTCAGTTTATTCTCAGTTTTTAAGAGGCCAAGTTGGTATATGGGTTTTGTTTTGGTTTGGTTTTTTAGTCTATTAATAATTTGATCAGCTCTTTTAATTCACTACATAATTTTTCATTTATTTAAAATGTATAGTTCAATAGTTTTTAGTATATTCACGGATTTGTGTAATTGCCACAATCAATTCTAGAACATTTTATCACTCCAAAAAAAACTCCATACCCATTAGCTGCAACTTTCCATCCCCCTGATCCTACCCCCCACATACACACTCTGGTGGTTGTTTTTGATTGCTCTAATCGGCTTCTTAAAGAAAAGATCTATTGAATAATTTCAGTTAATTCTGTCCAAGCAGCATCTGGAGAAGCTGATGACCAGGTTGAGCTTACATTTTAAGTCTTTGCAGCAAATGATATATTTGTTTACTATTTTACTATTAGTCTTTTTATTTCATACTCCTTTTGGCAGATAGATGAGGAAGACATTTGGAGCCCCATTGTCTCTGAAACAGAAAGCTTAACTGAGACCAAGGGAGGGAGCAAGCATCTTTTTTCTCACATCTAGATAGGTGAAAGCATATGAGTTCTTCATGACAGCACTTCTTATTATCTTGCTCATTGCCTTCTTATATCACTTAGCAAATGCACTAGGCTGTATACCTTCAGCTTATGCAGTGATGTATGTCAGTTATTTCTCAGTATAACTGACAGAGGTATGGGGAGGCAGGTAGGAGCAACTACACATTATATGATTTAATTTATAGAAAATTCTACAAAAGGCAAAACTGCAGTGACAGAAAACAGATCAATGGTTTCTTGGGACCAGTGGTCAAGAACGATGGAAGGGCATAAGCAAACTTTTTAGGATGAGGGAACTATTCTGTCTTAATTGTGGTGGTGACTACACAGATGTGTACAGTGACCAAAATTAATCGATCAGCCTATATGCTGAAAATATGGAAATTTTGTTATATGTAAATTATACTTCAGTGAACCTAAGAAACAAAATTTTAATTAGGAAGTCCAACATCTCAGTTAACTGGAGTTCCAGAAAAAGAAAACAGCAGCTATGTGGTTTCTCCAGAGAAAAATTTGTCTGTCTGGTACCCAGAGAATACTTATAAGCCTGACTGCCTGATTCTTAGAAATAGGCAAGAAATGGGTCCAGGGAGATCCCTTTTGAGTGTGCGGATTTTTTCTTTTTCCATGTTATTTTCAACTTCAAGCCTTGTCACCAACCCAGTCGTGCCTGCTGTTCCCAAGCCCAGAGCTCATCAAGTTTGGTTTTTCCAGAGGACAAACCTCTAATCTCTTGCTTTCAAGGAGACAATCACATGACTGCCTGGGGTTGGAAAGGACCCTGGAGATCTCACCACCTCCTCTATAAACTTACATCTAGTCCTCATTTTGGGCTCTCATCTCACCCCTATATATGTTACTCAGCACTTGGGGGCCTCTGAGCCTTGGGCCTTTCTGGATTTACAGGGCAAGCTGTTGCCTTCTCAAATCATTGTCATCCTACAGGCATCCCAGTGTAGCTTCTCATCTTCTGTCATTTACTGCTGTCCTTCCTTCTGTTTTCATCATTCACAAATGTGCTGAATTTTCTTGACCTGCTACTGTCTCCCCTCTCATTCTCCCTACCTCCTTTTAGTTTTTTACCTTTTAAAACTTCCTTTCCTTTAATTAAGGGAGAGCTGCAGGGGGCTGAGTTTGTATGGCTGTATTTGCTTAAGTTAAATGCACTATTACATATGTTAAATATCCATGTTCAACTTGCAGAACTCTGCATACCTAAACATTAGAGTCAGCTAAAGAATCCACTCACAATCAGTAAGAAATGAGAGGTTCTCATGGAAGACATACTGTCCTTGAAAATGAAAACATTATTGTATCCCAAGTATAGTAATAATTACTTGAAATGTAATGCTTATATTTTATTGTTGGTGGTGTGTAGGAGTGTGAATAGTCTAGAATGTTTGAAAGTAACCTGTATTTTGTGAGTACCTCTTAAGTGATGTAAACAAAGTAACTTAACATAAACTAAAATGAAGTAGGAATTATATTCCCGTTGTCTTCAGAATACATTATAATAGATGCTAAAACTGTGTAATGTTAAGTTATATAAAACAACTTGAGGTGTATTTCTAGCAACTTTTCATTTTAAATAATGAGTCAAAATTCAAATGTTCTATATAAATTGAACTTTGATGAAAGTTCACTTATTTGTAGGTGAATGCTTCACAAACTGTAGAAAATAATATTGCTCAGGGTCTAAAGACCTCTTTAGTAGTCATTCAAATCTGGTTGTATCATGTTAAGATGTTTTTAATTAAAATATGAATTTTTAAAAATTTTCCTGAACTCTCATTTGCCTTAGTACCCTCACACATAATATCCTGAGTGCAGGCAAGTCATGGCAAAGCGAGCATATGACCTTAATTGCAGTATTTAAAGGATGCTTGACTATGATAGGTATCAGCTTTGGTGAAGCAAATTACTTTGTGCTGAAAAGGGATTGTTTATTCATTCAAAAACAGAAGACTAAGAAGACTATAGTTAACAAATAGTGCTCTGACTCTTGCTGACTTAATTATAAGGTAGTGTTTCATCATCTCCTACATACTAGTTTTAGGCATTAGAAAACGCCTTCTTTGAATACCTTTCAAGTGAACACTAGTGCTTTACATGACTCTGGCTTTTGCCAGACAATTCGAATTACTGCTGTCCTCAGTCTCTCGGGGACACAAAACAGAGCCAGGCCCAACAACATTTAAAAGAAAAAAAAAGTGCAAAATTGCGCAGCAGCAAGCGAAACTCCCAGGTGGAATGTGTTCACTGCTTATTAACCATTTCTAACATGCTGAATGCCAAAAGGCAGTCTATGGAAATTTGCCTAGACTTGTCCATTAGTACTAATAGAGTTACAAAGAAAACAGATGAAGCACTGATCTTAAATTAGAACTGCCTCATCATATAAAAAGCCATTGTTTATGCCAGTATATCCAGGTGTCAGATGAATTAAAATGCTAGATCACTGTTTCATAATAGCAACATCTGGCAAATTTTTTGTTGCTTCTAAAAGAAATTGGCTTAGTTCAAATGATATCATTACAGGATGCTTCCTTTTCTTAAAATAGTTGAACCAAATTCAAAAAGAAATACATCCAAAATATAAAAATGAAATTTTTACCTAAAATTTATTTTTAAAATACAATACCAAAGGAACAAACCTGTATGATATAAACGAAAACATGGAGTATAGGAAAGCATCTTCTCTACTTCAACATTAGAGTAAATCTTTGAGAACTTAGAACTTATTGTTTGAGGACCTGTTGTTTGAGAAAAACAAATACTAGTTACACCTTTGCTTTTGAAGTTTATTCAAATCGTAAATTGACTCACTCTGGTCTGGCTGTAAGAGATGGTTGTCTTCACAGTTAAAATGCCAGCACTATGCCAAGTCCTGTTCCAAAGAGAAAAACTATTTGCCTTTTGAAGATATGAACTTTCCTTGTGAGCACATGTGTAAGGAGCTAGGCTGCCCCCAAACAGTTTCATGACTATAAAATTTATCCATTAATATTGACAAATGACTGCAGTTAGTGGATTAATGGCATATTCAAAGTTTCTGGTGTCTGCCTGCTCCTCATTCATCTGAAAACTGGCAGAAACTGACACAATCCAAGCTGTTTTATAACAAGCCAATTTTGTATTAAAGTTGTTAATATTTTGAGCCCATAAACTGAGTTTATGTATCAGTCTTACTAATTTTTGATCTTTAACAAATTTTTCAACCTCTCTGTGCTTTGGTTTCTAGATAGATACATGGATAGGCATAGCTATCAGATGGATTACAAATCATTTTTTTTTAATGTTTATTTATTTTTGAGAGAGAGAGACAGAGAGAGACAGAGCATAAGTGGGGGAGGGGCAGAGAGAGAGGGAGACAAAGAATCTGAAGCAGGCTCCAGTCTCTGAATTATCAACACAGAGCCCAATGCAGGACTTGAACCCACAAACTGTGAGATCATGACCTGAGCCGGTCAGACGTTTAACTGACTGAGCCACCCAGGCACCCCAGAAGGATTATAAATCTTACATAAAATCATTTGTACAGTAGAAACTGCACAGTTAATGTTTGTTAAATCTTAATCTTGAAATAACAAAAACTAACATTAGTTGCTTGTTTTTCTAGGGTGTATCTACCATACCCACAGTTTTTCCAATGTTGACACCATCCTATATAGGGTCTCTTGTAGCTTAACATTTCTAAATCTTGAAAGTAAAATCCAGTGTTGACCTACTATATTTTATTCCCAAAATGTTGATCTTTCCTGGGATTTGAGTCATAGCTTATTTTATGGGCCTTTAAATTTTATAAAGTACTTAATGGCACATGGGCAAAATATAAGACCCTATAAATTCATGTTTCTCCAAATTCCATTTCATATTCTCTTCTTATAAATAAGTGAAATTGGCAAGTTTCACTCCATAATGGAAAACAAAACTAAAATACCTCACATAGCTTTGTCTTTTAAATCTGTATATTTTTGTCTTTCATCAAGATAAATACAAAATTATTTTGGACAACAGAATCCAGATGATGCCTGACAAAGGCCTAAACTCTACTCATCAGCATATTTGGGGAAATGCTCATATAGAATTAATTTATAGACTGAGATGCCTATCATTTCCAATTCTGCATATTATAATAAGGCTAAATTCATTTGAAGCAGATTTGCCTTTAGGCTCCAAAAATCTTGTGGCCAACAGGAAAGAATAAAATACTGAATCCAAATGCTGTTCTTTGAAAAGATCAATAGAATTGATAAACTTCTAGCGAGACTGATCAAAGAAAGACACAAAATATCAATATTAGAAATGAGAGGGGCACCTGGGTGGCTCAGTTGGTTGAGCGTCCAACTTTGGCTCAGGTCATGATCCCACAGTCCATGATTTTAAGCCCTGTGTTGGGCTCTGTGCTGACAGCTCAGAGCCTGGAGCCTGCTTTGGATTCTGTGTACCCTGCCCCTGCTCCTCCCCCCACTCATGCTCTCACTCTCTAAAAAATAAATAAATGTTAAAAAAAATTTTTAAAAAGAAATGAGAAAGATGACATCACTACAGAGTCTACAGATATGAAAAGCACGGTAAAGGAATATTATGAACATTTTTACACCAATAAAATAAACAGTTTAGATTAAATGGACAGATTCCTTGAAAGACACAAACTCCCACACTCACTCAAGGAGGAATACATAATTTGAATAAGTCTATGTCTGTTGAGAAAATTGAAATTGTAGTTAAAAATCTTTCCACACTGCAAACTTCAGACCCAGGTGGATTCCCTGGTCAATTCTACCAAGCATTTAAGGAAGAAATAATAGAAATTCTACAAAAACTCTTCCAGAAAATTGAAACAAAGGTAATACTTCTCAACTCAGTCTATGAAACCAGCATTACCCTGGCCTGACAAAGCCAACAAAAGAAAACTATAGACCAGTATCTGTGATGATCACACATTTGATGATCACACATGCAAATTTTCTAAACAAAATTTTAGCACATCTAATCCAACAAAATATTTAAACATAATAGGGGCAACTGGGTGGCTCAGTTGGTTAAGTGTCAGACTTCGGCTTAGGTCACGATCTCACTGCAAGTTTCCAGCCTCACATCAGGCTCTGTGCTGACAGCTTGGAGCCTGGAGCCTGCTTCAGATTCTGTCTCCATCTCTCTGACCCTCCCCTGCTCGTTCTCTGTCTCTGTCTCTCTTTCTCAAATATAAAAAAATAAAACATAAAAAAATTTTTAATAAATAAAAGATAATATACCATGGCCAGGTGGCACTTACCCCAGGAATGCACAGTTGGTTTCACATTTGAAATCAATCGCTATAATTCACCATATTAAGAAACTAAAAAAGAAAAACCATATGGTCAAAACCAATAGACTCAAACAACCGTTTGACAAAATATAACCCATTTCTGTAAAAATGTTCAGGAAACCAGGAATAGAAGAGAACTTTCTCAAACTATAAATAGTATTTTTTTGAAACCTACAGCTAACATCATATTTACTAGTGAAAGACTAAATGTTTTTCCCCTAAGATCAGTAATAAGATGTGGATGTCTGCTTTACCACTTCTATTCAACATTGTACTAAATAAAGATCCTAGCCATGCAATAAGGCAAGAAAATAATAATAATAATAATAATAATAAAGACATCCACATTAGAAAAGTGAAATTATCTTTTTTCACAAACAACAGTTGTCTATGGAATCTACAAAAAAAAAAAAGAAAAAGCTAGTAGAATAAGTGAATCTGGCAAGGCTACAGAACACATGATCAATATACAAAACTCACTACTATTTCCACAGACTAACAATGAATCATTGGAAAATTGAAATGTAAAAATTATTACCTTTACAATAGTATCAAAGAACGTAAAAGAAATCTAACAAAATAAGTTAAAGACCAAGACAATGAAAACTACAAAACCTTACTGAGAGAAATTAAAGGCCTAACCAAAGCAAGCGATACCTCTTGCTCAGAAGACTCAATATTGTTGAAATGTCAATCTCCACAAATTGATCTAAAGATTCAGTGCAATCACAATCAAACTCCCAGAAGGCTATTTTGTAGAAATTGGCAAGCTCATTCTAAAATCCATATGGAAATGCAAAGAATCTAGAATAGCCAAAACAAATTTGAAAAAGAACAAAATTGGAAGACTTGCACTATCTGATTTTATTATAAAGCTACTGTAGTCAAGACTGTGTGATAATTGATGTAAAGATAGATAGGTCAATGGAAAGGAAGAGAGTCCAGAAATAGTCCCACACATATATGATATGCAGACAACTGATTTTCAACGAAGGTGCAAAACAATCGGTAGAGAAAGGATAGTTTTTTTCAGCCAACAGTGCCAGACAATTGGATTCCCATAGGCAAAAAAAAAAAAAAAAAAAATTTAACTTTGATCCAAACCTAGTAACAGTATAAAAATTAATTCAAAAGGGGTCATAGACCTAAATGTAAGACCTAATATTATACAATTTCTAAAAGAAAATATAGGAAGAATTTTTGTGACCTTGGGTTAGGCAAGGTATCTTAACATTCAACACCAAAAGCATGATTTATAAAAGAACAAATTGAAAGGTTAGACCTAGTTAAAATTTAAAATTTTGTTCTTCAAAAATTACTGTTAATAAAATGAAAAGACAAATCAGAGAGAGAGAAAATATTTGCACATTATGTACCTGCTTAAAGGACTTATGTCCAGAATAATTCAAAAATTCTTCAAACTCAGTAATAAGAAAACAACCAACCTATTTTTTTGTGGGCAAAATATTTGTAATGACTTTACCAAGAGGTACAGATGGCAGATAAGCACATGAGAATATACCTGACATCATTTGTCATTAGGAAATGCAAATTAAAATCACAGCGAAATACCACTACATACCTATTTTAATGGATAAAAAATTTTAAACTGACTACCTCAGGTGTAGATGAAGATGTAAAGGAACCAGAACTCTCTAACACTGCTGGAGGGAATACAGAATTGTACCACCATTTGGGAAAATAGTTTGGACATTTTTTAAAAAGTTAAACATACCTGTACCTACCATGTGATTCGGCATTCCATCCCTAGGCAGTTATGCAAGAGAATGAGAGTTTTTGCCCATACAAAGGCTTATACATAACTATTCATAGCAGCTTTATAGATAACAACCAGAAATCCAGAAGCAACTTAATGCCCATCCACAGCTATGAATGAACAAATGGTGGTATATCCATACAATGGAATACTATTTAACTATAGAAAGAAATTAACTACTGATAACCCAACATGTCTGCATCTCAAAGAATTATGCTTAGTGAAAGAAGGCAGACAAAAAAAGAGTTCATACTTATGATTCCATTTATATAAAGCTCTAGTAAATGTAGATTAATCTATAGTGACAAAAAGCAAATCAATGTTTGCTTGAAGAAAGTGTCCAGGAAGAGGCAAAGGGAGCCCAAGGCACTTTTAGGAGTTACGAATGATATATTCATTATCTTAATTGTGCCAATGATTTCAGGGTGTATAGATACGTCAAAACTTATCAAATTGTACACTTTAAATATGTGCAGCTTATTGTACATCAATTATACCTCATTAAAGCTGTTAAAAAAAGTCTCCTGGCTAACAAACCTCTAATCTCTCACTTATTCCCCATATCTTAAGTCCTTAGATGAGATCTCTTTGGCCTAACCCTATTTCTTCTACTAAAACAATACTTAACAGAGAGAAGGAAGCACATGGATTGTGCTTTTTGGAGACTACTGTAGAATTTTACAGTGGAAGAGTCTAGATGTCACACTGACAAGGAGGGGAAAAAAAGCCAGTGAACTGGGCAAACTGAGTCTCTGGAAGATAGGACTAAATAGAGAAAGTATAATTTTTCTTTTTTACTGGAAATCTAAGCACCAGATTTTGCCATGTGAATATAATCAAGTCTTCATTTCTTATTATGGTAAAAAGACATTTTAGAAGAGAGAATTGAGAGCCCAGAAATAAACCCACACATATATGGACAATTAATTTACAACAAAGCAGCCAAGAACATAAAGTGGAGAGAGGACAGTTTTCAACAAATGGAAAAACTGAACAACTACATGCAAAAGAATGACACCAGACCACTGTCTTACACCATACACAAAAATTAACTCAAAATGGATTAAAGACTTGAATGTAAGGACTGAAACTATAAAATTCCTAGAAGAAAACATGGGCAGTACGCTCCTTGACATCAGTCTTAGCGATGTATTTATGGATCTGACTCCAAAGGCAAGGGAAGCAAAAGCAAAAATAAACACATGAACCAAAAAGCTTCCACACAATGAAGCAAACCATCAAAATGAAACGACAGACTACTGAATGGGAGATGATATTTGCAAATTATATATCTGATAAGGGGTTAATACCCACAATATATAAAGAACTCCTATAACTCAATGATTAAAAAACAAAACAAAACAAAACATGGACAGAGGATCTAAATAGACATTTTTCCTGTGTTTCTTAATGTCAGATTCCAGATGTGGTTATCTAAGTATTAATCAATCCAGCATTCAGGTCAATCTGAATCTTTTTTTCCATTGAAGAAATCCTCACATGCTTATTTCTTAAACTGTTGCTAAAGAGGAAAAGAAAAAGAGAAAGAAAAAAAGTTGTTCTACCTCTTCTTTTCTACTTCCAGTAAACCTGATAATTAACCTCAGTTTGGGGGCAGATTGTTTTTCAACCCCAAGCAGTTAGCAACTGCAGGTGCCCTTGTGGCACATACAGGCACAAGCATAGTGCCCCAAGCACCATCACGATGATGCTATCTAAGCACCAATTCCAGTTCAAGCAGGGTGAGTGCCAGGGTCCTTGAGAAGTGTCTAACCTTTCTAACATAATTGTAGGGTCTGGGATTTGTGGTGAGGCCAGTCACTCAGTACAGTGGGCTGTGAAAGTATTTTTCCACTTGTAGAGTTTTGCTTCTTAGTCCTAGCATATGATCTCCCTGAAATGCCTGTAAGTTCAACGTAAGGTCATATTCATTATCATTTCCATCCTACTTTACCTCATAAGTGGGTCTTCAAAATTACATACTTAAGCATATTAAGTATCAGAATAATCAAGGAAAGATACAGACATGTATGAGGCAAGTGGTTTCTATGGAAAATAGTTATTGAGAGAAATGTTTTGTTGTTTTGTTATTTGGCGCTTTGTTTAATAAAAAGATTTTTTAAAGTTTTTAGAATCTATTATGGACTGGGTCTGTAGAAATAGCCCTGAACTCTTCTTCCCCTGTGAGTAACAAAGTGTATTCCAATGTCTGTTGGGGCAAAGTTGTTCTTGGAGCTCACTCTCCCTGAGCACGTTGAATATTTCTCCTCCCTGAGACTCAAATGGAAGGGAACCAAGTTCTATCTCGGGCTTGTCCCCTGCTTCTGTCCTACCATCCACAACCTGAGTCACCCCCTCTCTGTCATGTGCACAATGGCTATTGGGGTGGTGCTATTGGTTCTGAACCAGAAGCTCAGACTAAAGAGCTTGCAGTTCTAAAACCTTAGAATAGGGCACATTACCTAGCTATTCAGAGCCATGTTCCATGGAAAGCTCTCCTGTCTTATGGAGACCTGATGCAACAGGAAGTGGCTCAGATAAGGGAAGCAACTCCACAGTATATAAGCCCATTGTATGAGAGTCACACTCCCTTTTAAAACATTTTCTTAAAATCCATTTTACTTCATATTATGAGGTAAATTTTTAGTTCATTTAAAAAACCAATAAGAGGGGCGCCTGGGTGGCCCAGTCAGTTAAGCGTCCGACTTCAGCCAGGTCACGATCTCGCAGTCCGTGAGTTCGAGCCCCGAGTCAGGCTCTGGGCTGATGGCTCGGAGCCTGGAGCCTGTTTCCGATTCTGTGTCTCCCTCTCTCTCTGCCCCTCCCCCGTTCATGCTCTGTCTCTCTCTGTCCCAAAAATAAATAAAAAACGTTGAAAAAAAAATTAAAAAAAATAAATAAATAAAAAACCAATAAGAAAATGTCAAGGGGAAAAAACACCTTTAATCACAGAAAACTAGGTTTCTAACCAAATGATAAACTTTAATAAATCAGTGATATCCAGATCGTGACTTTAAATTTTCACTGATCTGGGGTAGCTACCTGGGTAGCTCAGCCAGTTAAGCGTCTGACTTTGGCTTGGGTCATGATCTCACAGTTTGTGGGCTCAAGCCCCGCCTTGGGCCCTGTGCTGACAGCTCAGAGCCTGGAGCCTGCTTCGGACTCTGTCTCCCTTTCTCTCTGCCCCTCCCCCTCCTTGCTCTCGCGCGCGCTCTCTCTCTCTCTCTCTCTCTCTCTCTCTCTCTCAAAAATAAATATAAAAATTTTTTTAAAAACAGATTCTCAGGGGCGCCTGGGTGGCTCAGTCGGTTAAGCATCCGACTTCAGCCCAGGTCATGATCTCACACTCCATGAGTTCAAGCCCCGCGTCGGGCTCTGTGCTGACAGCTCAGAGCTTGGAGCCTGCTTCGGATTCTGTGTCTCCCTCTCTCTCTGCCGCTCCCCTCTCTGTGTCTCTCTGTCAGACTCTGTGTCTGTCTCTCTGTGTCTCAAAAATAAATAAAAACATTTAAAAAAAAATAGATTCTCACTGATCTTTTAGTCTGTAATATCAACATACATGCCTGCTCACTTTGGCTGACCAAGTGTGGGTCTACATTGCCAAATTAAACATGGAGAGAAAAGCTGACTTCTAGACAGTCTGCCTAAAGTGTTCATTTGAAACAGCTTTTAAGCAAGTATAATTATGATTGGAACTTCTCTCAACCAAACAAAATTCTCTAACGGGCCATGAGAGATTGAGTCATAGAGAGGTGAAACTGCTAGGTTGATTGGAGTATCACGAGGTCATCAGCCTACCTTCTGCCACCATAAGATGGCTCCACAGAGTCTGCATGCAGCTTGTCTAAAGTACACTATAGCTCAGTGACCGTTCCAAGTTCTGCCTTGCTCCCTCCCTCCCATATCATGCTTTCATCCTTATTCCTATGTCCAAGGACCTCACAGTCTAATTTCATGATGACCAATCAGGTTAAATGGCATAAGCCCTTCCCCCTTCCCTTGGCACTTGAACGTATCTTTCTTCTACTCATCTGTCCGTCCTCATTTCCAAAGCTGTTCCCTATATCTGGGCCTGTAGTCTCATTCATTCTTGCTTTCCTGGAGCCTTACTCTCTTAGTTTCCAGCTCTTTTGCCACAACTTGTTCTCTCTCTACTGGCTTCTCTTGCATTGTCCTCAGACAGGCACGTCGTATTTCTTTTGTCCAGAAAAGATCTCTTGCAGTCCCCTAAACCACCACCTCCTCTCTCATTCCTTTCACTGCCAAATTGCTTGTTTTATTACCCACTATTACACCACAAACACTTGAAGGGAAAATTATGACTTGTGATAATTTATGTCTATCAAGTATTAGCACAGTATAAAGCAGTGAATAAGGCACAGACTATTGGAGTCTAACAAGCCGGATTCAAATTTGGTCTCACTGGTTACTGTCTAATGACCTTGGGAAGTTACTTAATCTTACTCATCCTCAGCGTCTTTGTTTCTAAATGGGGGAAGAGGTGGTGGGAATGATAATGCTTATCTTCAGAGGATAAGATAGAATAGATATTTTTCCAAAGAAGACATGCAAGTGGCCAATAGGCATATGAAAAGGTGGTCAGCATCACTAATATCAGGAAAATGCAAATCCAAACCACAATGAGATATCACCTCACACCTATTAAGATGTAGAGAAAAGGGAGCCCTTGTGCATAGTTGGTGGGAGTGTAGATTGGTGCAACCACTGTGAAAAAGTGGTTCCTCAAAAAACTAAAAATAGAATGACCTTATGATCTGGCAGTCCCACTTCTGGGTATTTATCCAAGGGAGTGAAATCAGTATCTCAAAGAGATAGCTCTAATCCTGTATTCACTGAAGCATTATTCACTAAATAGCCAACATATGGAAATAGCCTAAGTGTCCATCTACAGATGAATGGATAAAGAAAATGTTATATATATAAACAATAGAATATTATTCAGCCATGAGAAAAAAATTAAAAAGGAAATCTTGCCATTTGCAACAACGTGGCTGGACCTTGAGGACATTATGCTAAGTGAAATAAGTCAGAGAAAAATTAATTCAGTATAATCTCATTTATATGTGGAATCTAAAAAAGCCAAACTCATAGAAACAGTAGAATGCTGGTTGCCAGAGGCTGGGGTTTGGGGAAAATGGGGAAATACCAGTTAAAGGGTACAAACTTCCAGTTATAAGAGAAATAAGTTCTGGAAATCCAATGTACAGCATGATGACTATAGTTAACAATGCTGTATTATATACTTGAAAGTTGCGAAGAGACTAGATCTTAAATGTTCTCACCAAGGAAGAAGGTAATTTTGTGAGGTGATAAAGGTATAACTAATTGTATTGTGGTAATCATTTCATAATAAATATGTGTATCAAATCATCACATTTTATACCTTAAATTTAAACATTATGGGGCGCTTGGGTGGCTCAGCCGGTTAGGCGTCCAACTTCAGCTCAGGTCATGATCTCACGGTTTATGAGTTCGAGCCCCGCGTCAGGCTCAGAGCCTGGAGCCTGCCTTGGATTCTGTGTCTCCCCTCTCTCTGCCTCTCCCATGCTTATGCTCTGTCTCTCTCTGTCTCTCAATAATAAATAAATGTTAAAAAAATTTTTTTTAATTTACACATTATATGTCAATCATATCTCAATAAAACCAGATAAGAATGATGCCTATCATATAGTGTTGTTATGGAGAGTAAATGAAATTATGATTCTGAAAACCCCTTGCATGGTGTCTGGCACATAGTAGTTGCTCAGAAAGGCTGGTTCCCTTCCCACCTCCACTTACGGTAGGGATTCAGTTGATTGAGTGACCACATGGTCTCCTGCATATATCAGGACATCATTCAGTGGCGTGGCATCCAGTTTTTGTTAAGTTTGGGTCTTACTCTTTTCTTTGCCTTGTGTGTTTCAGGTTCACAACCAGTATCCAACTGAGTTTGAATTCAATCTCTATTACTTGAAGTTCTTGGCTTTCCACTATGTGTCTAATCGCTTTAAAACATTTCTCCTGGATTCAGACTATGAAAGATTAGAGCATGGTATGTATTTGCATGCCCTTGTTTCATCTTTTTTGATAGTTTTTGTGTGTTTTTTAAAAAAAATTTAATGTTTATTTTTGAAGGAGAGAGAGAGAGAGAGAATGAGCAGGGGAGAGGTAGAGAGAGAGGGAGACACAGAATCTGAAGCAGGCTCCAGCTCTGAGCTGTCAGCACAGAGCCTGACATGGGGCTTGAACTCATGAGCCATGCAATCATGACCTGAGCCGAAGTCAGAAGCTTAACCAACGGAGCCACCCAGATGCCCCATTTTTTTGTGTTTTTAATTGAAAACTCCAATAACATAACTACCCCCAAGTGTGGCAAGGCCATTTTAGGATTTATAAAAGTAGAATAGGTAGGAACGAGTGCCCAGATTCTGAGATTATGTGCTGTACTAGCTCTTAGGGACTGCAAGTGGTCTTCCCTGTAGCACCTTTGAAAGGTGAAATCTGCTTACTATTTTAATATCTCAAAGTGGTATCACCGTTTGAAGAGAAACATTTGACCTAGTTTTTCCATCCCAGGTACACTCAGGTAGGAAAGGTGCCTGCCCTTGGAGGCACTTTGCATAGCAGTAAAGGCTCTGGAGGAAATAGAACAGGATTAAATTGTAGTATTCCCAGTACCAACTGAGTACTTTGGACATGTTAGGTGCCTCTCTGAGTTTCTTCAGTTTCCTCATCTTTAAAATGAGTACAATAATAGCACCTACGCCTTTGGGTCATGATGATCATATTACGAAATATTTGTAAACTTCTTAGCACAGTTTATAGTGTATAATAATAACTCATTAAATTTTAGACATCTCCATCAATATTATAATTTTTAAGAGCAGTAATACTTGTAAAGAGTAGATTTTAAAAGTCAGGCGCCCCCTGTGAAAACATTCCCACAGGGATTTTACATTCTGTTGTTATAGGGAGAAGAGAAGGGAGGATGTACAGGATCTTGTTAAGAAGACAACAAAGAAAAACATCAGCTATTTTCAGTATATGTACCTGGATATTCATAAAAAAAACTCTTCTAGTAGCTGAAAATATTTACTGATGTTCTCAGTTTACAGTTTACAGTATGTCTTGGGACATACTGCTTTCCAGTGCATGCTGTTAAAATTGTCTAGTGTGATATTTTATACTGTTGGGAAGGGAGACAGCACTGGCTCTTATTTATACTTCTAGACCTTTGTTGACTCAGAATTGTCGTTCCACACATCATAATCAGAAACTTTATAATTTCTTAAGCACCCATGTTTTGGGAAGATATGAAGGAAAGCTGGTTACAAGAGACATTGGAGTCACTTGGAGAACTTTTAAAATATCTGCTTGGACTCATCCTCAGAGATTCTGATTTAATTGGTCTGAGGCAAGACCTAAGCATTGGGGGTTTTTAAAGCCCTTGATTTTTCCAATGTGTGGCCAGGGTTGAAAACTACCACACTGGACTCTGCAGTTAAAAGGTAGACTAGAAACACTAATTAGTCTTGGGGGCCTCTTACAGGATTTTGTGCAGAGTTGGGCTTGAGACCATCTTTTCTGATAAACTGATAAGTTGCTTCTTGACTTTTGACTGAGTCATTTCATTCAAAGCAAGACAGTACTGCTAAGGAAGCACCCTTCCTGGCCTTTTAAAGAAATAACCTCCTGGGGCTACTGGGTGGCTCAGTCAGTTGAGCATCTGAATCTTGATCTCAGGGTCATGAGTTTAAGCCCAGCATTAGGCTCTGCACTGGATGTGAAGCCTACTTAAAAAAAAAAAAAAGAAGAAGGAGAGGGAGGGGGAGGGGGGGAGGAGGAGGAGGAGGAGAAGGAGAAGAAGGAGAAGAAGAAGGAGTGCCTGGGTGGCTCAGTCTGTTAAACATCTGACTCTTGATTTTGGCTTGGGTTATGATCTCACAGTTTGTGAGATCGAGCCCTGCATTGGGTGTTGCATTGACAGCACGGAGCCTGCTTGGGATTCTTCTCTCTCTCTCTCTCTCTCTCTCCCTCTCTATCTGCCCCTCCCTTGCTCACACAGTCTCTCTCTCAAAATAAATAATAAAACTTTTGTTTTTAAAGCTTATTTAAAAAAAAAAAGTGAGCTCATGTGAGTGACACATTGACTGTTTGATGGGTGCAAAGATAGGATCAGAAACTCCCTGAAGCACCTCCCCCACCCACTACATTTGGCTTTTGTTAAGTCACTCAAGGATACAGACCACACCCTTCTATCATCCAAAGTCTTCATGACCATGATTTGCAGTATATAAATTACTAAATAAGAAAACACTTTAAATGGCTTCATAATGAACAGCCAACGACTGAAAAAAGAAACATAAAATTATGTTTTTAACTGAACTTCATCACATAACTCTAAGTCCTTCCCATTTCTCCTGAAAAATATGTAGAATGACTCCTGGCATGGAGCTCTGTGAATCTAGATATAGATGTAGGATATAGATTAGAAGAGAGTCGCTATGTGCTGCTAAATACTTGGGAAAACCTTACCAGATGTTTTCCTTCCATTTGGGTTTGTTTCCATATAGCTGTGAAGTTCATTCCTATCCTTAGCTTTGCGGTCACCACCTAAGGTTTCTGCACATACATTGCTGTTCTGAGAGCTGTAAGATATATTTTGCTTTTCATCTGGTACATGCATCATTTTTAGGCAAACTGTTGATTTATTTGACTTTTGTTGATTTTTTTTTTTTGGGGGGGGGGGGATTGATTTACAGGAACGTTGTTTGACGATAAAGGAGACAAGCATGCCAAAAAAGGAATTTGTATTTGGGAATGTATTGATAGAATGCACAAGAGGAGTCCCATTTTCTTTAATTATTTATATTCACCAATGGAAATAGAGGTACAGTAAGAAAGCATTTATGTTTCACTTTCTGAGTATCTAGTGTTAAAGTTTTCCTTACTTTTAAGTATATATAAGCTGTTTAAGCTTTTTATAAACATTGGATTAGGAAGCTATTTAAAATACCAGAAGCTATTTAAAAATTTGATATACACTATGGGTTTGGGTTATGATGGAATAGAGACTGTTCATCATATTCTTGACCACAAAAATTAGGAGCCGGCCCCCAAAATCTAGGAGGGATAACTTCAAGAAAGTCAAAGTGAGGCAACTTTCTCCAGGAAGAAAGACCAAACAAAACTTGAAACCTCAACTGGTTATCTAAGCTGAAAAAATCTAAAATACTTTAGAAAAGATTTCCCTAAGTCCATTTACACCAAAGCTGTGGAAGAACCCCTATGGAACGCTGGATGTTTGAAGCCCAGGTCAAAAGAATGACGTCTCAGGGGCAACCATGCTCTGTGATGCACATCTATGTGAAGTAAGCTCTGAGATGGAACAGACTGGTTTGATGACAAGTGAGAAGTATCACCTTACTCAGGGGCAGGAATGCCCCTGCCCTGGGTCCCATGCATTAGGACCCCATTCTGGCCTTTCTCCAACTATCCCCTCCTCATAAAATGAAGACCACAAGAAACAAGGGTATGTGCTTAGATACCCTTTCTTCATCTAAATCATGTACCCAAAATTTCTTGCCTAAATCCAAGTTGCTCACAAAGCTACTTCTTCCGGTCTGTCTCCCAAGCCAGTGCATGTTCCCTTCAGCCTCAAGGGTGCCTAAGAAGTAGCTGTTTGGCAGGTAGTAGACCAAGTTTAGTTTTGTGGACTAGGGTATATATATATATATATATATATATATACATTCATAAAAGACCTCAGAATATAGGACAGAGCCAAGGTGAGAGGAGCAGGGGATTAGGCCAAGGACTGGGAGCTGGGACCAGCTTTCCCAGTGCCACCTTGGGCCTTGGTATAGAATTCCAAGGAGTCCAAGAATTCTCAGTTTGAGCCTGGTCTTCCAGATCATTAGGAAGTTATATCTACCAAGGTAGGAGGAGAGATATATTTTATTTAATAGTTTATCTTGATGTATAATATCTAAATATTTACATATATGGTATTTGAATCTCCATTCATGCTCTTGCCCTGGACCCTGCAAATGTTAAGGGCTGACCTGCCAGTAAGCTGGGGTACTTTGAGGTCAAGATGAAACTATATTTCAGAATTTTCTTTGAACAGGCCCTGAAGCCCAGTGTAAATGTCTCCAGCCTCAAGAAGTGGGATTACTACACAGAGGAGACCCTTTCCACAGGCCCTTCATATGACTGGATGATGCTAACCCCCAAGCACTTCCCCTCCGAGGACTCTGAAGTGGCTGGAGGAGCTGGCCCCCAGAGCCGGAGGAGAACAGTGTGGCCCTGCTATGATGATATCAGCTGTGCTCAGCCCGATGCTCTCACCAGCCTTTTCAGTGTAAGTCAGGCCTGTGTAGACATGCACAGAGGGCAACAGGGGCCCTGGTAGTACCCGAGGCCTCAGAAACCAGGCTAAATTAAAAGTGGTTCGCACACTTCCGGACATGGCTGTCCTCACTCTGAGCCAGTGTGATACGTAGCATTCCAGGAGAATGAGGAAAACCAAATTTGCTCCCCAACAACAGTAGGGGACCAGGCTCAACTACTGGAAAAGGGTCTCAAAAAAGTAAGTTTTCTGGCATTATGAGGAAGCAATCAAGCAAATGGAGCAATTTGCAGCTTCCCAGCTGTTTTAGCTGCCCAACAGCCTGAGTCAGGCCTGGGTTATGGCTTTTGTGGGTGCTCTACTTCCTCTGGTCAGAAGTGTGGGTAGTTGATGGCCTGATGGGAATACTGCCAGCGTCTCTACAGAGAATATTCTGAACTGAAACAATCCCAGCAGTAGCCACCCTGCTGAGAGCAGCAGCCCTGAGGAAAGGGTTTGAGCCCTGATATGGGCCAAGCAGTTCCTGAAGAGTCTTCGTGCAGTCTTGTGACTGGGAGGAGTGTGCTGCAGTGAAGGCGTCACAGAGGCAGCTGCTCTGATCCCCAGCTTCCTTGTCCCAAGGAAATTCCATTCTTTGTGCATTTCTTGGTTCATTCTTTCCACATCTGGTTTTAAATCAGCAGAGTTAGGGGTTCCTCTGTCAAGGACAGACTCCTACCTCAGCTACTAGGGTTTGGATGCCAGCCCAGTGCTTGGCCTTTTGCAGTGGCCATCAGATTCCCTCTGGGCTAGCCAAAGGTGAAGGTGTTTGGGATACATGTTTTATGTCTTTATTTAAGCTATTCTGTACAAAAAGGCCTGATTACAGATCCTAATAAATCATCTTTGCCATAGTGCATCATACCAGCTAGAGTTCACACCACTGCTCCTGGCTTGGGAGACCTCTGAGGCCATTGACTTCAGCTGCCCTTTGACCATGATGTCCATTGGGGCCCAGTACAGAGGAGATGTGGCTCTGGGACACGTCCTGATTTCTATGAAATACTTACTATCAGAAAACTCCTTTTTATTACTTTGCAGGAAATTGAAAGATTGGAGCATAAATTGAACCAAACCTCTGAGAAGTGGCAGCAGCTGTGGGAAAGAGTAACTGTGGACCTTAAAGAAGAGCCCAGAACAGACCGTGTGAGTTGGTAAAATCCTTTGAGGAGCTACTTCTGAGCTTTTTGAGGGTGCTAGGTCAGGTAGGGCCCGCTGCCACAGGTAACCCAGGTGAGTTTATGGCCAAAGAGAAGGGTAGAAAGGGAGGGGTCATGCCCTGGAGGTCCAGGGCAGAAAGTTCCAAATGACTGAATAGTTCCTGAGTGTCTCACTTCACCGCAGTGACATAATACTTGTGTTTCAGGGCCCCGCATCCACGGAAAATTACTGGGTTCTTTTCTATCTGTGCCTCTGTGGTTTCAGCTGATTTTCTACCACGAGTGGGGAGGGGAACACCCGGACCATATTTGCTTCAGAGAAATAACCAGAGAAAAGAAAATATTTTTAAAAGACAAATTATGCTACTTTCTGTTGCTCACACCCCCTTTTCTGTTTCTGAATTGAGAAACATTTATCATAAAAATATTTTAAAAACAGAGGCACCTGGGTTGCTCAGTTAGTTAAGCGTCCCACTCTTGGTTTCAGCTCAGGTCATGATCTTACAGTTCTCGAGTTCGAGCCCAGTGTCGGGCTTTGTGCTGACAGTGCGGAGCCTACTTGGGATTCTCTCTCTCTCCCTCTCTCTCTGGCCCTCCCCTGCTTGTACTCTCTCTCTCAAAATAAATAAATCAACATTAAAATATTTTAATATTTTAAAAACACTCTGTTTTCTGTTTTTCACACCCCTCCTCTCTGTTCAGATTTAAACTTTTATCAGGCATGTAATATGTGCAAAAGACTGTGCTGAGCACCCTGTACACTTCAGCCTCCCACTTACCCCACAGTGAGGGAGTGGTGTCCCTTCTGATGTGTGAGGGGACAGGCACCATCAAATCCACATCACACTAGCTCCAGATGCAACAGAAGGACAGATGTGAATGTTCAAAAGAGCATTTCAGAAAGAAGGAGAGGTCAGCAGGGTCCGATGTCACAGCGGGGCAGGGAGAATCGGGTATAGAAGAAAGCCTCTGGCATGGTAAGAAGGGATCCTCTGGGCACTAGCTGTTGCCTTCCAATGGCAGTTCTGGAGGTGCTGTCAGGCCACAGGTGGATGCTGTCTTACTGCTTTAATTCTCAGAAAAATAAAATACTTTCTTGATATTTTTTCTGATTATGAAAGTGAGATATACTTATTCTTTTAAATAAGACAATACACAAATAGTTATAAGCAGAGGACAAAAATCACCCACAATTTAAAACCTAGAAATAAACCACTAAGCTTATTGTATCATTCAAAACATACATATAAAAGGGATTTGCCATACATACTATTTATTTATTTATTTATTTTATTTATTTATTTTGAGAGAGAGAGAGAGAGCAAGCAGGGGAAGGGCAGGGAGAGAGGGGAGAGTGAATCCCAAGCAGGCCCTTCACTGTCAGCGCAGAGCCTGACTCAGGGCTGGATCCCACAAACTGTGAGATCATGACCTGAGCTGAAACCAGGAATCAGACACTTAACCTACTGAGCCACCCAGGTCCCCCTGTACATACTATTTTTTTTTTAATTTTTTTTTAACGTTTTATTTATTTTTGAGACAGGGAGAGACAGAGCATGAACAGGGAGGGTCAGAGAGAGGGAGACACAGAATCTGAAACAGGCTCCAGGCTCTGAGCTGTCAGCACAGAGCCCGACGCGGGGCTCAAACTCACGGACCGCGAGATCATGACCTGAGCTGAGGTCGGCCGCTTAACCGACTGAGCCACCCACGCGCCCCTATACATACTATTTTAAAACCTGCTTTCTTTTTTACTTACTATGAGGCATACATGGCCTCCCATTGGTCACTGTATATAAACCAGCATGGTAGTTTCAATGGCTTCTAGAATTCCATTGATGGAAATATCATTTTTTTAGCCAGTCCCCTAATGATAGACATGTAGGTTGTTTCTGAATTTTTACTTTTATAAACAACTGCAGGATAAACCTCTTTGTACATATACTTTGTGTATTTTGCTCCAGTTTTCTCTTTGACATAAATTTTCAGAAATGAAATTATTGGATTAGTTGCTCAATAAAATCTTTGTAAAACTTTCCTAGCTCTTTTTTTTTTTTTTCACTTAAAATGCAAATGTATTACCTTCTATTTTGGGGGGTGGAGGGATGTGTTTTTTCCTGAAGTATAGTTCTTTTTCAGCCCCAGAGACACCCTTCAGGCTCCCCAGGAATTGTGTCTACCAACCTACCTTCCTATCAGAAGAGGTCTCTGCTGCACCTGCCAGACAGCAGCACGGGAGAGGAGCAGAGTGCCAGCATCTCCCCATCCAATGGAGTGGACCGGAGAGCGGCCACGCTGTACAGCCAGTACACAACCAAGAATGACGAGAACAGGTGGGCGCGCTGAGCCCTGCCTGCGGCTGCACCACAGGCCCCTCAATCAGCCAGGCCTGTGCGGTACTGCCTCCTATAAACTTAAATGGGTTTGCCACGTAAATGGGTTTGCCTCGATTCTTTCTTTGTTCCTATTTTAAATGTGTCAAAGCGGTCTTTAAAGAGGAAAAATCAAAATTACAACTAAAGTAATGCCAAGAGGTTATAGCTATTTGTGGTTGAGTCCTGATTATCGTTATCTCATGTCTGTCAGATCTCTTGAGGGAACGTATGTTAGTCAGCACTTTTGTAGTGGCACACGTCAGAAGGCCAGCTCGTGCTAGCTAGCTCAAGCAAAAAGGAATTTACTCACATAGACTGGGAGGGCCAAGGATGTGCCAGTTTCTCACATAGTATCTTCAAGCTTCTGTTCATTTGCTGGCTCTGCTTTCCTCTGTGGGTTGCATCATTCCCAACATGGCACAAAAGATGGCTACCATGAGCTCCAAACCTTACAAATTTGGTAATTCCAGCAGAAAGAGGCAGTCTTTCCCCCATAAGTCTAGTAGAAAAATTCTGGAGAGAATTCTGATTGCCTTTGGGGGGGACTATCTGAGAGAAAGAGAGACTTGACAGACAAAAACAACAGACATCCTCTTCACAGTACTTTTTAAATGAAAACCAAAGTTAACTGACCTGTCATCATTTCTTCTAGGTCCTTCGAAGGAACACTTTACAAAAGAGGGGCTCTGCTGAAAGGTTGGAAGCCCCGTTGGTTCGTGTTGGATGTAACAAAACATCAGGTAATACTGTCAAAACCTACAGAAATCACTTTTCTCTAAGCTAGGCTCAGTCCCTGGCTGTTGTATAACTCTAAACAGACAGACACATCCCTCATGTTCAGACAAGGCCTCACATATGCTCCCTGTGGGCTTCTTCAAGGACCCAGCATGTCCCTGAGTTAGGGCAATAACCTTCTGAGGGAAGTTCCAAAGTAGCTCTGCCTGATGTATACAGGCAGAGGCAGTGACACTGGGGCCCAGAGCATTAAGAGCACTAGAACTCGGCTTTTCATGCTCAAATATCTTCTGCTGCCTGCTCTTAAAACCCAGGCCAGGAGAGGACCTGAGCTTTTCAGTGGGTTGCATTCCACATGCATATATAGAGCCTGTGCTTGGGAGCAGTCCTCAGAATACAGATTACCTTCATTTTTGCAGCATAAAGCATCCATTCAAAACTGAGGGCATTAATTTATTTGACAAACATTTATTGCTTATCATGTACTGGTTACTAAAGAAAGCATCATTTTCCCTCAAAATGAGAGCAACAGTGGAGAGAGGGGGCCCTGAAATAGGCAGAAGGGGCTATACCCACTCAAAGAGGGAATTCTCACTGAGCAAGTACTAGCCTGGACCTCACTGGCCATGTTGGGAAGTCCTTTGTCCATTGTTAGGTTCTTAGCTATTGCTACAGCAACCCCTGCAATTCTTAGTATCATGATCTTTGCTCCAGTAATCTCAGGGGTGAGGGATCCCTACCCAAACCTCCAGCCTCTCCACACCCTTCCATGGTGAGATTCTCATGGCCTCCAAATATTCTGACTGTGGGCCTCACTCTACCTTGGAACTGACTGCTCAGCCTGAGGCAGAGGGGTACACATCTTGATTCTCAGTGCATTCATCTCTAAAATGGACTCTGCTGAGAAAGATACAAACTGGCACCCCTATACAGTGCTCTGGTCATACGTGCACCTAGGAAACTCTTTCCAGATACAGATTTGAAATGGGGATCACATTTCCCTCTGGTCAGGGAATTTCATAAAAGTTACACAGTCTCTGTGGAAGAATATAGAGAATTTATTTACAAATATGCAATGGAAGCCCTTGGTTGGGGGGGGGGGGTTGTACTTTAAAATAACAATGTGTCTGAAATCATAGAGCCTACACTGTGGAGAAAAGTTCCATTAAACCACTAAATATAACATAGGACAATGTCATAATTTTTCTGTAATTTACAGTTACACCAAATTATACTTGCATTCTTACCGATCTTTTGGATTTAACACGAAAGGTATATAGTTTTTCCATTTAGACCTACTTATACCATGCCTGACTGGAGAGACAGAAAAGTCTGAGGCCAGAACCACAGTGACAGAGGCATCAGACCCTTTCCTACTGTGTAAGTTAGTGAAATCCAGACTCATTTAGTTAGAGAGTGATATCCAGTCCTGGCACATGATAACCACTCAGTCAAATGTTGAGCTATTTATTGTTTTTCAAAAATCAATTTAAATGTTTGTTTGTTTATTTATTTATTTATTTTGAGAGAAAGATTGAGAGAGTGTGTGTGTGTGTGTGAGTGCAAGCAGGGAAGACGGACAGAGAGAGAGAGAGACAATCTCAAGCAGGCTCCATACAGTCAGCACAGAGCCCGATGTGTGGCTTGACCCCATGACACCATGAGATCATGACCTGAGCTGAAATCAAGAGTCAGACATGTAACTGAGTGAGCCACCCAGGTGGTGCCCCTCAAAAATCACTTTAGATTTACATGTGGTTTGGCAACTTGTATTTTTTATATGGTATATCTTGAACATATTTTCCAACCAGTTCATATAGATCTTCCTTATAATTTTTGAAAAGCTATATATAGTAGTCTGCATCATTGATATAATTAACCAACCATCATTTAATTAACCAACACCCCAATGAAAGACAGATACATCTTTTCAGCTTTTACCTGATCAAAACAGTGCTGAAGGAAACCTCTTTATGTGTATCTCTGCATGCTTGTGGGATTGTTTCTGTAGGATACATTTCTAGAGGTGAGAAGGTATATCAATAGGCATAAACATTTTAAATTTTAGATGATATTGCCAAATTGTCCAAAAAGTTTCTAACAAATTATATTTCCACTAGCAATGTTTGAGAATACCTTAGTGCCTTGCCCGCACCATGAATATTTCTTAATCTAAGTGAAAAGTGAAATCTTACTGATTATATCCCTTTTCTTTCATCAGTGAAGTTGCCCATCTTTTTAAATGTTTATAGGTCTTTTGCATTTCCTCTGTGACTTACCTGTTGAGATTTTTTTGACCATTTTTCTACTAAATTGTTTATCTTTTTCTTATCAATTTCTAGGAATCCTGCATATTTTTCTAAACAACCTCTTTTATATGTTACATATATTTTTTACAATTGTTAGCTGACATTTAGTTTTAGTTTTTAACATGTAATACTTTTATTCATTCGAATTTCAGAAAAATATGCCTTTTTCCTCCTTTCTGTCAGCCACCTAGTCCTCCTTCCGAAAAGCAACAGTGTTTTTATTTTCTTGCTTATTATTTCAGACACAGTTTAGCAAGGTACAGAGGCAAGTATTCAAATACATTTTGAAAAGTCATACCATTTTCCTTTTCTGTGTCTCTTATTTCCCATCTGTATCCTTTTGGTTCCAGCTGCGATACTATGACTCAGGTGAGGACACAAGCTGTAAAGGCCACATTGATCTGGCTGAAGTAGAAATGGTCATCCCTGCTGGCCCTAGCATGGGAGCCCCAAAGCACACGAGTGACAAGGCTTTCTTTGATGTAAGTTGATCTCACTACATCTCACTAGAAAACCTGGCTCTGTCTGTACATGATTCCTTACAATCCATCCACCTCCAAGAATTATGGGGCCTCAGAGCAATTGGTGGTGACAGATGATAACCCCTTGGCTATGGAAATTGCTCCAGAACTTGAACTTAGCACTCGATCCCCAAACCTGACATCTCCAAGCTGTCCATCTCCAAGCTGTCCATCTCCAAGCTGTGGTGTGCTTCTTTGCACAAAGGACTCCTTTACTGGGTGTCCAGACATGGAAGCAGATGAATTCCTTGATAAAAACATTGTTAGTTATTTTATTCACCACCTATTCAAGAACAGACACTACTTCCCTTTGGATCCAGTGGTCTTCATGTTTGACCATCCATAAAAATTTTCCTTAGTCATATATGATGACTGTTGGTCCTAACATCTTCAACAGCCCTTAGGTGAGCCTCAGGGAGTTTGATGGGCCACATGATAGGGTTCTCATCCAGTTCCCATAGCCAAGCAGGGTTTCATAAAGAGCACAGCCACACTCAAGGGCTCTGCTCTGGCTATGAGGCCATTTACCTGATTCCAGGCTTCCAGTATGTCCCCAACTTAAGCCTTTAGAGAAGGGGATGGAAAGAGGACAAGAAAGACAACTTCTTGGTGGGGGTGAATCTCCGGCTTCCCTGAGGAGCCCAGGAAGCTG
This sequence comes from Panthera tigris, assembly GCF_018350195.1. Classification (NCBI taxonomy): domain Eukaryota; kingdom Metazoa; phylum Chordata; class Mammalia; order Carnivora; family Felidae; genus Panthera; species Panthera tigris. Next base: position 65,870,608 of record NC_056669.1, on the reverse strand, counting down.
CACTGCACTGCTCCCGGTGCAGTGCATGGGAGAGGCCAGAGGCTCCTGACCCTCCTCCTTAGGAGTAAGGCTCTCCTAGTATGTCTCCTTTTTCTGCCAGTGTCATTCTATTAACATCTAATGTGACTCTGGGGACCAAAGAAACAAAGTGACTATAATGGCAGTGACAGTATGGTAGTGGAGGGAAGAGAAAACACAGAGATTTTGAAGCAGTACGGAGAGGGAAGTTCACTGAGATTGATTCACACATTTGCCCAAAGCCATAAAACAGGCCTGCCCTTCATCTCTGCTTCTGTTCATTTGGTTTTGTAGCTCAAGACCAGCAAACGTGTGTATAACTTCTGTGCCCAGGATGGACAGAGTGCCCAGCAGTGGATGGACAGGATCCAGAGCTGTATCTCTGACGCCTGATGCCCATGGTCAACCCAAGCAAAAAGAGGGAGGAAAGCCTCGTGCTGTCAGATAGAATAAAGTGTATGAATCCTTGAGGAGCTGACAGCTTCCTCTTTGGTTCTGAGGAGTCATCCCAGGCCTGAGGTTCTTCTGCCCAGTCTTACCCAGTGCCCTCTTTGAACAATTGCTATGTCTGCTTAGCCTGAATGAATATGTCACAGAGGTCTGGTCAAGAACCCCAGGCACTCCCTGTATCTTGCACTAGGTTGTTCTAACAGGGTCTTAGTGGTTAGGGATCAGAAGAATGCTTCCTGAGCCAACTGTCACCCATCCCCTAGATAAATGGTTTCTATTTACTTGAGTCCTTCTTGATGAAACTAGATCCTTTTTGTTCCCCAAGGTCATAATTTCCTTGGAGAGCTTTCTGACAAGCAAAAATCAAAACCCCGCCAACACTATCTCATGTTCTGCACAGAACAGATTTCCCATCAGAATAGCTCTTCCTCCTACTGCCTGACCTTAGAGATGCTCAGCTATCTGGTGCTGCCAAAAGGTGCTTCCATAACCCCTGCTCGGCCATGGGGGATCACAGCAAGAACATGAGTGCTCAGTGGCAGACGGGGAACACGCAGGATTCTCCTGAAGGAGAAAGACGGTCCAGGGAATGATGCAACAATGACAAGGCCAATGCAGGAAAATACTACTTTCAAAACACTGAATTTTCTAGGCCACAGGTGCCCTGAGGATCCAGGACTTTGTGTTCCTGTGTATTCTTCTGTTCCCTGACAGCTCCTTACACAGAATAACATGCAAAAAGCTGAATGCACTAACTCACAAAATAAACACTTGCACTGAACTCCTAATGAAGTGAAGGTGTTGGAAAGACAGAAGCCAGCTGTCTACAAGCACATTACACCTGTGCCAGGGGCTGTGTCTGTGGCACAATCAGATACCCAAACAGCACTTGTACACGTGAACAGTAAGAACTGTTTGTAGATTTTCTCTACTTTTGATAACCTTGTGTTTGTTCAGCTAAAGATCCGAGGAATGCTGTTTGTTCCCTGTGAGGAGCAGCAGCATCTCTGCTACAGGCATTGAAGCCCAACTGGAGTCAGAGGTAGCTAGATTGCCGTTTTGAAATGTTAATATGTTAAATACCAAACTAATATTTCAAAAATATGTACATACGATTTCTATATCCTTGTTTTTCAGATAGCCTACTTATAATTTAATGTAAAAGTAACTGATTCATGCATAAGATTTCAGTAATGAAAATAGTTCCCTTTTTAAAAAATAAAAAAAACCACTTTGTCTTTGTAGATGAAAAATAAATCAGATTTTCAAATTTAAAATTACCTACACTCTAGGAAATAGACCTGTGTTAATATATAAGAAATTGGGGATAATAAGAATGAAGGATTTTTCTACCATTTTCATTTTATAAATTGCCACCTGTGAAAATGATTTTTGCACATTATTTGTATTTTTTCTTTGTATATGAAATAATTTTTTGTACTTTGTAAAATACGGAGCCCATTGTACCTTCAGCGATTTGAGACTGTATACAGTGCTTCTTTTATAACTGGATTCTTTTAACTTTCATAAAGGTTACATGCCTTACATGCACTAACCACCCCGAATTAAATTTATTTCTTAAGAAAGAGCATCCCTCATTTACTGTGAAATAAAACTCATCGTGTAGTGCGTAGCACTAAGCAGGCAACATTCAGGATTTATATATGAGACTAAAAGCTCAAGAGTAAAACAGCCCATGTGGTGCCCTGGTTCTATTAATGCCATCACTGCCCTTTGCATAGAAGGTTACCAGAGACATTGGACAAACTGGCATGAGCTTCTGGGTTCTGGACGTGCTGCTGCAGAGTTTAGGTAAGAGACCTGAAGCCACTGTTTGTGCTCTAGTGAGCTGTGTGAAATTGGTGAGGTCCTTTACATCATCTGGGTCACAGTTTTACCACATATGGTATGTGACAATTTGTGAGAATTTTAAGCAGGATGAAGTGAACTCTGGTTGGGTGGCTGGTTTTTCTGCTTCAGGAAATTGTTAAATATCACATGGGGATCAGTGATTTCAGTTCTGGACAACACTTCTTCTACCTAAACCCTTGGAGTTTATCTTGGGGACCTTAGCTACATCTCAACATGTAGCCAACAGAATGCACATTCTCATCTCGGGGCTGAACCTCTAAGTCTCTTGATATCCAGGAGCCCTCTATGAGCCAGGCAAAAAGGGCCCATTGAGCCTTCAGATCTTCTCAGTCTAGAGGGCTCATGTGATCCAGGCAAGGGTTGGTCCCAGGCCTCTCTTCTTAATGGCTGGTCCTGGGACCTGCCATTCTGCCCCTGCTGTGTCCTGAGTTTCAGTCACAGGGGAAACAACTGAAATTAGGGGTTGAGCACAAGAATATCCAGATGCCCTTCATGCCTCAGATCTTAGCTGTGAAGGGGAGAAAAGCACTGGACTCCAAGGAAGAAGGACTAGGGCCTGGCACTGTGTCAGAGGCTTGACCGCCACCAGCCCCCCACCTTGGCACCTGTGACAGAGCCTGTCCGTGGCTGGGCTCTTGAAAGATGCAGATCTCAAAAGGAGCACATTCATACAGGTCTCACTCCCCAAACCCTTTGGCCCGAGTTCTTTATTCTCACTTCCCAGTGGCTCTCCTCCAGAGCTAGAGCTTATACTGAGAATGGTATGGCAGGTTTGCTTCTCAACAGAAATGGACATTTCTAGATATTTCATTGGAAGTTCTTTTAAGAGTTGTTAAGTAACCCCATCATCCTATAAAGAATTTCTGAACAGTCTCAAGCTGATAGCCGGGAAATGCCTTCAGCAGCAGCAACAGAAGCTATGAATTAAGCAAAAAATAAGACAGTATTGCTGAAGAGATAGAGCTTAGAGCAGCACTGTAAAATAGGTACATATTGGGAGCCATATAATGTATGTTTCTTAATATTATTTCATTTTTGAGAGAGGAGGGGCAGAGAAAGGGGGAGATGGAGGATCTGAAGCAGGCTCTGCACCAACAGCATAGAGCATCACTCAGGGCTCAAACCCTTGAGCCAAGGGATCCTGACCTGAGCTGAAGTTGGATGTTTAACCAGCCAAGCCACCCAGGCACCCCTATAATGTATCTTTTTTAAAGTAAAAAGAAATAGATGGAATTAATTTTAATAACATTTCATCTTATTTTCAAGATATTTTATTTAACCCAGTGTATCAAAAATATTTCAACATGTAATCAGTACAAAAAATTATCAACACTCTGTCTTCATGCAGTTTACCCATTGGGCTTGGCCTCACTCAGGCTCAGTCCCAGAAGTAGTATTTCCATCTTATAGATGCTGTCAGGCCCATCCGTTTTTATGACCTGATGTATCCAACAGAACCCAAGTCATCATGGGCAGTTTCAGATGTCCCTCTTGGTGTAACTTGGTCGAATGTTCTGTCTCTACCAGAGCCTAGTAACATGCCATAAACTGCTTCTCAAAATGTACGTAATCCACAGTCACTGATAACGTGGCCCTGCTGTGGCATCCCAGAGGCCTATTTTGGGATTCTCCCACTGGGCTTGCCATAAGCTCCATGCTATTACATCTTTCCTCTTCCCACTGCTGACATTTCCAACACCTCCAGCTTCCAGGCTACCATGCCCGGACCTTTTTCAGAGCATTTTCCTGTCATGGGACCCCACTCCCCATAGCTGGCAGCTTTTCACGTCACCCAGAATAATATGTTGCCTCTAACCCAAAGATGGTTGCCAGGCACTGTGCTCTCTTCACCATGTCAAGAGATACAATATGCAACAGTTTATCTTATTCTTTACTTTTGCTTCCTTTTACTGACCACTGAACCACTTAAAGAGTTCACTAAAGGGGCGCCTGGGTGGCTCAGTCGGTTGAGCATCCGACTTCGGCTCAGGTCACGATCTCGCGGTCCGTGAGTTCGAGCCCCGCGTTAGGCTCTGGGCTGATGGCTCAGAGCCTGGAGCCTGCTTCCGATTCTGTGTCTCCCCCTCTCTCTGCCCCTCCCCCATTCATGCTCTGTCTCTCTCTGTCTCAAAAATAAATAAACGTTAAAAAAAAAAAATTTTTTTTTAAAAAGTTCACTAAAGTGGCAGGTCCTTAGGTCTTCATAGGTTTTATATGCTGTACTTGGAAATGCATGTGACTTAACCATGGCCTCCAGCTTAGGGACACCTATTACTCATCCTGCCTAATCAGCACCGGGTCAGGATCGGTGTGACATTCTGTGGGATGTCCACATGGTCCTGACCTCTTAGGATTAAGACAGAGGGAAAGGCAGTTTACACAACCCTGAGGCAAAACTGTAAATGAATATTGTTGCCCATCCCATGTGAATAGGAACTGTTTCTGATCTTTTCTAATTGGAATGGAAAAGAACACATTGACCAAGTGACTGCAAACCACATACCTATGGCTTTATTAATCTGCTCTAGCTATCATTCCATGTCTGACACACAGCAGGGCTCCTACTTGGTTATACCTGAGGCAGTCTGTCTAGTCTTGCTCCAAGATCCAGCCGATTCATGCAGAGGTCAGATGGGCAAATTAAATGGAGAAATAGTAAGGAACCACGACCCCTTCATCCTTTAAATTGTTAATGGTGGCATTAACTTCTGTCACATCCCCTGGTATAAGGTGAGTTTTTTAATTTTCTATCTTGGGCAAGGCAAAGGAGCAGGGAAATGGCAATTTCAGAAATTTGTACTTGGCCTTCTCTACTGAGATGTCTCCCACCCAGTAAGCCAGTGACCTGAGGTGGGGATCCCTTCAGGCCAGAGCATGTACGTTCTAACTAAGCAGTCGGGTACAAGGGCCTTCTGGGCAGCTTCGTGGACCCAGCAAGCCAGACCTTAGTTAGCCACAACTCCACTTTCTACCTGACCTCCACAGGCCTCCTTCTAAAAAAGGGCCCACGATGACACTATGAGTCTCCAGATGTTAATGTCAACTAAACCTCTGTGTCTGCTAGTCCCCTTTCTTTTGTGAACAGTCACCCAAATACATTTCCCACCTTTGGGGAAAAACTCCAGGAACCATCACTATACATACTTGTTGCTGTTTTGTGGAGTCCTTCTTACTAGACACTGGCCTCCTCTTCAGTCAGTGGGTCCCATATCTGCAAATTGGTTCAGGTCTGGGGACTGAGCAAGAGACCAAGAATTTCCCTTGCGCCTGCCTCCGGCACCTCCATTCCTGTCTGCTTTTTAAATTGCAGGTATTGGGGCGCCTGGGTGGCTCAGTCAGTTGAGCGGCTGACTTCGGCTCGGGTCATGATCTCGCGGTCCGTGAGTTCAAGCCCCGCATCGGGCTCTGCGCTGACAGCTCAGAGCCTGGAGCCTGTTTCAGATTCTGTGTCTCCCTCTCTCTGACCCTCCCCCATTCATGCTCTGTCTCTCTCTGTCTCAAAAATAAATAAACGTTAAAAAAAATTTTTTTTTAATATTTAAATTGCAGGTATTAAGCAGAGCCTTATTGGCTGCCTGGTTTGCCCCTAGGGACACCATGCTCTGTTAGCTTTCTCCACAACTTTCTATGGGTTGAGCCCCCTTTCCTGCCCCTCTGTCATTACTGGCCTTACGCAATGTATCCATTCCAGCACACCCACTTTTGCCAGCTTCTTTAATTTCTTCTTTACCATCTGCCAGGAAAACTCGGGTATTTCCATTTCACTGAGTGTTGGCCACTGCTTTTTCCAGGCTTCTAAGAGCCACCCCAGCAGAATCTTCCCCATCCTCTAGTGGCCCATCTAGGGTATTAAATCTGTGTCTCAGTAGAGTGCCCCCAAATCCCTGAATGCTTGCTTTTCCAGTCTCACACCCAGCCCCCTTAAGCATTCCCAAAATGCAATCCCAGGACCATTCCCCTGGCTCCTGCCAGTGTCCGTGATAGTTACCATTCTTTCATGTAGTGTCTCTTTCCTCCATTATCAGGCCCAGTGTGTCCCCAGCTGGATTAGTCTGGAATTCAACCCTAATTACTGTCCTAGGCTACCAGGAGAGGAAGTGGGGGCAGCACCTGAGAGGGTACCTGTTGCCCAGCAAGGGTGAGGCCTCTGTGGCATCTTTCAGCACAGCAGAGATGGGAGCTCTTAGGAGGAGGGATGGCCGTCTCTGCAAGCATCAAGGGTCAGGAAGGCTGCAACACCAACATCTTCAGGGGCATCCATCCTGATGTCTTTAGCTCATGTTTCAGGGCTCCAGTTTTTCCCCACCAGGGCCTGACCTTCACATAACTACCTTGGCTGAGCAATCAGACTTATCTGTGCAACTCTTATCTCCAGCCTGCCTCTCAGCTATATCTGTTCTCCACTGCCAGAGATAAGGACTTCTTTGTAAGCTACCGTGGAGGCCTGCCGGCTCTCACACCTCCCTGCTAACTGCTTGTCAGTGGCCCATAGTACCTCTTCATCCCTCTGCAGAACATCAGCATGAGTTCACAGTAACCAGCCAACTTTTTGAGGGCATTGTTCCCAACCCCCTTATTTTTCGAATGCCTGGATTATCACACCTACCTCAACATTCTTCTCCTCCAGGAAACTGGAAAATTCCCAATGAAATATTCCCAGTGAAATATTTGAGCTGCTACCTTGCTTTAGGGACTATCTGGGGCCCCCATCAACCAGGACAGCATCCTCCTCCCCATCCGCTGTGACAGTCCCAGATCCCCATCTTGCCACTGTTTCCTCAGACTGCTTATGTTAGTTCTGGTCCTTCCACTAAGACAGGACTCTGCATGCAAAAGACTGACAGGGGGAACAGGTATGAGGGTTAGGTGAGCAGGACACTGGTCAGGGAGCGGGGTGGGGTGGGGGCGGTGAGAGGGACATCAGTGATGTAGGTTTGACCCCTGTGAACAAGAGACAAGAGGATGGAAGGTGGGGTGGAAGAGTCTTGGGCTGCAGTTCAGATCTAAAAATAGCAAGGCCAGTGGGGAGCCCTGTGTGCCAAAACTGCCCACCAGGGAAATCTTGTATCTCCCTAGAAGAAACCCACCTTAGTCACTGGCTGACAGCAGCCTGTGGGCCTCAGCATAAAAACTGTGACGGCTATCGGGGCACAGTCGCGGGGGCTAGTCTGAAATCTGAGAGGTGCATTTTCATGGCCACCACCCAAGGTCTAGGTACTTCTCTTTTGGATCTCTAGACCCAAAGGAACAAAGGTGTCAGCGTTTTCTACCTGAAGGCAGTATATACTGAAGCTTCTGGCTCTGTCACTAGCTTTTTTGGCCTAACTTCTCTGAGCCTTATTTTCCTCACTTATAAAATGGGGATGAAAGCTGTGTACCTGGATAAAAGTACCCAGGACAAATGGATTCTCAACATAGCATTGATTGAATCAGATTTACTCAAATATATAATAAACACCTAGTACAGCCTGGGCATGGGCACTCTTTCAGTCTCAAGAAGTCTCTGGATGAGTAAGATACAGCACAGGCCCAAAGAGCTCACAACCAAAAGAGACAGACCATCTGTGGTGTGCAGAATAAAGCCCCCCATGCCCGAAGACGTGTGCATCCAAATCCCCAGGATTTGTGAACATGCTACATGATGACATGGCAAAGGACAATTAAGGTTGCAGATGAAATTAAGGCTGCTCATCAGCTGACCTCAAGGTCATCTTGGATGGGTCCAGTGTTATCACAAGGGTGCTTATAAGTTGAAGGAGGAGGCAGAAGTGAGTGGCAGAGAGATGCAACATGAGAAACACGGCCAATCATTGCAGGCTTTGAAGATGGAAGGGGCCATGGGCCCAGGAATGTGGGCAGCCTTTGGAGGAAGCTGGAGGAGGCAAGGAAACATTCTCCCCTGAAGCCTCCAGAAGGAATGCAGGCCTGCTGACACCTTGAGACCCATTTGGACTTCAGACCTTCAGAACTGTAATATATCTGTTTATTTGTTTTGTTACAGAAATTAACCCATTTATTATAGGCTAGCTATGTTTCAAATGGTAGAGCTTCTACTGGCCTGCCAACTCCTTCAGTCTTCTGATGGCTGACTTTACTGTAACAGGAGAAGTGGTGTTGTAGGGCCGGGCACCACTGGCTACCATTTTCATGCAGGAACCACAAGGCCAGATCCCCACAGCTCACCTCTTCATCTTGGTTTTGCCACAGAAGGAGCAAGTGTCCTTGGTATGCTGACTTATTTCTTATTTTCTTCACCATTTTCCTGAGGGAGGCACCATAACAGGTCCCATATTTACCAATGATTCCAACCTTCTTGGTGCATTTAACCATGTTGCCACAAACTAGATCCGAGCCCAGAGAGCAATAAATCTGTTGTTTTAAGCCACTAAATCTGTAGTAATGTGTTAGAACAGCAACAGGAAACTAATACGGCATGACACAAATGCCCCACAGTGATGTGTGCAGCGACAGAAGTGTGTGCAGGGCACAGGAGCCTAGGACAGGGACACTGGATGCGGGATGGCCCAAGGAGAGGCAAGAGGGAGGCAGAGGGCTGAAGTGCCATGGGAGATGTGGGCTTCAGGGGCTGTGCTTGCAGGGGGTTACTGCAAGACCCTGGGGGGCTGGGGGCACTCACACACATACATGCAAACACATCCTGACACACAGACAACAGACAAGGGCATGCATGTTCACCATGTACACTTGCACATGTACCCACCCTAGTGTCACAGGCACTTTATGTGCACACTGACACAAGCCCACGTGTCACCTAGAGTCCACCAGTGTTTGGCATCCTCTCTCAACATCCACATTTCCTAGGGGCAGCTGAGTTTAGCAGGTGGGGCTGGGGGTCCCTGCTGTGACCCTATCACTTGAGACGTCACCAGTGCGAGGCAGCTGGGAGTTATTTCTCTGCTGGGGCTTCAGTATGTGAGGTGCCACGGCAAGCCTGACCATGCACATGTTCCCCTCAAACCTCCTACTGTAGGATGGAGCCTACTATGAATGAGCTAGTCACCCCAAATCAGACTGTCCATCTTCCTGTGCATTTGTCTGCCCATGATTCATTCAGTCAACATGCTTTTATTAGTAGTTGCTATGCGCTGGTGCCCGTTCTGGCTACTTTGGACCCCAAGTAAAATAAGCCATTATCCGTACCTGCAAGGTATGATATCTAGCATAATTGGAGCTGTGACCTGGTGGGACAGCTAGGGTCCTGCAGAAACCTAGCTAGGAAACCTGCAGGGTCCTAGCTAGGGTCCTGCTAGTCCAGCCCTGGGTGGGCATCCAGAGAAGACTTTCCAGCATGAAAAACTGATGTGACTGCAGCCATTTCAAAATAGAATCAGGGAGGCCACTACGGAGAAACGGCCTTACCTGCCCTTGTTTGAACTGGGCAAAACAGCAGTTGTTTTAAGCGATTGTCCACAGAGTCAACAGGACAGCAGGCATCCTGACCAAAAACTGTTGGTTGTGGACTTTCTGAAGACAGAGCAGTACCAGGAATAGTTCTGTGTGTTAACAGAATAGTCAGTGCACACAGCAGTGCAGCCTGTTTGTACCAAGTCATGGAATTACCAGCCTTCCTCCTTCCCATAAAACCCCTTGCTTTCACCTAAAGGCAAGACGCTTCACTGGTTACTGCCAGAATCTGTGCTCCCCAAACTGCAATTCTCTGATCCCAAATACACACTCGTTTGCCTCTTGTCGTGACTATTTTCAGGTTGACACCTGAATAAATGACATTTATGCTAAGTCTTAGGCCAGGAAGGAGGTAGCTGGGCGAAGAAGGCTCCATGGTTTGGAGAGGTCAGATGACCTGCCCCGGTCAGACGATAGCGTCTGATGGAGATGGGTTCAGACCCAGGCTTGAGCGACTATGTCCTGGTCTCACCCTCCCCAGCCATCTTACTTCAACCAGGCCCATCTTGGGGCCAGAGAATGGACAGTACAGGGGACCTGAAACCTCTACCTCCCACCCAGCCAGGCCGGGCCACTCAGAAGGTCATTCAAGGCCAAGAGCACACTTCTATGACCTCACCCTCCTGGGGACTGGACCAGGACATAAAGTTTCCTCTGCTGGTGGAATGAGCTAAGGCCTCCAAGGAGAGGACAGAGGGGCCCACAGCCGACTCAGCACCCTTACACCCTCTCCGCACAAGCTGTCCACCCCACAGACCACCTGAGAAGCATATATCTCTATCCGAAAGCAAGGGTTCCTGCCAAGAGGAGCACAGGCCTGGCCCAGCTTGCCCCCCACTGTTACACAGCTCAGCAAAGCAGGGCCTTCCAGGAAATGCAGGCCTGGCCAGAAGAAACAGAGTTCAGGGCTTAGAACAGGGATGCTCATGTGATCCTGATGAGAGCTGGTCCCGTCTGAGCCTATTTCCTCATCTGAAAGTGAGGTTGGGCTCGTTTCTCTTAAAGCTTCAGCAGCTGTGATGCTCTTTTTTGTGTCTGCTCTACAGTCTCTGGCCCCATTCCAGCCTAAGGGTTGCACACCAGATGCCTGGTCCCTGCAGAGAGTCCCCAACTCTGGCCTCAGAGATCCACCTCCTCACTCCCCACAGGTCCCCCGAGGTTCGAGGTTCAGTGCAGCCCCAGCCAGAGGAATGTGAGCCATTCCCGGCATCTCCTCCCCTGTGGCCAGCCCAGAGAGGGGCTGGGGCCTCTGGGCCATTCTGACAGGAAATTAGCTGGGCCTGGCCTTCCCCACTACCAGCTGCTCTGCTGACCCTGACCCCATGTTTTCTGAAACCTGATACTGCAAATTTCAGAGCCTCTTCTCCATTCCCTAGGAGGCCTGGCTGAGCTCTGTGTCTAACCTCCAGCCTGCATGCGGGTTAGCCTTCCTGCCCTGGAAACTGCAGCCCTGCTATGACCCTAAGGAGGCCCTACTCTCTCTAGGAGAGTAGTATCCTCATGTCTAAGGCTCAAGGCAGAACCCATTGTGCAGAGTGGCTACAACATGGCTTGGAGGGAGGCAAGTGAGAGGGGATGTGGAAAGACCACTTAAGTGGCTGTTGTGGTCCAGGAAACAGTGACAGTGGTTTGGACTAGGAAGGGACAGCAAAGATGTAAAGAACTGTACAGAGTCCTAAGTTATCGAGGACGTAGAATGAAACAGGTGGTGGTCTGGCCATGGAGGCTGCAGGGAGATGTGTCTGAGGCCCCCTGGGTTCCTAAGTTGCACAAGGGGATGCCTGGTGGTGCCTCTTGGGGGGCGGGGTGAGGGGGCAGTGATTACCAGGGGCTGAGCAGGGCTGTGGGAGAAGAGAATTGACCCCAAGTTTGGCCTTGCACCATAAAGGCTGAGATGACTTTCAGATGTCCTAGTGATCATCTGTATACAGAGAGGAATAAGCTGGAGATGAACCCTAGGGAGGCAAAAAAATAGATGGTAACCCAAGCAGAGACACGGTGCCACCAGTGAGAGTTCAGAGAAGAGGAGAGAGCCAGCCCGCGCCCAAGGACAGGAATGCTGGCTGGCCGGTGACGGGTGGACCTGGAGGGAGCGGCAAGGAGCAGCCTGTGATGTAGGAAGAAACCAAGAATGCTGTGCCTGCAAGGACCGCAGAAGGGCGGTTCAAGAGCTGCTGGAAGCTGCTGGACGACTACGAAGAGGAAGACTGAAGTGTCCCTGGGTCACAGGCGACCTAAGGGCGCGCGTTCTAGGGGAGTGAGGTGCCCAGAAGGCAGGCTGCAGTGGGCAGGGAGGCCATGAGAGGTGAGCAGCAGAGAGGCAAGGGGAGGAATTGCCCTGTGCACGGGCGGGAGCTGGGGCAGCGGATGGAGGGCTGTGGAGTCAAAGACAGGCTCTGGCTTGTTCGCTTTTAGGGCGAGGGAGATGCGAGCGTGTTTAAATGCAGCCGAGGAGGGCCCTGTCACCGAGCGGGCTCATAATAGCCGCGGAAGCAGGGATGACCACCAGAAAGGTGGCTTGGAGCCAGCGCGGGGCTTGTGAGCCTCACTGCGCCCCAAGGCTGAGCTAGAACGCCACGCGAGCGCGGTATCGGGCGCGCCGTTGTCCTCCCTGCCCCGCGCTCCACGTTCCACGCTCCACGCCGCTGGCCGGAGGGGCAAGGACGCGCCGCTTACGCGCGCGCGCGCGCGCACACACACACACACACACGCACGCACGCGTACGACGGGAGGCTTGGATAGCGCGGCGTGAAACTCTGCCCCAAAGCGGTCGTCTGTATTGGAGATGACGGTCTTCGACAGTCACGCACTCTGTCATCGTCGGAGAGCACGAATGTGAAGTATTCCTGAGAAGTCAGGTAGCATCCAGCGCCAGCTTCCATTCTGAATGACGGCAAGCTACTCTTGTACTATGTTTTCCACTCACAGGTTTTCCGTGAAGCCTGCCGTTCGCCTCCGCCTGGAAGGCGCCGGAGCCAGAGCCGCTGCGGCCCCGCGGCCCTGCGCTAAGCCCCGCTCCGCGAGACACACGCCGCCGCCTGGGCTGCAGGGCGGAGCCTGATGGCCACGTCGCCGCAGTGGTCCTCCCTGTGCGCGGCGCGTCTGAGCGGGCACCTCACCCGAGGCGGGCGCGGGAACACCGGTCGTGAGCGGGGAAGAGGGGTCGCCCGCCTCGCCTTTCCCGAGCTCTCAGCAGCTCCTGCCAGTCCCCCTCTGGCTTCATTTTCTCACCCCGTGTCTCGTGCTTTCCCTCCAGCCTGTCGGCCACTCCGCCCAGGGCGCCCGTGCTGCCTGTTGTCTGGAGCCGACAGCACTGGCCGGCCGCCCCGGACCCGGTCTCTTCCCTGCCCCCTCCCTGGATGGCTGGGGCACAGTCCCGTATGGTCGTCGCAAGTCCGGCCTAAAACTCTTGCCGAGCCCCAGCTGTGCCTGCTGACGCCTCCACGAGCACCCGAGCGTGGGGCAGGTGCACCTCCTCTCCCTGCACTCCCTGCCGGCCCAGAAAGAAACTTTGCTTCTGTTCCTCAGAAAGAGAAACCCCGTCCTTACGCTTGCCCTGGCCACGGGCTGAGTTGTCTTTGACGGAATGTTCCCTACTCAGCCACAGCTGACCCTGCCTTCAAAGTACACCCTAAACCGGACCTCTTGTCCCCTTCGCTACTGCCGGCCTGGCCCGTCTCCCACCTGGGTTTGTGCAGGAGCCTCCTGAGGGGTCTCCCTGCTTTACAGCGCCCAGGGGGCGCCCTTATAAATGTAAGCTCACGGCATCGTCTGGCCAGCATCCTCCAGTGCTGCTGCCTCTTCCTTGGACCGGAAGTCTCCACGTCCTTACAACGGCTTACAAAACCCGGGGTGATCCCTCGCTCTGCTGCCCTTCGATCTCATCTCCTGCCGTGGGCCGCTTGCTCACCTTCATCAGCCACCCACCACAGTTGTCCTGCACTCTTCCTAGGACACTCCTCCCCTGGACTTGGCAGAACTCACCCCTCACTTGCCTCCATTCTCCCCCAGAGATGCTCCTTGCACATCCCATGCCTGACAGCACCCAGCCCTGGCCTTGCACCCTGCACCCCTCTCCTGCTCTGCTGTGTCAGCAGCATCACCCCCTGGCACACAGCTGCCTCCCTGGCTTCCTGAAGGCAGTAACTTCCTGTTTGCAGCCCGCCTGTCAGCACATAGAAGCATGGTGGAGGCACAGACACGCACGTATATAAGCACTTGGTAAAAACTTGTGGGAGGAAGGAGCCAGAGTAGCTGAGAGAATGGCCACTGGTCCCGGAGGAGGAAGCCCAAGCCTAACGGGAAGACAGACTGAGAGATCCACCAAAGATGGAGAGAAGAGCCACCCTTCCTGACCTGCCAGTTCCAATATGCATGGGGCCTGAATGTCGGTGAGGTCTACAAGGTTGCCTGTTTTATCCTTAACTGCCTCCCACCTCTTTTCTGATGATACGGGTTTCTCTTCCTTGCAACCAAAATAGCCTTGGCTCAAGCACTGCCCTTCCACCTACCTTCCACATCTCCACCCTACAGCTAGCCTCCCAACCATCTAGACATCTAATCATCTGTCTGCAAGTCAAACAGCCCACTGGGCCCTTCATGCCCAAGAGTGCCTACCTGCCCAGAGTCCACCCATCCACCCAATAGATAGAACCAACAACTGTCCCTCCACACATCAGCCCCTCAGAACACACATGGTAGGATGGGACCAGACTGTGAAGGGTCTCGAACACCAGGCTAAGGCAATCTGACTCTGTCGATAAATAGTGGGGAACTATGGAAGAATTTTGAGCGGAAAAGTTACGTGATCAAATCTGCATTTTAGGAATATAACACTGGCAGCTGTGAACAAGATGGATTAGAGGGGGGAATCTAAAGGCAGGAAGATCAGTTGTGGTAAGATTACAATATTGCAGATGATGAAACAGGGCAGAAGCAGAGTGGCTAGGGAAAGGAAGCTTTGAGGAGCAGCCGTGGGCGCAGCCTGCCCAGATGGGGAACCATCTAATAGGCCTTGGCTTGGCAACCCCCAGGTGAGCCCAGGCACTGTGCTTGCCCCAGCTCTCACTCAGCTGGGGCCTTGCCTCCTGCATGTTTGGCCCCGGAAGTTCAGGACAGGCAGTTCCTAGGGGCCTAGCCCAGGAGCAGTTCTTTCTGGGACCATCTACAGAGTACTCTATCCTATAGCTCAAGCCCCTGAGCAAGTGATATTTCCAGAGTACGCTGTCACCCACCAACTCCAGTGTCAGAACTCACCCCTGGCTGCAGAAAGCTGGGGCCTCTTCTCTGTTAATTTTCTCCAACTCCTCAGAGGCTGGGCTTTAGGCCCAGTGAAGTCACAGTTTGGGAGGCAGCCCTGGCTCCCTGCCGCCCACGGAGGCTATATTTGGAGCAAGACAACTCCCTACAGACATAGACTAGGGACCCACCCTACAGCACTGCCCCAACCAATTTTACCAAGTAGCCAAACAGTGTGGGTGTCACTTGCATTTTTACTTGTTTGCTTATTCATTCATTCGTTCACTCATTTATTCATTCCACCTGTGGTTACTGATCCCCTAATATGGTGTGACAGGCACAATGGATGTATGGTGGGCATGTACATGTGTGTGAGTATATATGGGTATCGTGTTGAAATGGGAATGGCAGAACATACTTTCAGTACCCTTTCTCAGGGTTCAACAGTGTCAGTGACTCAGGATCAGGTGTAAATGGCATCTGTGGGCACCTGCGTGCATGTGCATGCAGGCACGTGCTCTGAGAGGCAGCTATGACTCAGCTGCACATGGCGTCTGTATGTACCTGTGCAGATAGGGCTGTGCATGGAGGCACGAGCTCTTGCCCCCAGGAGTGGGAGAAGTGGTTGAGACTGACTCAGCTGCATATGGTGACTGGATGCCCACAGCCCGGCTGTGACTTTACACCTTGCTCACTTGCCAAGCCAAACAGCCAGTGTTGGGTGCAAATATTCTGCACAGAGTGTGCAGGGATGAAGTCCCAAGTCAGGAGCCTCTGGTAAGCAATCTGGGTCCAGCTGCATCTGTCCCTCCACTGGTGTAGGGCCCCCATCTTAACCTCTCTGGCCTGGCCTCCTGGAGGCTCAGAGACTATGCTGCACGTGGACTCCTCCATCACCCTCGCCCACCAGTCCCAGGTTTATGCACATTGAAACCAGGCCCACAGGTACAGAGCTGCCAGCCATCCCGTCCATGTTTCTACCACACCTAAAACCCCTCCTGTTTCAGCCATGATTGCATCTTTCTCCATCTGCACCCAGTCGCAACCTTAGCAAGCACAACCCCGGAAGCATTTCCAGGCTCTGGGGCTCCAGACCCACTGCCTCAGCTATGGCCCTGCCTGGTCCCTCCCTGTCTTCTTCCTCTGTGCTCCTTGCCCTGTCTATCCCTGGCCGTCTCTCTCCTTATCTGGCCAACGGTCTATCTTTGTCTCTTTCCGAGGCCGACTGTCTGCAGCGGAGGCTTCACAGGAGTGGAGGTGCTGACAGAGTGGGGGTGTGGGGCTGCCTCTCGGTGTCCCTTCTTGAGCCTTATCAGGAAAACTGAAGTTACTGCTCAGGGCTCAGACTGGAATTTTGCCCTGGATGACCTTGCTCCGTGTGCTGGGGCCTCCCCGGGGACAGCCAGGGTCAGACCAGTCAGGAAACAGGCCCCTGCTTGTTGGCTGCTCCCCCTCCCTCCTAACCCACTCTCATCCCAGCCGTGGCCCCCTGCCAAGCCTGTCCACAGAGGACACAGAGGGGAGAGGGCTGCCCCTTCCTAGGCTCTTACAGGAACAGGCCCCAGGCTGTGTGTGTGCCTGCGGCAGTGAGGAGGGGTGAATCATGACCAAAATGCCTCAAGCTACCAGTAGGGCACTCCTTAGACCCCCAAAAGGAAACCTCTGGGCCTGAGGAAGAAGGGGGCTCCCCCACCTTCTCCCCTCAATGGGCTTCCAGGCAGTCTGCCCTGTAGGCAGGTGGTACATGCCCAATGGCTAGGAGAAGCTCTGGAGTCAGGACCCCTGGTTTTTGTTCCCCATCCCTCTGCGCCTGCCATCTCCTTGGGCAACTGCCTAACGTCTGAGTCTTGTTTTCCCCATCTGTAAAGTAGGAAAAAAGCCCACTTTCTGGGCTTTGGAAGACATAATGAGATCGCCCACGGTTGGCTCCGCTATGCTTAGCTTCCATGGGTTTCCTCAATTCTTGGAGGGACTCGGCTGTGACCGCTGGCACTCCCTGCCACCCTGCTGAGACCGACGGAGGCGCGAGTGGGACACCTGGCGGGCGGGGTGGCCGGGAGCGCGACCGTGGCACACGCCTGCCACCTGGTGGCCCCAGCGGAGTCGCCCAGGCCAGCGCCAAGGTCCCGGCTCAGCCTCAGTTGCGAGTGCCTGGGCAGGGGCTCATTTCCACAAAGGCGTGAACAGCTCGCTGCCCCTGGGTCTGGGCCAATTCACGACCTGCCATGGAAGTGGTGGATGGTGGGGGGGGGGGGGGGGGGGGCGGGTGTGTCCCTCCTTCAAGCCAAAACCTAGGCCTGGAGGATTGCACCACAACCTCTGGAGGGTGGGATCATAGCGAGGTATTTTATTCTCTCTGCATACCTGCTTTGTCTCCATTTTCCACATTGGGTGTGTATTACTTTGTGAAATACTGCAAACGTTATTTAAAAAAAAAAAATCACACAAAGAGGGAGAGAGGGTCCTAATTGGCCTGTCCATCAGAGAATTCTGGAAGTTTTGACTTTCTAGTATCTTTATTTTCATGAAGTCTCCCATGGTTCACTGGGAGAAATGGACACTAGGACTTGAGGCCCTGGGATTGACGATCCATCCTTCACATATGCTAGCATTAACTCTCTTAAGCGTATCCTCAGCCCCAGGACAGGGTTGGGGTAAATGCTCTAAAGAGAGCAGAAATTCTGTAGAAAAGAGTTGTTTGCAGGTCAGTCACTGTTGTCTCCTCTGAGCCCAGGGGACTACATCCAGGACATATTTGAGGACAAGGATGTCTTCCCAAAAGTAGTCATTAAAAAGCCAGCCTTTACTAAGGAGCTACTAGGTGCCATGTGCTGGCAATACAGCCATGAGGGGGGCGTCCTGCCCTGAAGGGGCTTTGGGCTTATCTCTGAGAAAGAGCAGGAGTGCAGTGGGAAGCCTCACCCCACAGGCATTGAGACAGAATCAGCAAAAACATCAGAAGTAGTGTAAGGGGTAGCTCCTGGGTGAGGCCCTGGGAGGAGTGTGGAGAACAGCTCTGGCTTCCACAAGATCCCAGAGGGGAAAGCAGAGGCTGGGGGTCCTGGGAGGTGGCAGTCCCAGGCCCTTTAGATCCACTTCCAAGCCTAGCTGCAGCCCTCCAGAGGGCTGGTACATCTGGGAAGTGGGGGGTCTTCACGGACAGGAGCCCTTGCCTAGGACCTCAGCCATTCAAACATCTGCCAAGCACCTGCCTTTGCAGGACCCTTCAGAAGTGACACCTGACCATGGAAAATGCAGAGCACTCAAGATGTCCCCAGACTCTCCAGTAGCTCTGCATGATCACCTACCTCAGTCACCTGCAGAATTTTCTCAGAACTTGCCAGTTCTCCAGCAAAATCCCCATTATGTGTCCTGGCCCAGCCAAGATGGAAAGCCCCTCATCACATGACTTTGGAAACTGCACTAGGATGAATAATGGCAGGCGGGGCGGCAGGGAGTGGGGGTCAGGAGAATAGTACATCTCTGTGATGTGAAGAAATCTGAGCAGGTCCTTATTCTCTCACCAGTTAAGGACAGATGAATATCATGTGCCTCCAGATATGACACCCTCAGAAGGACATATTACCTGTGCGGGACTCCCTCTGAGAATACAGAATCTAACTCAAAAGTGACACAGTAAGGTAGAACCATGAGTAGAACCCAGGTCTGTTGTCACTCTGAAATCCAGCCTCTTTCCAGTACTTTTGGAGGCCAAGCCCTGACTACTTGTAATCTCAGACCGAGGGCAGCCACTCTAGAAAGAACTCATCCACCCTGTCCCTTTAGCCGTCTTACAGCTAACTGCTTTGGGGAGTACGGGGCCTTGGGACTCAGGGATGAAAGCTTCCGCTTCTACACACTTTTTTGGATTCCCTGTGTGTTCCTGGCAAACAAATATTTCAGACACAAATGGGAACAGAGAGCCCAGTTTGGCAGCACTGGACAGTGGTGCTGCTTCCCCCTCTTCTCAAACAGGAGGAGAGGGCTGGGCCTGGCTTATGAGGGTAGCAAAGCTACAGATGAGTGTGGAGGTGACAGCAGTCCCAGCACCCTCAAAACTAGCCTGTGGGTTCACAGTGCATCTTCCCAGGGAGCTGGCCCAGGATGGCCCATCAAGAGAGCAGAGCACCTGAGATCAGAGTGGGGAAAAACACACGAAGTGTGGTCCAGGGAGGCCTGCTCTCAGAGACCTAGTGTGGGTGGCCGTTCCAAGCAGTGTTGGCCGAGGGGAAGAGGCAGGGTGACATGGGACAGGAAATGAGGGGTTCAGATGGGAAGGAAGGGTCAGCTGCTA
Organism: Panthera tigris; assembly: GCF_018350195.1. NCBI lineage: Eukaryota > Metazoa > Chordata > Mammalia > Carnivora > Felidae > Panthera > Panthera tigris. The sequence goes on along the minus strand of NC_056669.1, from coordinate 65,851,311 downwards.
GCCTCAGGGACTGCTAGACAAGCTTGCCTCTCCCTACTCTTCACACCTTGCTGGCTCTCAGCCGGGTTCTGTGGACTGCTCTTGAGGAGGTGGACATAGGGAGGGAGGCCTGCATTCCTGTGGGCAGATGACCCTAAGAGACAGTGTGCAGCATCTGAGTGGTGGGGATGGAAGAGGAATCTGAGGCTAGCCCTGGTTGGAACTCAGCGTCCACCACAGCTTAGCCTCTGCACAGGGCCAAAGACTCAGCGACCTCAGGCCAACAGCTGACCATAGGACAAGAGTGGTCAGGGCCCTCCCTCCATAGAAAGGTGAAGCCCGGACATGCAGTTTGGCTGGGCGATGGATGACAGAAGCACATTGAGAAAAACATGTTTGATGTACAAATGTAAAGAGGAGGCAGGGGGTGTAAAGAAGCGCATCCTAGAAGAGAGGCATTCCAGTGTGGATTTGACTCCTTCCAGGTCCTTCTCTGCAAAGTGAGGGGTTTAGACCCACTGACCTCTGGGGACCAGCCAATTCTAGCGTTCTAGAGGCACTACAGTTACTATCTGTACAAGTTGATACATTTAACTTATATAACAGCTTCCCATTTCCAGCATCCCTTATGATGGTCTTTTGCAATCAACAACCACCCCTACCTAGATCACTATAATTCTGGCTTGGAAATCCACAGATTACCTTTGCCAGTTCTGGAAATTAATATAATTACACAGACCGTTCTCTGGTTTCTTTGTTCAACATGATGTCTGTGAGATTCATTCATGTTGCATCTCTCAGTGATGTGTTCTAATTAAAATGTAATATCCTTTGTATCACAGTTCATCAATCTACTCCCTGCTTATGAGCATTTGGGTTGTTTCTCGTTTGGGGCCATCCTAAGCAAAGCTGCTGTGAACGAACCTCCTTGTAGGGTCTTGGTGGACAACGTGCCTCTTTTCTCCTGGGGGTGGAACTGCTGTGCACACATTGTCTTTAGCTTAATAGATCTCACCAGCTTCCCAAAGTTGAGACGTGACTTTTAACGGGTCTCAAAATGACTATACAAATAAGGAAATACAAGAGAAGAAAAAAGAAACCTATTCCTTAAACTATTCCCAAGACTGACCCTTTCAATAAATTTTGAGCACCTACTATGAACTGGTGAAAGCTGGGCAGTGCCTCTTCCTCACGTCCACGTGGCCTCATGTTAACCTGATCCTCGCTCCATGAGGCAGCTGTGCTTTGCTGACACTCCTCTGGAGGTACAAGAGGCTCTGCCAAGTGGAACAGGCACCAGTACAAGGTGTGACACCAGCTGGGCAGTAGATCTGAATGCTCATTTCTTAGCAGCCGCTGAATGGTTCTGATGGACCCTCCCTCTTGTGAAAAGAAAATCAAGGTTGTGACAATCTTCCTATTTCACACTTCAGCAACCTGCCTCACAAAGACTTTAAAACACATTCAAAGCAATTCCCTTTAGATCTGTGTTTAAAAATGCAAATTTGTAGTTTCTGAAGCACAGCGCCCCCACACAGGCTGTACCAAAGCTCCTGCCCTCCGCTCTCCACCAGTTCACAGAGCAAGCGGCCTCTTTCCCTCCCATTTCTACCAAAGAGGTCAACTCCTGAGACTCCGTAAGGGGAAACCCTGACCCTTACTATTGTGTTCTGGACAACAGAATTTGCCTTTCCTGAGCAGGTTTTCTCAACCTTGACACTACAGACATCTCTGTCCAGATGACTCTTGGTTACAGGGAACTGTCCCATGAATTGTAGGATGTTCGGCAGCATCTCTGGCCTCTACCCACTAGATGCCAATAGCACTCCCAGTTTTAACAACCAAAAATGTGATCAGATATTGCCAAATGTCCCCTGGTGGGCAAAATCATCCCCTGTTGAGAACCACTACAGTACAGAAAGATGTTTAAAAACACCAGCCAGTGTGCTGTCTCCCTCTAGAAGGGAAAGAGCATGGGCCGCCTTAGTCCACCCTAGGTATTTTAATCTTGGCAACCATGTGAGACCAAAACAAAAAACCACACTGTTTACTCTGGTAAAACTGAAACAAAAACTAAAAGGCATAAAAAGAAAATTCGGGAAAGCAGAGTTAACAGGATTCAGAGGTAACAGCAACAATGAGGGAGAAATCATCATCGTAAATTCCCGTCTGTGAATGCACACATCTGCCATGGTTTCCCACACGAGTGACTCAAGCACCAAACACAAAGCCATAGCTAACGTCATCACAGCACTGGTTCGGGGGTCCAAGCTCCAAACTGTGTTTGCAGGAAGCATCCCTAAACTCAAGTCCATCTCGTTATATGAAAATACACAAATGTACCCTACTGTCCTATTAAATCAGACAGTTTAAAATGCATGCTGTTCTGGTGTTTTTATTTTCTTACTCAGTCCATTTTACTAGAAAAAAAACAAACATACAAAACATTTTTAATATATCTTAGAAAATTAGCAAAAAAAAATTAAAGTTCAGCATATTACATTGTACAACATTTAGGTAAGAATGTTTGAAAATTATAAATATTTGTTCCCTCTCAACATAGGACATCATAAAAATACATTCTTAAAACTTTTTTCATGTATAATTCCTATAAATGATCATATCCATATTTATCAAGGAAAAGGCCTAATCATGACAAATATCCATATACTCCTGAAGTTTTCTGTACAGTAACTACAAAAGAAAAAGCAAGGGGTCTGGCAGCACGTTGACCCTTAAAACCTTTTTAAACATTAGGAAGAATTCAGTTAGTATCAAATTATCATTCCAAATGGGATTTACTGAGTTCATCTCTGTGCTGATTCCTAAGTATCTATCTTAGCCAAAGCCTGTTTAATAAGGTGTTTGCCTCCTTGAGATTAGTGCCACTAAAGCCAGGAAGTAACTCAGCAGCACTGCATTCAGCAGAAACTTCTGCACAACTGCATCCATGGACTGCGCCCTCTTAGCGGAGGCAAGATCCACACGTGGCCAGGGACCGCTCTGTGGGAGCAGCTGGTCAAAAGTATCCATGGCAACCAGCATGCCAAGGCAAGCAGACTGGCCACGCACTCAAAGAAGGAAACATGCTGCCACAGGAAAGGAATGACCCCAGTCACTCAGGTTCTGATTATCCAGTAATCCTGACCCCACACCCCCATGCACCTCAACATCGGCAGCTGATGGCGGCCACGGCGCGGTTTGCATGCTGCCTCAATCCCACAAGGACCTGAGAGAGCTAAAGGGAATTTTCAGAAGCTAAAGTTTTCAAAGAGTAAATAAAAAGCTTGATCGTGTCGACTTTTTTTTTTTTTCAGGTAAGCCCTTATTTTCAGGAAGATAAATAAGAAGGCTTCCTTAGTATATTGGCCTGATAGAAGGCACTGAAGAAAGAATGGTTAGAAGCAGCAAAGCCAGTTCCTTTGTCTTTAGCATCAAGCTTTCCGGCTACACCCGGAATCTGCACAATGGATGGGACTCCTGCCAGCTCGTCACTCGGGTCACTTGGTCACTCCGTGTTCTTCTTTCCTTTCCAGTTCTTCTCTCTCTCTTCCAGTTCTGCCTGGGTGAAAGCTGCGGGGCCCCAGTTAGTGATCAGGTGAGGGTTTTTTGAACCTAAGGAACAAACACACATTAAATATTCTTCACATTCTTCAATGAACATTACCATTTTTCCAGATAAAATAGTAACTTTCTACTTGATTTCTTCTCTGAGAAATATCCATAAATGTCACACCAGCCAAAACAACTAGAATATGTATGCAAGGGAATCAACTGAGCCTTCTTATCTAGTACAGAGCAAGTTATTCAAGAGAAATGGGCCCTAAACAGTGTGATTTCTGTATATTTGGGCTCAAGAAGATTTTTAGCACAATTTAAACACACAAATAAAACAAGAATAAATTGGATAAATATCTTACTACTTCAAAGAGCGTGTTACCTGGCTCTATCAATCGAATTAATCCTTCATGCTGGGCCACTTTGTCCTTCCAGCTCTTGGTCTTACTAGTTGCCATCTCCAGCTTCTTCTTAACTCCCTGAAACAAAAGTAGATGTTAAACTATGCAAACACACAGGCAGTTTAAGACCAAATAAAAATGCTTGGGCACTTACTCTATTCTTGTGGATTATCCCATTAAATCCAGCCACTCGAAGAGGCAAGAACTGTTAATCACCCCCATTTTACAGATGTGGAAACCAGGATGCAGAGAGCTTGGGTAACCTGCCCAAGGTCACCCAAAGGACCTAATGACACAGCTACACATGAATGTGTAAGATCCTTGTGTACACATTACAGCTCACCACCCTCGGCCCCAAATCCAGCCTTCTCTGTCCTGCACATGACACCAGGGTGACTCTCCTCACCAGCTGGCACGACTTCAGCTTTGTCAGTAAAGGGCACTGAAGGGTCACTGGAAGAAGGGGCTCTGCTCCCAGGTCCCACTGTGCTCTTCTCAGCAGCTCCTGTGACATGTGGGGCATCCACAGTGCTCACGCCAGTGGATTTTAGTGTCATTGCCCTGTGGGCTGCTTTCCCCAGTCCCCAGAGGACAGCTTCCCAGTCACGGCTTTTCTGCTGTCTGTGGGGCCAAGGCCATGCCCTCTCCAAGGTCTAGATCACAGCAATGCGCAGAAGGGGCGAAGAGCAGATGTGTTCCCTTCCTGGGTGCTCTGCCTCAGTCTCAGAGGCAGGGGCTGCTTCGTGTACGTGCCATTCCTGTATTCGTAGAGTCTTCTTTACTGCTTCGTAGGTAATCCCCTGTTATAGTTAATAATTGTTTATATTAAACTTTCCCTGTTCAAATTACTGTGTGCCTCTTGACTGGACTTTACCTGATACACCTCACCACCTGTAAAAACTACTTCTTACAGCTAAGCAAATACTGTTATTTCTAAATGTTTTTTTAAGTTTTGATTTTAATTCCAGTTAGTTAACAATGTTACGTTAGTTTCAGGTGCTTAAATGTTTGTTTTTGAAATTTTAAATGGGCGTTTGCAGGGACCAGTTGGATTACCTCATACTGCTCAAGCGCTTGTTTCCGCTCTAGCTCAAGTTGCTCCAGCTGTTCCATGGCTTCCTGAAGGGCCCGCTCTTTCAGGACGCGCTGATTCTCCAGCTCCTGTTTCTCCGCTTCAGTTGTCTGAATGGCCTGCTGCTGCTCCAGGTGCCACTTTTCCAGTTCAGCCCTCTTGGAAGACTCTTCCTCCAGCAACCTGCAAGGTGGGGAGCTCAGGACCAAACCTGCCCAGGCTTCCATGCCCGACCCAGCGGATGACGGAGCCACCGAGAGCAGCAGACAAGACCTGATGTCATCTAATCCACCCCCCTCATTTTGCAAGTTGGAAACTAGGGGCCACAGAGGCCCTTATTCACAGCGCTGGCAAGGTGCCCCATGTGTCCTGCCCTGCTCCTCTCTGTTTCACCCTTTTTTGAAAAAATAAAATAAAATAAAATAAAATAAAATAAAATAAAATAAAATGACATTTATGAAAGGTTTAATGTGCCACAACTGGGCCAAGAGCTAAGTGTATTTTCCCAATCAATCCTCACAGTAAACTTAAGTGCTATCAATATTCACACTTCAAAGATGAAGAAAGTGAGACACAAAAGTTAAATGACCTGTACCACATAATTTGACTGGCAGGTGGTAGGGCCAAGTTTTGAAATTTGCCTGGTTGCTACAACATTAAAATATTTCTCATCTGTGGGTGCCTGGGTGGCTCAGTCGGTTGAGCATCTGACTTCGGCTCAGGTCATGATCTCACGGTACGTGGGTTCGAGCCCCGCGTCAGGCTCTGTGCTGACCACTTGCTCAGAGCCCAGAGGCTGCTTCAGATTCTGTGTCTGCTTCTCTCTGCCCCTCCCCTGCTCGCACTCTGTCTCACTCTGTCTCTTCAAAAATAAATAAATGAAAAAAAAAATTAAAATTAAAAACATTTCTCATCTAGTACAAACATATTACCAAGGAAAAAGGTAACAAACTAATGATAATGAAAATGAGGGGGAAAGGAACCAACAAAAGGCAGAATAAAACAGATACCACTTACTGAACAATTACTACATGTCAGATACCTGACTTCATTATTGCTAACCCCCCATCAATTCTGCAAGGTATTTATCATCCCTCCAGATGAAGCAATAAAAATTCAGGATGTTTAAAAGTATGTCGCACAGGTAGTGGTGAATTTTTTTTTTAATTTTTTTTTTAACATTTATTTATTGTTGAGAGACAGAGAGACAGAGCATGAGCAGGGGAGAGGCAGAGAGAGAGGAGACACAGAATCTGAAGCAGGCTCCAGGCTCCCAGCTGACAGCACAGAGCCCGATGCAGGGCTCAAACCCACGAACCATGAGAGCATGACCTGAGCCGAAGTCAGATGCTTAACCACCCAGGCACCCCGGTAGTAGTGAATTTTAACCAAGGTTTGTGTGACTCTAAAATGTTATCTTGAATAACAGGCTACCTATCTAAGAATATCCAGCTACACAGGCATTTAAATAAAACTAACATACAGCCCAAACCTATACCCAAAGTATAGACAATGTACTTAGATGCCAGCCCAGGACAGGACACATCTCTAGTGGCTTGACCATCAGTATGCTCTTCTAAAACCAATGACTGAAGCCATAAAGTAACAGAATAGACACCCCTTATATCACCACTCCCAACTCCTCCACCCCCGGCCCCCACCACTGAAGAATTCCCTCTACAACATCCTGCAACGTGGTTATCCTACTGTGCTCAAATACTCTGTGGGATGGGCCACTCACTGCTTCAGGAATCAGGCGAGTTCACAATGGGTTCACAAACGGGAACCCTCAATCCTTCGAAAGTTCCACCTCAACTAGGAAGAGCTTTCCCACCCACTATCCCTAGTTCTACACAGGGCCATCCACTCCCTCCTTAGATGTCTCCTGGAGCATGATGCCCACAACTGAACACAACACTGCAAATGTGGCCTGGCCAGTGTTTTTTCACTCACTCAGTGTGTGTATATTGTGCACCTTTGTGTGCTTTTCTAGACACTGGGGATACAACAGTGAACAAGACTGGAAAGGCCTGTTTCTTCATCCTAGGGGTGAGAGTATGAAGGGGGAATGGACATTTGCAGGTGTTCAGGCTGCCCAGTCGGAATCCCCTCCATGTGTCCAAGGAATCTGCCACAGGAGGCATCTTGATGGGAAGCAGGGCCCACCTCCCACTACATAAGCCACAGGCCCAACCCCTGCCCTCCTGCCCTGTGGCAGCCAGGGCACAGTGGAAGCCCAAGCTGGGCTTGGCTAAGCAGATGCCCTTCCTGCAGCTCCAACCCTGAAGCAACTGATGCAAAGCAGAGATAGTGAAGAATTTATCTTGCCGGTGGCAGCAACAGCCAGGGCTGCATGACAGCAGAAGCAATGGTGACTCCCAACACACAGTGCCAATGCTGACATCAGCGGCATCCTGGGTGGACTCTCCCCTTGGCCTGGTTTGGGCTGTGGTTTGGGCTGCTCAGCTTCCCTTGGTCCATGCCTGTGTTCAGGCCTGGCCACCTGCCTTTCTTTGGAATTGGTGAACTATTCAAGAACCTTTTAATTAACTATTTTATTGCTCTAGGAAATCCCAGTTCATTTCTGTGGTTTCCAAATAAGACCCCTGAACAAAGACTAACTACTCTGTCCCTCCGTTTCCTCATTTATAAAAAAGGGATAGAAACTACATCCACCATCAAAGGTTTGTGGATGCATCAATTGTGATAGTGCATGTAAGGTACCTAGAACTGTGCTGACCACATCTAGGTGCTGGATAAATACCAGCTTGTGTTATTATAGTAGGACTGATACCTCATTTGCTCCAAATACTTCGTATTCACTAACACTACCTGAGAGCGTATGGGGTTTCTGGCAATCGTATCCCAGGAAAGTAATACCATGAATCTTCTCAAAGTCTCCTGGATCCAAGACTCCTGTTGTTACTTTAAAGCTATCTCCTGGGGCACCTGGGTGGCTCAGTTGGTTAAGCATCCAACTTCAGCTCAGGTCATTATCTCCCAGTTCATGAGTTCAAGCCCCGTGTCGGGCTCTGTGCTGACAGCTCAGAGCCTGGAGCCTGCTTTGGATTCTGTGTCTCCCTCTCTCTCTGCCCCTCCCCTGCTCATGCTCTGTCTCACTCTCAAAAATAAAATAAACATTAAAAAAAATTTTTTGAACTATCCTTAGTCTAAAACCATCAGTCTAGCCTGTCAATAGATCTTTTTGAATGCTTATTTTGACATTCTATACATTATACATCTTCCTCATCTGCAAAGGAAATAAAGGAACAGAAACCAACACACTGAGTAACTACCAAATACCAGACATTACACTAAATACTGTGCATGCAGTTCCTCCTCTAATCTTCACAACAACCCTGCAAGGTAGGCAACTATCCATAACTCTATAGATAAGGAACTGAAGGCTCAAAGTGGTGAAGTGACTTTTCAAAAATTACAGCTAGAAAGTACCAGAACTAAGAATCAAACTCAGATCTCACTCCACAGCTTGGTCCCTAATTGCTTTCAAATATATGAAAAAGTAGTATCACATAGAAGAGTGGCCTCTATTAGTAGAACTTGGATCCATTCATTCACAAAATATCCCTTGGTCTCTCACTATGTGCCAGGCACTGCATTAGTTGCTGGGAATACAGACATAACTTAACAGATCTAAAAATGTAGTGGGTAAAAGTTATAATGGGGCAGATTATGGCTAAGCCTCAAGAACTTTCCAATAATTGAGTTCTCCAAATATTAAACAGTTTTCTTCCGAGGTCCCATTTAGAAGACTCTAGACAACCTTCAATATTACACATCAAAATAACAACAACAACTACAATTCAATTAAAATATATATATACAGGGTGGCCTGGATGGCTCAGTCTAGTTAAGCGTCTAACTCTTGATCTCAGCTTAGGTCATGTTCTCACAGTTTGTGGGATAGAGCCCCACATCGGGCTCTGCACAGACAGCACAGAGCCTGCTTGGGATTCTCTCTCTTCCTCTCTCTCTCTGCCTGTCTCTCAAAATAAATAATAAACTTAAAAAAAAAAAATCATATGCCCTAGATGGCTTAAGTCAAGTTCTTGTATTTAAACAATTTACTACAAAAAATATCTCTGAGGAAACTTCAAACACTGACAGAGAAACGACTAACTTCTAGAAGAACAATGAGATACCAAATATTCTGAGAATGACTTGCTATTGCTTAAAGAAAGGTCAGGAAAGTTAACTAAAAAGCCCTCTACAAACACCCTCAACCTAAGATTATGATTCAGTTCAGCAGTGCTAGACATAAATGTATTCACTCGGCTCCATGATGCTTTCCTTTGATTTTCAACCCAGGAAGGCCTACCCAGAGGAGTGGGAGCAAGAAGAAAAGCCCCCTCTGACAATCTGACAAAATGTCCCACTGAATCAGGTCCAGCTTCTGTGACTTCAGGAAAGAGGCAAATCCACCTCACCTAATAATGACCAAATTTTATTCATCTCAAGTTCCAAAAACTAAGATGAAAAACAAATTCAGAATTCAGTAAATTTAGTAAAATTCACAAAATGTCTTTGCACACCAAGTTCTCTAATTTCAACTTACTGGAGCAGAGATGCATGTATTGGTTATATTTGTATTCCAAAGGTTGAAACCATTTTGCAAGTTACTTAAATCAGGTTATACAAAATAATTAGCCCAAGCTTTTTAAATAACAATACTCACGCCTGGCTCCTATCCAAAGATAATTTGATTCAACAAATCCAGGACACTGATTAAAAACTACTATACTAGCTTCAATGACCCAAAATTGTCTCTCACTCAAAACATCACTCATTCTACAAACTCAAAATAATACTTTAATAAATTTCTAGAACAGGGGCGCCTGGATGGCTCAGTTGGTTAAGCATCCGACTCTTGATTTCTGCTCAGGTAGTGACCTCACGGTTCATGAGTTCGAGCCCCGCATTGGATTCTGCACTGACAGTACAGAGCTTTCTCTCCCTCTCTCTCCACCCCTCCCTCACTCGCTTTCTCGCTTTCTCTCTCTCTCTCAAAATAAACAAAAAAAAAGACTTGAGGAGTCTGGGTGGCTCAGTGGGTTGAGCATCCAACTTCAGCTCAGATCATGATCTCACAGTTTGTGGGTTCGAGACCCACTCAGAATTGAGATGAATTCTCAGACACCATGCTAATGTTGTGGGGGTTGGGAGTGGGGGGGACCCTCCATCCCATCACATTAAAATTAAGAACCATAAGAGACATCCCCTGACAAGACATCTTAAAGAAAGCAAATGGGGAAACAAGTTAGAAACTGGAAGAGGGTAGCTCAAATTTTCCCTTTGGGGTCTTTATTCTACTTTGTCCTCCCTGCTGCCATGAAGACCACAAATTGAGAGTTCTCACCTGAGATCATGACTATCATAGATAATAAACCTGACTTTTAAAGCTCTGAGGAAAAGAAGAATCTAGCTTTCAAGAACTTCTAAAACTGAGGTGCCTGGCTGGTTCAGTCAGTAGAGTGTGGGATTCTTGATCTCAGGGTCATGAGTTCAAGCTCTGTATTGGGCACAGAGCTTACCAAAATAAGAAACTTCTAAAACTAAGATTTCAAGTAATAATTATTTAAGGAATTTCACCAATCCTGAATGACCAGATGGAAACTGCTTAATTCCTCATTATCCCTCGAAAGTAGCTGTAACTCTGGCCTGAAACAGGCCTCCACACAGTGGCCCTCTCTGGTCTGGAACATGTTGAGGAAGGTTCTCACCAGAGCTGCTCCTGGGTCCATGGACATTCTCATTCTAGACATGGACATTCTCACCAAACAGATCCACCAGACTGCTCTAAAATAGATAGAAGGCCTGTCGATAGCCCCAGAAGCAAGGGCCTTCCAGTGCCATAGATGGAGAATAAACAACTCAACCCGCCCAGCCTCCAAGGTCTCTCCAATCTAGCAGAGACACTCCTCCCTCTTCACCAGAATGTTAGTCATTCCTAGAAATTCCTAGAAAAGTACAAAAAGGCACAGTATACAAACTGATCTGGCACCTGGCCTGAAGCTTCCGCACAGTCTCTTCATCTTGCCGGGCCTGTCTCTCATCCTCGAGAGCCTCCTGCAGCTTTAGGTACATGTCTTCCAGCTCCTGTACTCGCTGCAAATACTGTTCCAGTTCAGAGGACTTCTGAGCAACCTGTTCTTCCATCTGTTGTCTGATCTGATGATATAAAAGGGTCATGTTTAAACTCAGGTTAACTTCACCCTCAGGGAAACTCTCCCACTCCTAACACCACAGCCTACCTTGCAGCTCAGCAGGGTGGGCAGGGCCTTGTCCTTCGCTCCTGGAACTGAAGATGGAGGAAGGAGGGCACCACACCCAGTACCAACACTAAGACCCAAGTCCAGGACACAAAGACACCCCAAGTCCAGGATGCAAAGTACACCCCAGATGCTGTGTTCCTGCCCTCTCTGAGTTTCTATCCCTTCCACTCTACACGTTAAGATTCAAGAGTCAAGAAAAAAATCATTCCCCTGTATAATTTCTCCTTAAATTCCTTTTTGTTATAAAGCCACAACCTCTTTACCCACAATCTTCTCTAAAAGGAATGAACCTCTGTCCAGTCAGAAGAGCCCAAGGGTTACAATAAAGGGGAAAGGAAAAGACAGACCTGCAGAGTCCTTGGTGCTTCCCTGGCTGCCTTGAGGCCCCTCCACTCCTGCCCTAGGGCACCTCCAGTCCTGGGGGGCCTCACGCAGCTATGTTAGTGCCCTAACAACTCAATGGTTTCTCCCTTCTGTATTAAAGTTTTGAATCTCTGCCTTAAAAATTGAAAGACAAGGACATCCAAATGTAATAGCACACACATTAGTGTATGTGTCTGGGGTTTATAAAATATTCACACTTGCTCACATCATCCTAAGAGTCATGAAAGATCACATGACAATGCCTCCAATTTAAAGAAGAGAAAACTAATGCTCAGAAGAAGGAACAGAGAGGAAAGAAACCCAGATGTTCTGGCTGTGAACACGGCAACTCCTTCGTATCACATCTGCCCCACTTGTGTACTTTCTCTCATAAAACAAACATGTCTGTTTCAACTCTAAGCAACAAAAAGTTACTTTAAAAAACATCATGAGCAGCTACTTAATGGGCACTGGACTCAGTACCCTCCCACAAATTACAACTCTGTGTAAGAAGACCTGTGTTCTAATTAACTATCTAACCACCTAGGGCAACCTGACTCTTGGATGTCTTGAGGGATGGGAACCTCTAAGATGAATCAGAGCTGCCAAGAACAGCAGACCAGAATTCCTATATTCTCATGATTTCAGAACCACCCCCCCCCCACTTTGCTCATTACAGAAGAGAAAGGTCATGAAACCCATGCTTACTTTTCCCCCTAGCTATTTATTTTCCAAGCCAGGCCTTTCTAAGAAGGAAAATAGGATGCTGTTAATAAATATATCAGGATGGCAAGGACTGTCCCAGGCAAACCAAGAGATACAGTCACCCTAATCACAGTAGTTATCACCCTATTCCATGAATTTCTATTCTGGGGTCCTAAAAGCAAGATTTATGTCTTTTACCTTTATATCCTGCCATGATGCCTAGCACATAGAAGGTGCTCAATAAAACCATAATGAACAAACACAGAACTTCCCCCAATAGCCCACTGCATGTCTATATAGCATAGTCCCACTGACAAGATGGCCTCACTCCAGTCTCCCAGGCCTTGACCCCTCCCCCTTCACCCAGAAAGAACCATTGTGAGCTAATGCAGCAGTGTTCCCAGGTTCCCAGCTGTAGCACTCACAAGCTTCTCTCGCTCCAGCTCTGTGCTGAACCTCGCCTGTAGTTCCACTTGAGTCTGAAGGCGTTTCTTTTCTTCTTCTGCTGCACGAGACGCTGCTTCTTCCAGTTTCTATCCAATCAAAACCCACCCACAGAAAAGCAGTAAGTAGGGGCGTCTGGGTGGCTCAGTCAGTTGAGCGTCCAGCTTCGGCTCAGGTCATGATCTCACGGTTCGTGAGTTCAAGCCCCGTGTCGGGCTCTGCGCTGACAGCTCAGAGCCTGGAGCCTGTTTCAGATTCTGTCTCCCTCTCGCTCTGCCCTGACCCTGCTTGTGCTCTGTCTCTCTGTCTCTAAAATAAATAAACATTTAAAAAAAAAAAATTAAAAAAAAAAAAGAAAAGCAGTAAGTATTAGAGTGGAGGTGTATTAGGAAAGAGAAATGGCCACACCTAAGTACATGGGAAAAGCAAAACATTCTTAATGTTCAATCAAGCTAGAATAAAAACCTTTAGATCCACTGGAATTCCATTCCAACAATTTTCCCAGTGAACATACAGAATGAATTAGGTAAATGAATGACTTGTTAAGTCTGAACAACATTTTGCAAAGAAAATTTTGTATAGTCATGGGGTTAAATTCACTTACAAATGCATTCGTGAGGTTCAACATCTATTTCTTCAGCTCCTTCTATAGTTTTGTCATCTCCCACGTTACTCCTTTAAAACTTTTTACCAGAGCTTGACTTCCAGAGGGTGGCAGTGAGGAGCTCCATGGACCCATTTCCCAGCAAAACACCCATAACTGGTGAAAATAATTTCAAAAAACCCCCGAAAACAACCATTTAAAGTCTCCAGAAATTAAACCAATTGCATATAGCAAATGGAGATTTATCCAAAAAAATGAGGCAAGCCTAGAAGACCAAAGGGTACCACCTCTACCTGGTGATGGGCTCAGGAAGCAGGGGTATCACACCCAGAAAAGCAGACCACTAGTTTCTGCCACCAGCTCCAGAGCATTGGCACAGAGGTTTGCCTAGGCAGAGATCTGGAGCTCTCCCCAAAAGAAATGACATTATGTAAAACAAATGTGTGGAAGTTCAAACTTAAAGATGCTCTTGAAAACAATGGAGATTTTAAGGAATTAAGAGGAGGCTCATAGCTCCAAAAGACCAACAAACTATAAACCACACACCAGGTGGAAGTTTAACAGAGAGAACCAGTTACAGAAAGTAAAGAGCCCTCATGTAATAGGAGTAAGTCTCAAAGACTACATATGGGCTTGAATTTAAATAATATCAGACTGTGGAGCAAGTTAGGCCCCAAGCCCTTGTTGAAAACAATAGAGCTCTAACAGCTAGATAGGATAGCAACAGAGGCATACAGCTTAACAGAGAGATTAGAGAAAGAAACACACAAAGAGAACCTTAACATCATGGTCACCTCAGGGTATCTCGTACATGCCCAAGGCTGTGCCTCTGATGAAGAAGACCGTCAGAGGCTTCACAGTGTGAAGAAACAGACCTCATTGAAACAGCCTAGCCAAGTCAGGAGACAAATGAATAAGCAACAACAGGCCCCAGGGGGAGGGGAGAAATCTATATCCAGAGTTGCTACAATATATTGTCTAAAATGTCCAGTTTTCCAAATGGAAAGATATTCCATGCTCGTGGGTTGGAAGAAGAAACATTGTTTAAAATGTCCATACCACCCAAAACAATCTACAAATTTAATGTAATCCCTATCAAAATTCCAACAGCATTTTTCACAATACTACAAGAATAATGCTAAAATTTGTATGAAATCACAAAAGAAGTGGTTTGAAAAAGAAGAACAAAACTGAAGGTATCACAATCCCAGATTTCAGGATATACCACACAAAGCTGTAGTAATCAAAACAGTATGGTATTGGCATTAAAAACAGACACATAGATCAACAAAACAGAACAGGAAACCCAGAAATAAATCCACAATTATATGGTCAATTAATCTAAAACAAAGGAGGCAAGAATATGCAATGGGAAAAAGTCTCTTCAACAAATGGTGTTGGGAAAACTGGACAGCAATATGCCAAAGAATGAAACTGGACCACTTTCTTACACCAAACACAATAATAAACACACAATAGATTAAAGACCTAAATGTGAGACCTGAGACCATAAAAATCGTGGAAGAGAAGGCACAGACAGTAATTTCTCTGACACTGGTCATAGCAACATTTTTCTAGATACGTCTCCTGAAGCAAGGGAAACAAAAGCAAAAATAAACTATTGGGACTACATCAAAATAGAAAGCTTTGGCACAGCACAGGAAACAATCCACAAAACTAAAAGAGAGCCTACTGAATGGGAGAAGATAGTTGCAAATGATATATCTGATAAGTGGCTCATATCCAAAATATATAAAGAACTGACACAACATCCAAAAAAAAAAAAAGCAAATAATTAATTAAAAATGGGCAGAAGACATGAACAGACATTTCTCCAATGAAAACATACAGATGGCTAACAGACACATGAAAAGATGCTCGACATCACTCATCATCGGGGAAATGAAATCAAAACCAAAATGAAACATCACCTCACACCTGTCAGAATGGTTAAAATAAAAAACACAAGAAACAAGTATTGGCAAGGATGTGGAGGAAAAGGAACCCTTGTGCACTGTTGGTGGGAATGCAAACTGGTGCAGCCACTTTGGAAAAGAGTATGCAGCTTCCTCAGAAACTAAGCACAGAATTACCATGTGATCCAGTAATCACACTACTGGGTATTTACCCAAAGAATACAAAAACACTAAGTCAGAAATATATATGCACATCTCTGTTTATTGCAGCATTATTTACAATAGCAAGATATGGAAACAACCCAAATGCCCATCAACAGATGAATAGATAAAGAAGTGGTATGTGTGTATGTACACATACACACACAATGGAATAGTACTCAGCCATGAAAAAGAATGAAATCTTGCCATTTGCAATGTGGATGGATCTAGAGGATCTAGTACAATGGTGGGTAAAATAGAGAAAGACTAATAACATGATTTCAGTTATATGTAAAAATTTAAGAAACAAAACAATGGAAATAAGAGAGAAAAAAAGACTCTTAAATATAGAGAACAAACTGATGGTTACCAGAGAGGAGGTGGGTGGGGGAATGGGTGAAATAGGTGGAAGGGATTAAGAGTACACTCATTGTGATGAGCACTGAGTAATGTGTGGAATTGTTGTTGAATCACTAAACACTTGAAACTAATATGACACTATATGTTAATTATACTGGAACTTAAAAAATAAATTTTTAAAAATAAATATTAAAAATAATAATAAAATAAAATGTCCAGGGAAAAAAGCGGGCAATAGACTGCCTCTGAAGGGGCCCTGGTGGTGGATTTAGCAAATATTTTATAAAAGTTTTATGTTCAAAGAACTCAAGGAAACCAAGCTTAAGGAAGTAATAGAAGGTATAACAATACCCTATCAAATAGAGATTATCAATAAAAAGATATAAAAATAACCAACTGGAAATTCTGGAGTTGAAAAGCATGATAACTAAAATGAAAACTTCACTAGATGTTTTCACCTTACATATTTGGGCTGCAAGAAGAATCAAAGATCAATTGATAGAAATGCAATTTGAAGAACAGAGAGAAAAAGGAATGAAGAAAAATGAACAGAGCCTCAGAGAAATGTGGGACACTATTAAGCGTACCAACATTCACATAATGAGAGTTTCCAAAGAAGAGGGAAGAGAGAAAGGAACAGGAAAAAATGTTTAAAGAAATAATCGCCGAAAACTTTCCCAATTTGATGGAAAACATTAACTGACACATCCAAGAATTCAACAGATTCTAGGATAAACACAAAGAGATATACACCACACCCATCATAATAAACCTGTAGAAAGACAAAGTAAAAAAGAAAATCCTGAAAGCAACAGGAAAAAAATGATTCATCACACACAAGAAAACATCAATAAAATTGACAGATGACTTCTCGTCAAAAACACGTAACTAGTTCTGGGCAAAGTACTGTAAACAGAAGTGACACTTCTGAGCTGGAGTAGTTAACTGCCAAACCCTTGAACACTTTTTCCTCTGTTACAGTGATTAGTAAGATTTGAAATAGTAGCTGTTGCATCAGCCTGGATTTCATAATTGTAAGTGTGTATACTCTGCTCCAGCAATCCCATCTCTGAGAATTTATTCTAAACACATACAGTAAAACCTTGGATTGTGAGTAACTTGTTCTGCAGTGTTCCGCAACACAAGCAAACATTTCTAATAAATTTATTGACAAATGAGCAATGTCTTGCAATACAAGTAGTACGTGACGCCAAACATCACATGATCATAAATGAGTCAATGGTTCTTGAAATTCACTTTGAGAAACAAGTGTTCTGTATTACAAGCATGTTTCTGGATCAAATTATGCTCACAAACCAAGGTTTTACTGAATTATTAGAACGTGTATAAAATGATACAGGTACAAAATAATTCCCTGTAGCATTGCCTATTTAATCAAAAGAGTAAAAATAACCCAAATGTTCATCAACAGGGGACTGGCATTGTTTTCTTCTCTTTCTGATAGTCCATTATTAATGTGTATAGATGTTACAGAACTTTGCATATTTTTTATTCTACAACTTTACTGAATTTATTAGTTCTAACAGTTTTTTGATGGAGTTAATAGTTTTTTCTATATATAATATCATGTCATCTGCAAATAGTGACAATTTGACTTCTTACTTTCCAATTTGCAGATCTTTTCTTCTTTTTCTTATCTAATTGCTCTGGCTAGGCCTTCAAATACTATGCTAAATAAAAGTGGTGAGAGTAGGTGTCCTTCTCTTATTCCTGAGCTTAGAGGAAAAGCTTATGATGTTAGGTATGGGCTTTGTATGCATTTATTATTTGAGATACATTCTCCCCACACCTGCTTTGTTAAGAGTCTTTAACATAAGTCAATGTTGAATTTGTCAAATGCTTTTCTGCAAATATTGAGATGATCATATGATTTTTATCTTTCATTTTTATAATGTAGTGTATCATACTTATTAGCAAACAAGATTAAAAAATGTGAAATGAGACATAAAAAAATAAAATACTGGGGAGGGGAAAATAAAAATGTTGAGCTTGAGAATGGGATCAAACTTAAGTTATCAACTTAAAACAGTGTTACAAATATAAGTTGTTATATGTAAGCTTCATGGTAATCACAAGGCTAAAACCTATTTTAAATATGCAAAAGATAAAGAGAAGGGATATAAACATAGCACTAAAAGAAGTCATCAAACCATAAAAGAGGAGAGCAAGAGAAAAAAGGAACAGAGAAGAACTACAAAAACAGCCAGAGAACAATTAACAAAATGGCAGCAAGTACCTATCAATAATTAATGTAAATACACTAAACTCTCCAATCAAAAGACAGAGTGACTGAATAGGGTTTAAAAAAAATTTTTTTTAATGTTTATTTTTGAGAGAGAGACAGAACGTGAGCAGGGGAGGGGCAGAGAGAGAGACACACACAGAATCCGAATACAAAGCAGGCTCCAAGCTCTGAGCTGTCAGCACAGAGCCTGACATAGGGCTTGAACTCATGAACCACAACAACATGAGTTCAGACACTTAACAGACTGTTAACAGTCAGACACTTAACAGACTGAGCCACCCAGGAGTCCCCAAAAGTATTAAAAAATTCTTTGTGAGTCTATTCAGAGGATATCACACAAAGTGTGGCATTTCCATGGACTGCAAAGGGAGAACCCCAACAGAAATGAGGGGGCTTATACTGTGAGCATCTCCCATACTCCAGGGCATAGGTGCTACATAGGAGGACACAAAAGGGTCTCTGATCTTGTCGTTAGCAGGTAGGTGTTCACTGATGGAAGGCAGACAGGCTCAAGTGCCCATACACTGGGGACCCACTACCACCCCAGAACCATGATATAACTGAGCAACAAGGTTTCCCAATGAACATCAATTATTCTTGTTGTTTTCTGGTCAATGAAATGTCTTGCCGACCTGAGATCCTCATACTTCCAAGGCTGGAAAAACCAGATTATCTCACTTAGTAACCTAGACACACTTCCTAAGAAAACAATTTACAAAAAAAATCTCTCTAAAATTGCATGAACCTGGTCTTGGTAGAACCAAAGCTTGTAAGTAAGGAAGCTGTGGCTCCTGCAATGAAACAGAGCGCCCTCCCTCAGCCCATTCCCACCTTCCTCACGGTCTCCAGCTCCTGCTGCTTATTTTCGTTGGCAGTCTGGAGCTCCTTCATCTGTCGCTCCAGCTCCTCCTGTTCAGCCAGCAGCTTCTTCCGGAGTTCTTTCCGACGTTGGCGGGCTTCTTTATGTGGTGGGGGGCTGCCCAACTTCAACAGATGGATAGTAGAGTGAATGGCTATAAAAAGTGTAAGATAAAAAACGGAATATACTGTTTATTCTTTGTAAGCCTAACATAAACATGGCACATTGGGAAGAAAACCAGAGACCCAGTGTAGATTCTGATTCTGCCACTGAGAAATGGTGTGACCTTGAGCAAGCCACATAACCTTCCACAGAATCAGTTTCCTCATCTCTAAAATTAAAGAGATGATTTCTAGAGTCCCTTCCAGCTCTAAAATTCCGTAACTGTACATCTGTGCTTAAATAGATACTTGATTCGGGAATATGACACACATTTGAAGAACTTCAAATACTTTCAATTAATTCCCTTCTCTCTATTTCCTCAAAAGGCCAAATAAGAACAAGACATATTTAGGGTTGAGATTATTAGTTCCTGATATCTGACTTGCTACCTGCTGGGTTTAATCTGCCCCTTATCTATGCCTTATGAAACCATCTCCTTATACACTCCCTTCCTGAGATGGTAATAATAGCTACCAGTTATTTAATAGTTGCTATATGTATACCTTTTATATGCATTATCTAATTTTTACATATTTTCCTGATTGTTTGAATTATTTAAATTTAATTTTTTGAACAGCTAATACTCTCACATTGTTCAAATTCAAAAGCATAAAAAGATCTACAGGAAAAGTCTCCCTCTTATTCTTATCCCCAAGTACTGGGTTCCCCTCTCCACTACCAACTAATGTTAACAATTTCTTCTGCATCTTTCCAGAGATATTTTAAGCATATGCAAATAAGGAGGTATATACACCTTCCACCTTCCTTTGACATAATACACCCTTCTGAGCTTTGGTTTTTTTCACTTAATTTATCTTGGAGAGATTTCCATTATCAGTACATCAAACATTAAACATAATGTACCTAACTCCACTGTGTTACTGTACCATAATTTATTCAACCATTTCACAATTAATGGATACTTAGGCTGTTTGCAATCTATCACAAACATTTCTGCAATGATGTGTCTTTTTTAAAATGTGCAAGTATAGGGGCACGTGGGTGGCTCAGTCGGTTAAGCATCCAACTTTAGCTCAGGTCATAATCTCACAGTTTGTGAGTTCGAGCCCCACGTCGGGCTCTGTGCTGAGAGCTCAGAGGCTGGAGCCTGCTTCAGATTCTGTGTCTCCCTCTCTCTCTCTCTGCCCCTCCTCCGCTAGCACTCTCTCTCTCTCAAAAATAAGTAAGTATTCTAAAAACATTTTTAATGTGCAAGTATATCTTCATTATCTAATTATTAGCCCTCACAAAAACCTTGAGAGGTAGGTACTATTATCCCTATTCTACAGAAGAGGAAAAACAGCTACAAAATTCCTAACTCAACTCAAGTGACCCAGGAAAGAGGACTTAAACCTAGGTGCACTTGCCTCAAACTCTTAAACCACATCGAAATGACCACAACTTTCAGTATAACAGTATTTTACTTATGTCCAAGAATACCATATTCGGAATCCCTTTTCATGATTTAAAAAAAAAAAAAATCTCATTGGAAGGGCTGGGGGGCTCAGTCAGTTAAGCATCCAACTCTTGGTTTCAGCTCAGGTCATAATCTCACAGTCTGTGAGTTAGAGCCCCACGTCTGGCTCTACACTGACAGCGTGGAGCCTGCTTGGGATTCTCCCTCTCCCTCCCTCTCTCTCTCTCTGTCCATCTCCCACTTGTGCTCTCTCTCTCTGAAAATAAATAAATAAGCTTTTAAAAAAGTTATTAAATCAAAAGTTTGTGTTCTTGAGATAATTATTTGAAACTAGTGATTTCTTGTGAAAATAACAAATCTTGAAAATTATTGGAAATATTCAAAAGCAACTGTATTATTCCTGTTTTCTGTATTATTAAAAATTCATGATGATCACTTTAAAATTCTTCATAGTCCTTAAAATGGGAAATTCCATTATCTTTAAATAATAAAAGTAAAAAAAAGAAACCCTAAAATGTATAGTTTATAATTTTCCCACAAGTTCATTATACAAATGAAATTGATGAAAAATTTGGGACTTCCTTTCACTTTATTTTTCTTTCAGTTACTATGCTGCATGTAGAAATAACTACAATGAGGGAACAACGCCTCATGAGATTAAAATGAGATTTAAAAATACAAAGTCAGAGCTCTCAAGTTATATCATGACAAATAATAAAAATTGCCTTACCCTGAATCCACTCCTGTTTCTTCTTCTTATCTGAGGCACTGATTTCAAAGGTTTTATCAAAACATTTTATGAGAAAAAGGCATTTCTTCCCATCTTTGTCAGGTAAGGACTAACAAGGAAAGCAAAATTAGTTATTTTTAATTTTATTTCTAAGCATTGAAATTAAGTTCAATCTTAACTATTTACACAAATCTTGCTGAAATTCAACATCAATAAAAAAAGTCCATAAGAGCATATTTCTAATTTACAAAATACTGTCCTCTAGGCAACATTACCTATGGTAATAAATAACCCTGATTAGCATACTTCATCTGGACTAGGAGAACCACCAACACCTGATAGGGACACTATGCTTTGGCTTTCCTAAGCACAATGACTCTTGTACGTGAGCACATCCTTTATAGGAACCCTGGAAGGTATACCCACGTATTGACTCCAATGGGCTATGAGACTTCTAAGCCAGGGTGATTCCCACATCTGCCTAATGCAGATCCACTCTCTTTGACCTGGGATGTTAGTGCTAGCAAGCTGTAGCTCCTCTCCTATATCCTTATAAGTAGACTGGTATGGCCTATGATAATCTCGTGAGTATCCATGTGTAGTTGAATCTAAGAAGACCGCTTAGTGGGCAGTGCAAACCCAGAGGCATTAATATATCTATACTATTTCATCCATCAAAATACACTGTCATTTATGAGTGAGATGTTAGGTATTTTAAATGTTCTTCAAGAAATACAAATATGGTGATAGTTTAGATATAAATTAAAAACTCAAAATTACTGTTCTTGAAGACTTCACTTCTTTACCGAATTAATATCTGGGAATAAAGTGTACTGAAAGTCACCCAAAATACTCAAAGGTAATGCTCCCATTTTCATTAGTTTTATTTACTATACTCAAAATGGCCCAGATGTCATGGTA
Source organism: Panthera tigris (assembly GCF_018350195.1). Classification (NCBI taxonomy): domain Eukaryota; kingdom Metazoa; phylum Chordata; class Mammalia; order Carnivora; family Felidae; genus Panthera; species Panthera tigris. Next base: position 65,829,060 of record NC_056669.1, on the reverse strand, counting down.
TATTCATGATTTCAAACACTGTCTTACTGAATAATTTTGTGCTTTCTTTTTTATGACTCCATTTTATTCAATAAATGATTCCTTAAATGTACAAACAAATCTGATTTAATCCCTATACTTTTTCCATGAGATAGAAGATAAATTCACATTATAAAAAACTTTTGTCAGGTATCTCTGGTTTTTGGTTCAGAAACTATGGCAACTGTATGCCTATGTTATTTTAGAAATGTAAATTTTAAGATTCTTTCAAGACTCTGAAGTCTAGAAGGAATATAAAACACTTGGGCAGCAGGGGGCAGCAACAGAAAGAAGTAACAGTAGACTGACCTCCACACAGCAGTTTTCATCCAAGAGAATGTCTCCTTTCTTATCTTTCAGATCTTCACCCACATAATAAGAAATTATGTTGGGTTTTAGTACAAACCAGCGTTCAGTCCAGTTTTTCCGTCTATGGCCTTTTTTCATCATGTAACCCTATGAAAGATTAAATTTTATATAAATACCTGTTCTTTTTCTTATAAGAGCTGATATCTCTTCCTGAATACATGAATATCAGTGGTTCTTGACCTCTGGAGATCATGAACCCACTGAGGATCTATGAAGGCCAGGGGCACTATACCCAGTCAAATTCATGCTAATACACGCACACAAAAGTTTACACAGAATTCTGGGCATGCAGAGACAACCCCTCTAACTCCACCCCATGCTACATACAGAGAGTAGCCTTAGGACTCCTGGTGCTAAAAACATTGTGATTTTTTAAAATTCCTTATCTTTTAGGGATACCTATTGAAATATTTATAGATAAAATGAAATATCTGGGATTTGTTTCAAGATACAGGAGAGGCAAAAGTAGGAGGGTAGGATTAACTATGTGTTGGTAGTTACTGGGGCTGGGTGAATGGTATATGAGGGTTCATTATACTATTCTGTCCATTCTGATTAACACACACACACACACACACACACACACACACACAAACCCTAACAGTGATTCTCAGCAAACTAAAACCTCAATCAATGAAAATATTAAAGTTGGCCAAATATATCTTTCAACCAATCACCTTCTGGCACCAACCTACCCTTCCTACCTGACCTCTCACTATTCTGGAGGATGAACTCCTCCAGATGAGCAGAAAGAAAAAGAACTGGACCAAGTAGTTAGGATTCTGGCTTCTACACTTGCACTTCTATACTTTCTTCCCACAAATCAGTCACAAAGGTATATAACTCATATTTTTACTTCAGCAAAATTATAATTATAGGCCAAAGCCCTTCAGGGTTGTCTGAGAATAGATGAATTTTAAATAGTAAATGTACAAGTGCTGATACCCTATAGCAGACTATTCATTATCATTATATAATATTAGCTTGACTGTATCATTTGGTTATTATACCAAGTTCTAATCATATTACTTGTTCAGCTTCCTCATCCTTGGACATTTAAGCAAAAGCTATCTCATATTGAAATTCATCTGTAGTCCAATTATCCTGCCATCCTGGTGGGCCTAGAAGTCCTCTTTGGACACAGACCATGTCTCACATCTCTTTGTAGCACCAAAAACCTATACAAATGAAACCTCAATTAATGTTTCTTGATGGGTTCAATTAGGGAAAAAGAGCAAAGACACAACTTCACCTACTGAGCAAATAAAGGACCAAAGTAAGGAAATCCCAAATTGGAATTATTATTCAGTATAATAATGTAAAAAATATGAAAGAGCCGCTAAAAAAAAAAAAAACATGTAAATTCTATTTAACAATCATTAAGCATTCCATATTTATATCAGATGCTATATAGGTCATAATCTAACAAGATAAATGCAACTTTGCTATATAAAGGTATTTACTCTAAAAATAAGGGTATTTTTCTAATTTTATAAAAATATATAGGGGTGTCAGGGTGGGTCAGTCGGCTAAGCGTCTGACTTCAGCTTGGGTCACGATCCCACAGTTTGTGAGTTCGAGCCCTGCATCAGGCTCTCTGCTGTCAGTACAGAGCCCACTTCAGATCCTCCGTCCCCCTCTCTCTCTGCCCCTACCCAGCTGGTTCTCTCTGTCTCTCAAAATAAAGAAATAAACTTAAAAAAATAATTAAAAAATTAAAATATGTAATCATATGCATACATTCATGTATAGAATCTAGTAGTAAATCCAATCAACAAGAAAGGAATAAAGAATAAAATAAAATTTACAGGAATCCCACAATCCAGGAGTAATCACTTTTAACATTTTGGTGAGCATCCTTCCAGATAGCCCTACACATATATATCACATTACATGAAAGGGATTACAATATGCTTCCTGTTCAACAACCTGTTTTTTTTTTCTCTGAACAACATGCCATGAGGATCTTTCAGATCAACAAGTATGGATGTACACGTGACATGAAAGTACTTTAAAGACAGTTTGGAAATGTGGTCATTTAAACAATTCTTTCAAAATAGCAACTTCCCAATGCTTAAGTATACTTCAAAATTGTATCAGTAATTTTTTTTTAAGCCTAATACAAGACTGGGAAAATAAGAAACTTTATTCTTGTTCTAAATCAGTATAAAGGTATAAATGACTTATACTCAAATGAAAATGTCTTATTTCAAACATGTCAAAGTCTAAAGGTAAGGAGAAACACAGTGTTCCAGGACTCTTACCTGTTTCAACACATCTAATATAAGCTCATTAAAGACTTCATTAATTGCCATGGACACCGTCTGCCGATCCATGCCTTTGCTAAACTGTCCATTTCCAATAAGTTCAATCAGTTCCCACACAGAAAGACCATCTTTACTGTCATCAAAGTTGATTTTATAATGTTCAAATTGTTCCTGTTGCCAACCTCCTCCCATAGCTTCTGTAAGTTTCTTAAGCAGGTATTCAATCTATAAAAAGAAAAATTTTTAATTATTAATTCCTAGTAAAAAAAATAATAACTTTTAAACTTAGGTATGTATCTATGTTATTTACACTGATAAGGTCAACTTAGGAAATGTTCCTTTTTAGTTTCAAAATTGTATCTTTAAAAAATCATGATATTATCAGAGGAAAGGTATAGATAAAATGCCACTAGTCCTGTATTAACCTTATAGAATAAGGACCAAAAACTGAGGGGCACCTGGGTGGCTTAGTTGGTTAAGCATCCAACTTTGGCTCAAGTCATGATCTCACAGTTCATGAATTTGAACCCCCAAGTCGAGCTCTGTGCTGACAGCTCAGAGCCTGGAGCCTACTTCAGATTCTGTGTCTCCCTCTCTCGCTGCCCCTCCCCCACTCGTGCTCTGTCTCTCTTGCTCTCTCAAAAATAAAATAAACATTACAAAAAATTTTTTTGAAGGAATCAAAAACTTACAACCCTCTAGTAGTATAGTATATTTGTATACTATAGCAGAACTAAAGCAAACTGTACACATACACTTAATTGCTGTGGTTTGACTACTCTCTGTTGGATAAATAACTTAAATATATCAGAATATCGATCTTACTGAATTAATATGCAAGTACTAATTAAATAAGCATCTCAAATTAGTATTTACAACTTAGTCCCCAATTTATAAATTTCCCACGTAAGCCAATTATTTGAAATTTATGATGCTTCCTCCCATTATAACATTGACAATGTTGGAAACAATGGCCAAATTCCTACCCTGGGCTGAAAAAGCTTATTAAATCCTGAAAAACATACCTTTGTGTAGAACAGTAGAAAATATTGCTATTCAAATAACAGCAGGTAAACAAAACAGGCAATAATACTCACTGAATGAGAAACTGCTATCTTCTGGAAAGCCTGGGTTTCCTACAATGCTATCAAATTCAACACATCCAAAAATGAATGCGTCACCTCTACCTTCCAAATGGCTTTCCCTTCTATTATTGATTTCAGCTGGGAACAACACCATTCACCCATGTCAATCCTTGTTCCCTATTCCTTTATTCCAAATCAGTGATAAAATCCTACTGTTTCACTTCCCCAGATCAGTGCTTTTCAAACTGTAGGTTATAACCCAATATAAAATCAACTTATTACATAGTTACCAGCATCTTCTTTAATTGAATGAAAGTATTTGAGTTTACTCACAATAAAGACAAATGTTTTGTGGTTAGTTTGGTGTTGTGGGTATGCCTATGTGTGCTGGTCATGAAGTAATATCTTCCTATGGGTTATAGTCAAGAGAGAATGAAAAACTTTTTCCCAGACAATTCTCAAACCCATCCCCTCCTACTCCATCTACCTTGTTCAGGCCTCCCAGTTGGTATCCTTGCCTCCAGCATTGCTCCCTTGTATCTATATTCTGCCAGAGAAATGTTTTCAAAACATAACCTGAGCCTATCACCTCTCTCTATATTTTTTTTAATGTTTATTTATTTATTTTTGAGAAAGAGAGATAGAGAGTGAGCAGGGGAGGAGCAGAGAGAGAGAGAGAGACAGAGAGAGAGAGAGAGACAGAGAGAGAGAGAGAGAGAGAGAGAGAATCCCAAGCAGGCTCTGTGCTGTCAGCAAGAACCCAATGCAGGGCTCAAACTCATGAACCGTGAGATCACGACATGAGCTGAAACCAAGCGCTGGATGCTTAACCAACTGAGCCACCCAGGCACCCCTCACCTCCCTCTTTAAATCCTGTCCTGGTTCAAAGATAAAGGCCAAGTTTTCCTGTGTCCCTTGGTGACCACCATTCCTCCCTCCCATTTACTATCTCTAACATGTCCACTATGCCCACTGCAGATTTTACACACTTCACTAATACCACAGATCAGGGGTCTCGAGCTTCTTCTGTAAAGGGTTAGGTAGTAAATATTTGAGGCTTTGTGCATTTGTATTATAAGTTACTCTTTGTCTGGGTTTGTTTGTTTTTTACAATGCTTTAAAAATGTAAGAACTCTTCTTAGCACATGGGCTAAACAAAAACAGGCTACGGGCTACATTCAGCAGTGAGCCATAGCCATAGTTTGCCAATACCTGTCATACATTATAAATTTACCCATTTAACATACTTTTTTATGCTTTTATGCCTTTCCCCACCCTGTCCTCTCTGTCTTGAATATCTCTCCTCATTTCTGCATCAAGCTAAATGGTATTCGTTCAAATTCTGTATTGTCTAGGATATTCCTATTCAAAGTGAGGTGTGAACAGCAGCATCAGCATCACCTAGGTTGTTAGAAATGAAGAACCTTGGACCCCACCAAAGACCCAAAAATCAAAATCTGCATTTTAACAAGAACCCAGGTACTTCCATATGCACATTAAAGTTTGAGAAAGCACTACTCTAGTAAAACTGCTCTGACCAACCCTAATCCAGGTTAGGTTTTTTTTTTTTTTTTTTTTTTCCCCAAAATTATTTTGAGAGAGAGAGACAGAGGATGAGCACAAGCAGGGGAGGGGAAAAGAGAGAGGAAAAGAGAGAATCCCAGGTAGGCTCCATCCTGTCAGTGCAGAACCCAATATGGGGCTTGAACCCACAAACAGTGAGATCATGACCTGAGCTGAAATGAAGAGTCAGATGCTTACCCAACCTAGCCACCCAGGCGCCCCCAGGTCAGTTGTTCTTCTATGTCACTCCACTTAGCATATTGTACTGAAATTATCTCTTAATCATTTGGATTCCCACCATTTTCTGAATTCCTTATAGACGGGACCATGTCCCACCTATCTTTGAATATCCAGAACTCAGCAGCATACCTAGAATGTGGTAAAGCTCAATTACTGTTTACTAAACTGAAATAAACTAAGCTAAGCCTTCAATTTTCTCATCTATGAAACAGGCATAATAACACTTATCATATAGAACTACTATGGGGATAAAATGAGACAAATACTGATTATTTTGCACAGTGTCTGACATGGTAGGTAGTCCATCAATGTTATTTCCTTTTGTACTGAGTGGTGCATTATTCAAACATTTAAAATGACATTTAATTTTTTTATTATTTTTTTAAATTTAAATCCAAGTTAGTTAACATGTAGTGTAATAATAATTTCAGGAATAGAATTCAGTGATTCATCACTTACATTTAACACCCAGTGCTCATCCCAACAAGCATCCTCCTTAATGCCCCTCACCCATTTAGCTCTCCCCCCACCAGCCAACACCCCACCAGCAACCCTCAATTTGTTCTCTGTATTCAAGAGTCTCTTATGGTTTGTCTCCCCCTCTGTTTTTATGTTATTTTTGCTTCCCTTCCCTTATGTTCATCTGTTTTGTATCTTAAATTCCACATATGAATGAAATCATATGGTATTTGTCTTTGTCTGACTTACACATTCTAGTTCCATCCACATTGTTGCAAATGGCAAGATTCCATTCTTTTTGATCACCAAGTAATCATCCATTGTGTATATATACCACATCTTCTTTATCCATTCATCAGTCGATGGACATTTGGGCTCTTTCCATACTTTGGCTATTGTTGATAGTGCTGCTATAAACATTGGGGTACATGTGCCCCTTCAAATCAGCACTCCTGTGTCGTTTGGTTAAATACCTAGTAGTGCAATTGCTGGATTGTAGGGTAGTTCTATTTTTAATTTTTTGAGCAATCTCCAAATTGTTTTCCAGAGCAGCTGCACCAGTTTGCATTCCCACCAGCACTGCAAAAGGGTTCCTCTTTCTCCGCATCCTTGCCAACATCTGTCATTGCCTGAGTTGCTAATTTTAGCCATTCTGACAGGTGTGAGGTGGAATCTCACTGTGGTTTTGATTTGTATTTCCCTGATGATACGTGATGTTGAGCATTTTTTCATGTGTCTGTTAGCCATCCGGATGTCGACTTTAGATAAGTGTCTATTCATGTCTTCTGCCCATTTCTTCACTGGATTATTGGTTTTTTGGGTGTTGAGTTCGATAAGTTCTTTATAAATTTTGGATACTAACCCTTTCTCCAATGTCATTTGCAAATATCTTCTCCCATTCTGTCAGCTGCCTTTTAGTTTTGCTGATTGTTTCCTTTGCTATGCAGAAGCTTTTTACCTTAATGAAGTCCCAATAGTTAATTTTTGCTTTTGTTTCTCTTGCCTTTGGAGACATGTCAAGTAAGAAGTTGCTGCAGCCAAAGTCAAAGAAGTTGTGCCTGTTTTCTCCTCTAGGATTTTGATGGCTTCCTGTGTTATGTTTAGGTCTTTCATACATTTTGAGTTTATTTTTGTGTATGGTGTAAGAAAGCAGTCATGTTCATTCTTCTGCATGTTGCTGTCCAGTTTTCCCAGCACCATGTGTTGATGAGACTGTCTTTTTCCCTTTGGATATTCTTTCCTGCTTTGTCAAAGATTAGTTGGCCATATGTTTGTGGGTCCATTTCTGGGTTCTCTGTTCTATTCCTTTGATCTATGTGTTTGTTCTTGTGCCAGTACTATACTGTCTTGATGATTACAGTTTTGTCATACAGCTTGAAGTATAGAACTATGATGCCTCCAGCTTTGGTTTTCTTTTTCAAGATTGCTTTGGCTATTTGGGGTCTTTGCTGGTTCTATACAAATTTTAGGATTGTTTGTTCTACCTCTGTGAAGAATGCTGATGTTATTTTGACAGGGATTGCTAAAATTACATTTGAGAGAGGCACCTGGGTGGCTCAGTCAGTTAAGCATCCAACTCTTGGCTTTGGCTCGAGTCATAATCCCAGGGTCTTGGGATTAAGCCCCACATCGGGCTCTGACTGAGCATGGAGACTGCTTAAGATTCATTCATTCATTCATTCATTCTCTCCCCCCCCCCCCCCGACCCTCTCTCAGGATTCCTGGGTGGCTCAGCCAGTTAAGTGTCCAACTTCAGTTCAGGTAATGATATCATGGTTTGTGAATTCGACTCCTGAAATCAGGCTCTATGCTGTCAACACCAAACCTGCTTTGAATCCTCTGTCCCCCTCTGTTTGCCCCTCCCAACCCCTCTAAAAAAAAAAAAAAACATTAAAAAAAAAAAGATTCTCTCTCTAATAAAAATAATAATACCAAAAAAATAAAAATGTAAAAATAAATAAAAGAATGCTCAATTAAATTTACCTATAATTTCCACTGCATAAAGACTCTGTAAGTATTTTGACAAATACTAGAGGAAAACACAGAAATAGTAAGTCTAACTTGTTACAGATAAGATTGTGAGTTAATTTTTCTTTCTCTCCTTTGCACTTCTACTAATTTGGCTATAAAGCTGTTTGTGAAATAACATATTTTAGCAGAAAAAGAATGCCAACAATAGCAAAAACATGCTTGCAAAGAAATGTACATCCACAAAATATCACAAAGTCAAAAAATATCAAGAGTTCTAGTAATTAAATTTGATGAGACACTATAAAGTCTTCTAATATGGAAATTATCTAATCTCCTAAATCAAGTATATAGTAAGTAGTCAACAAATATTTACTTGTTGGAGAAAAACACACTTAGGTCTTTCCTTTCCCTTGTTGGAGATATAACATCTACTGTTAAGTTTATCAGATATTATTATTTTCTTGGTTTTTAAATAGAAGTAACAAGGATCAGGGGTGCCTTTCCCTTGTTGGAGATATAACATCTACTGTTAAGTTTATCAGATATTATTATTTTCTTGGTTTTTAAATAGAAGTAACAAGGATCAGGGGTGCTCAGTCAGTTAAGGGTTTGACTTTACCTCAGGTCATGATCTCACGGTTTGTGAGTTCAAATCCCACGTCAGGCTCTGTGCTGACAGCTTGGCGCCTGGAGCCTGCTTCGGATTCTGTGTCTCCCTCTCTCTCTGCCCCTCCCCCGCTCGCATTCTGTCTCTCTCTCAAGAATAAACAAACATTAAAAAGATTTAAAAAAAAAGAAGAAGAAGAAGTAACAAGGATCAGGGCACCTGACTGGCTCAGCTGGTAGAGCATGTGACTCCTTATATCAGGGTTGTGAGTTCAAGCCCCATGCTGGGCATAGAGCTTACTTTAAAAAACAAAAACATAGGATGCCTGCATGTCTCCACTGGATGAATGTGTCTCAGTTGGTTGAACATCAGATGCTTAACTTTGGCTCAGGTCATGATCTCACAGATTGTGAGATTGAGCCCCGAGGAGGGCTCAGCACTGATAGCACAGAGCCTGCTTGGGATTCTCTCTCCCCTTTCTCTCTCTCTCTCTCTCTGTTCCTCCCCTGCTCTTGTGCATGCTCTCACGTGCTTGCGCACTCTCTCTCTCAAAATAAATAAATAAACTTTAAATAAAAATGAAAAAAAAAAAAAAACAATTTCATTTGGGCCTAGCTGGCTCAGTAATTACAGCATGTAACTTTTAATCTTGAAGTTGTAAATTCAAGCCCCAACTTGGGTATAGAGATTACTTAAAAATAAAATCTTTAAAGAAAAAAAGAAAAAGACGTAGTAACAGGGATAGTCAGTGGAGGAGAGAGAAAGAAAATGGTAAAGATGAGAGAGAAAGAAGAAAAAAGGACAGAATGTATCAAAAAAGAAAAGGAAAAAAGATTAAAGACAAGAAGAGACTAAAGAGAGACAAGAGAGAAAAAGAAAGTTAAAAAGGACATTAAGGTGAATAATTGCCCAAAGTAAAATAACTTAGAGGCATTAACATGTACAGAAGTTCAATCTCCCTAATGCAGTAAAAAGAAGGGCCCATGCTGTCTGATCACAAGGTGGGATAAAGGCAGTACAAGCACAAGTAGAAGTGTTAGTAGTAAGGCCAACAGAAGCATATGCATATGGTCACGTGGATAGGCATGACAAAATGGTGCACTGGACTGACCATTCATACTATAAATCGGGAAACAGCCTTAGCTTTTCTTCGTCTACTGTGAATATACATCCACTGTGAATATACCCAAGTCCCTCCCATTCCAAGCTTCAGTTTCTCTTGTATATCCAATGGTCTTTAATAATGTTAGTAACTGAGAGTACCTGTTAGTAGCAAACTCAGCTCTAGAGGCAGCTTCCTTGGTTCATCCTAAACCTTTATGAAGGTGCGCACTCCCAAACCCTCCTGAGTTTGTCATCCGCACCCAGCAACTGCTCAGCATTCCCAGTGATTGTCCCAAATAATCTAGACTTATTTCCTGCTGACTTTCAACACAATCATATACTTATCATTACCAAATAATTTAAGGATCTCTTAATTCATTATATTGGGCCAGGAAGAGACAAACATTCCCACTCTCAACTATTCAATTACACTAAATAATAAATCACGTGCTGCCGTGTTAGTCTCGAGTGGCCTGCATCAATTCTAAAAGCTCATTCAGTTTCAGGAAGCAGCTTACTTCCTCCTTCCAAGCAAGTTTCACCAAAAATAACAAAAGAATAAACTTTCAAGCTGCATGTGATTTTCAAGGCCTCTGGCTCCAAAAATCATGTTGTTAAAAGTTCTTTCCCTGTCATTAAAAAAGGGCCTTTACTGGTTTAACAACAATTTAGGTTTTATTTCATTCACTAAGGATCTCTTAAAACTATTTCAGTTTTGATATTTAATTGCATCAAAGCAATTCTTCCAAATAAGTCCACAACAGACACATCCTGTTTTGTTCTTGGCTCTGCGGAAAATGAATGCTAATGAAAAAAACTATACAGACACACATTTCCAGGAATATCATTTGACAAAAATTAAGGAACCATCTTAAATGGGAACATACTATTTCTTGAATTATGCATGGTGTAAGTCACTTAAACATTTATTTAATATTTTTGACACTACTTTCTGGGTCATGGGAAACTGAATCAAAATCAAACATTTATACCACTTATGTTACTCATATAACTACCACTGTTACTTATATCTTATATAGCATTAATCAAAACTAGAGAATAAAATCTCAGTTAAAAACATTCTGGACTCAAACAAAATACAAATAATCATTATGGTAGATGGATGACTGGAAACATAAAAATTACCTTAAACTTATAAAACCTAAAAACTGTTGGTAAAATTACAAATTAAACTCATATATGCACTCATGACAAATTAAGACATTACACTTCAAAATTTATTTTTAAAATTTATCTATCTTTACATTAAATTTTACTAAAACCTCTAAGTCTAAAACTAGTTCAAAATATGGGGCTTTTCTAATGTTATTAAAGTATTTAGGAAGGAAACAAAATGTAACAGAGAATGACCACCTTAAGAAATATTATGACTCTAGTATTTTCCATAAAATAGTGTGATCTTGAGTTTACAGTGCTTCATCCAAGGACAGGAGATGTGCTAAGAGCTTAATAAATACATAGCCATATTTTAACAGGAGGCTGGCTCAGCAGCCAGACAAAGCAATTCCACATAAATCTGTCCTGATGATTCTTTCTCCACATAAGTACTTCTGGCCACAGGGAAAGGATCTATAAAACTAACTCTAATTCTAAATCTAAGCAGAAGAAATGCTGAGAGAGTTAAAGATGTCAAAACAGAGTAATAAGTCCAAACAATAACATGACAAGGTATGCTGCCTGGCTATTCTAAACAGAGGCTATTCCCTTCTGGAATGAGATTAATTTGTTTAGAAACACAACCAAAGACATTCCTAACAGCCCGCAGAGCCTTGGCGGGGCTCTAGAGTACAGAAGTGGATACAGTCATGGTACACCTCAAGGCTCGTGTGGGTCCCAGTTCTTCAGGCCACCTGGAGCAGTTTCTTAGGCAGAGCAATCAGGAAGCTAGTGCTGACGGGCTCCCTTCATAGCCCATGGCTCAACAATGATTTAAAGCCAATGACAAGTCCTCCATATCAAGCAAGTGCCCCCTTGAGGAATAAGGTAAGTTTCCTTAGTTACTAAGGAAATTTCTAACGCTGAAATCAGGACAAGATCAATTTCAAGTCTACCATGAATATTTTAGTGATGGTAAGAGCCCAAACATCACAGGTAAGAGACCCACTCCACCTCCAATTCCAAAGAAAACACAAATAAACTTAGAACACTAAGCGTAACCACAAAATGTTTTAAAAGACAACACTGGAGAGGGGCGCCTGGGTGGCTCAGTTGGTTAGGCGACCGACTTTGGCTCAGGTCATGATCTCGCAATTTGTGGGTTCGAGCCCCGTGTCAGGCTCTGTGCTGACGGCTCAGAGCCTAGAGCCTGCTGCAGGTTCTGTGTCTTCCCCTCTCTCTGCCCCTCCCTTGCTCACGCTCTGTCTCTCTCTCTCTCAATAATAAATAAATGTTAAAAAAAAAATTTAAAAAAAAATAAACAAAAAAAACAAAAAACAAACAAAAAAAAAAAAGACAACACTGGAGATTTTATTAGCATAATTCTTCCAAGCAACAGCTAGGTTTTTAAAATACCACCAGAGGGTACCTGGGTGGCCCAGTTGGTTAAGCATCCAACTTCGGCTCCGGTCACGATTTCACAGTTCATGAGTTCGAGGCCCGTGTAGGGCTTTGTGATGACAGCTCAGAGACTGAAGCCTGCTTCAGATGCTGTGTCTCCCTCTCTCGGTCCCTCCCCCACTCACATTCTGTCTCTTTCTCTCTCAAAAATAAACATCAAAAACATTTTTTAGGGGCTTCTGGGTGGCTCAGTCTGCTAAGCGTCTGACTTCAGTTCAGGTCACGATCTCACAGTTCGTGGGTTCGAGCCCCGCATCGGGCTTGTGCTGACAGCTCAGAGCCTGGAGCCTGCTTCAGATTCTGTGTCTCCCTCTCTCTGCCCCTCCCCTGCTCACGCTCTGTCTCTCTCTGTCTCTCAAAAATAAAAAATAAATGTTAAAAAAATTTATTTTTATTTTTTTTAGGGTGCCTGGGCGCCTGGGTCAGTTGAGCATCCAACTTCAGTTCAGGTCATGACCTCACAGTTTGTGAGTTCAGGTCCCGCGTTGGGCTCTGCTGACAGCTCAGAACCTAGAGACTTCTTCGGATTCTGTGTCCCCCTCTCTCTCTGCCCCTCTCCTATTCATGATCTGTCTCTCTCTGTCTCTCAAAAATAAACATTAAAAAAAAATTTTTTTTTTACTTTTAAATACCATCAATACATCTTTTTCAACACCTATCAATATTCCATTCCTTCTATATGTCTCTGTATTAAGCTAGACAATTTTCATGGACAAGACTCCATAACACATTTTATTCTTCATATTCCCCCCCCCCTTTTTTTTTAACGTTTATTTATTTTTGAGACAGAGAAAGAAAGAGCATGAACGGGGGAGGGACAGAGAAGGGAGACACAGAATCGGAAGTAGGCTCCAGGCTCTGAGCCATCAGCCCAGAGCCTGACGCGGGGCTTGAACTCACGGGCCGCAAGATTGTGACCTGAGCTGAAGTCGGACGCTTAACCGACTGAGCCACCCAGGCGCCCCACTTCATATCCCCTTTAACATTGACGCACTATCATATCATTATTGTTACTAAGCACTAAAAAACTGTTCCCACCATTACATAAAACTGTGTTCTACTTGATTTCCAATGACCACCTAATTGGTAAATCCAAGGGCAACTTCTCACGTATCACCCTTTAATTTTTCTGTAGCATCTAATGCTAGTAACTACTTTTCTGCTTCTTAGAACTTTTTCTTTCTATGGCACTCATGACTCAATACTCTCCCAGTTCTCCTCCTACCTTATAGACTATTCAATTCAGCTTCCTGTACCAAAAATACTTCCTCTTCCTGTTACAGAAACAGTCCCAAGGTTCCGTCCTAAGCCCTCACTTCTCCCACAGTGGTTTCTTCCTCCTTGATCTAACCTACTCCCATAGCTTCCCCATCTCTGTCTCCAGCCCTAACTTCTCACAAACTCTAGAAGTGTAATTCCAGTTGAATACAGGACAGCTCCACAAGTATGTCCCACTTAAAATACCAATGTACCCAACCCATCATCAGACACCATATCTCCAACTTATTCATCATCCTGTCATTCACACATAGACACTATTTAGTGAGCACTCATCATGGGGCCAGACATTATGTTAAATGCTTCACATATATCAACTATTTTAGTCCTCACAAGAGTCCAATGAATGAAGTAGCTGTCCCCATTTTACAGATGGGGAAACCCAAACAAAGAGATGAATTAATCTCTTCAAAGTCACATAGTTAAAATGTGGTACAGTCAGGATTTAAAGCAGGCAGTCTGATTTCAAAGATCATGCTTTAAACAACTATACTCTATTACCTCCCAATTGCCCAGGCCTGAAACCTGCCTATAGACCTACACCAGGCACTATGAACTTTTAGTCCTGTCACCTCTAGGTCCTTCCCATCTGATCTTCTTTTCCATTCTCACTAACATCACTATACTTCAGTCCCCATATGCCACTTACCTTCTCTCAACTTCCCATCTCACATCTCTCCATATTTCATCTATTTATTTGACACTCTCTTGCTTAAAAATCATCAGTGACTCAGGGTGCCTGGGTGACTCTGTCAGTTAAACATCTAACTCATGATTTAGGCTCAGGTCATGATCTCACCACGGTTGTAGGATCAAGCTCCATATCAGGCTCTGTGCTGACTATAGAGCCCACTTGGGGTTCTCTCTCTCCCTCTCTCTCTGCCCTTGCCCCACTCTCTCTCTCTCTCAAAATAAATAAATAAATATTTTAAAAAATCATCAGTGGCTCACAGCTCCCCATTGCCTACAGGATAAAGTCAAAACTCCTTCTAGCCTCATCTACCACCATTCTTCTTCCTTCTAGCATATTCCAGTTAGACAGGGCATGTGTCATTCTTTTTGACTGCCTAGCATCGAACCCCCTTCTTACATCTTGGCAATTCCCTACCTCCAAATACAGACAATAAAAATGCAAATGGACCCTTTCCAGGACTCCTTTGCAACTATCTCATGGTACCTGACATAGGCCATACCAATTACATGTGTTATCCTCTGACTATGAACTGAAAAGTGGGCACAGAGAATTCTCTCTGGTAGCAAAAACAGTTGCAAGAAGATCAGAGTTCCCGGGCTGCACCAAATGTGCAGGGCCAGAGGTTTTCCATGGCACAAGTACAATACCCACCCCCTGGTGGCAGCAGAATTTTCCTTGTGGTTCCTCACTGGAGTGACCAGGATAGTTCCAGAATGATAGCATTCAAACCTGGTCTCAGCCATCATGACAATTCTGTGAGCTACCCAATATCCTTTTTAAAAATTCCTTTTTGGGGGCGCCTGGGTGGCTCAGTCAGTTAAGCAACTGACTTCGGCTCAGGTCGTGATCTCACGGTTTGTGAGTCCAAGCCCCGCACTGGGCTCTGTGCTTGACAACTCAGAGCCTGGAGCATGCTTTGGATTCTGTGTCTCCCTCTCTCTGCCCCTGCCCCACTCACACTCTGTCTCTCTCTCTCAAAAATAAACATTTAAAAAAATTAAAAAAAAAAAGAATATGCCCTTTGCTTTTATAATTTTGTTCACTCATATAATTTTGCCCACTGTTGCTTCCACCCAGAATTCTTCTCCATTAATCAAAATTCTTCCCATCTTTTAAGGCCCAGCACAAGTGCTAATTTCCCCATAAACTTAAGAGCTAATACTAAATGAGCACTTTCAGGGCCAGGCATTCTCCTCATCTGATCTTCACAAGAAGAGTAAGAGGTAGATACTAGCATTAGTCTTATTTTATAGTTGAGGAAACTGAAGCAAAAACAAATGAAGTATATTGCCCAAAGTCATAGAGCTAGTGAACAGTGATAGAGCTAGAAGTCAAATCCAGGAAATCTGACTCCAGACCCCTGCCCTTAACCAGGGAACAGCAAAAGCCAGTCCACAAGTCAACTCTAGCCCAGCAGCCAAATCTGGCTCATGGCATGTTTGTATATATCCATGATCTAAGAACATTTCCTGCATTTTTAAGTAGTTGGGAGGAAAAAAAAAAAATTTCATGATCCATGAACATCATACAAAATTCACATTTCAAAGTCCAGCAATATTTGAAGTACAGCAACAAACATAGTGTCTGTGGCTGCTTTCACGCCATAACAGCAGATTTAAGCAGCTGCAACAGAGACAGGATGGCCTAAAGGGCCACAAAGCCTCAAATATTTATTGTTTGGCCCTTTATGGAAAAAATTTAAGACCTTACTTTTAACTACTACATTGCCTGTTAAAAAGCTTTCCTTGATCCCTTACTTCCCCCAAGCTAGAATAAATCTATCCCTTCTCTGTATTTGTATGCCCTTTGCATCTCTCTTGTAACAGGTAGTCTATTTTGCTTTAAATTACATTTGACTTATTTTTTTCCTTGAGCAGACTACAAACTCCTTGAAGGCAGGAAGTAATCTTTTGCACTTTGCATTACTCTTGGTGCCTTTCCTATTGTTGGCAGTCAATAAATGCTTGCTGGCTTTAAATAAAATTTTGTAGTGTGCACTTTTAAACAGATTTTCCTAACATGAATATGAATCACAGAAATCACAGACTAGACTCTGTATTGGCAGGATGGGTAACAATAGGCCTCAATCACTGCTGATAGCTATCTAAATTGGTACAACCTTTCCAAAGGGTAATTCTACCTGTTCATCAAATACCTTGAAAGTGTGTTTTGGGGGTGCCTGGGTGGTTCAGTTGGGTAAGCATCCAACTTTGGCTCAGGTCATGATCGCGCAGTTCGTGAGTTCGAGTCTCACGCCAGGCTCTGTGCTGACAGCTCAGAGCCTAGAGCCTGCTTCGGATTCTGTGTCTCCCTCTCTCAAAAATAGACATTAAAAAAAAATTTTTTTAAGTGTGTTTTTTAGGACTCAGAGTTCCACTGTTGGAAATCTGTCCTAAGGAAATAAACAGACTTACATGCAAAAATGCAATAATAGTGGTCATAGGAGTTAACACATTTACTGAGTACATATTACATACCAGATATTGAGCTAAGTCCTTTAAATGCAGAACCTCTATTTAGCCCTATTTTATTTTTTAAAGATTTTTAATTTTTGTTTTGTTTTGTTTTTGAGAGAAAGCAGGGGATGGGCAGAGAGAGAGAGGGAAAGAATACCAAGCAGGCTCTGTGCCGTCAGCACAGAACCCCATGCAGGGTTCAATCTCATGAATTGTGAGATCATGACCTGAGACGAAATCAAGAGTCAGACGCTTAACCAAACCGAGCCACCCAGGTGCCCCAGCGCTATTTTATAGATAGGAAATTAAATCTCAAGAGGTTAAATAATTTGTCAAAAGTTAAGGAATGACAGGTTATTGTTTTGTTTTTGTTTTTGTTTTTAGGGGAGAACTATAGCTAATTGTAATTCTTCATTAGTCTTTTTATATTTATTACTGTAATAAGCATGTATTACATATATAATTTTTTAAGGCAGTAAGATAGCACAGAAACCTTACTCCTGTATTTTTTTTTTTACCTTTGGAAGCTAGGGAAAATAAGTCAGAACAGAACAAGCAAAATATTCTTTTTCATTTACTTTGGAAAGAACAATAAAAAGTCACCGTCCTGGACTTTGAAACAAGAACAGTATTTCCTCACATAAAAACAGCCTTGAGAACAACATTGTGGATCATATGTGTTTCCCAGATAACATCACTCAGCCAATTTTGCCCTGCTTTCCTAAAATGCCATACTAGTTTTGCCAATATGTAAGGAAACAAAAAATTATGTTGTGACTTGTACTGAATAAAAATTCTTTGGATATGAGGATGGATTCATCCATAACTATAGCAATTTGGAGAGGAAAAGTCCCACCCTATCTACAAATCTCCAGGGGTTATTACATGACCCCAAATCACTAAGTCTTGGACTTTCTTGAATTCAAGCTGTTTTGCCTCTGGTCCAAAAACACTAGTCCAAGATCTCCCTCTGTATCTACACAATTTGAATTAAAACAATACTTCCAAGCTAGATCTATTAAATGCTATGATGGCCATGTAAGAACTTCCCAGAGCCACACCTTACCTCTTCTGGCACAATAATTAATGGATACTTGTCCTCAGATAAAAAGTTGAAAATAACCCATACTTTAAATGCATCTTCTTCTGTAATGAGCAAGGGGCTCTTGGTGAGGTTTTTTTTGACACAGAGGGTCCAACACATCCTATTGAACTCAATCTTGTCAAAGTTGTCTTGGACCTAAAAAAGAATGAGTTAAAATTTCAATGAAAAATATCCAATGAAGGAGGAAAAATTCCAAAATAAGCAGAATATAAGCCAAGTAAAACAGATACAGGCTTCCATTCTAATCGATCCAATTAACTAATAATGCAATTAATGAATAGACATTTTCTATTTTTTTTTTTAACGTTTATTTATTTTTGAGACAGGGAGAGGCACAGCATGAACAGGGGAGGGTCAGAGAGAGGGAGACACAGAATCTGAAACAGGCTCCGGGCTCTGAGCTGTCAGCACAGAGCCCGACGCAGGGCTAGAACTCATGGACTGTGTGATCATGACCTGAGCCGAAGTCAGCCGCTTAACCGACTGAGCCACCCAGGCGCCCCAACATTTTCTAATTTCATTTGCTTGTGTACCACACTTTCAAAGGCCCAATTAAGAACGTTATAGTTAGCCTGACACTAAAGCAATATCTATCTGCCCATATCACTCACTTGGCACATAAAATACTAGCTTGTTGAATAGTTATTTTTTCACATGTACACACTATCTTCTAAATAAAACTACCAACCCTGGTACAGAGGAGTGGAGAGTGTCAATTACTCAGTATGAGCCACATACTGATATCTCATCTTTACCCATATAGTCAAAGAAGATATTTTTTTTTTTTGGAAAAAACTTAAACTGAAATTCTAAAAAGACAGCCTGCCCTTCAGTCATTCAATCATGCAATCAACATTCCCTCAGGATCTACTATAAGCCAAGTACTATGTTACAAATTAAGGATATAAAGATGAAGAAGAACTTGGTCTCTGCTCACAAAACATTCACGTTTATTAGGGAAAACAGATATGCAAATAGACAAATTCTAATATAACACCCTGTGTAATTCAATAGTTTTTCACTCATTCAAAAGATAAAATTTAGATAGTAATTACGATCTGCCAGAGACAATGCAAAGATACTTAATGTAGTAGTAGCCCATGTCTCCAAGGAATGCCAAGACAATTACAATACAGTGTGATAAGTACTATAATAGAAATAAGCAGAGGGTTCTGTGGGAACACTGAGGAGCTAACCCATCTTAAGAACTAGGGGAAGATTTGCAGAAAAAGTAACATGACAACAGAGTGCAATTCAAAGGATCATTAAAAGTCAGTGTATAGTCACTATGGAAAACCGTATGCAGGATCCTCAAAAAATTAAAAATAGGACTGCCATACAATCCAGCAATTCCACTTCTGGAAATATAATAATATATATATTATAATATACATAATAATAATCCAACGGTAACAAAAACACTAACTCAGGTAAATATCTGTACTCCCATGTTCACAGCAACATTATTTTCAATAGCCCAGACATGGGCTATTTTCCAGATATGGAATTTTTCAATATTTCATATTTTCCAGATATGGAATTTATCAATATTTTCCAGACATGGAAACAACCTAAGTATCCATTGATAGATGAATGGATAAAGAAATTGTAATACACACACACACACACACACACACACACACACACACACATATATATATAATGGAATATTATTTAGCCATAAAAAATAAGGAAATCCTACAATTTGCAACAACACGGATGGAACTTGAAGGCACTACGCTAAGTGAAATAAGTCAGAGAAAGACAAATATTGTATGATCTCACTTGTATGTGGAATCTAAAAAAAAAAAAAAAAAAACAACTCATAGAAAAAGAGATCAGACTTGTGGTTACCAGAAGCAGGTGGTGGGGGGAGGGAGAACTGGAATAAGGTGGTCTAAAGATACAAACTTCCAGTTATAAAATAAACAAGTACAAGGGAGGTAATATACAACATAATGACTATAGCTAACACTGCTGTATGACATAGAAAAGTTGTTAAGGATATAATACATCCTAAGAGTTCTCACCATAAGGAGAAAATGTTTCCCCTTTATTTTTTTCTTCCTTCTTTTCTTTTTATTGTATGTGTATGAAATGATGGATGTTAGCTGAACCTATTATGGTAATTATTTCACAATATATGTAAATCAAACCATCCTGTGAGGCTTAAAGTTATTCTGTGATGCAAGTTAATTATTTCTCAATAAAACTGGGGGAAAACAAAATGCAAACAGTTCAAGAATGGGGTAAGGAGAGTTCTAGGTAGAACAATGTGAGAAAGCCCAGAGGTGGAGACAACCATGGTCAGTTCAGAAGTATTGTATAAGTTTAATGTGAATGGAGCACTTGGTGCTAAAGAGTGGTATGATTCAAGGCTATTTCGTAAGTGCAAATAACAGAAAACACCCTGGGTTCCTTTAAACAGAAAAAGAATTCATCGAAAAAACAATGGGTAACCTCAAAGATCCAACACAAGGGATGGAAAATCTAGGCTCTGAAACTAAGTCATTACCGATGTAGGCTAGTCAGTCCAAACCACAGCTGAAACTATGCATGGTAAGAGTATAGTACAGACACCGCTGCCAATGTAACAAGAGGCCATCACTGCTGCCACTGACCCAGTCTTTGATCCTCTGTGTCACTCACGAGTGTCTGAACTTTTCAATATCTGAGATGTGAGACAGGTCCTTCCCCCACCAAGGCACTGTGCAATTTCCCAAACATAAGAGTTCAGATACTGGGCAGACAAAAAATGATAAGTGACCACTGCATGGGGCACAGCTAAAGATGAGGCGCGAGAGAGAGGTGAAGGCCAGATCATAAAGAGCCTTATAATCCATATTAAGGAGTTAGGATTTATCTGTACTGAAAGAGTGGATAGGAGCACCATATACAGCCTGCATTTTAAAAGCCATATTCTGGGACAATAAGTAAGATGTACTAAAGAAGGCAGAGTGGCTGGCAGGACAATATGTGCAAAGCATTTCTGTTTGGAGAGATAGAAACAAAGCGTTATGTGTACCAGAAGGAAGAAGTCACTAGCTGACTACACGGAGAAATTTCTCTGGATCCCTAACTAGGACATGTGGTTGGCACACCAGTTCCCCAGGAGTAGGACGATATCCTTTGTGCTCTGCCTGCAGTACCCTGTCTCAGTCTGACACCATTTCTCACACCACAATCATACACAATTGATCCCTTGAAGGGAAAGCAGTAGTTGCTGCTGCAGCATCTTTTTTTTTTTCCTTTTTCTTTTTTAACACCATTTATGAGGACTTAGCATATGCTTGGCATTTTATATGCAGTTGCTTACTTAAACTTGCTATTAGCCTTGTAAGGCTAAATATTGCCCCTATTTTACAGATCAGGAAATAGAGGTTCAGAAATATTGAGTACTTTTACCAAGTTCACATGGCTTATAAATATCAGGAAACAGAAGTTCAGAAAAATTGAATACCAAGTTCATGTAGCTGGTAAATATCAAAACTAGCATTTAAATCAAGGTTCAAATGCTGTCTCTTTCCACTATGCTAAACTGCTTATAGAACTCAATAGATGGAGGACATCTATATAATGTAAGACACCTCTATAGGACTAGTTTCACAGGCCACCACCATCAACTCTATCCACCTGCACCCCTAAAAAACACTAAGGGGAAATGACATGTACACAAAAGCATATAGGCTTACCTGAGGAACAAGAAGTGATTCTATGTGGATTATGTGACGAATTATAGGATTCCTGAGGGGGAGTGCCTAGATTTATGGCTAGAAAAGCAAACATAGACCAAATCACAAACAGCTTCATAATTTTAAGAAATAGTCCATAAGAAACTCCCAATTGAAGGGTTTTAGAGCAGAGAATGAGTAGGTCATCTACTGCTCAGATTAGTACTTTACAGAAAAGATGGTATTTGAAGCGGATCTTGAAGTATATTGAAGAGTATGAGGATAAGTAACACAAAAGACAGGAGAAGAAATAGCATGAGCAAAGGTATGGCAGAAACATCACACCAACCAAGTCTGGGGAACAGATACAGGATGAAGGAGACAAAAGCAAGACAGAAGGAAAGATAAAGTTTTCAATTATGAGCATCTTCAACTTGAAGGTCTAGTAAGACATTCAGATGGAGGTGTCCAAAGACAAAGAAGTGGAACTGTAGCAAATGAGGAGAGGCAGACTTGTCAGTCAACTGCCTGCTGATGATGACTGAAGCCATGATGGTCAAATGAGATCACTGACAGAAAACATAAATCAAGAAAAGAGATGGGATCAAAAAACAGAACATCAGGGGATACAGACATTACAAAACTAGAGGAGGAAGAGGAATTATGATGACCGAAAGAACAAAGTGGCAGGAGAACCACAAAGATATGAAAATTGAGTGAGGAAACAGTTAAGGAAGTTTGATCAACAGTGCCATGCTACAGAGATTAAAAAGGAGTTAAGAACAGACCACTGGTTTTCCAATTTAGGGGTTACTAGTTACCTTCAAGAGAGTCAAGAAGTTTGGGTAAAAATCAGATTGCAATGGCATTAGAAACCAAACAAATTTTCTGGGGCGCCTGGGTGGCTCAGTCGGTTAAGCGGCCAACTTCGGCACAGGTCATGATCTCGCGGTCCATGAGTTCGAGCCCCGCGTCGGGCTCTGTGCTGATGGCTCAGAGCCTGGAGCCTGCTTCCGATTCTGTGTCTCCCTCTCTCTCTGACCCTCCCCCGTTCATGCTCTGTCTCTCTCTGTCTCAAAAATAAATAAACGTTAAAAAAAAATTTTTTTTAAAAATTATATTACTTAATTTTAATAAGTTGTCTGTTGGCTTATTCCTTCTCTAAAATATAATGGCACTATTCTTTAGTTTAGTCATGCTCAATGGTAAAAGCATACTAAATGATGGCATTTACATCTTTTTAAAAAAATACAAAATGAGATCATGTATGAAAAGCTCACAGCTAACATCATACTCAACAGTGAAAAACAGTTTTTCCTCTAAGATCAGAACAAGGCAAGGATGCCCACTCTCACCACTTCTATTCAACACAATACTGGAAGTCTTAGCCAGAGCAATTAAACAAAAAAAGGAAAAAAGAAATATAAAGCATCCAAATTAGAACCGAAAAAGTAAAATTATCTGCCAATAACGTGCTCTTTCTTTTATGTAGAAAACTCTAAAGATTCCACAAAGAAAACCTTTTAGAACTAATAAATTTGGCAAAGTTGCAGAACACTCAGAAATCAGTTGGCAAAGTTGCAGGATACTCAAAAATCAGTTGTGTTTCAATACACTAACAATAAACAATCTAAAAAAGAAAATTTTAAAGTCCCATTTAGTAGAGCATCAAAAAGAATTAAATACTTAGGAATAAACTTAACCAAGAAGGCAAAAGACTTATACATTGCAAACTACAAAATGTTACTGAAAAAAATTAAAAATGATATAAATAAATGGAAAGACCTCCAGTGTTGATGGGCTGGAAGACTTAATATTGTTAAAACGTCCATACTACCCAAAGCAATGTACAGATTCCGTTCAATCCCCATCAAAATCTCTGTGGCATTTTTTTTTTTTTTTTTTTTTTTTGCAGGAACAGAAAACATCATCCTGAAATTCATATGGAATCTCAAAGGACCATGAATAGCCAAAATAATCTTAAGAAGAACAAAACTGGATGGAGCGCCTGGGTGGCGCAGTCGGTTAAGCGTCCGACTTCAGCCAGGTCACGATCTCGCGGTCTGTGAGTTCGAGCCCCGCGTCAGGCTCTGGGCTGATGGCTCGGAGCCTGGAGCCTGTTTCCGATTCTGTGTCTCCCTCTCTCTCTGCCCCTCCCCCGTTCATGCTCTGTCTCTCTCTGTCCCAAAAATAAATTAAAAAAAAAAAAAAAAAAAAAAAAAAAAAAGAAAGAAGAACAAAACTGGAGGCTTTATACTTCCTAATTTCAAAACATATTACAAAGCTACAGTAATCGAAACAGTATGTATGGTACTTAGCATAAAGAGAGATATATAGACCAACAAAACAGAGAGCCCAGAAATAAACCCTTATATATGTGGTCAAATGATCTTTAACAAGGATGCCAAGACTACACATTGAGGAAAAGATAGTCTCTTCAACAAATGGTGCTAGGAAAACTGAATATCCATACGCAGAAGAAAATGGACCCTTACCTTACACCATATATAAAAATTAATGCAAAAGGGAGTAAAAATCTAAATGTAAGACCTAAAACTATAAAACTAGAAGAAAACTAGGGGAAGAGCTTCATGACATTGGAATACACAATGTTCTCTTAGATAGGACATTAAAAGCCACAGGCAACAAAGCAAAAATAGAGAATCAACTACATCAAACTTAAAAACTTCTGCATACAATGACAACAATCAACAGAGTTGTACGATGGTGAACCAGTCCTTGCTACCCCAGAAGTTACACTCTAAGAGGCATATCAGGTATCAAAAAATAGAGCAACAAAACAACCATCTATATGATGAAAATGTGCTAAATGCTACAATGGGAGAACACATTACAGAGCAGCAGGTTAGCTCTGGGAAGGGCAGGGTGCAACCTGGAGAACCCTCCCTGAGGAAGTGACGATCAAGCTGAGACCTAAAAGATGAACAGGAGTTAGATGCATGTTCTGGGTAGAGGAAGCCTTACAGCAGAGGAGGCAACATGTCTGAAGGCTCTGTGGCAGGAACGGTCTTGGTAATATGAGGAACAGAGAGAAGGCCAACATAACTGCAGAGAAGGGGACAATAAGGGGAGAGGAAGAAAAGGAGGGCAGAGAGGTTGGCAGAGGCCAAATCAAACATGGCCCTGTACACCATGATAAGGATGTTGCACTTTACCTAAAAACAACAGCAAACTATTGAAGGGTATAGGTTCAATATCAAGTGCTTGCTAAATTAAAATAGATCTATAAATTGAGAGCATCACAAGGTCTGTTCTACCTACAAAAGATTTAGGAATCTATGATTCCATACTCTACCCCATCTAAGATTGCAAACTGTGCTCCAAAATCCCAGTTTATATCATACATAATAAATTGCCTCACACCTTTTGGAAAACTAATAATGGCTGCCAATGGTTTCAGGGTGTCCAAATGGAAGATAATATCTTAGAAAGAAATATGTAGAGTTGTTCTTATTTTCTTTTTTTTTTTTTTTAATTTTTTTAACGTTTATTTATTTTTGAGACAGAGAGAGACAGAGCATGAACAGGGGAGGGTCAGAGAGAGGGAGACACAGAATCTGAAACAGGCTTCAGGCTCTGAGCTGTCAGCACAGAGCCCGATGCGGGGCTCGAACTCACGGACCGCGAGATCATGACCTGTGCCGAAGTTGGCCGCTTAACCGACTGAGCCACCCAGGCACCCCTTTATTTTCAACATATATATTTCTTTTCACTAAAATCCATACAAGATAGCAATACTATTTATAGATCTTAATTCTGACTCAAAGTTCTGAAAGTATTTACAAAACTAAAATCACGTGTTCTCTAAACTAGAATTTTCATCCAAACCAGCTAAAGACTAAAGTTCCTATGGCACAGAGTCAGTTCTCAGAAGACAGGGAAATTGGCCAATTTGATGCTTTAGACATTGGTTGGAGAATATGTTTTCTCAGAAAGCATTCATACTCTTCAATCAATAATTCTACTTCAAATAATCTACCCCAAAAAGGGAATCAGAGTCAGATAAAGATTTACGTAGGATAGCACTATTATTTATAAAAGTGGAAAAAAAAATAAAAATAAAATATAAGCCCACCAAAAAGGGAATCGTTATAAAGTCATGGTACAAAACGATTATACAGTCACTTAGTAGCTGGGTAACCTTAGACAAGCAACTTAACCCAAAGCCCAGTCCTTCTTTAAAATGGTATTAATGATGGTACTTAACCCATGGAGTTAATATAAAGAATTAATTAGAACATTTGTTTAAAATATTTAGCATAGTTTCTGATACATAGTAAACTCTAAATAAATGTTACCACTTTATCTTTATATTCATGTTTTCAAAAAATTTAATGGCATGGAAAAGGCAATATTTATGTCTTCAATATGATCCAAATTTGAAAAACAATATATACAAAGACAGCTAAAAAAAACAGACTTAAAGCAAACAGATCAAAATGATAGTGACTGCCTTTAGATGGTAAGGTTATGGATGATATATGTTTTCTTAATAAATTCCTCTTTTTTCTTAATTTCTAACAATAACCTGTGTTTCCTTTACAATTAAAGAAACTGCTTTTATTATAATATTTCACGTTAATCATCAGGAAGATTCAAATCAAAACACAGTAAGATACCATACTTCATACTTACTAGGATGGCTAAAATCAAAATGATAGGAAATAACAAGCACTGTGAGGATATGAAGAAATTGGAACCCTCATACATTGCTGGTAGGAAAGTAAAATGTGCGTCTGCTTTGGAAAACAGTTTTATAGTTCCCCAAAACGTTAAACATAGAGTTGCCGGAGGGCCTGGCTGGCTCAGTTGGTGGAGCATGCAACTCTTGATCTCAGGGTTATGAGTTCAAGCCCCACAAGGGGCATCAAGCTTACTTAAAATAAATAAATAAAATAAACATAGAGTTGCCATATGACCCAAGAATTCCATTCCTAGGTAGTATACTCATGGGTTAAATACCATCATCATCCAATTTAAAGAGAATTGAAAATGTATATCCACACAAAAACCTGAACATGAACACTCCCAGCAAATTTACAATAACCAAAAAGTGGAAACAACACAAAGATCCATAACCGAATAAATGTGCAAACAAAAGGTAGTATAATTATAATGAAATATTCAGCCATCAAAAGGAATGAAATGCCATCACATGCTACAATGTAGATGAATTTGAAGACATTATGCTAAATGAAAGAAGGCAGACACTAAAGGCCTTATATTATAGGAGTCCAGAATAGGCAAATCCATAGAGACAGAAAGTAGATTAGTGGTTTCCTAAGAGTGTGGGGAAGGAGAGAGTGAGTGCTAATGGGTACGGTTTTCTTGAAGGAAGGTGGGGGAAATATTGTAAAATTGGCTGTGATGATGGCTGCACAAAAAATGTGACTATACCAAGAACCACTGAATTGCACACTTTAAATACTTAAATTGCATGGCATGCGAATACTCAATAAGACTGGTTATTTGAAAAAAAAAATTATTTAAATTATATCACTCTTAGACTTGTATTGCTGGCCACAGTACTCAAGGGCATAAAGTCATCCATAGTTTTTATCATTTAACCTCTTTATTCACTCAGAAGTTTTTAGTGCTGTATAACTTCACTAATATGATGAAAATGTAGAGTCCAACTTGGCCATTGTGCCAAAATAATCCTATAAACTTTCAAGCAACAATGAAAGAAGAAATAACATGGCTAAAGGACAGTTAAGAAGAATTGCCCAAAAACATAGTCTTGGGTTTTTAAGAGCAATATGACTTCCTATTAAATGATAGTTGTTAGGCACACATTTGAAGACATTTTGATTGCTGAAGGTATATTCATTCAAGTAACAGAAAACTGAAACCTCATTTTATGGAAGAACTGTAACTGACATGAACAGCAAGCATCTGATGTCAGCCTAGGAAAACAATGCAGAGGCTACTAACCTCTAGAGAAGGGACATTGTATTGAACTGAAAGGTTTCTTTTTTTCTTTTATATGTACATATGTTTCCCAAAAGCCAAAGGCCAAAAAAGAAAAGGATTATGGTAGAAAAGCAGCAGATTCCCCAATAAGGACTTGGTATCTTCCCAAAGGATTACTGGTTTAAATCATAATAGCCCAGATCAACCTTTAATATGCGGAATCAGGGAAAAGAATTGACAATGATTGAACCCAAAAGCCTAACAGGCTATTAAATCTCATGCAAGAATTAGGTTGCCACATAAATATGCTAAAGCAGACTAGCTTTTGATGTAGTCTATTGGGGATCAGTAGTAAAAAGGTAACAATATACTGCTTTCTTCAATTATTCACTGTCAGATAATCCAGGTATAATGTCTCTTTGCAAAAAGAAAGAGGAGAAAGTTCACAAAAACACTCTTCCTAGATGTTTATAGAATTCCATTCTTTATTAAAGAAGGAATTTAACAAACAAGCAAAAAAATTAAAAAGCCAACACTCAGGGAAGGCAAAATATCTGATATGAGAACATAAGCATATTAATCATTCGATGTCTCAGAAAAGCTGAAAATCAATTCTATCAATGTGAAGAACAGGAAGGATAATCTCTGAAGAAGTAAATACAGAAATCAAATGGAAAAATTACTTTTTAGAAAGTGAATTTCAACATAATTTATCTCTTGGTCCCAACCCCTTCAGAATAATTCTAGGCAAAGGCAGAAAACCTCTAAAACAACCTGGGGGAAAACTGAGAAGAATGAACACTAAAGAACACCAGATACTAATCAATCACAAGAAAAGAATCATCTTAAAAACACTTAAGGGGGCGCCTGGCTGCCTCAGTCGGTAGAACATGCAACTCTTGATCTCAGAGATGTGAGTTCAAGTCCCATGTTGGGTGTAGAGATTACTTAAAAATAAAATAAAATTGGGGTGCCTGGGTGGCTCAGTTAAGAGAAATTAAATGGCTCAGGTCTAAAATCTATCTAACCCCTGGGGCTCCTGGGTGGCTCAGTCAGTTAAGCATCTGACTCTTGATCGCTGTCAGGTCATGATCTCACAGTTCATGTGTTCGAGCCCCCCACTGGGATCTGCGAGAATGGTGCGGAGCCTGCTGGGGATTCTGTCTCTCCATCTCTCTGTTCCTCCCCCACTTTTGCTAAGACTCTCTTTCTCTCAAAATAAATAAATAAACTTTAAAAAAAATCTATCTAACCCTTATCAGTTAGGCAACATTATGCTCTGTTTCCTCCTGAGCTAATTGGAAAGAAGTCCAATTATGCATTGCAGGATTAACATGAGGATCAAATGAGATAGTATACATGTGTGTGTCATACACATATGTATATGACACAGACATATATATCACATCTTGCAAATGTTTGATCATTACTTTATATCTTCTTTGCATAACTGATGACCATCTCTACGTTTTATGTTAACATTCTCCAGTTATTATTGGCATTTTTTCAACAAACTTTCAAAACAAGGCAATAATCTTTGCTCAATTTAAACCCACACCATGGAAACCCTGGCTGCTTTACTTGGACTGAAGGTCTGCCAAAATTCCACTCCAGGTGGCTAAGCAATAATAAACAAGAACTTACTGTTTCATCACATCCTCACTCATTTTGTGAATAAGTTTTTCTCCAAATTTAGTGGCTAATTTTGAACTTTTAAAATACTGCTATATTTTCTCCCCCAGTTAAAAAACTTTAAAAAACCTAAATATGGGTGCCTGGGTGGCTCAGTTGGTTAAGCATCTGACTCTTAATTTCAGCTCAGGTCATGATCTCACGGTCCTGAGATCAAGATTAGGATTCTCACTCTCCCTCCCCATCTGCCCCTCCCCTGCTCCTGCTAGCTCAAAAATAAGTCAATAAAATACCTAAATACCAAAACAAAAAACATTTTAAAACTTAAAATTCAAGATATTTAAAGAAAGTTACACCAACGAGAAAAAAATGCAGTATTAAGAGTACAGCATTTCAAGATATGAAACCATGTTTCTCTATCCATTCACCCACCCCACACAAATTCTAGCGCTGAAAAGGCAATTTTCAGATTTCTGAGAATGTCCCAATGTTCTATTTATTTTTATTTTATTTTTTCATTTTAGAGAGCACGCACAAGCAGAGATCATGACCTGAGCCGAAATCAAGAGTTGGACACTCAACTGACTTAGCCACCCAGGCACCACTGTTCTATATTTTAATAACGGACATAATTTTTAAGATTAAACACATGCACACAGCAGGTCATCAAACATTTGCAGAATTTAAGACATATTTACTGGGGCACCTGGGTGGCTCAGTCAGCTGAGCATCCAACTTGATTGAGTTCAGGTCATGATCTCCATCTTGCAGTTTGTGAATTTGAGCCCCACATCAGGCTTGCTGCTGTCAGCCTGTCAGCACAAAGCCTGCTTCTGATTCTCTGTCCTCCTCTCTCCCCCTCTCCTGCTTGCACTCTCTCAAAAATAAATAAACATTTTTTTAAAAGACATATTTACTTATAATACAACTACAGACCATAAATGAGCCACCTGATCAATGAATAGAACAGCAGCCAGGAAAAAACTCCAGAAAATAGTACAGCATCATACTATGAAGTTTTAATCAGTTTCTGTACAATTTGATTAAAAGATTTTTTATTGAGATATAATTCACATACCATAAAATTTGTACTTTAAGGTATGCAATTTGGTAGTTTTTAATATATTCACAAAGGTTTGCAACCATCATCACTACCTAACTCTGGAACATTTTCATCATCCCAAAAAGAAACCCCAAGCCCATTAATAGTTACTCTCCATTCCCACCTCCCATCAGCATCTGTCAACCACTAATCTACATTGTATCTCCATGTGTTTGCCTGTTTTGGACACATGATATAAATGGAATCACATAATTTGTAGCTTTTGTGAGTTTGATTAAATCTTATATTTCATTATGATGTGGTTTCTCTTTTTTCCTAATTACTAGGCATGATCAAAGCAATGTTACCATCTTTTCAGGAGAAATACTTTAAAAACGTAACACAAATACACATAAAACAAACACACAAAGAGCAGAAAATTGTATTGTGAGGCTGATATGGAATAACAGATACAGGTACAATGAACACTACATAAATGAACACACTGTAATCTTGACAACCTTTGCTATAAAATTTCTGAAAAACATGTAATTTTAAAAAGAATCCTCACCAACATTTTAGCATTTTCCAAACTACTAGTTTAACTTATTACCATAAATTTTAATTACTGCACTTTACTATTATGAAAAAACACTAAACTATAAAAAATGTATACAGCAATAACAATCCAAAGAAGTCACAGAAACAAATATGCAAATAGTTGTGATATTTAGGTGATGGGAAAATACAGTTTTTAAATGTTTTTAAGTTTGTTGTTTGTTTAAGTAATCTCTATACCCAATGTGGGGCTCTAACCCCTGACCCCAAGATCAAGAGTCACATACTCCTCTCAGTCAGCCAGGCACCCCTAAACATACTTTATTTTTAGTTTAAACGTATTATCACTGTCACTTTTTGAAAGACATTTTTAAGGGCACCTGGGTGGCTCAGTCAGCTAAGCATTCGACTTTGGGTCAGGTCATGATTTAACAGTTCATGAGATCGAGCCTCATGTCAGGCTCTGTGCTAACAGCTCAGAGCCTGGAGCCTGCTTCAGATTCTGTGTCTCTCTCTGCCCCTCCTCCACTCATGCTGTCTCTCACTCTCGCTCTCTCTCTGTCTCAAAAATAAATAAACATTTAAAAACGGGCATTTTTAAAATACATCCAAAACTTTTCAGGCTTGATGTTATAAATAGGCAAAAGCAGGAATTTCTCAACTGTTCATGTGAATATATGACTACTTCCATATCTAAACTAAATATATACAATATGGAAAAAGATGACACTAATATACTGTTCAATTATAAAAAATAATTTGAAGAACTATATGTATAGCATCTTAGCCATATGGAAACAAAACACTATCACTTATATAGGTGTGTTTGCATGTATATATTTAAAAGATATTCACCAAACTGTTAACAGTGGTTACTCCTGGAGAATGAGTCTAAAAAGAGTAAAGGGACATTCACTTTTTATTTCACATATTTTTGTATTAACTGCCTATTTAATAATAAGAATATGCTACCTTTCATAATTTTTTAATCACTAATATTTTAATTACTTGAAGGTGCCAACAGTTTATTTTCTTCTAAAAAGAAATCAAAGTACATTAATTCACCACCTTATGCCAATTTTCTTTTTTGAGAGAGAGAGTAAAGAGGGGCAGAGGGAGAGAGAGAGAGTGAGAATCTTAAGCAGGCTCCATGCCCACTCAGCACAAGTCCGACATGGGTCTCGATCTCACAATCAGGTCTCGATCTCATGATTGGGTCTAAATCTCACAACTGTGGCATCATAACCCGAGCCAATATCAAGAGTCAGACATTTAATTGACTGAGCCACCCAGGCACCCCTTTTTGTGTCAGTTTTTAATTACCCAAACCAAGGGAAAAATTGAACATGGCAGCAAATGCCAATAGGTTATATTTGGCTTCCAAATATATAATAGGTTTTTGTAGATCTTCACTCATAATATACCCCACAAGAAGCACCTGAGTGGCACCCTGAAAATCTATGATGAAAACTTGGCTGTACAATAGCTATTTAGTAAAGATAATTAACATCACCTTTAGTATTCACAGTTTACCCTAACATACCCATTCTTTAACAATCATTGCCAATACATGTGGAACCAGAAGTTAACAGCACTCTGAGAGAAGACAGTTACACAGACTAATAGAAAATACAGGTAGCTCTTAATTTCAAAAAAATGAACCAAGCTGGAAAACATCAAACCAAGTTTTAGAAGAGAGGGGAAGAAGAAGAAATAGGAAGCAATATCTCACATTCTTTCTTTCCTTTCTGATTTATCTCATGATGGCTCAAACCTGAACTCTTCAGTGAACTCACCAAAAAGGGGTTCTAGGACCCACTTGAAATGTGCAAATCAAACAGGAAGAATCAAACAGGAAGACATTAGAAGCATACCTTTTCCAAAATGAACTTGTTTAAATACGGCATGTAGCCCTGATTGGAGACGGGCCCCTCATCATCATCCCTGAAGTGCTCTTCAAGGGCAACAGGGTCATGTGGAACCTTCAGCACCGTGCACAGGTTATGAGAAAGGACCTATGGCAGAAAGAAAGTTGTTTAAAGGCATCCACTTCCCAGCACATGGCAGCTTCACTGAACACAATGGCTCAGTGTGTGTTGGTCCTGACCTAGGGAGAGAAAAATGGAGAATAAGCCAGCAAGTATCGGGTGAGTACTTCTTGGCTGCCAGCTCCTCACTTGTCTGTTACCTCATTCCCTCCCCAGTGTTGGTTCACTGCAAACAAGTCTCTGTTACATACCGACAATGAGCCGGCTCCAAGCAAGATCTGTGACTATACATGGGAATAAAAGGCACAGCATAGGGAATACAGTCAATGATATTGTAATAGCACTGTATGGCGACAGATGGTGGCTACACTTGTGGTGAGCATAGCTTAACATACAAAGAAGCTGAATCACTATTTTGTACACCTGAAACTAATGTACATCGTGTTTCAACTCTAGTCAAATTAAAACAAAAATTTTTATCTGTGACTATAATATTCCTTATAGTTTTTTATTAATTGGCCCACATTAGAAAGAAAAAGGAGGTTAAGAGCAAGAGGATGTTTTCAAAATTAAACTTCTCCCCAAGTAGAGCAGTGTCAGAACCGTAAGAGAAAGAACGTGGTGCTGGGCAGCTGCAGCACAGGGTTCTGGACAAAGTAACTGACCTGAGCCACTCACATTTCTCTGGGCTTCAGTGTTCTCACTTGTTCAACACAAAGGGCCAAGTTAATACACAAATGTACCAAATATTAATTAGCAATCTCTAAGTGTCCAAATGTCTCTAAAATTCTACGATACTAGGCTGTTTTCAGCATAAATATAAAAGAACATGAATATAAAAAGCGAAAAGAAATCAAGGGCCTGGTTTAGAAAGAAGAGAAAAATCAATTGCAAAATATCTCAGAAGTCACCAAAATGGTTGAAATCTTTTGCAGAAAATTTGCATTCCATATATAAAGCATTACTGGTCTTGGCATAACCTAAGTGCATACTTTAACAATCAGGTAGTTGAATTAGCAGTTTGGGCTATCTCAGTACTAACCTCATTTCATATTAAATGAAAATTTCAAAATAAAACTTAAATCCCTCCCATTTCATTTGTGCACTCTAAACAAATCAAAATACATAGCTAAGGCTATACTTCCTTCAACAGAGAATCTTATCAGATGTTAAATCAGATGTTAAAATATTCCATATTTTCTCAGCTCTACGCATTTAATCACTTGAAGAACCACATTCATCTCATTGAAGACTTTCAATGCCATTAAGCAAGTCACTTTTTTCTACATACACATATTTCAGTTAGGATTTTTTAAGATGAAAAAAATTTAACCTATAAAAAGAATATTTGCATATCTTCTCTCTATATTTGTTTTGTTTCTCAAAGCTTCATTTATGTGGAGATCCTTTTCTACATGCTCTGCTGGTTTTAAGGAAGTAAGTAAAGTAAAGGAAGTAAATTCACAAATGGTTATAAATGAAGTAATGAAGACTTTTATCAGCCCCTACAAAGCAGGCTGTGTTTCTCAAGCAAAACCTCTATTTGCCAATAGTAGAGCACATGAAAAGAACACGGTAGAGCTTTTGCTGAAGAATCTTGCACCACAGTCAGCAAAGACCCAAATAGATATTTCCTTTCACTATTTACCTAGTAAAACCTAGGGAGTAATTATCTCCTCCCAAAGAGGTTCTGTGAGGATCAACTTCAAGAATATAAAGTGTTTATACATTTTTTTAAAAACACTTTTCTTTATTTTTGAGCAACAGAGTGGGAGCAGGGGAAGGACAGGGAGAGAGACACACACACACACACAGATCCGAAGCAGGCTCCAGGCTCTAAGCGGTCAGCACACAGCCTGATGCAGGGCTCAAACCCACGAAGAGTGAGATCATGACCTGAGCCAAAGTTGAGGCTTAACCGACTGAGCCACCCAGGTGCCAAGAATCTAAAGTGTTTAAAAACTGTAATGTACTATAGAAGTAAGAGTTTAGAGAAATAAGCAATTTTCTCAGATAAGGCTCAAAGGTCATTCAAATTTGAAATCATGTAGGACTTTAATCAAAGTAAAAATTCCCAACCACTGGTTAAATTCTGGTGTGTTCATAAAACAATAACAATAAGGAAGCTCCCTGTGGATCCAAAAAGATATCCAAAATAAAGTGAAAAAAGCAATATGCTTAAGACTATGTATAGTGTGCCATCTTATATGTAAAAGAAAGAAAAAATGAGAAACTCTAAGAGGATATGTAAGAAACTAATAACAGTAGGGGGAAGACTAGCTTGATGGTACACCAGGGGTAGAAGACTTTTCACTGTACCTCTCTTTTTCTTAAGTTTGAAAAAAATTTTACCTATTCAAAAGTGTTCTATTTAAAAATTACACAGGTATTTTTAATAAGTGGCTGACCTAAGGTCATACAGCTAAATCTATCCTTGAAGTCTATATTTTTTCTTCTACATTAACCTACCTATTCTCTAGAGGTTAGGTATAAAAGGAAGACATATTCCACAGCAATGTACCATGATTAACAGATGAGTGAGAAGTAAGGGCAATAAATGAGTTCAGAAAGGAAAAACAATGTGTGCTAAGGTGACTTCACAGAGGACATGAAATGTAACCTAGGCCTTAAAACAAGGAGAGCTTTTTGGATAGGAAAGGGCAATTGGAGACTTTCAGATAGGGAAATAACTTGAGAAAAGTAGATGATTAATGTAAACGCTTCAGGGTACAAAAAGAAGACACCAATCTCTCCCACACCTCCCTTGCTCTACCTTTGGGTTTCACAGATCTTCCAATTAAAGTCCTGGCAGGGTCTTTGGATGCCATACTGTCATCTTTTTCATCTGACAGATGATGAGTACTGGCTCAAAGAGATAAAAATGTATTAATTTTTTTTTAAATAGGGTTATTTAGCAGAACTGAGACTAGAACTCAGGTTTTGTAATACCTGGTCCAACACTCTCTAGTAATAAGGAACATCATGGTTTTAGTTCTCTAAAATCAACAATGTTCTTTGTATGTGTGCTTGGTTCAAATCAGTGATCCCACTAAAGATTTAGATTTGAATTCTAGACTTCAGCCTTGGACAATTAAACAGTACTTTCGTGAAACAGAGGGATAGTGGAATTCAATGACAATTTTCTTAACCGCCTTTATCTTTATTTAAACAAATAGTGAGAGAGAGGGGGGTGGGAGGGAGGGGAGGGTGGGTGATGGGTATTGAGGAGGGCACCTTTTGGGATGAGCACTGGGTGTTGTATGGAAACCAATTTGACAATAAACTTCATATATTGAAAAAAAAAAAACAACAACAAATAGTGAGAGAGACAGGACTCAATAGTAACAAGGACCCTGGAGGAGACCTGAGCACCAGCCCTGCTCGTGCAGTGTGTTCCTGTTCAGTGGTTTGCCACTTGCTGTTTTATAATGGTTTAATGTTTTGCTGTTTATTCGCTCAGTCAGTATCCTTACTGCAGAATAAGGTGTTAATCTTGCTTCTAACAAAAAAAATTTTTAAGTCCAATCCTTAACTGTCAACCCAAACTCATTTTATGAATTTAGCAAAAAGAGCTATAATTTGATCAGAAATTCAGCTTTTTTCAATATGGCCTAGAATAGAGAAGTCTTCAAACAAAATAACAAACTGGATAATAGCTCAATGAAAAGGTTTTGTTACTAAAAGAGAAACAAACCATTGTGTGCTATCTTTAAACTTAAAAAAAAAATTTTATGAGCAATTTTTTAAAAGCCTAGACAGTATCTCAAGTTTTTTTTAAACAAAAAATAAAATGTATAAAGAAACTAGAATCTTGAAGGCCAGAGTATAAACTATTAACAAGAAGTAAACACTCCATAAGCTTGTCCAGTAGGTTATTATGCTATTCAGAGTAGACTCATATCATCCATCGGTTGGTTTTAGTCTTGCCCCTGAGAAAGTAGGTATTACTACTATTTCACAGATGAAGAGGCTGAGTCAGAAATTACGAGATGTGCCCAAATCACAGAGTTTTATGTGCAGTGAAACTGGGACTAGAACCTAAGTCTCCTGCTCTGATGCCCTTTTCTCATTTGCCACTTTCCTTCTCTTTCTGGAAACACAGAGAGCCCTATGACTGTGTAGCTGTGCATGCACGTTGTAGCTAATTTGCAGTGATGGACTGACTGCTGCTCCCCCAGCCCTACCTAGTCAGCTCTCCAGGACCCAACAAGATGGCTCCACTACTTTGTGGAGCCGAGTTAAATCCACTGGTGAAGAATATATGTCAGAACACTGAGACCATTCTCTCTCAAGGGGCCCCCATCTCCTAGTATCTACCTTTGGGGGAATGAGTTCCAAGAGGGAGTAGCCCCCTCTGCAGATGAGGAAGCTGGAAAGCAGATCAGAACAAAAGCAATCGGGAGGAAACAAGGCTGCAAGTTCTCAGTTTGTATAAGGACTGCCCCTGAATCACTCTAATCAGAGTGTTTGCAAGTTTCTCAAAAAAGTTGAATTTATCCAACTTCAAATGCCAGCTCCTCCAAAGGCCATTCTTTTAGCGCCCACATGATTGCTAAGCAACTTTGTTCTCATTCCCCTGATTTGAAGAATAAACTATTGTCACTACAATAAAAGATCCACGTCCATGCCAAAAACCCATCTCTCCCATTCTTTCAGAGCCATCTACTATTGCCTCTGCAGGGCCTTTGCTGACAAGAGATGACTAATTAACTGCATGAGCCCTGTTCGTTGGTCTGTTCCTGTTCAGTGGTTTGCCATTTACCCTTTTTATGTGCTTTGCTCCAACTATCATGAAAACGAAATCAAGGATGATGAACAACTAAATGGTGTTTTAACACACAAGTGCATAATGTTTACCCTCCTCCCTCCCAAAGATGTAGAGATTATAAAGGTTCTCTGAAATGTGCCCCACACACACACACAAGTCACAGTTTCCCTTTACAGGATATGCGTAATGGACAAACTTCAACACTGAAGAAAAGGGGGGTGGGGATCTCCATTCCAACAAGCTTATCTGAACTAACACAATCATAGAATTATAACTCATAGTAAGCAATCTTTTTTTAAAACATGAAAATTCCTGTCTGATTTATAAAATTTCATGCTAATGGCGAATTACCAGAAAACTCTTCCTAACAATGAACCAGAATGACCAATTTCCTACCGGTGTTATGCCCTGCCTTAAGAGCATTGTCTTAATAGAGGTCATGCCCCTTACCACATAGAGTCATTTTCCCTTTCCTGACAATATCCTTTCATCCTGCTTATCACTGTTTTAAGTCTTGCTTGCTTTCTCTTAAATTATCTTCATTGTATTCAGTCTCAGAAATCTCAAAGTCAATGTTGACTCAGTCCCTAAATGCAATCACCATCCTAGACACTTTTACCAAATTAATTTTAAAGTAAGGCTTCCATCACATTATCCTCTCATCTAAAATTCATCAAAAGCCTACAGAAGCAAGACCCAAATAAGTTCTCAGCCCTGTATTTAAGTCACTAGACAAGTCAGGCCCTCTTTATCTTTCTAGCTTTTTTTTCCTGCTGCTATGCACCAACTGTACAAATCCCACCAAACAAGTTTACTCACTGTATCCCACCCAAACTCTGTACCACCCCCCCTTCCCTCAAGGCCTTTGCTCCAACCACCCCTATGCCTCCATTTCTACCTAAAATAAATGCCATCCTTTTCAGAAGCCTCCACCACCCAAAATCAAGATAGGCTTTCCTCACTTTGCATCTCCCAATCACTTTGTAGCTCTTATCTTATACTACCACACATGATTTTGCTTTCCCATAAGATGGTAAATTTCTGAAAGAAAGGCCCATGTCTTACCTATCCTTGCATTCCCACAGCACCTAACATGCTATTCAAAAGGCAGAAGGCTTTTGGGGCTCCTGGGTGGCGCAGTCGGTTAAGCGTCCGACTTCAGCCAGGTCACGATCTCGCGGTCCGTGAGTTCGAGCCCCGCATCAGGCTCTGGGCTGATGGCTCGGAGCCTGGAGCCTGTTTCCGGTTCTGTGTCTCCCTCTCTCTCTGCCCCTCCCCCGTTCATGCTCTGTCTCTCTCTGTCCCAAAAATAAATAATAAATTAAAAAAAAAAAAAAAGGCAGAAGGCTTTCAATAAATTGAAATCAATTTCAATAAATGCTGAACAAATTCTTTCTAAAAATTCTTTCAACAGTAAAACCATATTATTTTAATAATGACAACAATCTTAGGGAATGTCCTACTCCTATCTCCTTATTTCACAGATAAGAACACTGGGGCCTGAGGCTTAGCCTAAGTCAAACACTGATTAGTAACAAAACAAGGATGAGAACCCCAGTCTATCCGCCTGTCCCACAATAACAGCATGCTAGAACATTCCCTTCTGTCTAGTTACTGGGTCATTCTCCGCAAACTCTAAGAAACCTTTACTGGCCCTCCTGTCCACTGAACTCCTATTCAGCATTTGAATGAATGACTTCATATGCTAGCAGTATCTCAAATACCTAACTGCAGCTCAGTGATGGAGGGAACCTTTCATAACACTTATATCCACATCCTTCACAGAGACTACTAGTAAGAGCATAACACTTATGAACAGACTATGGCAGCACATCTAACTCAAAACCACCTGTTGTGATGTTGTCCATAGACTATATGCCACTAAACTACCTACAGTAAATGCTACAGGATTGCATTCTAAATGAACCATCTTTAATAAGTTATTTCAGATACTTCATTAACTTATTCCTCTTCAGATATCAAACTGACAATATCAGTAAATTTGACCACATAAAAAGTGTTTTAATTTTCCTTTAAAAAGAGACACCATAGGGGTGCCTGGGTGGCTCAGTTGGTTAAGCAGCCAACTCTTGATATTAGTTCATGTCATGATCTCACCGTTCATGAGATCAAACCCTGCATCAGGTTCCGCCCTGCTTGGGATTCTCTCTGTCTCTCTCTGCCCCTCCTCTGCTCTCTCTCTCTCTCTCTCTCTCTCTCAAAATAAATAAAAATAAATAAACATTAAAAAAAGAGACACCATAAAGACACCATAAAAAGGCAGATAGCTCCAAAATTCAAATTACTCTTAGAAATTAAGTAAAAGATGAAAGCCTATTTAAAAATGGACATGGGGCGCCTGGGTGGCTCAGTTGGTTAAGCGTCCGACTTCAGCTCAGGTCATGATCTCGCGGTCCGTGAGTTCAAGCCCCCTGTCGGGCTCTGGGCTAATGGCTCAGAGCCTGGAGCCTGCTTTCGATTCTGTGTCTCCCTCTCTCTCTGCCCCTCCCCCGTTCATGCTCTGTCTGTCTCAAAAATAAATAAACATAAAAAAAAATTAAAAATGGACAATGGACATGTATGGAAAATTCACAAAAAAAACTAATGACTAATAAAAATAGGAAAAGATGCTTATCCTTACTAGTAATCAAAACAATGCAAATTAAAAGAGCTATTACTTATTGCCTGAGTAACAATACCTGGTATTTAAACAGATATATAAGGGAGTAAGGATTGCCACCACTCAACACTGGAGAAGAAATAGAGAAGGTTTTCTCCATCACTACTGACATTTTGGACCCGATAATTCTTTATTCAGGGAGCAGGGGGAGGTGTGTCCTATGCATTATGGGATGTTTAGCATCATCCCTGGCTGAGAGCATCCAAACATCTCAAATATCAATGAACAGGAAAGTGGTTAAATAAAACATGATTCATCAAAACAGTGAAATAGTTCACAGCCGTTATTAAGAATGGTTGT
This sequence comes from Panthera tigris, assembly GCF_018350195.1. Classification (NCBI taxonomy): domain Eukaryota; kingdom Metazoa; phylum Chordata; class Mammalia; order Carnivora; family Felidae; genus Panthera; species Panthera tigris. The sequence goes on along the minus strand of NC_056669.1, from coordinate 65,788,694 downwards.
CTGTATCTATGTGCAGTGATAATGGAAAGATGACCCTGGGGTGCCCAGGGTGGCTCAGTCAGTTAAATGTCAGATTCTTGATTTTGGCTCAAGCCACGATCTCACATTTTGTGAGATTGAGCCCTGCCCCACATCAGGATTCATGCTGACAGCAGTCTGCTTGGGATTCCCTCTCCCTCTCTATGTGCCCCTTCCTCTCCCTCCCTCCCTCCCTCTCTCTCAATAAATAAACTTAGAAAGAAAGAAAGAAAGAAAGAAAGAAAGAAAGAAAGAAAGAAAGAAAGAAAGAAAAAAAGAAAGAAGGAAAGAAAGAAAGAAAGTAAGAAAGAAAGAAAGAAAAGAAAGGATGACCCTAACACTTGTTCAAGAAAAGAGATTACAAAAGCATATGAAATATAGTCCCATATATATGAAAGGATATATATGTATGTGTATATGCATGTGTGTATGCGTACAAAGCAAGGAAGGGGAGGAAAAAGGAGGGATACAGATGTTAGAAAGACATTCACTGAAAAGTTAATTGCATCTGCCTTTGGTCATGGAATTTTCAGTATTTTACCTTTACCTCTATACTTCAATATGTTGTCTGAATATTCTATGTATTATCTTTATAATCAGAAAAAGTGAAATTTGTAGGTTGTGGAAAATTTTTAAATGAAATATGTCTAGGGGTTACAGCTAGAGAATACCAATAAAATTACAAAATATGAAAAGAGAGATCATTATAGGACTATAGAGTTGATAAAATTAACTCCGTTCAGTCACCCAAAAGAACTATCCTTTGCTATGTCTCTTGAAGAAGCCACTTAATGGGCAACAAAGGCTCCCAATGTAGGATAGCTTCCTTAGATTTCAGCCTCCCACCTGACTACAACATAAACAAATGTCTTTAAGAAGATCAATCACTTGGGGTGCCTGGGTGGCTCAGTCAGTTAAGCATCCGACTTCGCCTCAGGTCATGATCTCACAGCTTGTGAGTTCAAGCCCCACACCAGGCTCTGTACTGACAGCTCGGAGCATGGAGCCTGCTTCAGATTCTGTGTTTCCCCCTCTCTCTGCCCCTCCCCTGCTCATGCTCTGTCTCTCTCTGTCTCAAAAATAAATAAAAACATTTAACAAAATTTAAAAAAAAAAGAAGATCAATCACTTAAAATGGGACACCTGGGTGGCTCAGTCAATTAAGTATCAGACTCTTCATTTCAGCTCAGGTCATGATCTCACAGTCATGGGATTGAGCCCCGCATTGGGCTCAGTCTACTTGGGACTCCCTCTCTCTCTCTGTCTCTCTCCCCCTCTCTCTGCCCCTCCCCTGCTTGTGCTTGCTCTCTCTCTCTCTCAACATAAATAAACTACAGAAGGAAAAAAAAATTGTTTTTGAAGATTTAACTCCAATAAGTGTCTGTCTCTGTCCCACCACTCTGTAAGTTCCATAAAGGGAAGGTCTATATTTTATCCATCTATGCAATATCAAAACCTAATAAAGTACCTGATGAGAGAGTACCTGATGTTCAACAAATGTTTGCTAAATGAGCCCCATTTAAGAATTTTCTTTTCTCTCTCTCTCTTTTTTTGTTTTTGTTTTGTTTTGTTTTTGGTGTTTGTTTTTGTTTTGTTTTGTTTTGTTTTTTTGGTTTAGTTTGCTTCTCCATCTTTACCTAGTTCTGGGTCTTTGAATTTATTTCACTATATTACAACTATATTCCACAAGAGAGAATTTTTGTTTTATTGTAATCTCTAATTCAGATCACTTTTAGAGTAAAAAACAATGCCCCCATTAGTTATTACCACCAGAACTAGCAGGCATAATTCATCTGACTGAGGTCTAGTAAAGCAATCCAGTTCCTCAAAATTTGAGTAGAGATTTTTGAGGAAATGACTCAATAAGAATAAGTGTTAAGAGAGAACTCTATAACAGAAGAGAGAAAAATTAGTACAATAGTTCAATATAGTACAATCTTCTCCAAAAGAAAATCTCAAGCCACAATGTACACCCAAGGTAATGTTAAAGATCACAAATCTGAGGTTTAACTTTGCTGTCCTCTCTCCTAACCACTCTGTCTTTATGGTCTCCATAATATGGCTTCCATCCCTATCAATCTCATGAAATTTCTTTTTCAAAAGGATTCTGTGGCAGACAGAGATGTACTACTCAGATCCGTCAAGAAAGGAACTGCTACCCAGCTACAAGGACTGTGGTTAGCTAAGAGCCTCCAGCTATTAGTATTTTCAGGGTCCCCCTCAGCCAATGGACTGAGCAAGATGGTGGCATCATTTGCTCCCAGTTTTGTCAAGTCCCTATCTCTGTTTGACAGTTTCTTTTCCCAATCTTGCTTCCTCTTTTTTTTTCCATTGGTGTTTCTCCCCAATAACCCTTTTGCACTCCCAACTCTGTCTCAGCATCTGCTTCCTGGAGAACCCAACATGGGACAGATACCTTCTGAACAAATCACTCTCCCAAGTCTCTGGCACTTGGCAATCTGGATCATCCCCCTTCTCTTAGACTTATTTTGGCTCTTCTCCTTCCTCCACAAAGGTGCCTACCTCCCTCACCCCTCATTCTCCCAATGTGGACATTTCCCAAAGCTCAATTTTCAGTCCTGCGTTCTTCTTTCTCCTTATTCCCTTCTTCAAAAGTGCTTTTATTTGGACAACGCTAAGTCATCTCTATTCTAATAATTCTCAGGTCTCCTTCCAGTTTTGCCCTATCAACTGAACTCTGATTTATATCTCTAACTAATACTAGATCTGCTTCACATCCAAAAAATCCAAAGGAGGACTCATCATCCTTCTCCCCAAAACAGGTTTCCCACCCTGATTCTGACTTCGGCACTACCATTCCTTTAACAACAAAATTATGGAATCTCCTCTTCTTGTACCTCTTTTACTTACAGTTTACCCTACTGCTAAATCTAATTCAGCACCCCCCAGTGCCAGCTCCTCTCTCCACTGAGTGAGGTGCTCTGTCAGCTTAGAGCTAACCAGAGCATGTAACGCTGGGGAAACAGGGGCTCCTTGCCCCCAGCAGCAGGTCCCATTCTCCCTTCTGAGACCCCAACAAAGAGCTGCTGCATAGCAAACACTCAACAGGATATGACTGTGGTAAACACATCAAACTAACATAGTTAAATTAGAAGGCTAACCTTCAAAGATCTCATCTGGTACTTCACATTTTACAAATGAGAAAACAAGCCCAGAAAGAAGTGACTTCCCATGGCCACACAAGTATCAGAGCGCAGACAGATTTCCTGACTCCCCAACTAGTGCTCTTTTTGAACTTTTTCCTGCATTTCCAAGGGATTACTTTCCAAATCTTTCATCACAGATACTCTTATGGACCAGTTTGACACATCCCTTAAGGTCAGTGACAAATGTCTCTCTTCCTCTAGAAGCATTCTCTGGCCTAACTCCTCCAATCCTCGCCGTAAGCAAGGTAGGTTCCCCTCTTCTATGCTTCCAGCACTTTTTTTTTTAGGTGAAAGTTTAAACAGAGTAGGAAAACTGGCACTTGTCATTACACAAAAATTATAGAATTGATCTTAAAAATCACTATCTTGCAGCCACCAATGAAATAATTGATTATATGCCGGTGTCATGAATAGATTCCACAAGCATTAGGGGAAATGTGTACTTTCTTTATCTCACTATATTTGAATTACCAGTTTACTGGTCTGTATCATTCATAAGACTAAAAGTTCTATAAAGGTAAGAAGCGTATCTGTTTTGATTCCTACCGCCACCATCCCAGTCTGGCATTCATCAACTTACTCATCAACTGTTACAGAGCTCCCAACTGGTTTCCCCATCTTCAGCCTCTCACCTCTAATTACCACACTCATATCATCAGAATAACCTCAAAACTCTATCACTTTTATATCTACCCAAAAGTTTTAGTAACTTCTCTGCTTTACAGGATCAGGTCTGAACTACTGATTCTAATATAGTCAGCCAACAAATGTATGTTAACCATCTATTCTGTCCAAGAACAAAAATATCTAAAATGTAGCCCAACATCCATATGGCAAGGCAGATAATGTTCCACCCTCCCAGAGCTGCTTATGCAATGAAGTAGAATACCTTCAATACTGTCCATCTAACCAGAACAACTTTTATCCTAACTAGTATCACTTCTTCTGGCTAGTACACCATGTTCACATACACCACTCTCCTGATCCAAATCAAATATAGTTGATTACCAAACAAAGCTAATTATTCCTGAAGAAGCAAAAGGTATAGAAGGCACAGAAGAATCCTAAGATGAAAAAATTCGTTTTTCCAAAATTGTAGCAATGTCTCCCTAATCACAAGATCTCATTATATATGAAATTCAACTATATGCAGATTTACTCCTAAATACGTTTCCACAATTAATTCTGAGAACTGAAGTTTCAAGTAGACACAGAGTTTAAATTAAAAAAAAAAAAAGGAACCTGAAGGTACAATGAGATGAAGGAAATAAAGCAGAAAGCAGAGCAGAAAAATAGATTTATGAAATGAATCCCTGGGGAAGGTAAAGGAAGCTGAGACAAAGGGCTACCTCAGACTTATGTTATAGGAAAGGAACCGGGATACACATAAGAGAGACTGTGTAGGCAAGTTGGAATATCTCGAGTCCCAATTGCTAATTATCCACTGAGGGGATACTATAATAAAAACCCTCCTGTTGAGAGGGAATGAGAACATAGCTACTCTGTAATGGCACAGAGTAAGTGAGAAAAGGTCATTCAAAGCCTCTTCTGTCTCTAGCTTCCAGGTACTATGTACCTCAAGATTATAGTGAGACCCCAAAGGAAATACAAAATGGTGATCAAGAAGGTTAAGAACTCTGAGTCATAAGATTAGAAATGCACACTGGCGCTTCAGATGGAGGGCCATACGCATACACACAGTGCCTCACAGTTTGTGTATTATCTTTAATAAAGTATAAGTTTACATGTTATTTCAAAAAAAAAAAACAAACCCAAATTTCCAAGTTATCCCACTGACAAGTTATTAGCAAATAAGAAATGAAGAAAGGAAATCACCCAGAATCCATTATTACCATTTTAAGATTTCTAAATATCTCTTACATGCTCTTTATTTGGAGAGCTGTCTTTACTGCTTTGTTTTGGTAAATATAAAAAATATTTACAAAGACTTTTATAGGCTCACTCCTGATTCCAATCCCCTAACCCCATTTTTTGTAATCAGATTTTTAGTTCCTCAACAGAAATAACTTCTACCACAATGATTAATAGAAACATAACACTAAAGATTAGGGAGAAAATATACATGCCAAGTTCACAAGAATTAACCATATTTTTACATTGTGTTTCACACAATAAAAGCCCTTTACTGCAACTTGCTTCCTTTATACAGTTGTCCTACTTAAGCACAGGAGATATTCCAAGACTCCCAGTTGATGCCTGACACCATGGATAATACTGAACCCTAGATACGTGTTTTTTCTGATACACACATACTGCTTCCAGATCACAGATGACTGCAGGTAACTGAAACCATAAAAATCGAAACTGCAGATAAGGGAGGACTACTGTATTTTCTTTTCTTTTTTTTTTTTTGTAATTTTTTTTTTAATGTTTATTTTTATTTTTGAGACAGAGAGAGACAGAGCATGAACGGGGGAGGGTCAGAGAGAGGGAGACACAGAATCGGAAACAGGCTCCAGGCTCCGAGCTGTCAGCACAGAGGCCGACGCGGGGCTCGAACTCACGGACCGCGAGATCATGACCTGAGCCGAAGTCGGCCGCCCAACCGACTGAGCCACCCAGGCACACCGACTACTGTATTTTCAACTGACACATTGGCCAGGCTCAATTACTTTTGTAACTAGTAAAGTTAAACATTTTTGAGGCTAAATGCCTACATTGGAACAGAACATGTGACACTATTCATAAGATACATAAACCAACCGGAAAGCAAAGAATGAAAGATATTTTGTTGAGGGGTGCCTGATTGCTCAGGCAGTTGAGTGTTCAATGTTGGCTCAAGTCATGACCTCATGGTTTGTGGGTTTGAGCCCCACATCGGGCTTGCTGCTGTCCGTGCAGGGCCTGCTTTGGATCCTCTGTCCCCCCTCTCTCTCTGCCCCTCCCCCACTTGCATGCTCATTTAAAAATAAACATTTTTTTAAAATTATTTTTAAAAAGATATTTAGTTGGGGCGCCTGGGTGGCTCAGTCAGTTGAGCAGCTGACTTCGGCTCAGGTCATGATCTCGTAGTTTGTGGATTCAAGCCCTGTGCTGACAGCTCAGAGCCTGGAGCCTGCTTCAGATTCTGTGTCTCCCTCTCTCTCTGCACCCCCCCCCCACTCATGCCCTGTCTCCCTTGCTCTCAAAAATAATAAACATAAAAAAATTTAAAAAATACATTTAGTTGAAAATCTATCATTGAGAAACGAATAAAGATTAAAACTACCCATGTTGTTGGGGCGCCTGGGTGGCTCAGTCAGTCAAGCATCCAACTTCAGCTCAGGTCATGATCTTACAGCTCATGAGTTCAAGCCCCACGTCCAGCTCTGTGCTGACAGCTCAGAGAGCCTGGAACCTGCTTCAGATTCTGTGTCTCCCTGTCTCTCTGACCCTCCCCCACTCACACTTGGTGTCTCTCTCTCTCAAAAATAAATAAACTTTAAAAAATTTTTTCTTCAAACTACCCATGTTATTTCCCCAAAATTTTTTTCCACTTAGATCCTCTTTTACTTCAAAAGGGCACAATTTAAAACAAAACACTCTGTTTCTAAAAACAGGATAAAAGTGCACAGCCAATAAGCTTATTTCAAGACATTTCCAGGAATGACATGTAATTCACACTGCAACCATAATTGCAAAGTAAAGTTATAATAAAGGTTGCAGAAAATATCACTACACTTTGCTATATTTAAAAGAACAACACTGGGGCGCCTGGGTGGCTCAGTTAGTTAAGCGTCCAACTTCAGCTCAGGTCATGATCTCACAGTTCGTAAGTTCAAGCTCCGCATCGGGCTCTGTGCTAACAGCTAGGAGGAGCCTGGAGCTTGCTTCAGAGATTCTGTGACTCTCTCTCTGCCCCTCCCGGCTCACGCTGTATCTCTGTCTCTCAAAAAATAAATAAACATTAAAAAAAAAAAAAGAACATTTACTATAACAATAAGAGTATTAATTTTAAGGTACATTTTGATCTCTGGAAGGAACATAACAAACTAGTAATAATGGTTACCTCCAGGGCAGGAAAATAGTGTGGGCCAGGGGTGGGAAAAAACTTAATTTTCACTTTTGTAAATGCCCTTTGAACTTTATAAATTGTATACCATATGTATATGTGAACTATTCCAAAGTTTCTCTTTAAGATGCAAGTGTTTAAATAACAGGCTTCATCATCTTACCTTCTTGGAATTACATGTATTTTTTTTTATTTTTATGTTCTTTTAATCCCAGTAAAATTAATATACAGTGTTACATTAGTTTTAGGTGTACAATATAATGATACAATTCTGTACATTACTCAGTGCTCATCCCAATACATGTACTCTTAATCCCCCTCACTTATTTCATCCATCCCCTCCCACCTACCTCCCCTCTGGTAACCACCAGTTTGTTCTCTATTTGTAAGAGTCTGTTTTGGTTTTTTTCTTTGTTCATTTGTTGTTTCTTAAATTCCACATATGAGTGAAATCATATGGTATGTCATTCTCTGACTGACTTAGTTCACTTAGCATTATGCACTCTAGACCCACCATGTTGTTGCAAATGCATATAGATATATATTTATCTATAGATAGATAGATATATGCACATCTTTATCCTTCATCTATCAAAGGACATGGGTTGCCTTCATATCTTGGCTCTTATAAATAATGCTGCAATAAACAGAGGGGTGAATATATATTTTGAATTAGTATTTCATATTTCATAAATACCCAGTTGTGGAATTACTGGATCACATGATAATTCTATTTTTAATTTTTTGAGGAACGTCCATACCATTTTCTTTTTTTTATTTTCTTTTTTTTTATTTTTTTTTAATGTTTTTATTTATTTTTGAGACAGAGAGAGACAGAGCATGAATGGGGGAGGGGCAGAGAGAGAGGGAGACACAGAATCGGAAGCAGGCTCCAGGCTCTGAGACATCAGCCCAGAGCCCAACGCGGGGCTCGAACTCACAGACCGCGAGATCGTGACCTGAGCTGAAGTCGGACGCTTAACCGACTGAGCCACCCAGGCGCCCCATCCATACCATTTTCAAGAGTGGCTGCACCAGTTTGCATTCCCACCAACAGTACATAAGGGTTCCTTTCTCTCCACATCCTCGCCAACACTTGCTGTTTCTTGTAGGTTTTTTTGTTAAGACTTTTTTTTTAAGCTTATTTATTTATTTTGAGGAGAGAGAGTGCACACTAGCATGAGCAGGAGAAGAATAGAGAGAGAGGGAGAGAAAGAATCCCAAAAAGGCTCCATGCTGTCAGTGCAGAGCCCAGCGCAGGACTCAAACTCACGAACCGTGAGATCATGACCTGAGCCGAAATAAAGAGCTGAACACTTAACCGGCCAAGCCACCCAGGTGTCCCTTAGAGATTTTATTTTTAAGTAATCTCTACACCCAACTTAGGGCTCGAACCTACAACCCCAAGATCAAGAATTGTATGCTCCACTGACTGAGACAGCCAGGCACCCTTTGTGTTTTTAATTTCAGCCATTCTGACAGGTGTGAGGTGGTATCTCATTGTGGTTTTGATTTGCATTTCCCTGATGATGAGTGATGTTGAGCATCTTTTCATTTGGCTGTTGGTCATCTGTATGTCTTCTTTAGAGAAATGTCTGTTCATGTCTTCTGCCCACTTTGTAGTTGACTTATTTGGGGTTTTGGGTGTTGAGCTGTGTAAGTTCTTTATATATTTTGGACACTGACCCTTTATCGGATATGTCATTTGCAAGTATCTTCTCCCATTTAGTAGGCTGCCTTTTATTTTTGTTGTTTCCTTCACTATGCAAAAACCTTTTACTTTGATGTAGTCCCAATTATTTATTTTTGTGTTTGTTTCCCTTGCCTTAGGAAACATACCTTAAAAAACGTTGCTATGGCCGGGGCGCCTGGGTGGCTCAGTCGGTTGAGTGTCCAACTCCAGCTCAGGTCATGATCTCGCGGTCTGTGGGTTCGAGCCCTGCGTTGAGCTCTGTGCTAACAGCTCAGAACCTGGAGCCTGCTTCTGATTCTGTGTCTCCCTCTCTCTCTGTCCCTCCCCCACTCATGCTCTGTCTCTCTCTGTCTCAGAAATAAATAAACATTAAAATTTAAAAAAAAAAATGTTGCTATGGCCAATGTCACAGAAATTACTGCCTGGGCTCTCTTCTAGGATTATTATGGTTTCAGGTCAGAATTGCATGTATGTCTAAGTAACACTGGAAATTTATTATCTTACAGCAAGACCACTGAAATTCTAAATAATCTGAAGATCATTTTAAAACATAAATAAGTAGAGAAGAAAATAATTACTGCCTCTACTTCAAATAATATGCCCTATACCTATTTCCATTGACTTCTGCAAATTTACATCATAACCTAAACGTAACAGTATCTGCTTCAGATGGCATATGCATAACATACAGAATCCACATACAAATGTCCCTCATTAAAAATATATATATTACAGGCACCTGGCTGGCTCAGTCAGTGGAATGTGTGACTCTTGATCTCTCGGTCATAAGTCCAAGCCCTACATCAGGTGTAGAAATTAATTAAAAATAAAATTTTAAATACACACACACACACACACACACACACACACACACACACACACACACAAAACAAGAGCATAAACACCAAAACTAAACCAAGGACAAAATAGGTGGAAAGAAAATTGTACCATTCAACTCAATATTGACTTAGCTATCTATATGTACCTAGTAGTACCTGCCTACAGATATAAAGGAAAATTTCCACCAATCTCAGTAGTTTTCTTTTTTTATTTTTTTAAGTTTATTTTTATTAATTTTGAGAGAGAGAGAGGACGCACGCACCAGCAGGGAAGGGGCAGAGAGAGAAGGAGACAGAATTCCAAGCAGGCCCTGGGCTGTCAGTATGCAGAGCCCAATGCAGGACTCAAATTCACAAACTATGAGATCGTGACCTGAGCCAAAGTCAAGAGTTGGACACTCAACTGACTGAGCCACCCAGGCACCCCAATCTCTCAATAGCTTTTAACCTCACATCAGTTATAGTGTATACTAAAATTGCATTCAAAACAAAAAATAGTCTTATAGTTTGTTCTAAGGAAAGACTATTCATAAATACAAGTTTAAAAGCAAGTGAGAATGTGTTTCTGAAGATTTTTTTCCCCACCGTTAGCCTATTGATATCTACTTCAGCAGCCAACAAGTAGATCAGTACACAATTAGGAAAAGCTTAATTTAAAATAATAATTCAGGGGGCGCTTGGGTGGCTCAGTCGGTTGAGCGTCCGACTTCGGCTCAGGTCATGATCTCACGACGGTTCATGAGTTCGAGCCCCGCGTTGGGCTCTGTGCTGACAGCCGAGGGCCTGGAGCCTGCTTCAGATTCTGTGTCTCCCTCTCTCTCTGCTCCTCCCCTGCTCACACTCTGTCTCTCTCTCAAAAATAATTCAGGGGCACCTGGGTGGCTCAGTCTGTTAAGCATCTGGCTCTTGATTTCAGCTCAGATCATGATCTCATGGTTCATGAGTTCAAGCCCTGCATCAGGCTCTGCACTAACAGTGCGGAGCTTGCTTGGGATTCTCTGTCTCCCTCTCTCTCTCGCTCACCCCGCTTGCGCACTCTCTCAAAAATAAATAAACATTTTAAAAAATAAAATAATTCAGTTTAATGTCCTCCTGTATCCAGCCTGAAAAATAGAGTAACACCAAATCAATACAACAACTTAAAAAATGAGTTGCCTTCTGACAATCCAATTGCAAAGTAAACTAATATAGCTGATGAATTCTATGGGGGTACTCAGGCCGAGTGTTGGTGGGGTAAAGACTTGTACAGCTGCAACTCAGGTGGGGAGCCAGAAAGGCCACAAGTGGAGCCCAAGAGAAAAAGGTCTCCTGCAGAGGGTGCACAGATTCTAAGGAAAAAGCCCAAGGAGGGCACAAGGAATGCAGAAGAAGGAGAAAGAATCAAGGTTAACAAAAGTGAGGCAGAAGTGGTCCCCCCTTTTTTTGGAGGGTCCAGGGAACAGGGGGTTGGGGGAGTACATTAATGAAAATCAATAAGATACTGACCTATGCAGACCTCATACTTGGTTGTCTCAACAAGGAAGCACCAGTGTGACTAAACAACCCTAACATCTTGCCTCTATAGTAGCTTATGCAAGTCACAGATGGTTTTCAAATTCTGTGTTCCATATTTTTATCTTATTGATAAATTTAATGAAAGTCTATGTTTGCAGCAACAAAATAATAATTATATAATTATAATATATATTGTTAATTTATTCTTTGGATTTCAAGTTTCAAAATTTCTTGAAGTAGTGGGGCGCCTGGGTGGCTCAGACGGTTAAGCGTCTGACTTTGGCTCAGGTCATGATCTTGCGGTCTATGAGTTCAACCCCTGCATTGGGCTCTACGCTGACAGCTCAGAGCCTGGAGCCTGCTTTGGATTCTGTGTCTCCCTCTCTCTCTCTGCCCCTCCCCGGCTCATGTGCTGTCTCTCTCTCAAAAACAGAAAATGAACATTAAAAAAAAAATTTTTTTTTTAATTCTTGAGGTAGTAATTTTGGTTTTACTTAAAAATATGGTATTAATTAATAAAAATTAAGTATAAAACATAAGATTTTTGTACTAAACTTGGGACCCTAAATGAAAATATTTAGTAGCTATAGCAGTGACTCAAACACACATTTATCTAAATGATTACCGTACTGCAAAGTAATCTCCTTAAAAGTAAAAACTAAGGGCACTGGGGTGGCTCAGTCAGTTAAGCGTAGGTCATGGTCTCACAGTTCGTGAGTTCAAGGCCTGCTTCAGGTGAGCTCAAGCCCTGCACTGGGTGAACACTAGCCCCACTTCGGGTGAGCCCTGCCTCTCTCTCTCTCTCTCTCTCTCTCTCTGCCCTCACTCACTTGCACCCTCTCTCTCAAAATAAATAAATAAAGCAAAAATAAATTTATTCCCAAGATGATGCCAATATTCCAAACTTTTCACAACTTCTCTTTAGAGAAAAAATATGTAGTTCATAAGCTATGGCAGGAAAGAATCAATCTCATTACTTTATAATCTCCAAAATACATGTATAATAATAATAACTCTCAAAGATAATAGACCATGTATTCCTTGAAATCTCTTCTCCTTCAGCTCCAGTGTTGCCCCAAAGTGGTTCCTACTCTCATTTCTGGTCCCTTGGCTTCTATTCTTCCTCTCACCACCTACTCTAGCCATTGCCCAAGACCGTCAGTTAATCTCTCCTCTCCTCTTCCCAAGCTTCAACTACCAGATCCTGTACAGACAGCCCCACCCTTGCCAAGGACATCACCTCCAACAAGGACCTCAAAAATAAAACAAAATAAACAAAACCCTACATGTTCAAAGTTAACTTTCATTTCTTTTCTAGCAGTTCCTTTTCATAACTTTCCTGTTTCTATTAAAAACCACTACTATCCATTGGTCATCCACAGCTGAAATGTGAAACATTTCTGACTGTGTCCTTTTCATTTCTCTTCATACCCAGTCATGAGCCCAGGCAAGTAGACAGCAAAATTCCTTCACCCACCATCCCCTACTTGTCTATCCTTACCACCTCCAGTCTCTGTTACCTCTCATCTGGGCTACTGCAACAGTTTCCTAATTCTAGTATGCCCAATCCACTCCAACCTAGTACACATGCTACAGCCCAAGAGACTTCCTAAAGTATACTGATGATCATGGCCCATCACCTTTCAGAAAACTTGCAGGCTGTATGGCACCTACCTAACTAGCCTGGTACTCAAAGTCTTCGATGCATATTAACTGCAATCTATTTCTATAGCTTTATCACCAGCAATAACTCTCTCTTATATATACGTACACACACACTATATTCTACACTGCAATCAAAATAAATTAGACAGGAACAAACGCCTGGGTGGTTCAACCAGTTGAACATCCCACTCGATTTCAGCTCAGGTCATGATCTCACGATTGTGAGATGGAGCCCCGCATCAGGCTTTGTACAGACAGCATGCAGCCTGTTTGGCATTTCTCTCTCTCCCCTGCTCTCCGCCCCTCCCCACTCATGGATGGGTTCATGCGCTCTCTCTCTCTAAATAAATAAACTTTAATTAATTAATTAGTTGTAGAGGTCCCCATAAATGCCTGATTAATTCCTGTCAGCTGCAATACTTCACAGGGATGCCTTGGGGCTAAGAGCAGTCAACAAATATTCATTGAATGAATGAATGCATGAATGAATAGAATGAACATGAATGAACAGAATCCTGCATTTCTATATAATCACATCCCACCTGTCTTCCCTAGGAGTTCATTTCAAAGGAGCTTTTTTCATAAAATAATCCCACCAGTAAGAAGTAATCACCTCCTCCTCTAAAATTTCATGGCCCCTTATCTTCTAATCCACTCAACATCCTCTATCCAATAATACTTATTTCTTATCTCTACCACCACACTTCACATTGCTTAAGGATAAGGTAACTGAGTAATATAATCAAGAAAGAAAGGAAGAAAAGAAAAAGAAAAAAGAAAAAGAAAAAGAAAGGGAGAGAGAAAGGGAATACCAACCTTCTCTAATGGTTGATTATTTTCTTAATTTACCTACAAAAATTTAAACTCTTTGAAGGCAAAGATTTGTATTTGGCTTTCCCTCCTGCCACCTTTACTATCATCCTTAGCACTGGGCACAGTATCTAACACATGAATTATCATTACATAGTGAATATCCATTCACTGTGTCAAATATTGTGAAGGTAATTCAAAAAGACAAATGTCAAAAATATTTTAAAATGCCCATACAGTTTCACAAAGTGATAAATTTTAACACTTGTTTTGGATATATAATTTTCAGTCTGTATTTAATAAAACCAATTATATGATATTTCCTCCAAGGAGATATTAACTCTTAAGAGCCTAAAAATTCTAATCTTGTTAGGAAATTAACATGGTAAACACACAAAAGGTTATTGTATGAATGAATGTATTGTATTGAACAAATGAATGAATAAATTAAGGCAAAAACTCTACTCCTAGCCAATAAATCAGCGAACATCAAACTTCAAAGTCAAAACAAAAAGGAAAGACCTAAATAGAATTTTTTTTAATATTTTCCATTCCAGAAACACTGGCAAGATGGACAGAACTAAATCAATTCCAAAGTCTCTCAATTAAGTAGACAAGGGACAAACAAAATACAATTGCATAGTTGCATTATCAACATCTTATGGGTGAAAGGTATGTACTGGGATTTAATGCTTCTTGCCAAGCCTTTCAGTCAAGAATCCTCTTTTTCTATAAGCAGCCATAAGGACAAGTTTGAATGGAGTGCAACAAAAGTAACAGAAAACATCTCATTTATGTCATCAATTAAAAGAGGAAAAATGAGGGCACCTGGATGGCTCAGTCAGAGAAGCATGTGACTCTTGGTCTCAGGATCATGAGTTCAAGCCCCATGTTGGGTGTAGAGATTACTTAAATAAATAAAACTTTAGGTGTGCCTAAGTGGCTTGGTCAGCTAAGCATCTGACTTCGGCTCAGGTCATGGTCTCATGGTTCAAGAGTTCGAGCCCCACACTGGGCTCTATGCTGTCAGCTCAGAGCTCACTTCGGATCCTTGTCTCCCTTTCTCTGCCCCACCCCTGCTCACACACTCATGCACCCTCATTCTCTCAAAAATTAAAAAATTAAAAAAAAAAAAAATTTAAAAATAAATAAATAGGGCGCCTGGATAGTTCAGTCGATTAAGCATCCGACTCTTGGTTTTGGCTCAGGTCACTATCTCATGGTTCATGGGTTCAAGCCCCAGGTGAGGCTCTGCACAGTCAGCACAGTCAGCCTGCTTGGGATCCTCTCTCTCCTCTCTCTGCCTCTCCCCTGCACATGCTTGCTCTCACTCTCTCTCTCTCTCTCAAAATAAATAAATAAACATTAAAAAATACATAAAATTAAATTAAAGTTAAATTAAATAATTTATTGATGTTTCAAAGCAAAAAATTTTAATATTGTTAATATTTTCAATGTGTGTAAGTTAATAAATATGACAACTGCAACATAAAACAGGGAGAGTAAAGGGACCTAAATAGTGATATTTAGTTTCCACATTCCTCTTAAAGTTGTAAAATATTAATTTTAAGGAGACTGAAAAGTCAGGTATATATTATAATCTCTAGAGTAATCATTTTAAAAACTACAGAAAGAAATATAGTCAAAAATTCAGTATTATTAAAATGAAATATTAAAATATATTCAAGTGGGGCGCCTGAGTGGCTCAGTCAGTTAAGCGTCCGACTTCAGCTCAGGTCATGATCTCTCAGTCCGTGGGTTCGAGTCCTGCATCAGACTCTGTGCTGAGAGCTCAGAGCCTGGAAACTGTTTCAGATTCTGTGTCTCCCTCTTTCTCTGACCCTCCCCTGTTCATGCTCTCTCTCTGTCTCAAAAATAAATAAATGTTAAAAAAAAAAATTAAAATATATATATATATATATATATATATATATATATATATTCAAGTAATCTAAAAGAAAGAAGGAAAGAAGAAACAGTGAAACAAAAAATTGGAAAACAGAAACCAAATAATAAAATAATAAAAATAAAATTTAGGTTAGCCCTAAATCTAACCATATCAATAATTACATTAAATGTAAATGGTCTAAACACAATTAAAAGATAGAGACTGTCAGTATGGATTAAAACACAAGACCCAACTACATGCTATCTAGAAGAAATCCACTTTAAATATAGTGGTATAGGTAAATTAAAAGTAAAAACAATAGGGGCACCTGGGTGGCCCAGTAGGTTAAGATTCTGACTCCTGGTTTCGGCTCAGGTCATGATCTCACAGCTTGTGAGACTGAGCCCAGCATTGGGCTCTGCACTAATGCAGCATGGAGCCTGCTTGGGATTCCCCCCCTCCCTCCCTTCTCTCTCTCCCTCTCTCTCTCTTTCTCTCTCTGCTCCTCCCCTGCTCGTGCCCCCCCCCCAAATAAATGAACTTAAAAAAAAAAAAAAAAAGCAAAACACAGTTCTATACATAATCACCAAAAAGCGGAAATAACACAAATGTTCAAGGGTGAATGGATTAACTTGGGTACAACAATACAATGGATTACTTAATAAAAAAGACTATTAATACACAGAATAACATGGATGAATCTCTAAGGCATTACCCTGAGTAAAAGAAGCCAGTATCAAAAGGTTACATACTGAATGACTCCATTTACATGACACTGTGGAAAAGACAAAACTTAAGCAATTAAGCATACACCTCTCACCAACTGGGGGTGAAAGGGCAACATGAAGCTTTCTGAGATGATAGATCTGATGGAAAACTGATTTTGGTAGTAGTTATAAAATTTTATACATGTGTTAAAACTCATAGAACTGTACACCGAGAAAGTCAACTTCATTGAATGTTAATTTAAAAGTAAAACAAAGATTAGGAGAATGATCTCTGTGAACCCTTCCAGACTATGATTTTATGAATGAGAAGGAGAGGAAAGGAAGATGGGGAAGGGGGAGGGAAAGCAAATGCTAAATCCTACTGGCCTAAAAACCACACTCATAAGAACCTCCTGATTACTGCACAAAATAAACAAAGCAAACCCAATCTTCATAACTTCATTCCCAGAAGAGGCTAAGAAAACCAGACATTCAGATCCAAAATGTGCATATTAGAAAATGCCTGTGAATGGGTCTTCTTGTCTGTTTCTATATTTTATACTTCCAAGAAGCTGCCAATTTCTCCTGGCTAAGTGCCACTTTCCCTGCTTGGGGTTACTCAACTTACAAGCATTCCTTTATTTATACCTTACCCTCTCAATGATGGGGTCTTTGGCAGTCCCAATAAAGATCTGCCAGAAAGATCAGTGCTCCTCACCCGGAACTAAGGTCCCTGCGGGGCACAGCACACGCGTGACTGACCTGAGGACGCTAGGCAAGGAGGTCTTCCTCACTAGTCAGAAACCGTCCCCCCCACCAAAGCTCCCAAAGTTGAAGCCGATGGAGACCGGGCTCTGGGAACTTCTCCCTCCCCCAGAACAGCCAGACTGCCTGGGGTGCAGCTGGCCGTTTCAAGGGCTGCCCTGGTGTGGAGCGTGCGCTCACCGAAGGCTCAGCCCAGTGACCTTGGGTAAGTCCCTCCTCTTCCAGAGTGCAGCAGTAATCTGGGTATGTTGTCTAAGGGAGTTTACCACAGCCCTGTCCGAGTCGGAGATTTTCTGGATCGCCCCCCCGCCGACAAGAGCCCGGCTCGCCCAGACCCCATCGCTGCCTCACCCCCCTCATCCCCCCACCGTCACGAAGAGCCTTGAGGAGACTAACAACCGGCCCGAGGGCACGGCCTGAAGGCAAGAGGAAAGCAGAACAGCAAAATTCTGGTCTCTGGCCCCTCTGCCCAGAGCAGGCCGCCGGGCCGTATTCCTGCCCTCCCCTCCTTGGGGTTACCACTAGCCGGGGCAGTGGAGCGCGCACCGGGTCGGGGCCGGGTGGGGGACCGAAGCGAAAGGGGGGGTGGCGCCCACCTTGAGCTGGGACTTGGAGACCTTGCCGCTGTGGTCCAGGTCCAGCGCGGTGAAGGCATGCCAGATGGCCTTGAGCAGCTCGTCCTTCAAGCCTCCCATGGCCGCGGTGTGTCTATCCTGACTGCCAGCCTCCCTCGCCGACCCTGGGGCGAGTCTGACGCCCCTCTACCGCCACCGCCGCCGCCGCCGCCGCCCGCCCTGCAGTCACCTGACCGTGGCAGGCCCCGCCCCCACCAGGCCCCGCCCACTCGCTGCTTGCCCGCAGCCTCGCGCACTAGGGTGGGAGCGTTAGGGTGGACCGGACCTCCCACTCCTGCAGGTGGGAATACAGGCCTTCTTGCAGGCTTAGACCCAGAGCACTACCCCGCATGCCTCTCGAGTTCCCCAGACCGTCTCGGGCCACCTTCGGGGCTCGCGTGCCCCTAAACAAGACCCGCATTCCGAGTTAAAATATGAGAATCGGCGAGAGCAGCCTCCCAGCTCCAGTCCGCGCTGCTCAGTGAAAAAAGGGAGCCCTGGCCCAACCAGTCCCGCGGACGCGCCACTGTCTGAGGAGAACTAACAAGAGCCGGAAAAGTCCCTGAGCTGGGGCTCCAATGCTAGCGCAGTTCCTAGCCAGAGAGGATGTAGAGGGGGAGGGGAGGCAGGGAAGGGCGTCTGAGGGAAGGCTTGTATTCATTTTTCAAACGTTTCCTGATGCCTACTATGTAGTGGGCTCTGGGGGCCCAGAGACGAGGTTTAAGGTTGGTTTAGAAGCCGCGCAGTCAGGCAACCTTTTCTTTCTAATCCTCAGTTGTTCGGGGTCAGTTTACAACTTAGAAAGAGTTTGACCCTGGTTATTCTGCTGTTCCTGGTGTTTCTGTGCTGGCACAATAGGAGTTATGAGAGAATCCCAGCAAATCACTCCACCCATTTTACTAGTCAGAATGGGTGGACCATTTAAAAGTACACATCCAAGCCTATAAGAGCGTCCTCCTCATTGTAGATGTTCAATTAATATCTGTTAACAATGATCACCTGAGCTCTGTGGGCTTCAAATTCTCCACATAAAAATGAGCATGTTGTACCAGATATTGGGGGGGGGGGGGTGGCGAGGGGGTCTTCTAAGGGTCACATCCTAGGATAATAAGGATTGCTGGCTGACTCCAATCTGATTAAGTCACCAGGCACAGTGCCTTGCCTCTCCAATCCAAGACTGAATCTGGACGCTATGAAGAGAACAAGTGCCAAGAGTTTTCAAAGAGATAATTCTCAAATCAGGCTTGGCTTTGTTTTCCTCTTTTATGTTCCTAAATGCCCATATACGTACCTTATAAAAAAGGAAAAGTTCATATAAAGGAGGGGGATTTGGAAAAAGCAGAAAAGGAAGAAATTGCTCAATGAGCTTGAGACCAAAGGAAAGTTGGCAGGGCAGAGGAAAGGGTAGCCTAGGTGAAGGGAAGGAGCAGAAGTAAAGGGGCTGCTGGTCCTTCACTGTGAGGGCTCTTGAGGCCCTACCCTACTTCATCACCATTTGTCAGGATTTTTCTTGCTGTGTCAGTATTGTTTTTATCATTTATCTTCCCCAATTCCAATCCAAACCTGCCAGTCAGCAAAAACACATGATTCAACCTTTAATTTCTGAATGCCAACTCAGCTTTCCCTGGGTAGTGACAAAATAAATAAATAAACTCTCCTAATTCTCAGGGTTCAGCTTAACCACTAGATGGTTCTCTCAGTATCTGTTAGCACCAAATAAATATTTCAAAGCATTTTTTAATGATCACATGACTAGGACATTCTGAACTTCCACATTCCCATTTCTTCCACAATCTCAATTCTCATAATCCAAACAAATTTTAAAAGCAGAATGATGTCATGAAAAGAACTGTGCTTTGGAATCTAACAGATTATATTAGTTATCTATGGCTGTGTAACCAATTAACCCTAAATTTAGCTCAAAACAATAATAAACGTTATCTCAAAAAATAAAGAAACATTGTATCATATTCTTTCAATGACAGGGATGGGACACATAATTTGTCTCTTTAATTCATAGTTGTTCGGATGAAGAGGAGCTCTAATTAAAGACCCTCATACACCTGGACCCGACTTTGATGTGGTCCTAGACTTCAAGCCAATTCCATGAAAGGGACATGAATTGTAGTGTCTGGAATGAGGTGAGGACTATGGTGGATAATGTCCAAGATGGCAGCAATTAACTGTGTCCCTCTCTATGGATCCATACTGCTCTAAATATCAAAAGGCAAATCTAATTCCTCTCCCCTCAGATATGAGCTGGACTAAGTGGCTTGTTTGGCCAACAAAATGTGACAGAAGTAGCAGCCTGGGATTTGTAAACCAGGTCATAAACAGCCTTTCGACCTTAACCTGGATTTCTTGGAATTCTTACTCTCGGAATGCTCCCTTTTGGAACCTTGCTGCCATGCTGTGAGAAGCTAAGGACACATGGAAAACCACAGAGAGAACAATGCTGGCCAGATCCCAGCTGTTTCAATCATACCAGCCTAGACACCAGATATATGAATGAAGGAGCCATCTTAGACATTCTAGTCCAGCAGACACTACATGGAAAAGAACCCAAACCTGAGACTTATGACCCCAGTCAAGCTGTCCCTGACATCTCCAGCCGTTTTCTAGCCAATGCAGCTTAGGTCCCAGACATTGGGAAGCAAAAACAAACCATTCCTTCTGTACCCTGCCCAAACTTCTGGCCACTGAATCATGAACATAATGAAATGGTAGTTATTTCATGCCACTAAGTTTTGAGTGGTTTGTTATGTAGCATTAGATAACTGAACAACGGTGAAAAGATATGTTCCCAAGATAATATTTCCTTCCCCTGCCCACCAAAGAAGTTTCTGCCTTGGCCTGCTCATTCCTCCCCTCCCCTGCCTTCCAAGAGAGTCCTACCTTCCCAGACTAGTTCTTGAGTTGTTTCTTGTCATGCAGAATTAGGAAGACAGGAAGAGAGAAAGACCACAATGCAGACATTTGGTGGGGGAAGGGACAGTTGTTGATAAGAAAGAAAAAGCAGCTCTAGTGTGTGAAGGTAGTAGGTGAGAAAAAGGGGATTCTAACAGGTCTCATGGAGGACTACATAGTTCCATAGTGTTTGAAAGGTATAGATAAGGGATTTGAAACCCATTCAAATAGTTTTGACTAGATAGACTTTGTTCTCTCATTTAAGACTAGCTTAGTTATGGCTAATACTCGTGGCTTTCTAAGTGTTACAAACAAATAGCATGCCCTCCCCTTGGACTGCATTCCAGACCATCCTGTGTTTTTCTGCTAAGTGCTACGAAGGGGAAGTATGGGTTGATATGAGGGTGTACACAGGTGAATATGCTGCTCTGTCGGGAACAGGGAGGGCTGCAAATGAGGAATGACAGTGAGGCTGAGTCCTGAAGGATGAGTTGTAGCTAACTGGGCAAAAGAGAGAGAAGAAACTTCCACCAGACAAATAACAGCCTAGACAAAGCACGGTTCAGTCAAGAAACCCAAGTGAAAGAAGGTGTGGAGAACAAAGGCGAGAGGAGAGATGTAAGAAGAAATTGGAGAGGCTGGGATCTGAGGCCAAATAAGCCAGGAGCGCCAGGCCTGTCAGTTAGGTCTGTAGAGCTCTTATCTTCCCCAGGGGCCTGAAATACCCTGAAATCAGTGGCACAATCTGGCAGCAAGAAGCAGAAATGCTGAACAACTGTGCCTGAAGTTGCAGATGTGGGAGTGGTGTCCAGCCTCTGGCCACTCAGCTGCTGATAGCATCTTCATTACTGCCATTACCCCACAGCTTTCCTGAGGATGCGGGGAAACTTCTGGTTCCATGGGAAATTTCATAAACCAGTCCCAGAATTTCAGTAGCACCTCAGGGAGTCAGGCCTGCCCCACACCCTCAGACCCAGGTGAAATTGCAGTCCCCTCACCTGGTAAAAACAACAGCTCTCTCTGCCTCATGAGGGTGTTATTGTGAGGAACAAATAAGATACCATCTGTGAAAGCAGACATAATCACTAAAGCCTATCCAAATGGGAGGGGCAATAGTGACGAACAAGAAGGAAGAGAATAATAATAGAGCTCTGATGCCAAGAAGGACAAAAGCCTCTTGAGGCTTTAGGGCTGGGTGGTTTGCTCAAGACGCAAAAGCAGCAAAATGTGACCTTTTAATGATAACTGTGTGACAGGGCTAATTCTGAAAGCCTTCCCAGACAATATTAGCTGGAGTTTTAGCAGAGCCCAGTAGTCCATGGAATATCCTGATTTAATGATCTCCCACTGAGAAAAAGGCCAGATCTACTGACTCACAGAATGCATGAAAATCAATGTCAATTTTACCCACTGAGGATAGGGATGAGGGTAGGCTTCTCTAAGGTGAAGACTGAGTCTTGAAAATTAGTTGGGGCACCTGGGTGGCTCAGTCAGTTAAGCATCCGACTCTCGGTTTCGGCTCAGGTCATGATCTCATGATTCATGGGATCAAGACCCACATTGGGTTCTGTGCTGACAGTGCAGAGCCTGCTCAGGATTCTCTCCCTCCCCCTCTCTCTCTTCCTCCCCTGCTCACATGCACGTGTGCATGTTCTCTCTCTCTCTCTCTCTCAAAATAAATATTTTTTTCAAATATAAAAAAAGTACAAAAATTAGTAAAAGTTTACAAACAGCTGTAGAGGAGAAGGAAGGGTATTCTAGAAAGAGGTAGCTGAATGTGCAGAAATATAAAATCCTCCCCCCCAAAAAAAGAAAAAAAGCACACGGGAGATGAAGGGATGAGGGAGAAAGAGGAATGTAGAATGGTATTTTGGCTTGGGGCGCCTGGGTGGCTCAGTCAGTTAAGCGTCCAACTCTTGATTTCTTTCGTCTCAGGTCATGATCTCACAGTTCATGAGATCTGGCCCCACGGGATTTTCTCTCTCCTTCTCTTTCTGCCCCTCCCCTATTCTTGCACATGTGATTTCTATCTCTCAAAATAAATAAGTAAACTTTAAAAAAAAAATGGTATTTTGACTACATGATATTGTGATTCACAATAAGAAATATATACAGTTGACCCTTAAACAATGTAAAGATTAGGGGCACCAACCACCTCACAGCTGAAAATCTGCATATAACTTTTGATTTCCTCAAAACTTAACTGCTAACAGCCTACTGTTGACTGGATAACATAAGCAGTCAACCTACATTGTGTATATGTATTAGATACTGTTTTCTTACAATAAAGTAAGCTAGAGAAAAGAAAATGTTATTAATAAAATCATAAGTACTCACTATGGCCTGTGTTGTTTAAAGGTAAGCTGCATTTGGCCTTTATCCAATATCTGGCACAGAACTCCTAAAACCCATGAATATCCTAAGTGATAAGAGTGATTAAATTGTCTTTTGTTGTCATTAATGAACAACTTTTGGAAAACACCTAAGGATGAGGGCTGGTTTCCATTGGAGCCATCCATATTATTAGAAAGTTGCAACTTTCAGTCCCACTCCTTGACTGAGGAGGGGAGAGGGGTTGGAGGTATAACCAATCACCAATGACCAGTCATTTAATCATTCATGTGTATGTAGTGAAACCTCCATAAAAGCCCCAAAAAACAAGGTTTAGAGAGCTTCTGGGTTTGTAAACCAGAACACACCCATGTGCCAGGCCCCAAACTCCACAGAAACAGAAGCTTCAGTGTGCAAGACCTCACCCTATGTATCTCTTCATCTGGCTATTCATTGACATTCTTTAAAATCTTTTGTAATGGGGTGCCTGGGTGGCTCAGTCGGTTAAACGTCCGACTTTGGCTCGGGTCACGATCTCGCAGTCCCTGAGTTCGAGCCCCGCGTCGGGCTCTGGGCTGATGGCTCAGAGCCTAGAGCCTGCTTCCGATTCTGTGTCTCCCTCTCTCTCTGCCCCTCCCCTGTTCATGCTCTGTCTCTCTCTGTCTTAAAAATAAATAAAACGTTAAAAAAATTTTTTTTAATCTTTTGTAATATACTAGTAATCTAGTAAGTAAACTGGTTTCTTGAGTTCTGTGAGCCACTCTAGCAAATCAATTTGACCCAAGGAGGAGGGGTATAGGAACCTCTGATTTCTAACTAGTCTGTCAGAAACACTGGTAATAACCCATGCTTGCACTGGTGATTGGCATCTGATTTGTGGGACTTAGCCCTTAGCCTATGGCATCTGATTCTATCTCCAGGTATATCATGTCAGAATTGATACCGGCTGGTGTTGGAGAATTGCTTGGTGTAGGGAAAAAAACCCATGCATCAGAACTGGTGTCAGAATCATAGGCTAAGACACCTTGGTCTTTGCAGTCAGAAGGATGACCAAGACATGGGTTTTGTTTAGGTAGCACTAAATCCAAAAGCCAGGCAGAGCCTGGCTGAAATCTACTAGATTTCACTACTGGTAAAGACTAGACAGAGAGGAGGAGAATTTGGTGCAAAAGCAGTGGTGCAGACTACTAGGTATTTATCCAAAGGATACAGGTGTGCTGTTTCAAAGGGACATATGCACCCCAATGTTTATAGCAGCACTGTCAACAATAGCCAAAGTATGGAAAGAGCCCAAATGTCCATCGATGGATGAATGGGTAAAGAAGACGTGGTATATACATACAATGGAGTCTTACTCAGCAATCAAAAAGAATGAAATCTTGCCATTTGCAACTATGTGGATGGAACTGGAGGGTATTATGCTAAGTGAAATTAGTCAGAGAAAGACAAATATCATATGACTTCACTCATATGAGGACTTTAAGAGACAAAACAGATGAACCTAAGGGAAGGGAAACAAAAATGATATAAAAACAGGGAGGGGGACAAAACATAAGAGACTCATAAATATGGAGAACAAACAGAGGGTTACTGGAGGGGTTGTGGGAGGGGGGATGGGCTAAATGGGTAAAGGGCACTAAGGAATCTACTCCTGAAATCACTGTTGCACTGTATGCTAACTAATTTGGATGGAAATTTTAAAAAATAAAATTAAAAAAGATAAAGGAGTGGTGCAGAAATCAGGGAGAGCAGCCAAACCAAAACTCCAAACCCAAGGGTGGGAGGCAGAGCCTGAAGAAGTGCTTGATTTGTACATGGTTTCAGTGCTCAAAGACAAGAGTGTGACCTGAGGGCTTATGGGTAATGTCCAGCCTAGGTGTGACATACAAGTAGATGAGTGGGCAAGAACAGCTAGAGAAAGCAGAAGATGAGATAAGGATCTAGGGCCCAGGGAACACCAAATTTTAAGGAGTGGTTTGAAGAGGAGTTAATGAAAAGGCCTAAGAAAGTTCAGCCAGAGAGGTCCAAAACCTCCCTAGCCTCTACAACTTCTCTCAGCTCCACTCTCCCTTCATAGTGCTCCTTGTTCTTGAGTTAATTCTTGATCTTTCCCTTCCACCCTCTCCATCAAAACTCCTCTTCTTCTGAGTATAGGAAAGCAATCTAAATTAAAGCAATCCACATTTGGGTTCCAATGACCATTTATTCCTTACCTTCAGCCAGTCCTTGAGTGTTAACCTCTAAATGTAAATTAATCTCCAATAGGTAAACTTTCAGCCTACTTGGAAATGGCAAAGAAAACTTTGGCTGAGGCCATACTGGCTATTTACTTCAGCTTGGGGGAGAGAAGCAGAGGAGAGAGTTGAAAGCAGCTATGAAGCCCCTCTGAAGGAAGTCTTAATTTAGTGACACTCATATGGTCATGCCCCATTCATAATGGGGAGCATCCATGTTTCGAATCTGGTGGAAACCTCTAACTGACAGGCAGGCATACCTAGAAATTCTGGGAACTCAGACAAGCGAAACACAGGTTCCCTAGGTGTGGTTCAGTTTCAGATTGAATATCCTTCTTGCTTCTTCCCTTTTATTGCCTCTCAGCAAGGACAAAACAACTTAGGCCCTCAGACGCCACACAGAAAACTGATGGAGAGAGTAGTAGAGAAGAGGATATCTCTCTGCCCATCTTCTCCCTCTGGGAATACCATCGAACATCTTTTCTTCTGATATAGCCATTATGAAAAACAGTTGGGAGTTTCCTCAAAAAATTAAAAATAGAATGAAATCTCATGATCCATAAATCTCACTCTGGGTATATATCCAAAGGAAATGAAATCAGTATCTTGGAGAGATATCTGCATATCCATGTTCACTACAGCATTGGTGACAGCAGCCACAATACAGAAACAACCTAAAAGTCCATTGACAGGTGATGGATAAAGGAAATGTAATACATATATAATGAATTATTCAGCCTTTGCAAAGAAGGAAATCTTGACATTTGTGACGATATGGGTGAACCTGGAAGACATTTTATGAAGTAAAATAAGCCAGACACAGAAAGATAAATACTGCATGATCTCACTTATATGTGAATTTAATATAGTCAAACTCATAAAAGCAGAGAGTAGAATGGTGGTTAGGGAGAGAGAAAGATGGAAAGGGGGAGAGAAAAATAGGGAGATGCTGGTCAAGGGGTACAAAGTTTTACAAGATGAAAGAATTCTGGAGATCAAATGTATAGCATTGTGAATATAGTTTACAATACTGTATTGAACACTTGAAATTTGATAAAAGAATAGATCTTAAATTCTCTCAACACACACACACACACACACACACACACACACACACACAAAGGTGGCAAGGTGAGATGATGTATATGTTAATTAGCTTTGATTGTGGCAATTATTTTTTTTTAATTTTTTTTAATGCTTATTTATTTCTGAGACAGAGAGAGAGCATGAGTCAGGGAGGGGCAGAGAGAGAGAGGGAGACACAGAATCAGAAGCAGGCTCCAGGCTCTGAGCTGTCAGCACAGAGCCCAACGTGGGGCTTGAACTCACAAACCGCAAGATCATGACCTGAGCCAAAGTCAGACGCTCAACCGACTGAGCCACCCAGGCGCCCCATGTGGCAATTATTTTTAAGTGCATTTTTATTTATTTAAGTAATCTCTACCCTCAATGTGGGGCTTGAACCCTTGACCCCAAGATCAAGAGTTACATACTTTTCTGACTGAGCCAGCCAGGCAGCCCTGACAATAAATCATAGACATTATATATATACAAATTTTATTTGTCAATTATACCTCAATAAAGATATGGAGAAAACCAGCAATATCCAAAAGAACAAAGAAAACAAACAAATCATCTTTTCTTCCATTCTTCACTCCTTTCCTTTCTTCCTCCATGCCTGCGTTCCTTTCCTTCTTTCTTTCTTCCTTCCACAAATAAGCATTGAGCATCTTCTCTGTATCAGGTATTGTGCCAGGCACTGGGAATCCAACAGTGAGCATGCATATAGCCTCTCCCCTCATAGACTCACAGTTGGGAGGAAGTTCTGTCCCTTTGGCTGGTGACTTGAAGGGCCCTATGTGGGTGCCACTGCCACTTAGTTACCATTCCAGAACTGCTCTGTAGGCACTCCTGCTCCTTCCCATATTTCCAATCTTTCCCCATATCTCCATCACCTAACTTTCGATATATTAGTAGAGTTATCCAAAAGTTTTACCTCCCAGGAAGGAAAGGATTGATTTTGCAGAGTCAACTTTCTTTCTTATGACATTTAATTAATATGCCATCTTGTAACACATTATCAGACACCTTTTTTTTTTTTTTTTGAGAGAGAGAGAGAGAGAGAGTGAGAGCGAGAGTGAGTGAGAGCACAAGCAGGGGAGAGGCAGAGAGAAAGAATCCCAAACAGTCTCCATGCTCACAACCGTGAGATCATGACCTGAGCCAAAATCAAGAATCGGACGTTTAACCAACTGAGCTACCCAGGCACCCAAAGACTCTTTTTTTTTTTTTAACCTGGTAATTATATGACCATGAGGTTAATCATTTTTTTTCCTGTTCTTAGTACAATCCCTGCTTTTTACATAAATTTTGGCTTACTCACAGTCCGCTGCATACACTCCTCCCTCGTTACACACAGAGAAATACATATTTATACTTTATATGCAAAATATACACAACAGAAGAAACAAAATGGCCAAAAATATTAACATCTACTTTCAAAATTAATACAAATTTTGATGCATTTTATTATATGTATCCTTTTGTATTATAGTTACTTTTTAAATAGTTATTTTAAACTTTTCACTTTGACTCACGAACTTTTACAAATGTATCATTAACTAACTATTCTTTTTGATGCTCAAAAGAATCACAACGTGGCCAGTGGGAACCCTCTTATATTGGCTTTAATGCCCAATCAGCATGATTTCAAAAAATTTTGGAAGCATCCTTTTCTTGGATGTTATAAGCCCCTCTTGATTTTCCCCTGCTCCAAGACATGGAATTGACAATGCTTCAAAAAACCTTGGTTTCTTCTTAGGAGCAGAACAGAATCCAAAATCTGGATATTGGGTGTGTAAATCAATTTGGTAGTGAGTAAAGTTGTTTCCAGGTGACAGACCCAAAGATTTTTCTTTTTAAATCCATCAGTTTGCATTAAAACTTTCCATTTTTGGGGCACCGGGGTGGCTCAGTTGGTTAAGCATCTGACTTCGGTTCAGGTCACAATCTCACAGGTTATGAGTTCTAGCCCCGCATTGGGCTCTCTGCTGTCAGTGCAAAACCTACTTTGGAAACTCTGTCACCCTCTCTCTCTGCTCCTTCCCCGCTGTCTCTCTGTCTCTGACTCTGTCTCTGTCTCTGTCTCTCTCTCTCCCTCTGTCTCTCTCTCTCCCTCTGTCTCTCTCAAAGATAAAACATTTAAAAAATAAAATCAAATAAAACTTTCCATTTTTATCCAGCTGGAAATTACTTTTGTTCTAACATAAAAATATACTTCCTTAATTTACCATATACTTCCTTTTTTAACCTCTAGCCAAATCTATAATTATAACCTCTTCTTCTTTATAATTTTTATTTGAATCACCTATCACTATTCAGAAGTCTCTTGATTAGTGCAAATTTGTTTGCATTCTTTTTTTGGTCCAGAGTAAATTTAGTAAGAAAGGTTTTCCAGTTAACTGTTATTATCTATACCCTGGTTACTTATAAATGACCTATGTTCTGCCTCAATTCTAATCCTTTTTGGAAGCACCTGGATGGCTCAGGCAGTTGAGCATCTGACTCTTGATTTCAGCTCAAGTCATAATTCCAGGGGTTTGGGATTGAGCCCTGCCTCAGGCTCTGTGCTGAGCATGGAGCCTAAGATTCTCTGTCTCTCCCTCTGCCCGTCTCCCCTGCTTGTGCTCCCTCTCTCTCTTTCTCGCTCTAAACATAATAATGATAACAATAACAAATAACCTTTTTTGCAAGAATCTTGATATAAATATAAAATAAATGAATAGTTTAGTATTGTAATCAAGTAAAACTTGATAACAAAGCAACTGACACATATTTCATGATTTGTTATTGTGCTAATAAGATAATCCAGCATGTATGGAAAAGTTTATATAAATGATGATAATTACACATGAAGATGGTATGTTAAGGTTCAGATGGTAGAAGAGATGGAGAAAAATTAGAAATACGGGAAGGAGCAAGTTACTCTGAGGGCCCACTGAAAATTCTGGAATGGTAACTCAGCAATACCAACATAGTGCCCTTCAAGTCATCCGCAGAAGGGCCAGGGCCTCCTCCCAACTAGAAGTCCAGGAGGGAAAGGCCTACCTGCATGCTCATTGTTAGGTCCCCTGTGCCTGGCACAGTATCTGATACAGAGAAAATATTCAACACATACTTGTGGAAGGAGGGAAAGAAGGAAGGGACGGGGAGGGGTGTCTGGGTGGCTCAGTCAGTTAAGCGTCCACCTTCGGCTCATGTCACCATCTCATGGTTCGTGAGTTTGAGCCTGGCGTTGGGCTCTGTGCTAATAGCTCAGAGCCTTGAGCCTACCTCTTATTCTATGTCTCCCTCTCCCTCTGCCCCTCCTCCACTTGTACTCTGTCTCTCTCTCAAAAATCACTATGAAAAAAATGAAAATAAATTTTAAAATAAGAAGGAAGACATGGAGAAAGGAAGGAAGGGAGGGAGTGACTAATAAATATGGCATGTTTATATTTCCAATCATTCCAAACAATTGGGCCAATACATAACAAAAAGCAATACAACCAATTATGTAATACTAAGTAAAACTTTAAAAATACATAATTTCAGGAAATTCTCTGTGAAAGGTGTAGGCATGACAAGTAACACTGATAGAGCAAGTAAAGTTTTTAAGTTTTAACTTTTAATTTTATTTTATTTTAGAGAGAGAGAGACAGAATGGAGAAGAGGGTCAGAGGGGGGGAAACAGAGAGATAGAGAGAGAATCTTAACCAGGCTTCGTGCTCAGCATGAAGCCCAACGCTGGGCTCTGTCTCACAAGCAGGAGATCATGATCTGAGCCAAAATCACGAGTCAGATACTTAACTGACTGAGTCACCCAGGTGTCCCAAAGGTTAATGATTTAAAGGAGTCAAGCTTCTACATAGTGTTCCATTTGTATGAAATGTCCAGAATAGGCCAAATCATACAGACAGAAAGTTGATTGGTGGTTGAGTAGAGCTTGGAAGAGGGGGAAATGGAGAATGACTGCTGATGGATTTCTTATGGGAGTGATGAAAACGTTCTAACATTGATTGTGGTAATGGTGGCACAGCTCTCAAGATATTGAAAACCATTGAATTGTACACTTTAAATGGTGAATTGTATGGTATGTGAATTTTATCTCAATAAAGCTGTTATGAAGGTGGGAGCAGCCTGATGTTTGCCAGTTCAGATTTAGAAGGTGCCACTAGCCCCCTGCTATGGTCAAGAATCAACTATAAATAACTCCAACCTATTAAAATAGCCAAACACAAATAACCTATAACCTTGGCCAGTATGAGGTGGTATTATTTTACTTTGGGATCTAGTGGTATTATTTTAATTTGGGATCTAGTAAAATCTGTAACCCTAGAAAAGTATCAAAATAAATATTACTTATAAATATAGAAATAATGAAAAAATAAAACTATGGTTTTAAAATTTTCAAATTCAATTTAAATGTAGCTCTAGCCTTTGTGATTATTTGACTTTTGTGTTTCTGTTGGTCCTTTGGTGTGTTAGGATGTTTGAAATGTTCAGAGAGGTGATCATATTGGATTTATGAATGTAATTTGAGTTGTTTAAGGGAATTTAATTACGTTTTTGCAGTGATCATGAAGATAAACTCCCCAGCACTCATTCACTCTGGGATAATTAGTAAAAGCCAAATGGCAGTCCCATTCTCCTTGCCAGCGATTGGTCTAGGAATAGGCATGTGGCACAGCTTTGATCAACGAGTTGTAAGTCAAAGTTCACCTAGGAATTTCTGGGAGAGGTTTCCACAGTTTTGTGCCCTGCCCCCCCACATCTCCCTAAGAGGAAATAAAAGAGTCTCACCTCCTTCTCTGAATTGTTGTGTCTGGATATGATAATGTCATGGCAGCAGCCACATTGTGACAAGCCTGAGGGTGCTGCCAATACACGGAGAAGGGCAGAACCCAAGAGAGCCACAACAAAATGGAGCTGGAGCCCAGCTGTACCACATCCACAGCCCACCCCACCTCAGAGCTTCACGTTGTATGAGATAATACATTTCCTTGTTATTTAAGCCACTTTGAGCTAGGGTTTTCTGTTATTGTCACCCCACATAAATATAAGTTGCAACCCAGAGATAGTGCTACTAGCAATTTATCCAAAGGATACAGGAGTGCTGATTCATAGGGGCACATGTACCCCAATGTTTATAGCAGCACTTTCTTTTTTTCTTTTTTTTTTAATTTTTTTTAATGTTTATTTATTTTTGAGAGACAGAGAGAGATAGAGCATGAGTGGGGGAGGGGCAGAGAGAGAGGGAGACACAGAATCTGAAGCTGGCTACAGGCTCTGAGCTGTCAGCACAGGACCCAATGCGGGCTCAAACCCACAAACTGTGAGATCATGACCTGAGCTGAAGTCAGATGCTTAACCGACTGAGCCACCCAGGCAACCCGCAGCACTTTTAACAATAGCCAAATTATGGAAAGAGCCCAAATGTCCATCAACTGATGAATGGATAAAGAAGATGTGGTTTATATATACAATGGAATACTACTTGGCAATGAGAAAGAAAGAAATCCTGCCATTTGCAACAACATGGGGATGGAACTGGAGGGTATTAGGCTGAGTGAAATAAGTCAGTCAGAGGAAGACAGATATCATATGTTTTCACTGGTATGTGGAACCTGAGAAACTTAGCAGAGGACCGTGGCGGGGAGGGACGGGGAAAAATAGTTTCAAACAGAGAGGAAGGCAAACCATAAGAGACCCTTGAATGTGGAGAATAAACTGAGGATTGATGGGGGGCAGGGAAGGGGGAAATGGGTGATAGGCATTGAGGAGGGACTTGTTGGGATGAGCACTGGCTGTTGTATATAAATGATGAATCATGGGAATCTACCCCCCAAACCAAGAGCACACTATATACACTATATGTTAGCTAACTTGACAATAAATTAAAAAAAAAAAAAAAAATCAATGACTTAAATAAAACACCTGAAAGCATAAAACTCCTAGACGTAAACAAGAAAGAAAGTTCCTTGATAAATAAATAAATAAATAAATAAATAAATAAATAAATGTTATAATCAGGATTTAAATGTAAAAACATAATTTAAGAAATTTTTATTTTCTATGTTTTATTAAGCTTGTAAATTTGATAAATTGTGCATCTGTCATCTTGATACTGGAAGTTGCAGTGTTCCTCTGCACACACAGAAGCCCTTGGACTTTAAAGAACCTAGAAATAGTGCCAAGAGATAAATTTCAAATATGGATTCATCCCCTGGGGGCACCTGGGTGGCTCAGTTGGTTAAGCGTCTTACTCTTGATTTCGGCTCAGGTCATGGTCTCACAGTTGTGGAATTGAGCCCTCTGTGGAGCTCCATGCTGAGCACAGAACCTACTTGGGATTCTCTCTCTCCCTCTCTCTCTGCTCCTCCCCTGCTTGTGCTTTTTCTCTCCCAAAATAAGTAAAATAAACATTTTAAAAAAATTTTTTAAGAAAGGGATTCATCCCCTTGATCCTCATATGAAGACCTGCTGGTAACATGACACATGTATTCAACAGTAGCATTAAGTATAAACTCAGAAAAGGCATAATCAGCAGGAGTCACAGATACTGACTTCTTCTGGTATCATTTCTGGTGGAGGAAGAGAGGTTATAGGAAACCCAAAGGAACAAAACACTAGTAGCCATGCTCTCCATCAATGACCAAAGAGGATTTCACAGGCCAAGAGTCCCCAACTCAAATGCCTTTAGGGTTCAGGCAATTTCCGTGACTGAAATTGAGTGGAAGTGAGGCAGAAGGAAATGGTGGTCCCATCTGCAGGGAGCACCTCCCCACTCAGACTGATGATGCTAATATGAGAAAAACCTACAGCTTCAGTGTTGCCAGATCTTCCCTTTTCCAAGAAAAGCCAGAAACCTGGATCATGTGAATTTTTAGACCAGGGTAACCAATTCAAGTTCAAAAACAAAAACAAGACATTGTGTGGCCAAACAGAACACATCTATAGGCTATCCATGGGCTGCCAGTTTGCAAACTCACCCCATACGTTTGCAGCATGTCCATAGAGTAGACAAGTGAAAAAGTTGAGACATCTGCCCTGTGTTGCCAGGGAGAGCAAACATTTCCCTCCCACAGGTGCTTTTTAGACATTTACATTCAGGGCCGCATAGCTGGAAAGATGTGATTCCTACCAACAGCCCAGCAAGAAGGATTACCTGCAAAACACAAGGCACCTACGGAGTGATCTGTTTACTTGGGGCTGTTTAAATGTTGTCCTCTGCTTAAATTTTGAAGACCGACAGGACACACAATTTGCATTTCAATCCTTGCCAGAGCCAAGTTGGGTAACAGGGATTAGCCACCAATGTGATCAGTCCTGCTGAACTCCTTTGCTGTGTTCCTAGACTTTCTAAACTAGGAGCAACCATTCACTTGCAAATGAAAAACCGAGAGAGACTGAGACTGCTAGCCCCAGTGAGATAGGAGTCTTAGGAGAGCTGGAGTCTCATCACAGGGCTCTGGAGATTCCCAGCATCATCCGGCACAGTCGGTGGTCTGCAGGGATCACACAACAAATATTCTCTGGTTTCTTGAAGATTAGAATAAACCCAAGGCCTGTGAATGCCTCTGACTCACAGAAAAGTGTGCTCATTTTCATGGGTCTATTTGTGTATTATTTTAAAATACGTGTGATATGACACATTATAGCAGGAGGAACTTAGGTTAGATATTAAGAACAATTTCCTGACTAACAGGTTCTGAAACATTAGAGCAGGTTACGAATGAGGAAGTAGAGGCTCCATCTCTGCTGGACATTTCCGCTAGGGTAAACGCCTAATTCTGTTGGTCAGATGTTATCACTGAAGTCAGTGGTGTTTGTGTGATATGTCTTCTCTAGTCTGCTCTTCACTCTTTTTTTGGTAAAGATTTTATTTTTAAGTAATCTCTATACCCAACTTGGGGTTCAAACTCACAACCCTGAGATCAAGACTCACATGTTCTACTGACTGAGGCACGCCCGGCTCTTAACTCTTTTTTTTTTTTTTTTTAATGTTTACTTATTTTTGAGAGAGAGAGAGAGCCAGCAGGGGAGGGGCAGAGAGAGAGGGAGACACAGACTCTGAAGCAAGCTCCAGGCTCTGAGCTATCAGCAGAAAGCCCAATGCAGGGCTCAAACCCATCAACCATGAGATCATGACCTGAGCTGAAGTCAGATGCTTAACCGACTGAGCCACCCAGGCGCCCCCCTGCTCTTCACTCTTAATAAGAGCTGCCATTTATAAAGGGTCAACATACTCACTGTTGTAAGTCCCTTATCTTCCTAAGTCCTCAAGGAAATCCAGTAAGATAAATCATCCCCATTTTACAGATAAGGAAGCTGAACCTCGAGAGATGAAATAACTTGCTGAAGTTCACCCTGGCAGGGCTAGAATTAGAACCTAATTCTGTGGCATGACTTCCAAGCCCAGGCCCTTTCTGTAAGGCCATGTTGCTGCAGGTCCTTTGGCAGAGCACCTATGACTACCTGAGGGGAAAAGAGACCAAAGGCAGGTTCAGGCAAAGAAAATATTATCCAAAACAGTTATGAGAGCACTGCTGAGGTCCAAAGAAGAAGCCAGTGTCAGGAATAAAGATAAGATGCCAACCAAGGAGGAGACAGAGACACAAAGGGGAGGCAAGGTCAGATCCTGGAAGTCAAGGGATATCCTTCTAGAAATGAGTTTGCACTGACTTGGACAGTCCAGGAAGTGAATTAGTGAACAGGGAGTTCCTTTTAAGCAACACCCAGCTTGTGTTGCCAAGCCTGTCAAGCACCAGGCTGGGTGCTGCTGACCCGCCCAGCTCAAATTTTCCTTTGGTGACTCCTGACTTGCTAACAATGCCCTTAGACAATTCCCATTCCCACCGTCCCACCCACCAGCAATTGTCTTTGATGTACAGGAGCTGAAACACTGTTTCCAACAACGACTCTGCAAGGTAGTCAGGTGTTTATGTTCAGGTTCAGAATACCTGTAACGGTGAAACTTCCCTTCTCTAAAACATTGTCCCTTTTGTTTCTGCCCTGCTAGGGCCCGGGTTCCCTGAATAGCATCATTGCTACAACATAAGAGAGGGCAGGCTGAAAATTAGTGGGCCCCTACAACCCCGATATATGACACGTTAAGCCACACTGCCTTTCCTACTTAACACTTGTGGCTGAAAAGAGTTTCTCCATCGTAGAATCAGCCAAAGAGCAGCTCCAAGAAAACTCTGGAGAGTTTTCAAGAGATAATCTGGGTCCCTTTTTTGTTCTATTGAAGTATAATGAACATACAGTGTTACATTAGTTTCAGATGTACAACATAGTGATTTGACAATTCTGTACATTCCTCAGTGCTCATCACCAGTGTGGCTACCATCTGTCACCATACAATGTTATTACAATCTTCTTGACTGTGTTTCCCATGCTGTACTTTTCATCTCCGTGACTTATTTATTTTATAACTGGAAGTTTGTACCTCTTTTTTTTTTTTAATGTTTATTTATTTTTGAGAAAGAGAGAGACAGAGCACGAGTGGTGGAAGGGGCAGAGAGAAAGGGAGACACAGAATTCGAAGCAGGCTGCAGGCTCTGAGCTGTCAGCCCAGAGCCCGAGGCAGGGCTGGAACTCACAAACTGGGAGACCATTACCTGAGCTGAAGTCAGATGCTCAACTGACTGAGCCACCCAGGCGCCCCTGGAAGTTTGTACCTCTTAAGAGCTTGTTTTCCCAAACTCCAGTTGGCCTTAGCAGCTCCAGACTCTGTGCTCAAATAGGAAATCTAAGGAAATGAGCTTAACCACAGAGACACAGGAGAACAGACTCACTGGGCTGAGCTTCCAGCTGTTCGACTAGAACTCATAGCCACTTCCTTTCATCAAACTCAAAACTTCCTGGAAACTCAGGCCTCCGGGATCAGGAGGCAGGCTCAAACCTACCCTTTGGTCAGTGCCTTTGGGAAGTTTCTTCATTCAGTCTGTGCTTTCCTGAAGCACATTCCTCTGTAATAAGGTCAGGGAGAGAAAAATAAAGAAGAAAACAAACAAACAAACAAACTTTTCTTTTTTCTGACTGGTCTTAGCTTGGCCAGGTCAATAAATCAATGCAAGGACACATCTGCCTGAAATTATTTCTCTCACCCCACTCTCCACTCACTATGGAGAAAACCAGAGCTGTCTTATCTATGACTCCAGTGGAAGGCTAAAGCTCTCCAAAGACTTCTCAGAGTTTGACCTATGGATTAACAGAATTCTGGGGAATGCTTTGGATTTAGGTTCATTCAGTTATCACACAATCATTTATTGGGTAGCACCTATTTTCTAGGTGCTGAGTTAGGAGAGGTGAGTACTCCAGAGATGACTACAGCACAGACCCTGCTCTCTAGCTGCTCAGAGTGTGGGGGGAGACAAAGCACGACTTAGATGAGTGTAGATAGAAGGGAGAAAACGCTAAGTGCCTCAAGAGAGCGAGAACCACATAATAATCATTATTTATATTTGAATGGAACTTTCTGAAGTCCATTTCCTTCTATCAACTCATTTGTTCCTCAGCACACCCGTGGAGGACATCTACAGTGATTCTTCTTCAGCATCCTCTCACTGTCCTGATAAATGTAACCCGACTTCTCACTGGAGAATCTCCATCTACCCACTGTCATCCCGTGTGCTGCTGCCAGGACAACCCCCAGTATCTGAGGTAGGACAAATCTCCTGGGTCACAGCCAATCTGAGCATCCAATTCTCCTGGCTGTAGTGACCACCTCAGAGACAGGAACATGACCTAAGGAAAGCAACGAGAATTTAGTTGGAACTTCTGCAAAAGAAGTTCTCAGGCTTGTCCCCTGCAGTTGAAGAAAAAGACTCTGGATTCTGGGACTACTGCCAGCCGTTTTGTCACTCTTTGAACTTGAGCCTGAAGGAGGCAGTAAAAGGCAGAGCTGACAGAACAAGAATGTAAATGTCCTGATGATATCATTTGAGCTTTGAATTCACCCTTGCCTGAAGCCATCTCTGTCCCTAGACCTATGTAAACCAATAAGTGCACTTTTGTTAGAAGCAATTTGGTTTGGGTTTTCTGTCACTCCAAACAAAGAGTCATAAAAAGGTTCTAACTCTGTGAGATAAATATTTCCATCTCCATGTTATAAAAGAAAAGCCGAAGGTCACATATGTAAAAAAGGGACAGCTGAGAAGTAGCAGAGCCTTGTCTGGAGCCCACAAGTCCTGATATCAATTTGCAGGACTTTGAAAGACAGGGTGGGGGCGCCTGGGTGGCTTGATCTGTTAAACATCTGACTTCGGTTCAGGTCATGATCTCGCAGTCAGTGAGTTCCAGCCCCACATCGGGCTCTGTGCTAACAGCTCAGAGCCTAGAACCTGCTTCAGATCCTCTGTCACCCTCTCTCTCTGCTCCCTAACTTGCTCATGTTCTCTTTCTCAAAAATAAATAAAACAGAAAGAGAAGAAGAAAGAAAGAAAGAAAGAAAGAAAGAAAGAAAGAAAGAAAGAAAGAAAGAAAGAAAGAAAGGTTGGATTTCACCAGAGCTGATGGCAAAGGTACTATGGGTAAAAGGAGCCTTACATGCAAGATTGTGGATATGAGAAACTCAGGGGTAGCTGGACAATCGCAAGTACTTCGATTTCTCAAATGCATGGGGTGTATAAGAAAAGATAACAGAACATATATTTATGAATAGAATGTTTGGGGAACTTGTAATTTATTCTGAAGCTCAATAATTTCCAAATGACCAGAGAGAGAGAGAGAGAATGAGTGGGGAAGGGGCAGAGAGAAAGGGAAACACAGAATCGGAAGCAGGTTCCAGGCTCCGAACTTTCAGCACAGAGCCTTACGTGGAGCTCCAACTCATGAACTTGGAGATCATGACCTGAGCTGAAGTTGTACGCTTAACTGATTGAGCCACCCAGGCACCCCTCCAAATTCCACTGTATTAAAGATTGACTTCAAGTGACCAGAACTCAATTTTGGCTAGCTTAGTTGTACAAGATCTTGAGGATGAGGCTTATTGGCCCAGGAAAGAAGACTCAAAAGAACCCAGTGAGGAGAAAGCATCAAACTCTTTGCTTTGAGTTCCAAAATGGTAGCTTGAAACCAGGACAAGATCTCTCTGAGACTGAAAGCAAGAAAGGGAAATTCTCAGGAAGCAGAAATCAGAGTCAAAGCTAGCATGGTGAGCAGAATGTGAAGCTGGAACAGAATAGGCCTTACAGATTAAGGATGAGATTTTAACATTGGTGTGGCAACAGAAGATGGGGCCTTGTGCCCTGGCAAGTCCTAGACTTGTAACAAAGGTCCTACATGCTCTCCATAGGAAGATAGAAAAAACCTGTTTACCAGCCAGGGGAAGGAGCAAGAAAACTTGCCATTGGCCTGGGTCACAGGGAGAAAAACAATCATCTGTGATAAATTGGAACCCCAGGGCTGTTTCTGCACTAGCATGGGACCTGAACTCACAGGTATATCAGGTCCTGTGCATTATCCATCAGGTGCAGGTCACAAGATGTTGAGCAATATACAAACAAATTCATACCTAGATAGCATAATAAAATTGGAGAACATCAATTACAAGAAACAAAAATCTGTCATCTATGAAAAAAGACAAGAGTACCTACAAAAGACTAGCAAACTGAATGTAGTAAGCTACTTATCAGCGACAGTTATTGCCAGAAGACAAAGAGGGATCTTAAAACTGCTAATCTATTGAGCTACAAAGGACAAGAATGAGAATCAGAAGAGTGCCAGGTAATCAAGCAGAGTGATGTTTTAAGAACCAGGCAGTAAGGCAGCATTATTTACCATAACCAAGACATGGAAACAACCTAAGTGTCCATCAGTGAATAAATAGATAAAGAAAATGTGATTCACAGACACACAATGGAATATTATTCAGCCACATAAAAGGAAATCTGTCATTTGTGACAACATGGATAGACCTTAAGGACATTGTGCTAAGTAAAATAAGGCAGAGAAAGACAAATACTGTGTAATTTCACTTATATGTAGAGTCTAAAAGATAAATAAATAAAAAACTCATAGATACAGAGAACAGAGTGGCTACCAAAGGTGAGGGTTAGAGGAGTGGGCAAAGCAGGTGAAAGTAGTCAAAAGGTACAAACTTCCAGGAGCATCTGGGTGGCTCAGCTGGTTGAGCATCTGACTTCAGCTAAAGTCATGACCTCACAGTCCATGAGTTAGAGCCCTGTGTTGGGCTCAGTGCTGACAGCCCAGAGTCTGGAGCCTGCTTTGGATTCTGTGTCTCCCTCTTTGTCTGCCCCTCCCTGGCTTGTGCTCTGTTTCTCTCTGTCTCTCAAAAATAAATGAATGTTTAAAAAAAATTTTTTTAAAAAGGTACAAACTTCCAGTTAGAAGATAAATAAGCCATGCCGATACAACATAGAGCATGATAACTAATTAACAATACTGCATCATATATTTGAAAGTTGCTAACATAATAGATTTTATAGGTTCTAATTACAAGGAAAATATTGTAAATATATGTGGAAATGGATGTTAACCAAAACTATTGTGGTAATCATTTGCAATATATACATATGTCAAATCATTATGTTGCACACCTAAAACTTACATGATGTTATACATCAATTATATCACTATTAAAAAAAAAAAGGCAGTAACTTATGTCAAAACCAGCCAAATAGTCAAGAACATTAGGACAGAGAAATGTCCATTAGGGTTGGCAACATAGAGATCATGAGTGAATCTGACTTAATGGTTTCAATAGAGGGGTAGAGGACAGAAAGCAGGTGTGAGGAGGTTGACGTCAATACAAGGAAGTATATTTATATCTCCAAAACCCCTTTGCTTCAAACCCCTTTGCTTCACATAGCAATGACATTTAAAATGTAAAAAAAAATTTTTAAATTAAAAATAAAAATTATTTTTTAAAAAGACATAGCTAACTCTTACATATCTCCATGAACCAAAAATGGAATAGAAACACAGTACAACGAGTGGGGTGAAGTCTCAGGCTTAGGGATTCTAGGTCTAGAAATTGGACAGTGGCAGCTGGGCAAGAGTTCAGCTTCTGTGGGGATAAAGTGCTCCCCTCAGTGTAGGAGACTGATGCTCACAGCTTGAGACCAGAGGCTGATGTAGGCTCCACAGCTTATTTAAAAAAAAAAAAAAAAAAAAAAAAAAAAGCTGAAGAAAATAGCTGTCAATTTGTGGGTGCTGACTTTATTTGAGCCCAAGGAGGTAAGAAACAAAGAGAAATTGTCAAGTCGTCTTGTCTACTGGCTCCATAACTAGATCTGCCATATCCCTAATATCCAGGGGTGGAAAATCATGATTAGGGGCCCTGGCTCTGGACTGATGACCAGACAGTCAGATGGAGGCATCCTGGGAAGGGAGGAGAGAAAGTAAGAGAAACAGAAAAATCAAACAAAAACAAATACTTTCTCACTCAAAAGCTTACAAATCGTAGTTCCAAAACATATGAAAGAACTAATGGTGAGGAAGCTAGACTTTGAAATTAACAATCCAATCACACATTTTCTCAAATTTTCTCTGGAAATTTGGAAAAGAGTATAAAAAGACTTTAAAATAGTATGTTGAAAATGTTCAGAGATGAATGTACACCATTTCAAAAAGGAAAGTGTGAAGCAAAAATAAGCAGAAATGAAACAAATATAAATGATAACCAATTAGAAATCCTTGAAATGAAAAATACCCTAGGAGTGCCTGGCTGTCTCAGTCAGTGGAGCGTGTGACTCTTGATCTTGGGGTTGTGAGTTAGAGCCCCACGCTGGGGGTAGAGATTACTTAAAAAATAAAATAAGAAAAGAAGAGAAAAATACCCTAATTGAAATCTAAGAGGCCATAAATGGAAGAAATTGTAGAGTCATCTACTCTCAAAGAGTATATTAGAAAATTGGAAGAGAGAACTGAGGGACTCACTCAGAATGTAGCTTGAGATAAACAAAAAGAAACAACAGTTAAAAATATGAAGGGAGTGCCTGGGTGCCTCAGTCAGTTAAGAGTCTGACTCTTGATTTTGACTCAGGTCATATCTCATGGTTCACAGGATCAGGTCCTGAGTTGGGCTCTGTGCTGACAGCACGGAGCCTTCTTGGGATTCTCTTTATCCCTCTCTCTCTGTCCCCCCACCCCGCAAAATAAATAAATAAACCTTTTTTTTTTTTTTTCTTTAATGGAGTATAGGAGCACCTGGATTAAGCATCTGACTCTCAATTTCTGCTCAGGTCATGATCTCAGGGTCATAAGACCGAGCTTCTGCATCAGGCTCTGCACTGGGTGTGTAGCCTGCTTGAGATTGTCTCTCTCCTTCTACCTGTCTCTCTCTCTCTCTCTCTCTCTCTCTCTCTCTCAAAATATGGAGAATATATTAAATATGGTTTAAAGGTTTAAATATGTATATAATAGGAATTCCAGAGAAAGAGAATTGAGAGGAATGACAGAAAAAAACCAATATTTGAAGAGAAAATTACTGAGTTTTTTTTTTTCCAGAATTGAAGAAAAAGCCCTAGGAATGAAAGAAATTTACACTCAGCCAAATTATTATTCACACGTGTTGAGGGAGGGGGAATCTCATCATATAAAAACTAAGAAATGTTGGGGCGCCTGGGTGGCTCAGTCGGTTGAGCATCCGACTTCGGCTCAGGTCATGATCTTGTGGTCTGTGAGTTCGAGCCCTGCGTCGGGCTCTGTGCTGACAGCTCGGAGGCTGGAGCCTGCTTCAGATTCTGTGTCTCCCTCTCTCTCTGCCCCTCCCCTGCTCATGCTCTGTCTCTCTCTTTGTCAAAAATACATAAAACATTTTAAAAAATTAAAAAAATAAAACAAGAAATGTTTGCTACTCACAGGGCCTTTACTAGATGAACTACTAGATTTTTATTCTAACACATACATCTGTTCATATGTTAGCATCTCCAAAATCATAATGTGTATTACAATCAACCGGCAACTTTTATTCTTAGTTTTGTTTTCTCTTTAAAATGTCTACATTTTTATTTGCTTAGTTTTCAATGTACTTATCCTAATGTGCCATTGGACATTTGATCAGCTGTGCAAATCTCCTCTCCAGGGTATTTATTCCCCTTAGGGAATTTATTCCCCTCCTCTATCTGTTCCATCTACTTGAAGAAGTCTCCCCTGGAGGCTTCTGACTTGCTCCAGAACGTACCGGCTGTTCTCAAAGCCTGTGTCATCATCATCACCTTAGATTTTCCACTCAACATCATTTTTGAGGTTTCCTTCTCTTCTCTCTTGTGATGAAGACCAGTTCTTCTGGTTCCCATTATTCCTCCCTCTTGGTTTATCTCCTTGTTTTGGTGTAGCTAATTCTCCTGTTATGTCCCAACAGTGCACTGGAAATAACATTTTTTGAGACTTTGCACATCTGAAAATATTTTTTTCCTACCCTCACTTGATAGCTTGGTAGGGTTAGAAATCTAAGTTGGAAATTATTTTTTCCTCAGCATTTTGAAGGCATTTTCCCATTGCATCATAGTTTTCCATGAGAAAACTGACAATTCAGAGGCATCCTG
Organism: Panthera tigris; assembly: GCF_018350195.1. NCBI lineage: Eukaryota > Metazoa > Chordata > Mammalia > Carnivora > Felidae > Panthera > Panthera tigris. Next base: position 65,745,995 of record NC_056669.1, on the reverse strand, counting down.
AGCCATGAGCCTTTGTGGAAAACTGTTCTTTCTGTCTAAAAAGGTTTTGGAAACATCTCCTTGCCCACACTGTTCTAGAATTTCTCCATGGAGTACCAATTTTTATTCATTGATTTCTGGCACCTGGGGATTTCCCTTTCTTGCTCCCAAGCTGCCTTGCTGATATCGTCCTGTCTCGGGGCTTTAAATACCATCTATAATGACAACTAGCAAGTTCTATATCCACACCAGACCTCTCCAAACCTGCATAGTTAGCTGCTCTTTGACATCTTCCTGGGTATGTCCAATAGAAACCTCAAACTTATCATTTCAAATCTGAACTCCTAATATTCCCCCTAAACCTGCCTCTCCCTCAGCCTTCGCTTCTCAATAAATGTCATTTTTCCACATGCTGAATCTGAAAACCTCAGAGTTACCCTCAACTCTCTGTTGTGGCACACCCACATTCAGTGCTATCGGCAAATCCTCTCAATCCTACCTTCAAAACATACCCAGAAACCAGTGAATTCTCACCATCTCCATTGCCAACACCTGGTCCAAACCAGCATTGCATCTTGCCTCAATTATTAGTTTTCAATTCAGTGGTATTAGACTGTCACTGTGGTTGCCCCCAGTAAATTACAGCTGCTGTATTCATGTTCTTAAGGGGCCCCTCCCCTCAAATCTGGGCTGGCCCTGAACCCTGCATTAAATAAGAGAATGTGGGGGCGCCTGGGTGGCTCAGTCTGATAAGTGTCCCACTCTTGATTTTGGCTCAGATCATGACCTGAGCTGAAGTCAGATGAGCCACCTGGCCACCTGGGCACCCCCAGACTTTTACATTTTTAACAGACTGTTAAAAAACAAAAAATGAGAGGAAGAATACACGACAGAGACCATGTGTGACCTGCAATGCCTAAAATATTTACTATCTGGCATGTTACAGAAAATGTTTGCCAACCTCTGCCCAGCACAGTCTGGCCCCTTGATGACTCTGGGTTCATCTCCTCCCCTTGCTCGCCCATCCCTGGCACTCACCTAGCTCCAGGCAGACTGGCCACCTGGTCATTCCTTGCAGTTTCTTGCAGTTACTCCAAACAGCAAGGCACGCCCTTGTCCTGAGGTCTTTGTTCTGCCTTTTTCTCTGTCTGGAATGTTCTTCCCCCAGTTAGCTGTCCAACTCCTCTTCCCTCAGGTCTTTATTTGAGTGCACCTTCTCAGTGAGGCCTTATCTGACCACCTTATTGAAAATTACTATCCCCCTGAATCCCTAACTCTCTCTGCTTTATTTTTCTCTATATCAGGTCACTGTTGAATATGTATCTTTTACTTTTTGTCGCATTGCTTATTTTCTATATTCTCCCACTAAAATGTAAATGTGTAGACAGGAATCTTTGCTTTCTTCACTGACGTATTCTCAGTGACTAGAGCTGTTCCTGGTGCATTGTGGGTACTCCATGTGTATTTCTTGCATGTCCTTATGAGTCATAAAAACAATCACATCCCTCTGTTTTCTGCATAGCACTTGTCACCAGCTGCAAATGCCATATGTCGTGGTCTGTCCATGAACTCCATGAAAGGTGGGAAATGCAAAGCAGTGCTCAACAAATATCAAGTGTCCAATGTAGTATTTATTCCATAAATAAATACACATCCCACACAACTTTTCTTTACAACTTTTTTTTAAAGTTTATTTATTTTGAGAGAGAGAGAGAGAGAACCCCAAAGCAGGCTCCAGGGGAGGGGCAGAAAGGGAAGGAGAAAGAATCCCAAGCAGGCTTCTGCGCTGCCAGCATGGAGCCCGACGCAGGGCTTAATCCCAGGAACTGTGAGATTGTGACCTGAGCCAAAATGAAGAGTCTGACACTTAACTGACAAAGCTACCCAGGAACCCCATCCCACACATCTTTTAAAAGAGTGAATGGGAGGGGTGCCTGGGTGGCTCAGTCGGTTAAGAGTCTCACTTCGGCTCAGGTCATGATCTCGAGATCCGTGCGTTCAAGCCCTGCGTCGGGCTCTGTGCTGACAGCTCAGAGCCTGGAGCCTGTTTCAGATTCTGTGTCTCCCTCTCTCTCTGACCCTCCCCCATTCATGCTCTGTCTCTCTCTGTCTCAAAAATAAATAAACGTTAAAAAAAAAATTAAAAAAAAAGAGTGACTGGGAAGTAAGGAGGTAGAAACATAGTAAGTTAACAACTTTTTTTTTTTACTTTTTTTAAAATTTATTTATTTATTTTGAGAGACAGAGCATGTGGGGGAGAGACAGGGGCAGGTGCAGAGAGAGAGACAGAGAGAGAACCCCAAAGCAGGCTCCACACTGTCAGTACAGAGTCCTATGTAGGGCTCAACCTCACAAACCGTGAGACCATGACCTGAGCCAAAATCAAAAGTCAGTCGCTCAACCAACTGAGCCATCCAGGCATCCGAAGTCAACAACTTTTTCAAGAATTTTGCTGTGAATGGAAGTGGAGAAATGGAATGGTGACTGGAAAAGGATATAGGGTCAAGGGAGGGTTACAAATGGGGATAAAAGGAATAATCCAGATTGACACATACATTATTAGCATAGGAAAACGAAGAGGATTAGGGAAACAGTTCTTGAAGAGGTAAGCAACAGGATGCAGAGCCTAGGAGGAGAGGTTGGCTCCTAATGGGCAGAGATCTTTCCTTCCCTTGAACTGACATGTGGGGGGTGAAATTAAGGGGTGGGCGGGAGATTGGAGATTTGAGAAGAGAAGGCAGAAGAGTGTGGAGACACAGACCTTCCTAGGGAAATGTGAAGGGACAGCCAGGCAGTCATCGAGGGCTCATCTGGGGTCAATAATAATGAATTTCAACAAAAGCAGTCACCCCATTTGTAATTTTTCTTAAGCTGCATCCAGCTACTTGGTTGCAGGTACAGAGAAGACAGAGTTAGGTTCAGTCAGGGTGACTGCAGCAAAGCAGTGATTCTCAGTGCATGGTCCCCAGACCAGCAGTGTCAGAATCATTAAAAGCTGGTAAGAAATGCATATTCCCAGACCTCACCCCAGACCTCCTGATTCAGAAACTCTGCAATAGGGCTCAGCAATCTGTGCTTTTAGAAGCCCTTCAGATGATTCTAATGCTATGCCCAGTCAAGGTTGATCAGCACTGCAATAAAAGGAAAGAAGAATGAGAGAGCTAAGGATTCTTATAAGGGAATAATTATAATGGCAGGCTATAGAGTCTAAATTGTAAAAGAAAATAAGCCATGAGGGGGCTGATCAATAATGATAAAGTGGTGACATCAATGTCTTAAAATATAATAAGATAAATAATTATAATACGGTGGATTTATGTTCTATTGCTGCCATAGCAAATTACCACAAATTAAGTGGCTCAAAACAACAGCCATGGTGGGACACCTGGGTGGCTCAGTTGGTTAAACATTTGACTCTTGATTTTGGCTCAGGTCATGATCTCACAGTTCATGGGTTAAACCCCCGTATCAGGTTCTGTGCTGAGAGCTCAGAGCCTGGAACCTGCTTCTGATTCTGTGTCTCCCTCCCTCTCTGCCCCTCCCCTGCTAGTGCTCTGTCTCTCTCTCTCAAAAATAAATAAAAATAAACATTTTTTAAAAATCATCTCTTTAAACAGGAAACCTATAGTAAGACTTTGTGTCTCCCCCTGCTCTATACATATTTCTGTTAGGTTTGAAGCACCACATTGGAAATGGGATAACTTGGCACATGTTGAGGTGTTCCAATTTAGATATATGTAGAATGGGTCCAAGGAATAATCACAAACTTTATTACTTCTTTCCGTTCCAGACTGCTGTTAAAGAATGGGCTGCTTCAGAGGCAGAATCCTGTGATAGCAAAGCAAAGAGAAGTTTGGTAGGAAATACTAAGAGTGGAAGCATCTTCTATCATCGGGGTACAAACTCAGGGCAAGGCTCTCTTGCCTTACCTAGCCAGTCAATTTAGATCTAGAATTCAGGTGACATGTGTTTGATGGAAACACATGTTTATTGAAATCAAAAAAATAAATCCTGGGGACACTTGGGTGACTCAATCAGGTAAGCATCCAACTTCAGCTCAGGTCATGGTCTCACAGTTCATGGGTTCCAGCCCCACATTGAGCTCTGTGCTGGAAGTGTAGAGCCCAGAGCCTGCTTTGGATTCTGGGTATCCTTTTCTCTCTGCACCTCCCCAACTTGTACTCTGTCTCTCTCTCTCTCAAAAATAAATAAACATTGGGGTGCCTGAGTGGCTCATTCGGTTGAGCGTTGGACTCTTGATTTTGGCTCAAGTCATGATCCCAGAGTTATGAGATCAAGCCCCGAGTTGGGCTCTTTGCTTCGTGTGGAGCCTGCTTGGAATTCTCCCCCTCTCTCCCTCTCTCCCTCTCTCCCTCTGCCCCTTTGCCCTGCTTGCACAAACTCTCTCTTTCTCAAAAAAAAAAAAAAAAAAAAGATACAGTTTATTTTTTATTTTTTTAATGTTTATTTCTGAGAGACAAAGAGACAGAGCGCCAGCAAGGGGAGGGACGAGAGAGAGGGAGACACAGAATCCAAAGCAGGCTCCAGGCTCTGAGCTGTCAGCACTGAGCCTGACATGGGGCTCAAATTCCTGAATTGGGAGATCATGACCTGAGCCAAAGTTGGATGCTTAACCGACCCAGGGGCCCCAGAGCATTTTTTTTTTTTTTAATTATATTGGCAGGGCACCTGGGTGGCTCAGTGGGTTAAGTGGCCAACTTCAGGTCATGATCTCATGGGTTATGAGATCGAGCCCCACGTCGGGCTCTGTACTAACATAGCCTGCTTGGAATTCTCTCTCTCCCTCTCTCTCTCTGCCTCTTCCCCACTGTGCTCTCTCTCTCTCTGTATCAAAATAAAAATAAACTTAAAACAAGTTATATTGGCAAGGCATATTAAAATTAATATTTTTATGTTCCAAATTCTGAGTATATTGGGTTAAATAAGATGCCTCTATGAAAGAAAAAGATACAAGTAACATTAATTTGTTAAGTCTTGGTAAAGCCTTTCTTGGTATGTTTCCCAGAAATTGAAAAGTGAATGAGTTTAACTGGGTAACAAATCCTTTTGAAAGTCAGGTGGTTTCCAATTCCTTAGCTTTCAACAAAACTGAAAATTGAGTTATCAGCTGATAGGTTATTAAAATTAATTTTTGATAATAGGTTGCCATGTGATTTTTGGCACATAACTCAGAAGGGGCACAAATAATCGAGAAAGACTGCAATAATAAAACCCTTTCCATTCTCATTTACTTATTATTTTATTTATTTTGAGAGAGAGAGACAGGGCAAGCAGGGGAGGGGCAGGGAGAGAGGGAGACAATGAATCTGAAGCAGGCTCCAGGCTCTGAGCTGTCAGTACAGAGCCTGATGTGGGGCTTGAACTCACTAACCACAAGATCATGACCTGAGCTGAAGTAGGATGCTCTCAACCAACTGAGCCACCCAGGGACCACTCATTTACTTATTTATGTAAACAAGGTAATATTTAACCACCAATACATGGGCTAATAAAAACACAGGCCCAAGAGAGACATTTTCACTAAAATTTTTTTTCTTGTTAATAATTATTTATAATTTATAATATATTGCTTTGATCAATTGTGTACTAATAATAATTGTAATGCTATTCAGTCCAAAAGAAATTTAGCACCTGTAACCTAATGATCATAGGAAATTTTTTTATTTCAAATCTTATATATTTTGTTATTACAAACAAGAATAATAAGGTAATCAGTAAAAGACTTTCAAGGATAAGAATATGTTACATCAAGATAAAATATTGTGGGGAGAAGGGCAATGGATTTTACAAACTCAAGAAAAAAATGGCACAAGATAAAATTCCAACTTTAAAGAAGAACTTGTTTGTCCGTTTTTTTAAAAAATGGATAATGGTAGGGGTGACTGGGCGGCTCAGTCGGTTGAGCATCCGACTTTGGCCCAGGTCATGATCCCACCCTTCGTGAGTTTGAGCCATGTGTTGGGCTCTGTGCTGACAGCTCAGAGCCTGGATCCTGCTTCAGATTCTGTGTCTCCCTCTCTCTGCTTCCCCACTCTGTCTGTCTCCCAAAATAAACATTAAAAAAATTATTTTAAAAAAATGGATAATGGAAAAAAATTTTTTAAAAATGGATAATGGTAGGCACTGAGCTGCCATGGTATTTAGAGTCTTTTTTTTTTTTTTTTTTAAGTAGGCTCCATGCTCAACATAAGGCTCCAACTCAGGACCCTGAGATCAAGAGTCACATGCTCTACCAACTGAGCCTACCAGGCACCCCTACGATGGTATTTAGTTTCTATTAGATACATTTTTTATTAAAAAAATTTTTTTTATATATTTATTTATTTTTGAGAGACAGAGCATGAGCAGGGGAGGGGCAGAGAGAGAGAAGGAGACACAGAATCAGAAGCAGGCTCCAGGCTCTGAGCTCTCAGCACAGAGCCCGACATGGGGCTTGAACCCACGAACTGTGAGATCATGACCTGAGCCAAAATTGGACACTTAACCAACTGAGCCACCCAGGTGCTCCTCTGTTAGATACATTTTTTAAAGGTTTTATACCAATTTTATTTTATTTAAAAAAATTTTTTTAATGTTTATTTTTGAGAGAGTCACAGAATGCAAGTGGGGGAGGGGCAGAGAGAGAGGTAGACACAGAATCTGAAGCAGACTCCAGGGTCTGAGCTGTCAGCACAGAGCCTGATGCAGGGCTCAAACTCAAGAGCCGTGAGATCATGACCTGAGTCAAAGTAGGATGTCCAACAAACTGAGACACCCAGGCACCCCTGTAATAGCAATTTTAAATGTCAGTATATGAAATAAGCCAGAAATTATTATATCCTTTGAAATTATTCAAGCTTATGATACAAATTCTAAAACTGATTTTGGAGAACACAGAAACTCGAAAGTTCAAAGACTGCTGGCTGAAGACAATAGCAGGAAATATCTGGCCTATAGGTGCATCAATGTATCTTTGCTGAATTTAATTAGCAGCAAAGGTAAGACTAGAGGCAGGAGACCAATAGGAAATTGTTACCATAATCCATTCACTCTGAATATTAATTGATGGCCTGACTGGCCAGTCTGTGCTGGGAGCTGTACTATGCTCCTGACATCAAATAATAACCATGGCCTTGCCTTCAGGAGTTCACAGGCCTGGAGAAAGAGAATGAGGGCTAAACACGGCAGGAATATCGAGGGTGGAGTTCAGCAGACAGGTGTCAATGTCTGTGTTTTTACCCATATTTTCCTTTTTCTTAAGTTTATTTATTTTTGAAAGAGAGAGAAAGAGAATGCATGCAAGCAGTGCAGAGAGAAAGAAAGAGAGAGAGAGAGAGAGAGAGAGAGAGAGAGAACCACAGCAGCTTCCCAGCTGTCAGCACAGAGCCTGATGTGGAGCTCTTAGATCGTGACCTGAGCTGAAATCAAGAGTCCAACTTAGCCACCCAGGTGCCCCAACCACCAATTTTTTAAAAACAAAAATAAGTCCTGCTCATTTTAAGAATTCAAATAACACCAAATATAAAAAGTGAAAGGTCATCTTTGTCCCACACCATCCTTCTTCTCCAACCACAGTTACATAACGGGATGATTTTTATGATACCACACCCCAAGTAGGAAAGGATGTGGAGTAAGTTATGCACACAGGCACATGCTCAGTGTAGGTTAAGGATGAAACTGCTATACCCTTTGTGTGTCCAGTTGCTTCTGGATTCCGGGGCCCAGTGAGCTTTGTGCATAACCCCTGCAGGCAGATTTTTTTTTCCTGGGGCAGTGCTAACCCTAGTTCCAATTCGTCTCACCCCTTTCTGAAACTTGCATGTTTGAAAACCCTGCTGGTTAACCCAGTTGAATCTCTAAATGGTCTAATTAGTAGGTCTTCCCAGCACCCCCTCCAGGGGCCAGCACGTCCTGTCTCAGAACTTGACAGACCTCAGTTCACAGGAGGTGAGGGAGGGAAGGGAAGGATGAGTAGGCTCTCAGTCTACACAGCTGCACTACAGAGCTGTTTGGGAAGCTTTGAAGCTCGGAGCCCACATCTGCTGCCCTCCTGGGCAGGAAGAGAGCAAGCTGTATTGGCCAGGGGAGCACCAGCCATTCACTTCACTCTTTTTTCACTTTTCTCACTTCTGAGATGTTTGGCAGTTCATACAACAAAGGCAGATGATAAAGTGTGCCTATAGAGTGGAAAAACGTGCAGCCATTAAAAACACAGATTGTGGAAGCGCCTGGGTGGCTCAGTCGGTTAAGCAGCCAGCTTTGGCTCAGGTCATGATCTCCCAGTTCATGAGTTCGAATCCCATGTCGGCCATTTGCTGACAGCTCAGAGCCTGGAGCCTGCTTCGGATTCTGTGTCTCCCTCTATCTCTGCCCCTCCCCACGTCGCACTCTGTCTTTCTCAAAAATAACAACAACAACAACAAAAAATTAAAAAAAATTAAAAACGCCGATTATGAAGGCAGTAAAATGTTTATGGTATGCTAAGGAAAAGTAGTGAATTGTAAGAACAGTTCTTAATATACAATTACTGTAATTACTATACTGCTACAATCACATAATCCTATGTGTACACATAAGAGAGCTGATATTAAAAACAAAATTAGTTATTGTTGTTAGGCCTATTAGTGGGATTATGAGTGGTTTTGCAGGTTTTTTTCTTCACACACACACAGACACACACACACACACACACACAATTTGCATTCTTTTTTTCCTTAAAAGGAACACGTTTTAACTTCCTGGGCACATCGGCTGAGGAAAATCCCAGCCCAGTGAAGTCAGCACCTAAGTTCCCCCAGAGACTCCAATGCCTGAAGGGAGAGGTCCTGGGCTAAGCATGTGCAGAGGGCTGCCCCAGAGGCCGAAACCAAGTGTAAATGAGACATGTGGTATTTGCATGACTAACCCAGGGAAAAAACCCACCAGAGAGTTATTTCTATTTAAGCACAGAAAAATGCAGAAGTAAATCTCCTTGAACTTAACTTGACTTTAAAAGGAAACCAAACTTGCCCCTGAAGTTTTTGCTAGGTGGGGGGTGGGAAGACCTTTTGTAAAGAGGGAGAGTCAAGTTCAGGCTCCAGCGACCTTCACCAGAGAACCAAACTCTTTCAAGGGGGGGTCTAGATTCCTAAGTTAGTGCAAACGGTTCTGAGTTCATAAACCCACTGAGCCTTCACTTTAGACCAGCCCTGCTTAACCAAGCTAAGTTTGTGAACTTTGGTAATCATAAAAGCTACAGAACTTCTTCCAGAAAAGTGTACATCAGCCCAAAAATTTGAAACAATTTCAGGGTTTTCATTGATCCCACTCTCCCAAATCCTAAACAATCCTACTTATCCCCCAGATTAAGAACTCCTACTGGGCCCGAGGTAAATACAATGTCTCACAAGTATCTAACATGAGCGCTATTTTTCAAGCCTGTTAATAGGACTGTAATGAATAAATACAAATTCATTTAAAAGAAATACTGGATTCAGAGAGTTGTTGTTGTTGTTATGTTTTCCAGAGAGACAGTAAGTGGGTAAGTCCTGGAGCATGTTGAAAGTGTTCTCCTATCCCAGGTGTCCCTCATCCTGCAGAAAGACTGTCTCTTGCTAGCGGGTCCTCTGCCCCAGGACCCAGGCATTGGAGGGCGTGGGACTCCGGATCTCAACCTTGGAGGATCTGCTAAAGCAGACCCTGGCTTTTCGGGATTTTTTTGTTTTTGTCCCACCGAAATGCTGCAGCTGCTGGCTGGTTCACATGTGTTTAAGTTTTATTCTCCAATTATGACCGGGTTTTCCGGACGTGGACTGTCAGCCCGAATCCAAAGAGTTACGGGCGTGGGCCTGCGCTCGAGGTGCAGCCACTGAGGTCGCTGCGGGCGAGCACCCCGGGGTGAGCCGCTAGGGGCCCTGGCGTGGGCGGCATGTCCTGCCCGCGAGCTCCCTCCCCTGGGCGCACCGGGGCGCCGGGCCCTGACCCGGGGAGTTCACCGGCTTCTTGCAGGAGGGGCGCGCAATGCGGGGCAGCAATGGCGCTGGGAGCTCTGGCTCCAGACTCGCCGTGACCTTGCGCTGGACCGCGCGGGGCCCGAGGCTATGCACTCCCTGAACATCCTCGATCTCCGCGGCTGGCGGATTAATGGGAAGAGGCAGGAGAAGGGTGCATAGCGCAGCCCATTCCCCATTGCTGCCAGCTCCAGGACCATCACCCCTCCCAGCTCTGCACTCATTTCCGGAGACGTTCAAAGACCCTGTTCAGTGATTTCGACACTGGCAACCAAACAGGGCTGGTTCTAGGCGCCTGGGGCTGGCTCAGTACGGGGCTCATCTGACAACAGTATCTGGCACACAGTTAAGTGTGTGCATCTGTTGAATAAATCAATTATTTTATTTTTCACGTGTGAACCGTGTCTGCTTCAACAGCACTTCCAACAGCGAGCCCCCTGTTAGGAGTGGGTATAGTCAGCGATGTGCGAAGAAGGGTGAGGAAACAGCTGGGGACGTGGAGGGAAATGTGCGGGCCCAGAGAGCAGCTTCTCAGCGCGCCCGAAAGTCAGCTTCCACAACCTGTCCGGGCGTTGCGCCTCGGTGCGGCAGATTTCCGCGCGGAAGGTCAGAACAGCAGGCCGCCTATCCTGGGGTCAGGGGGGTGGAAAGATGCACAGAAGAGAGGCCCAGGGGTGACACTCCTCACTCGACAGCAGGGTACAGGTCCGGCTCTACTGGGTACTAAAGACGTGGGATCGGAGAAGCTCAAGGCCAGGAGTCCTGGACAGAAGGAAGCCCCAAATCTTCCCGCGGGGTGCAGAGCGACACTTCCACTTGGCTGGAAAGGCAGATACCACAGTGGTGAGCGCCCTTGCTGCCCCGTCTCCGGCTTCCCTGGTCCTGGAGGACAACGTCCGCCTCCAGGGGGCGAAATTTTCCTTCCTTTCTTCCGCGCAGGGGTTGAGATCTAAGTTAGAAGCTGAGCTCAACGGAAAAGAATGAGACTGAGCCAACAAAACGTGTATATACATAATCCTGATGGGACAAAGAATAAAGCAGTACCACCAAACACGGCAGTAAGGAAGGATTACTTAGTAAGGAATGAAAATTGGAGGGGGGGAGGACCTAAGCTCCACATTATGCATCAAAATAAACTCCAAGAGGATTAAAATGCGAAATATTTTAAAGAACATAGAAAACACTACATTAAGTGGGATAAAACAGTTAAGTTTGTGGCTAAACGTCAGCGTTCTCGAGGCTTTGTAACAATAGAAGAAACTTCAAAAGAAGACTAACGTTTACAAACTTAAAACTGGATTTTAAAAAGACAAAAGCTTGAGAAAAAAATGTTTGGCCAAATAATAATCAGAAAATGCCAAAAATGTATAAAAGCTTGTTTGAATGTAGAAACAATTAACAATAAATAGACAAAGAAGGTAAATAATGCAATTCACAAGGAGAAATAGAATTAGTACCCAAGAACATGGGAAAATGTTTATGGTTCTTGACAATCAAAAATTGTACATTTAAGGGGTCCCTGGGTGGCTCAGTCGGTTAAGCACCCGACTTCTGCTCAGGTCATGATCCCCCAGTTCATGGGTTCAAGCCAGCCCCACGTTGGGCTCTGTGCTGACAGCTCAGAGCCTGGAGCCTAGTTCAGGTTCTGTTTCACCCTCTCTCTCTGTGCCTCCCCCACTCACATTGTCTCTCTCTCTCTCTCTGTCTCTCTCTCTCTCAAAAATAAATAAACATTAAATTTTTTTTTAATTTTAAGTTTAAATTTTAAACTTAAAACAACCTTGACATAGTACCTTACATTTACTAAAGTAGCAAAGATGTTTAAGACTATAATGCATAATATTAGCAAAGTGGTAAAATTAAACAAAGTCATGATAGCTTCATACAGTTCTTTTGAACAGCAATATGATGATCTTCATTCATCCAGCAAATAGCTATTGAGGAGTAATGGAGAACAGACAAGAAACATACACTGCATGAGGTGGTGATCACTTTAAGAAGAAAAACTGCTAGTGATGGGACATGCTGTTTGAATCTGGTGAGGGTAGACTTCTCTGATAAGATAGCACTTGAACAGAGACGTGAACAAAGCAAAAGAACAAATCTCGTTCATATTTGTGGGAAGAGTGCTCCAGGTAAGAGGGAACAGAAAGTACAAAGCCCCTGAGGCAAGAGCATATGACTGGTAGAACACCATTTGATTCCTTTTCAATCATGCAGAAATACTTGAAATATTTTAAAAATTGGTTTACTTTATATGCATATTACGGCAATGATGAATTCATTACACTGAAATGATATATATAGTAACCAACAAAACCTTAGCCTCCATGGAAGCTGACATTACAAAAAGATTGCCTCACCCCCATCCTCTTCCATAAGATACTACTCCTTCATTTTCAGTACACTCAGCACTTTTCTAAATGAAGTATCCAAAGATATGAGTATTGCCACAGTTCATGGAAAAGCTCTTCAAAGTAAAAACAAAACAAGTGTTGGTTTTTTTTTTTTAATGGGTTTATCCTCTGCCCTGAATTCCATACTCAAACATCTGTCTGTCCACTTGACCTCTCCAAATGGATGCCACACTGAAATGTCCAAAACTGACCACCTGTTCTCCATCCCCCCATCACACATACTTCCCCCACACACACGACAAAGAAGACTCTAACAGTCTTCAAGTCTTCATCTCAGTTAATAGTAAGTTAATTCATTCATTTGCTCAGACCAAAAACATGGAGTCATCCTTGACTCTTCTTTCCTTTAAAATCAAGTCAGGCCATGTCAGTCCTCTATTTAAACCTGTTCTTGTCTCCATCAGATGTAAAAGCTGAAGTGCTCACCATGCCCTAAAGGCCCAGTCACCTTTCTGAACTTTTCACCTTATACTCACTAGCCTTTCCATCACTCCCATCTGTCAGACCAGCCTCCTTGCTGCTCCTCAAACACACCAGGCGCATGCCTACCTCAAGCCCTTTGGACTTGTTCCCTCTACCAGGAATGCTTTTCCCCTCCAGACTCTTGTGTGGTCAGTGCCTCACTTCCTTCAGATCTTTACTCAGAAGTCAAAGCAACTTTCTCAGTGAGGCAAACATACAAAAAACACCCTGCTTTGGATCTTCCAGTTTATCAGAATCTAAAAATCTATCTATCTATATCTATATCTATATATCTATCTATATCTATATCTATATCTATATCTATATCTATATCTATATCTGTATCTATATCTGTTTTTTCACTGACATATCCCCAGTGCCCAGAACAGTGCCTGCCACATGATAGGTGCTTGATAAATATTCACTGAATAAATGAGAGGGGGAAGGGAAAGAAGATAACAGTGTGGTAAAGATAAGAGACAAGGAGAAACATTAACAGAAAAGTAACTTAGGGATACTGCTTAAGAATACAGGTTGATAGTGCAAAAGATTCTGCAAAATATAAATGAATGCCTGGGTCACCAAGATAAAAACTATGAGCCATATATTCTCTGACAAAGATCGGCTCCCTCCCTGGCTCCTAGTTTATTTACATCCAGCTCCATCGTCAGAATCACGGTCTTCTGAGGGATAAGAACACCCAGAATCTACACCATGCCCTGCCCCACAGACACACATTGGCCCTGAAAGGTCATGTGGCAGAGCTGATGGGACAAAGGGATGCCCAAGATTTGTAACAGAAAATTCAACTCAAATTAGTTTAAATCCTAAAAGGCCTTTATTGTCTCAGAAGCAATGAGTACTTGACTAATGGTTTGATCCAGAAATTCCCAACATCTTCAGGAGCTTGGACTCTCTTGAGACTCCCTCAGTTCTGCCCTCTGCTGCGTGGTGGCCTTGTTTTACTCTATTTTTCCTATGGGTACAGAAATGGCTGCAGTTCTTTCAGGTGGTACATCCTTATACCACACCATCCATACAGATTACTGGGCTTCAATCTATTTGGGCCAATGTCTGTCATGTGCCCATCCCAAAGCAACTGCTGTGGCCAGAGAAAAGCCAACAGGCAGAGGAGGGCAGAGCTGGCGTAGGTCCTTCCCTGCACCAGTCAACTGGGCGAGGAGAATGAGGTCTCTCTAACTGGTTAAGGACATACTGTTGGGGCTGGAGGTGAAGTCAATCTTACCTAAAAAGCATGGCTCTTCTATAGAGGGGAGAAGGTGGCATGGATGAGGGACCTGCCACAAGATCCACAACAAAGGCATATCCATTCAGGGCTGGAGGTGCTGGATACCACTGTCTATTTCTATTCTTACTGGGGTCTAATTACCCATCCCTTCACCAGGGCCAAGCCCTGCAAAGGCTCCCAAATAACGTCACTAAATTTCTTCTGGGAACCTGGTACAAATCCCTAAATAGCACAATATGGAGGTCATTTCAATCATGGTCTCCTTTTGTTCCTGGTCAATCAGGCGCACTGTGCCCCTTCCCTCCCTGTCATCCCAGGCTAACTCTCCAAATGCAAGTGAGTTCAGTAACCTAGCTTCTCCTGCACTCTTGGGCTGATGCCGCTCCCTGCCCTGCCTGACTACCCCCAGCCTCCTGAGCCTATCACCTGGAACCTTTGTTCACCTACAGAAAGGAGCTCCTTCTACTTTCTGCCTTAACTGAAATCTGGCTGAAGATATGGCTTCCCTTGCTGACCTCTTGAGACATCCCAACTCATTCCAATAGCCCACTTTCCATGGTACAAGGAGGACAGTGATCAGCATCCTTCCACCCCTCACTGCCTCTCCTGGATCACCACTCTTCTTTGAGACTGCCATCTCTCCCTTGGCACCGCCACCTACCTACCTCCAGATATTCACTGAGGACTTGAGCCCCTGGCTCTCAGAGTTCTCGGGGGAAATGTTGCCACCATCTTAGATGACTTAGTGTCTCTGAGGATAACACATTCTACATCTTAATTTTAAAGTCTCTGACTCCCTTGTCTTCAACGACCTTTGCCCTTCTTTCCATTTGGGGCACTTATCCCCTTGGCCACACTCTGAGCCTTGTCATCATTTAGAAGTGCTACGCTCTCTGCCAAAATCCCATTCTCCAAACATAGTTGCTCTTGCAGCTCTTCTTTCCTTACTTCACTGCATCATTTGTCTCCTTTCCTTCCAACTTCTTGTCATCACACAACACTGAGCAATAGTGGGGAAAATTTCATCCACCTCTGGACTGGGGCCAGGGTCTCCAGTTTCAGCCCACTCACATTTGGATTCTCTCTTTACTATATCCATGAAGCTGCTCTTTCCAATGTCACCAGAAACTTCATATTGTTAAGATAAAGGGACACTTCAAGCCTTGTCATATTAGTCTTCTTCTCTACGTTGACCAGTTCCTCCTCATTCTTGAAATTCTCCTCTCCTGCACTACTGAGACACCAGTCACTCCTCATTTTCTTTTATCTTCTTAGAGGCTCTTTCTCCATCTTCCTCACTAATTCCTTTTCCTCCATCAATCCCATAAATATCGCTGTTCCAGGGTGTTGCCCTGGGTTTACTTCTCTCATTTTACAAATCTTTGTCAGCTTATCTCACAAAGGTTTCAATAACCACTCACTCAAATACCAATGATGCCCAAGTCTACACCTTTGGCCTTGCTCCATAGCTGATTGTCCTTTGGATATTGCTACCAGTGTGCCCCTCAAAGAACCTTAAACTCCACATGTCCAAAACTGAACTTTCTATTCTGTAACCTCAATTCTCCATTCTCTTCACTAAAACATCAGACCCTGTGTGAAATAGCAGAGTCTACATTAAGACCAGCAGGTGCTGCCTCTCTCCTGGACAGAAAAGGAAACTTGAACCATATTCATTATTATGAATTTAAGATGCATTAAAATGTCCCAAACATTCTTTTTAGTCAGGAGGTCGGTAAATATAAAACATGCATAATCCTGAGTTGCTCAACTGTGAATTCTTCTCCCACGAATGATTTCAGGAGGAAATGTTCTGCCGTGGCCAGCTACCCATCTTGGGTCGGCAGTTGACCCAAGTCATGAACTGTGGAAGAGGACCTAGGTGAGCAGGTCCAGTGCAATTGTTTGCATGTTCACAAATGAGTTTTGCTTTATAGCAAATATTAAGCTTTCTATGAGAAGAGACTGAGTCACACATAAAGCTAAAAATAGATGGACACTCCAGGAAGGTGCCTAGGTTTCTGGGTTTCATAGCCTCTCCTGAACTGTGGATTCTCAGAGTAAGGGACCAGCTTTTACATAAGTGAAGTTTCCTAGAAAGGTGGATGCCAGCTCTGGTAATGGAGCTCCCAAAAATGGCTGGAGGGCAAAACAATCCCTATTGACGCGGTTCCTCTGACAGATGCAGTGTAATCTGAGGTCTGAGGATGAACAAAGTTTTGGACAACATTAATTTAACCTATTTAATTTGTCATCTGTGTGAGAACTCTTGGTGCATGATGCAAGAAACTAAAATCTAACCAACTGCTTTAAGAAAGAAAGGACAGGATCATTGAGTGTTTCAAGCATCAACTAAACTAGAGGAATGGGAGTTTGACCTTGGTCAGATACAACTGGCACTGAAGATTCAACATCTGGTTCTCTTCACACCCTAGGTTCAACTTTCCTCACTACAGATTGGATTCCTTGGTGTGACTGACTGCCAATAGCTCCCAGGCCTCTCTCACATCCCACCTGTCCCCAGCAGACAGGGACTAGACTATTCTCTCTTTGCTCTGAGGAAGGATTCTGCCTGGCAGAGCCTGCTTGGGATTCTTTCTCCCTCTCTCTCTGCCCCTCCCCTGCTTGCTCTCTCTCTCAAATAAATAAATAAACTTAAAATAGAGAGAGAGAATAGCATCTTTGACAGAGCAGTATTGTGTGGCAGACAGGCAAACAAGCTGTACATTATAATTATTGCCCAAATCACCTGGCTGCATACGCCCCTTTAGCTCTTAATGGAACCATGTGATGTAATCCTGTTCAGTAGAGGTCAAGTTCTATCAGTAGAATTCTTTCTGGAACTGCTGTGGTGTTACTTTGCACAAAGTAGTTATTAGAAAGTTGATGTTCTCACCATAAGGAACCAGGAAAATGAAGCAGGTCAGGAGGAAATGCTGGAAGTCTGCTGCTGCTGTCATATGTCAGTCTTGACACACCAGGAACCTCACAAAGGGATTAATCCAGGGACCCTAGGATCTTTGGCATACATTTTCCAATCACACAACACCTAGAATATTTATGGCTGCCAGTTTAGAGAAAAACGTTGCACCAGTTAAACACTTAATTGCAACCAATACCTCAAACTCACCTCAAAATAACTTACTATTTTGTAAAATTGCAAACTCACTTCAGAATACCTTGGAACCAAACCAGGATTGGCTT
This sequence comes from Panthera tigris, assembly GCF_018350195.1. Taxonomy (NCBI): domain Eukaryota; kingdom Metazoa; phylum Chordata; class Mammalia; order Carnivora; family Felidae; genus Panthera; species Panthera tigris. The sequence goes on along the minus strand of NC_056669.1, from coordinate 65,728,695 downwards.
CAGGGATTGATACACTGTCAGATCATACTGTCCTCCTTTCTCAGTTCTATTTCCATGTTGATTCACTCTCTTCTCCTATAGATAGGCCTTTTCTAAGCAGTGGAAAGCTTGACCAACATAGCAATTGGAGCATCTGCAAGGTTCCAGGGAAAACTGCATTTGGCCCAGCCCAGATCATATAAATGCCCCTGTATTCAAGGGAGAGGTCTTCATTACCAGAAATGTACAGGGATGATCACTGGATGAATCTTTGCCAGGTAGGTGACTTTTCAATTTGTGTTGACTGCCTATTATCAGATATTTTTAGGTTTATTTTTTTCTGATTATAAAATAAAGGCTCAGTGTTTAAAATCCGTAAAGTTCTGGGGCACCTGGGTGGCTCAGATGGTTAAGCTTCCGATTTCAGTTCAGATCATGATCTCGCAGTTTGTGAGTTCAAGCCCCGCGTCAGGTTCTGTCCTGACATCTCTGAGCCAGGAGCCTGCTTCTGATTCTGTGTTTCTCTCTCTCTCTCTGCCTCTCCACCACTCACACTCTGTCTCTCTCTCTCTCTCTCTCTCTCAAAAATAAATATTAAAAAAAATTTTTTAATACAAAAGTTCAGAAAGGAAAAAGGGGTGGGAAATATCCCATAATTCCACCACTTAAATGACAGCCAATGTTAGCCTTCTGTTCTTTGGTTTAATGCTTTAAAAAATATCGCTTATATATAATTTTGCTTCCTGATTTTTCACTTTAACATGCATTTCCCCAAATCATAAAAATTCCTTGAAACATTGCTTTAAAGAGCCATATCCTATACTCTGAAAACTTTTTAACCACCTCATTCAGAAGGAAAGAAGGCAGCGGAGTGAGTCAGCATTCCTCCCATACATGAGCTCTGTCCTCAGGCACTTCAGTTCATAGGATTCAGTTCTTTCAGAAAAGGAGCCATCATACTGGAATTCCCCTCCCCCATTTCCTGCATTCCTCTAAACACTTTCAAACTTGTCTCATCCACATCCATCTGCTCTAGGCTTAAAGGATTTCCTATGAACTTGGTTAGTGGTTCAAACACTTTATTTACTTTCTTTTTCTTTAATGTTTATTTTGAGAAAGAGAGTGTGCGTGTGCGAGAGTGGGGGAGGGACAGAGATAGAGAATCCCATGCAGGCTCTGAGCTGTCAGCACACGGCCTGACACAAGGCTCCATCTCAGGAACTGTGAGATTATGACATGAGCTGAAATCAAGTCAGACGCTTAACCAACTGAGCCACCAGGTGCCCCTAGACAAACACTTTTTTATTTTTTTTAATGTTTATTTATTTTTGAGAGAGAGAGAGAGGGAGACAGAATCCAAAGAAGGCTCTGCACTGTCAGCACAGAGCTCGACCCAGAGCTCAAATTCACAGATCATGAGATTGTGACCTGAGACAGTCAGATGCTTAACTGACTGGGCCACCTAGGCGCCCCTTAATTTTTTTCTTTATGATGCTTTATATTTTTTTAATGTTTATGATGCTTTATATTTTTTTAATGTTTATTTATTTTGAGGGAAAGAGTGTGAGCAGGGGAGGGCAGAGAGAGGGAGAGAGAATCTCAAGCAGGCTCTGAGCTGTTAGCACAGAGCCCAATGTGGGGCTTGATCCCACGAACCATGAAATCATGACCTGAGCTGAAATCAAGAGTCAGAGGCTCAACCAACTGAGCCACCCAGGTGCCCCCCAAGGCAAACACTTTAAATTTGAATCCTGAAACTTTGTAGCAATATCATGTGGGAAATTCCTTTTACCTATCTAAATCTCATATGCAAAATGGGGATTTTGTCATAGTTTTTATGAGGATTAAATTATATGTTTGTAAAACACTTAGCACATAATAGATGATCAACAAGTGGTAGTGAAAACAGCAAAACCCAGTTCTCCTCTAACTATAGTCCTCTCCTCCCTTGCCCTTCTCTCTCAAGCCATGTTCCTTGAAAATGATTTATACTTGTTGTCTCTATTTGCTCATCTCCCATTTATATCCCAATTCACTGTAATCTGGCTTTTGTTTACCCCTCTAGTGAAACTGCTCACAAAAGATCTCCACTCTAGATGCCTTCAGGGAGCTTTGAGTCACTTCTTCATCTTTTCTGTATATAGTCACACTTAATTTCTCCTTCAAACTTCTCTTTTAGTTTCCATGACACCAGACTTCCCAATTTTCCCAATATTCAGACTGCCCCTTCTTTTCTCTTTGTTGCCTGCATTCTTTCTTTTAAATAGTATTTATCAACTTCCACATGTCTTGAAAAAAGCAGGCTTCTTTGCTATAACATCTGAGTCAGAATTCCGTCTTTTCTACTTACCAAACTGAGTTCCTAAGTTATTTAACTTACCTCAGCCTCTTCATCTGCAAAAAGGTGACCCCTCTCTGGATAATCATCCTAATGGAGGCATTGTACACTGAATTTCCCATTGGCACAATGGATTGGTAGGCATAAATTGGAATTCCAGACCTGGAAACCCGTTTCATAAGAATGTCAAAACTCAAAACAAATATAATGCTCTTCAAAATATTTATTAACCATATAAAACTAAACAATATGAACTATGATATAAATGTTCCTTGAGGTATTTTTCTTCATAGGCTGGACTGGCCGAGGATTCTTAGACTCTTAGTTTAATGAAGTTTGGACAGAACATGTCATCTTTTCCTGGTAAATCTTCCTAGAGCATACATAGATATTTTTCCTTACTCCACAGACCTTTGAACTGCATTGAAAATTAGGGTCATCTGCCACAAAGAAAAAAAAAGTTCAATGATGTTCAGATGAATGCTTCTCAAAGTTTTTAAAAGCTTAATGTTGGGAAAGGGTAAGTTTCAATGATGTCTTACTCCTCCAGTTTTACAAAAATCTACCTTGCTGAGCTTCTGAGAGATTTCTAACAATACAACCAGGTTTGCAGGAGAAACTTCTAGATCCACTCACTCTGCAATGTCAAATCAGTTCATTGATGCTTTTTACGGTTCTACAAATGCCTTCAAAATACTGAATGAGGCAGGTTCCTCCAAATTCCTAGTTTCAGGCTTCACTTAGGATTTTCACAATATCCAAAACACTTTCAAAATTCTTTTTTGATCTATCCTCCTTGTCGACCGCTTTCATTGGCCTTTAAAAATTTCACAAATAAATATACCTTAAGGATGCAATGACTTATTTGATCTGTTGGCTAAAGTCAGGGAGATGCTTTGTGGAGATGAACTGGGAAGGAAAACTACTCTAATGTCAGGATGCTGCTTCTGCTTTAAGAATTAGAAGACAGCTTAAAGCATTAAGCTGTTAGCAATATTTTAAATGCCATTATTTCTTGACCTCTGGAACAGAGTGAAAATGAAAACCAAAGCTTCAGAATTGGCCCTTCAAGACATTAGCTCACTAATTAAAGGGGACTGCCTTGGATTCGTGACAAGTTAACGTAAGGCAACAATTCCATTTGCACTCAACTGCAATGTAGGATTCCTCCTACCCAACTGCATAGTCAATATTTAAAATGCTTCTTCCTTACTAAAGTAAGCTTTCCAAAACAGTTTTATCTGTTACATATGTCTCAAAAAATAACAGGCATTTAACTTTGCATTCCAGTTTTTTCTGGAAAATTCTTCAATGCTTCAATAGTAGCAGTTGTAGCTTCCTCCTGGTGTTATGCTAACAAGTTCTCATTCTGTTATAAAAACAAACAAAACCTGTTCAGTGTGCAGTGTTCCCAGCTAATGAAAACCCTATTCCCATGTGTCCATCCACATGTCCATCCCATGTGTCCTAGTTCAGGCCCTCTTTACTCTTACCCTGAGTCAGAACAATAGCTGTGAAACCAGTCTACATGTAATCCCCTGCATCTACTCACTGCTCTACCACCAGCATCTTCCCAAACTATGTAATTGTCCTTTGAGCTACCACTCTAACTGTAGAATCCCTCCAACATAGCACTTACTACATTTTGTCATTTTATGTTTACCTGGGTCTCCCCTATTTTATCCTGAGTACCAAGGGGCAAAGACTATTTTTTACTGGTCTTTGGGCTACTAATTAGCACATAGAAGGCACTCAATGTAAGTATCCTGTGGTGAATGAATATAAGCCCAACTCTCCTCAGCTTTCAAATGGTTTAAGAATTCCTTCTTAGAAAACCAATTTTTTCCTACTTAATCTAATATTTTTAAACAATATGTGAAAATTTTACTGCAAATATCAACTTGATGAAAAACACCTGATTTTTTTTCTTTGAAGCTAGTGCACTTGAAAAATGCACCTTGACTTTGAGTGATCCCAATATACACCAATTATACTTTTTATAGCTTTGTCATCAGTGACTACTGAAATGTGTTACCTACTCCAGTCTTTGCAGCTTTTTAGGCTGTCACCCACACTGATCAGCTTTCTTCTCTACTGTTCCTGCCTACACTAATTCCTTTCACACCTCTAAAATGTGCATTTTAGCATGCCATAGGCTTAAAAGCTGAATAAAGTTATTAGAAATGTTTATAGTGGGAGAAATAGACCCTAATCAAACAAATCGTTTACCCATGATCAGAAAGCACAAGGATCTTGTAACATCTTTTTTTGTGTGTGTGTGACCTTACTCTGGTTCTAATCTACATCAGAAAAAGATGTCACGTAGAATTAGCACTGTTTATCACTTGAATCTGCACTCTTAATTCTTAAAAAATCCAGCCTAGTTCAACTGAGTTACAACCTCATTTTAAAGCTCTCTTCTGTGACTCAGCTCAAATTAGAAAATTATGAGTCATTACATCCACTTAATAATCTAAAGCTATTTTAACCTACATTATATTACATTTCTAGCAGATCAAATGTATAATATACAATGTGATGAACAAATATTAAATATGACAAATGAAAAACATTTATGATTGATGGACAAATTTTTCTTCAATCACAAAATGTAACTGATGTAGACTAAAGCTCATCATTAAACAATAAATGTTTCATATTCTATCAAAAATGTGTCCTCTGCTTTTAGTACTTTATATACATTATACTCTAAATGTTAAAATGTGATAGTAGACATAAAATAGTAGAAAACAGGCATCACAAGATTTAGACAATTATGGTAAGCTCAGAGTGACTTTTAATATGCCAATCAATGTTAGTAAAACACAAGTCAAGCAGACATGTGCAAACATGTTTCAAACCAAAATTAATAGGCAAACATACGACAGACAAATTCTATATTGTTTTTGCTTCTGCAATGTCTGGTTAGCCAGTATTATTAGTCAAATGGCTAATCATTGATAAAATATATTTTGTGAAAAGCTTGGAATAGTCAGAAGTCATTCTGGCATTACAAACAGCTATGTACACTATCGCCAAGATTAGTTTATATACACAAATATTGAAGAGAAACCGGGGAAAACATTTAAAAACAGACTAACAATACAATCAAGTACAAAACTTGGGTGGAGGGAGAGAACATTTTTAAAAAGGGTCAGGGAAGGGCATTATCAGGAAAAATTACAAAACCAGTAATAATTATACTACATTAATACAGCAATCCAAAAGGGAAAAAAAAGGTGCATTACTCCAATGCACTAGCTTCAAAGTTCAAAGGAAAAAAAGGCAAATAGCTGCTTGTCATCAAGAGCAGCTACATATTTCACATAATTGTTTTCCAAAAAAGCCTATTAACAACAATGATTGTTTAATGCTACAATTTTACAGCAAGGACAAAACTAAAATAGCAGCAAATTCACAAGGCAATACTTCCACAGAATTATCATTCCATGGTTCATGCAGTGCCTACAAAGTGCTCCCAGTTGGATATACAAGTATAATTCACAATTAAAAAAAAAAAAAGAAATAGAAGATTGACACACAGGTACACTGAAGGCTGAGTAGTACTGAGTCTCTTAGCATTTCCCTTTTCAAAGGGAGAATATGTTTGTAATAAAGCCCTTGAGTCCTTTTTACAGGTCACTACAGGGAAAGTCACCTTTTATTACAATGCAACAGCAAACCATAAGCAGCACACCACCACAGTGGTTAACCCTGGAAAGGCTGGTGTAACATCCAACAGTGACTGACATCCTACAGAAGACAGACTAGTAAGACTAGACGAAAGCCTGATATAGCAATGGTCAAAATACAGCTTTCAACTGTAATTCACAAGTAAAAGTCCTAAAGGTATTTCAGTAAAACTACTGACACCGATTGAGAAAGTAATTTGCAAACTGGATTCTAGCAGTGATTTCAACCTAGCTTCCTCTTGTCACAGTTTTTTGGGGGAGGTGGGAAATGAGTAGTTCAGTATATGGTAAGGCTGACAGAGCGGTTCATTTTCTTTCCAATAAGTCGAGATGTTCTATTACTCTGGGTGGTGGACCTAGTGGTCATCCGATCAGTGAAGAGTGCTCTTTCCTCAGCTGCAGCTTTTGCCATCTGGGCTTTCTTGAGTTCTCTAAGAACATAAAAATAGGAAACAAGACTTTTCACCTATTGTTTTAATCCCAGGAAGGGATCATAGGAGGCCAAACATATAACTATATTGTCAGTTGGGAGATCTTAGCATGTCATCATTATTCTAAAGATATAACTGAGGAAAAAACTACAATATTAACTTTGCTTTTGCTCAAACAACTTAAATTTATGATTTTATTTTGTGCTCTCAAAATTAAAATATCATATACACTTGAACACAAGTAATAAAGATGCTAATAAAGAGGACACTAAATCTTACATAATTTCAAACAACACTACTAATTTATATTGTGAAACTATCTCTATATAATAGAGATAAAAGGAAAATTCTACTTCCTATTTGTATGAACTATGATGGCTATCAAACTAGTGGCAAATAAACCTTTTAATATTTCAAGACAGTTTTATTAGATTAAAATCAGCAATAAAGCAAATGAATTAGAATTAACATTCCAATCATTTTAGTGAAAATATCAAAGGTCATTCAGATCAAATATGAGACTCATTTACTAACCTAATTGACATGAATTTAATCCTTTCATAAAAATAAACAAAAAATGAAGGAAAATGTTAATTTATAGTGAGCGTTTAGGGGGGAAAAAACCTGTACAGGCTCACTTAGCTTTTGCCAAAGGGATTGGGGATTATTACCACTTGCAAATACTTGCTAGTCTTAAAATTTTTTTTAAGTCTAGGGGTGCCTGGGTGGCTCAGTTAAGCATCTGACTTCAGCTCAGGTCATGATCTCACAGTTCGTGAGTTTGAGCCCCATGTCGGGCTCAGAGCCTGGAGCCTGCTTTGGATTCGGTCTCCCTCTCTCTCTGCCTCTCCCCCACTCACACTCTGTCTCTCTCTCTCAAAAAATAAAATAAAATAAAATAATCAAAATTTAAAACATTTCTTAAGTCCATAATTTCAAAGTTGAGGAACAATACAAATTAATAGATCACAAACACTAATTTAAGGCAGAAATCCCCAAATTTTAACTGTATAGCATACCAGACCACCAGAGCCTTCACTGACAAAAAGCCTAAGTCATCTCATTAAAATTTGAAAATGAAAGTTAAAACATTCCAAAAACCCTCACTTACTTCTGCAAAAGTGAATTTTTGAATTTTTCAGCATTCAATTCTATTCGTAATTGTTCTGCACTTTTTCTAGAAGCAGATAGCAATACTGAATGTTTTACCAGTGCCATTGCTGAAGGTCTTTTCTCTGGGTCTGGATGAATCATAACCTTAAAAAGATAAGTAAAATTAAGGTAAAGACAGGCAATTTAATAAAACATTAAACCATTTCAATAAAAAGTACTTTATATACAAAAAAAAAAGCTCACTTTTAGCAACTCTGTAAACTCTTGGGAAAGCACTTGTGGAATCCGAGGTAATCTACCCTGTCTGATTTCATGCCATTGATCTCCATTTCTAGGAAGAGGTTCAGCACCAGCAGCACACACCACTGTGAGGGCAAGGGCAAAAATATCCGCTTTTGGTAGATGGGTATAGTTCTGTAAAATTAAAAAAAAAATTTTTTTTAAGGGAATATAAAAACACCCAAAATAAGGTAAAATTACAGTGATGGCTTAAGTGAGAAATAGAACTAAATTGAAATATCCAATGCCACATTTAACTTTTAAGACCTATTCAGAGAAAAAACTAAATTTGAGGAGTTTTTTTTAAATTACAAAGTAATACATACTTTGGGAGGGGAGTGGTAAATACATTTCTAAAAGTAAATGCCTTCTCTTTTTCAGTGGTTTGATTCAACTCTTAGAAACTCCTATCCTTCTGGGGGCATTCATATGAAAACACAAAACACGTATATATGGACAGGTTACAAATATACATACACGTATAAAAAGAACAATGGGATCATACAATTTATTTGTTCTACATGTTCCACTTGCATTCAAAACTCTTACCACGAAATATTTTGTCACTTTTTTTTTTTTTTGGTCACACTCTTTTTGAAACAGTACTATTAACTATATGTCATTACTTATTTTTGTTCCCTTACTGCTAAACACTTACATTGTTCTCAAATGGGAATTCTGGATCAAAGGGTACAGGATTTTAAAACATTGATAGACACAAACTCTTTGATCTCCAAAAAGGTTTTGGCATTTTATAGTTCCAATAGTAATGTATGAGAAATTGTCTTCTACCACAACTCCACCATTGTTGAATATTGTAAATCTCTGCCTCTACTGAATTTTGCTAAATTAAATACCCCAGCTAATGGTTTAGGCTTTTTTTTTTTTTTTTTGACCATTTTACCTATTATTAGCTTAAAAATTTAATGTCTGCATTGTTATAAAGCAAACAGGATTATTAAAGAAAAAAAACTACCTCCTGCAAAACTTCATTAGCAAGAAAACGGCTATCACCCTCTTCAACTTGTGGACTAGAGATCCTTGTTACATGACCAAGATCACCTATAAGTATTAAAAAAAATAGAGTCAAGAGTTAAACAACCTCTTACTTTATTTTAAGGTAATAATCTGGTCATCTTTTTTTCTTACCTATTTTAAACATTACTTTGTTTGATGCCCAGTCATCTTCATCTCCTTCTTCAGAGGCAGCATTTGGGATTGAGGTTCGAGATATGAAAATATTGCCTGTCAAACAATTAATTATGTAAGCTGCACTAACAATTAATACTATAACCAAAGCTCAAAAAACAAGGCCGTGCAACAGAATCATCACAAAAGCTTTCAAATACAGATTCTCATATGTTCTACCCCAAAAGCCAATGAGAGTAAGAATCTCAGGGGATAGGAACTGGGGTTATATTTTCTAGGAACATATTTTCTTGCCTAGTACTGATCTTTGAACACTTGGAAACTACTGCATTAGACCCTTGTCATCTACACATTGATCTTCGGCTTTAACTACTTAGAAACAATACAAAAAGTAATAATGTAGTAATTTGTGATGCTACAAAATTATAAATTTTAACCTAATGCTACAGGCTGGTGCAAAACATACAAATAATAGAACTTGAGTTTGGCTAACCATACAGCATCTACATCCCAATGTAGCTCTGTGGTTCATTTCTGCTGTACACATACTTTTTTTCTTTAAATTCTAGTAAGTTTATGATTGACGTAAGTTTCAGTGACAGTTTTCACTTTAACAGTTCTACCAATGTAATACTGAGTTCATAAATGTTATATTTACTGAAGTCATCTTTCCAACTTCACTTTATTTATAGGACAACTTACTTTACGATGGTATTTGTGAATTTGAAATTTTAAAATTCACATGCCTTAATATTTTCAACTTTTGGTACTTATAAGGGTCCACTGTGTTCGTCTGACACTTAATACAAGGTGTGAGTGATTTAAATCTTACTAATTCATATTTACTGCCTTCAGTCCAAATATTATATTTTCCCTTTTGAAAATAAAAATCTGAGTTGTTTACACATAGGTAAGAAATTCTTCATGTAACTTACAGAATTAAAGTAGGTTGTGTAAAATGATTTAATTTCTCATAAATCACACATTTCCACAGACAAAAAAACAAAAACCAAAAACTTCATTAAAGTCAACTTAAAAACACCTAGCTATGGGGTGCCTGGGTGGCTCAGTCGGTGAAGCATCAGACTTTAGCTCAGGTCATGGGCTCATGAGTTCTGTGCTGACAGCTTGGAGCCTTCCTTGGATTCTGTGTCTCCCTCTCTCTCTGCCTCTCTCCCACTTGTGCTCTGTCTCTCAAAAATAAATAAACACTGGGGGTGCCCAGGTGGCTCAGTCGGCTAAGTGTCCGACTTTGGCTCAGGACACGATCTCACAGTCTGTGAGTTCAAGCCCTGCATTGGGCTCTGTGCTAACAGCTCAGAGCCTAGAGCCTGCTTTGGATTCTGTGTCTCCCTCTCTCTCTGCCCCTCCCCTGCTCTGTCTCTCTCTCTCAAAAATAAAAACATTAAAAAAACTTTAAATAAACAAACATTAAAAAAAAAACCACACACACACACACACACACACACACACACACACACACACACACACCCCTAGCCTAAAATTCATACTTGAATTCATCAACCTTTTAGCTTTAACTTCCACTTTGTAGGAAATACAGAGGAAAGAGGAATAAGCTAAATGATGCAAGGGAGGGGCACCTGGGTGGCTCAGTCGGTTAAGCGTCTGGCTTTTGGTTTTGGCTCAGGTCATGATCTCATGGTTTTGGGAGTTCAAACCCTGCACTGGCTCTGTGCTGACAGTGTGGAGTCTTCGTGGGATATTCTCTCTCTCTCTCTGCCCCTCCTCCGCTCATGCTGTCGCTCTCTCTCAAAAATAAATAAGCTTTAAAAAATTATAAAAAATTACGGCGCCTGGGTGGCTCAGCTGGTTGGGCATCTGACTTCAGCGCAGGTCATGATTTCAGTTTGTGGGTTCGAGCCCTGCATCTGGCTCTGTGCTGACAGGTCAGAGCCTGGAGTCGGCTTCTGATTCTGTGTCTCCCTCTCTCTCTGCCTTCCCTCATCCACATGCTCTCTCTCTCTCAAAAATAAACATAAAAAAAAAAAAAAAAGGATAGAAGCAGATGCAAAACATAGTCCTGAAATGGATACTAGTATGGACAAATCAGCCATCAAGAACCTGGGACACCTGGGGAAAATTTAAGCATGATCTGGGTATTAAAGGAGATGAAAATTTACTGAAACAAAAAGGTAGAGGTGACAGATGACAAGTTTTAAAACAGTATGTACATTATGAGGTTATTTTAACAAAATGAGAGGGATTTGCACTAAAATGCCATTGTAGCATGCACTTGCATCTTTTTAATATAAGATAATCATACTGCATGTGCCATTTGTTTTCTGCATAATACAGTAACACTTTCGTGGTATATAGGCTAGAAATACCACGTTTGTATAGGACTTAAGTTTCCAAAAACATGTTCACATATCTCATTTGATTCTAACAACCCCATTACCAGTACCAGCATTACTTTAGGATTATGGTTCATAGCCTAGCAGAAGAGAAGGTCTTTAATTTTTTTTTTTTTAATGTTTATTTATTTTTGACAGAGAGAGACAGAGCATGAGCAGGAGAGGGGCAGAGAGAGAGGAAGACACAGAATCCGAAACAGGCTCCAGGCTCTGAGCTGTCAGCACAGAGGCCAACACAGGGCGTGAACTCACAGACCGCGAGATCATGACCTGAGCCGAAGTCGGACGCTCAACCGACTGAGCCACCCAGGCACCCTAGAAGAGCAGGGCTTTAAACAACAGATTCTCAGTCTCCCCATCAGAGTACTACGTAGTTCATGACTATACAGTTCCCATAAGACGTGGCAAATTTTTCCAACTTTTAATAAAAATTAGTTTATTGTCTCAAATATTTTGGGAAAACAAGGGAAAAGGTGTCTGGAAATCATAAAACAATACTTACATGTGGCTCAAAGTTCTTTTAAAACTAACAATGAAAAAACACAGTAAGATGTATGTATATATACACATACATACATATAAAGTTTATTTATTTTGAGCGAGAGAGAGAGAGCGCGAGCTGGGAAAGACACAGAGGGGGAGAGAATCCCAAGCAAGCTCTGTGATGACAGCGCAGAGTCTGACTGTGGGGCTCAAACTGACAAACCATGAGATCATGACCTGAGCCAGAATCAAGAGTCAGATACTTAACCAACTGAGCCACTCAGGTGCCCCATGGACGTGTATGTTTTCATGTTGTTTTAATGAAATCATTTATTCTCTATAACACTAAAGAACACAGGTCAGAGAATTTGTAATACTTACTAGGCTTTATATCCATGTGAACCAAAGACATTGAATGAATATACCTCAAGCCCCGGCCAACTTGCAAAAGGAGATCCTTCAACTCTGCTTCTGTAAAGTAACTCATGCTTCTATAGTTTTCACTTATGGCATCAGCTAAACTTCCACCTAACGAACATGGAAAAAATTAGCAATTTCTTCTTTCTGAAATATTTTTCTCCATCTTTACTGAATGTTCACAAACTCAACAAAGAAAGTGACATTTTATAGGACCTATTCCCTCCTCCTTGTTTGTGATATCAAAATCTTACTCTTTCAATAGGTAATATACTCACATAGGTATAAAATATAAAGTCTCTGTGTCATCCAGATACCCCAGCATCATACCTGGTTCTTTTTCCCAGAATAAACCAATGTTATTTGTTTCTTATATATCTTTTTCAATTCCTTTTTATACAAATGGTAACATTTTCATGATCTTGAAGATCATTCTTTACTAATACACAAAGACTACCTTGTTCTCTCCTAAGTCTCTATAGAATTCCACTGTATAAGTGAATGGTAAGGAACTAACCAATCTCCTGAGGAACATTTTAAAATAATTTCCTTTGCTACTATATACTACAGTCTAAGAAATAACTTTGTACATTGGTCATACAACATACATTTAATTTATCTCATAGAAAAAAAAACTACTGGCTTTTAGAGTATGTATAATCATAAAACAATACTAGTATGTGGCTCAAGTGTGTGTGTGTGTGTGTGTGTGTGTGTGTGTGTGTGTGTGTGTGATACTAATCTTATATACAGGATAAATTTTTATAGCTAAGAGGGTTTTGGAAGACAAATCTGGGGCAGTTTTACTTACACACACACAATCCCCCATAGAGAAGTCTGTACTAATGTATACTCCCATCATTAATATATGAGAATACTTGTTTTCCCACACCCTTGACAGTAGTCTATAAATTTTATAGGTAAAAACCAGTGTCTTAATATAGTTTTAACTTGCTTTTATAGAATCAAACCAACCAGCTAATTTGTTTATACTTTTAAAAAACTTTGTAAGTTTATACAAGTTTTATTAAAAACATTGTAAGTTTATAACTTATCTTAAAGGAAAAGAGGAGTTATACAAAGCAAAACAAAACAAAAACCAAAAACAAACCACATCTGTTTAAAGCTTAGTTAGGAATAATAAAATCAGAGCCAGGGTAATAAAATCAGGGAGGTATACTGATACATGTTGTTAGTCAGGAAAGGCTAAATATAGCAAAATGTCCAATGTGTTTTAAAAATAAAAATAAATCACACACCTCGATATTTTAGGCTTAAGTATATTCTCCATACTTGTACAAATTTTGAACTTCAGGAAAAAGAGGGCTTAGAAGAGAGGTCAATAAGCTTGTCAGACAAGTGGGCTTGAAGTCCTAGACCAAGTTTAATAAGATAGAATACAGTTGCTTTTTAGTGGGTCCAGCACCTATAGCTAGGCCAGTTCCTTCTATCTCATTGCTGAAAGAAAGAGAGAGGTGAGAGAAGAGCAAGACACTCAACTGATATTTCAGGTTCTCTTCCCCTATCCATCAATATTTTTCCACACTTGTTTACCATGGGTAAAAATTTCAGTCTCTCACCAAACCAAGACAAAAGACTTAAAATGCAAATGAGTGTTTGAGATAATAAAGAAACTTAGTCATGGTAAAGGATATCAATTAATCACCATGTACAAATGAAATAACAGAATCATTTCCCTGTGAAACTATGGAAAAGGATTTGAAGATCAGGTCTATTGTTAGGACATTCAAAGTTTTATGTGGAGAGAAGAATGGTGGCAAAAGGACACAAAAAAAGAGTTCACAAATGTATCTAGATCGCCTTATTTGCTTTCATTTACATAGAATGAACTATACTGAGGCAATCCTGTTTCACACAGGTCTATTTATTTTTTAAAGATCTGTATATTCTTTGTTTTATACTGTTCCAAAATAATAAACTGCTTCAGAAGATTATTTTATAATTTAACTTTATACCAGGACAAGGTTTTGTTTTTGTTAGGACAAAGTCTTCATAATGAGAGGTTAGCAAGACAACTCACCTCTCCCTATCCCCCCAGGACCAAGAGTTTTCTCAAAATTATTTGAATTACACCACCACATATTTATTTGGTAGATTGTTACAAATTTGTGATCCCGGACTGCTACGGAAATCCTTGTTAAGAGGACCAGCCACATCAAAGTGAGAGAGAGAAAGAAACTAGAAGATGGCATCTAGCAAACACGGAGTAGAGAAGACATGGTCAGACGGTCCTATATTAAGTACAGTAACTGAAAAATGAAGGTTAAAAACGGGAAGAGTCCACAAGGCCATGAGAGACAGCTACACACATATTTTGATATGAATAGAAACATTTCAAGAGATGTGTGAAACAAATTAGCAGCAATGCTGTATACTGAGCACTTAATTCTTTCAAGTGTAGAGAATAAAATGACAGTTCAGTAAGAAATTAGGCATGAGAAAAGGCTCTTTTACCTCTGTTTTGTTCAATGTTTTTAAATACTGAAAATCTGAATCCACTACCTACACCACTTATTTATTCACAAGCTATGAGATGGCTGGTCTTATTTAAGGAAAAAATAATGAAAGTCAACAAAAATAAGTAACACAAACATAAATCATTGTTAATCACCTCTCAACTATTCACTAAATTCTAAATTCTCTACTATTCAAATACACAGAAATGGAAATCCAGTGTATATAATGATTTACCTATTTAATAACAGGTATTTACAAGAACCAGAATTGAGACCAGGGTTTTGACTAAGGTTTAATGAAAAAAGGGGGGAACCAAGTTGGTCCTTAAAAGACTTGCTGAAATCGAAAGCTCTCCAGAAGTCCAAAACTGAACTTCTATAGATGCTTGTTTTGTTGGTTTGGAGGGGAAATGAGGGAGAGAGGCAAAGCTAGAGAACTAAAAGAGTGTAACATAATAAAAAAAGTCTGAGTGGATTCTAGTGGTACACTAGGCTGGATAAACGGGAATGGGGGCAAGATTATAGAATACTTTGGACAAATGGCTGAAGTTAGAACAATGGAGAGTCACTGTCACTGGTTTAAACCAGTATCAGTTTTAATAGCACATAAAATGAAATGGAAAAGGAAGACTAGATGCATTGAACCTGCATTATTAACTACTATATCCCACATACACTATGCTACATGCTATGGATGCTAAAATACATATGGCAAGTCCACTGTCCTCTCCAAATCAGTGTGACTAACAGCACACAATATGCACAATTCTACTACTGAGGTAAAAGGGACGTTTACAATTTTTACTTAACATCAAGGTAGGCAATGAACTTGAAATTCATGTTAGGCTCCTTGATCTTTGTATTTTAAGAAATAAAAGGGGGGAGCGCCTGGGTGGCTCAGTTGGGTGGGTGGCCGACTTCAGCTCAGGTCATGATCTCACGGTTTGTGGGTTCAAGCCCCGCATCGGGCTCTGTACTGACAGCTCAGAGCCTAGAGCCTGCTTCGGATTCTCTCTCTCTCTCTCTCTCTCTCTCTCTCTCTCTCTCTGTCTCTCCCCTGCTTGCACTCTCTCTCTCTCTCTCAAAAATAAACGTTAAAAAAATTTTTAAATAAAATTTAATTTAAAAAAATTTATAAAAAAAGAAATAAAAGAAACACAGAATTAAAGTAGGATTTCAGATAAAAATAAGTATTTCCTCGGTGTTCATTTTTCTGAGCTCACAAGTTTCAAACAGAACAATGTATTACTCACCATTACAATACTCATTCTGTATAAGCATATGATCATCTTCTGCCCATGCAGAGAAATATCGAACTACATGAGAATGTTGTCCAAGCACTGCGTGGGCATATACTTCCCTCAAAGCGTTCTGCCTAGGAGAAATTTGAGATTGATAGAATGGTACATCATTTTTATTCAAGCCTAAACTGAATTAATTTATCTGAAACTTCATAAAAGAAACTTGACTTGTTATCTATCATTATGCTGAAAAAATAACTTCCTTGAGAGGGAGGGTGTTAAGACTCTGTACCAGATTTTTCTAAAGGCTTCCATTAAAGAAAAATGCTAGTTACAAAGAAGGAACCTTGCTGGCCCTAGGACTCGGGAAAAACAAAACTCCATTTTACTGTGAATTCATGGATGCTCCCAGAAAAAAGAAATTTAAGTTAGCCTTCAAAATCAGACTACTCATATTATTTTACCAAGTTCAGTAAGAATTAATGGCACAAAATGAAAAGGATCTGATTAAATTATTATGGCTTCTCAAAAGTGAGAGAATTAATTTCACTACTTGGTTATGTAAAATCTTAACATTTGCAACACCATAGGGAATAAGAGTAAAAGACAAAAATTTTAATACGTACTCATCGACGGAGCCAGCCAATGGCTTTTTTGATCGCTTAATGGCATAAACGCATCCATCCAGCCTCTTCACACACTTAAACACAGAACCAAATTCTCCAGAGCCAATTTTCTCTAGCTCATGAAATTCTGTTGTATACCGTGACTTCATATTGCTTTCAGTAATTGTGATTCTCTGCAATAAGGGGTATATTCACAAAGACACGAAAATGATTTTTTGCTATAATAGCCCTATGTGTGAAATTTAAAAATCATTACGTTTTATGTTTGAATGCGTATTTAACATGTATATATGGTTACTTGTTAAGTAAGAAGTCGAAAATGAAATTTCAGAAACAATAAAAAAATAAAAAGCTATTTACTTTAGCAGGTCTTGTTTCATCTTCAAACTCATAATCACTGGCTTCCATATCTTCACCACAAGAACTGGAAAACATTATGTATGTTTCTATCAGATCTGACAGACACATCAACTAGAGATCCAAAACTTTATCTGATAGATGTACAGTGAAAATGCATTTTAATGAATAAAAACAGACAAGAAAGCACTTAATTTTGTAATCATAAGATATACCTCAGCTGATTAAAATGCTGTCCCTACTGAAAAAAAATGCAGATTAACTACAAGCCAATACCACTGCACATATCAAAATTTAAGTCTTTCTAAATAATAAATAACTCTCTCTGCCTGCTTCATTTTGACACCAGATTTCCTACAAGCCATCTAGGCTTTTTATTCCTTCCTTTCTTACACCACTTCTTCTCCACAGCTGATTACTTCCCACCTGCCTCTCCTGGGAAGCAAGTGCTAGTAACAGAAAAATTTCAGAGTATAAATTTCCATGTCATTCAGATGAAATTAAATTTTGATAAGTACCACAAATCAACCTTGGATGGTTAGGGAACCAAACTAAATAACTTACTCATTCCAATGTGTTCGCTTTCTTCTACGACACTGTCCTGAGGAATGAAGTAACACAGAATCTGGGGTAAAAGGATTAATATTCACTTGAGGAGTCTGTCTCATGTCAAATTCCCTTTTTCCTGATTTTTCTGTATCCATGAACAAAGAACCACCTCGGAGTTTAACAGAGCTGGAATCAATTCCTCGAGCTTTGGAGAGCAAACTCTAGGGCAGGAAAAGTAAAATTTTAGTATCTAAATTCTATAGACCGCTTTCTCAACCCAACCTTCAACAAGCCTTTCTCATGGCTGATAGTGTAGGTCAAAGCAACACAATCCACCGCATCTCAAGCAAAATAAACAGTGCTTAACTTGAACAGTAAAAGGTGGATACCAATCACCTTTTCTGAAAAAGACAGCCACATAAAATAGGTCTCTAACACTAAAAAGAATAGAAATGCAGACTAAAATTAAGTTTATTCTAGAGTCTAAAAGTTAAACTCTTTCAATCCATCTAAAAATACAAAGCAGTCACGGAGCCCCATAAAAGCTCCCTCCCGCCCCCCCCCATCCAAATAGGGCTTTCAAAACCAACTTCCCTGGACTCCTCCCCACGCTTCCAAAGGGATCTTGTCTTGGGCATGTCCTTAATACACAAGAACACTCAAAAAACAAAAAACCAAAAAAACCCACACTTCTTCCCAAGGTCTATGATTAACCGCACTGAACCCGACTCACTTACAAGGTCCATTTTCTATATTACTCTTATAAACATGATACTTGTCTTCAGTTCAGGTAGGGTTCATTTCAAAATCTGTTACTTCTCAAGTTCCACAAGTGGCAATCTGCATACTCACTTGCCACTCAAAAACAGGTGCTGAACACCTCCTTCATTGTGATACGTTATCAGCAGTTTGAAAGCACAAGGGTCCAAACAACACCACCACTGCTGGCTTTAACAGTTGGGTTGTCCCCAATCATTAGTCAGGCTGACCACACATAGGCACTGCAAACCCAAGGGTGTAAACAAACGCTTACCCGATAAATATGCACGAATAGATTCTTAAAAGCTACCCTGAATTAAGGAATCTTTACGACTGGAAATGCTTGGAAGGCCAGCCTTTCCTCCCAAGTCGAAGCGCAGTCACCCTGCATACCTCCAACTTAACCCCTTAAGGCCACATGACACGAAACGGTAAGCGCATGAAAAAAATTTTTAACCGAACTCCTGCGTGTGCCGCCCAAATTACAGGGCACCTCACTGCGTTTAAAAGGCACCATATGGCTGCCGCCCTCGGGAGTGTCAGGTGGCCGCGCCAGCACCACTCCAACATCTTTCCAAACCACGTTATATCAGTGCCACACTCCGGGCTGACACGCTCGGCACGGCCCCGACTCGACCGGCGTGAAATCGTCAGCCACCTGGACGGCGCCGATCTTGAAAGATGAAGAAGTTCCAGAAGAGGCCCATTGTTCAGTTACATAATCTTAACGGACAACTTCTGGGCAGGGCCAAAAAGAGGGGCTGCCAACTTTTTGTTGCGGCTCAGGGGAGCGAGTGGGGGTGCGGCCGGGCGGTTATGTAACCGAATCCGGGGAGCGCCGCGCTCGGCTCCTGGCGCCGCGGCCTTTTTAAAAGGCTGGGCGGGCGCGGGCTCGGGGCGCCCGGGCCCCGCGTCCTCTCACCTTGGGCGTGTGCGGCGTGTCGAAGAGCCGCAGCTTGCGGAAGGTCTTGTGCGGCGGGGTGCCGGGGTGGTCCGGCGGCGGCGAGCAGGGGCCCTCGCTAGCCCGGCGCGCCCCGCAACCGCGCGGGGACGCGTCCCCCGAGCCGCCGCAGCGCACCGGCGAGAACGAGCTGCCCAGGAAGTAGGCGGCTGCCGGCGACTTGACCGGCGATGAGGAGCCGAAGCCCTCCTCCTCCCATGAGTCGCCCTCGGCCCCGCCGCCCGCCGCGTCCGCGCCCGGACAGGCGCCTCGCAGCAACATGTCCTCCTCCAGCTCCCCGGGGCTGCCGGGGGCCGGGCCGGGCGAGCGGCGGCGCTCGGGCCCGGGCTCTGTGGGGCTCCGCGCGGGCGGCAGTGGAGAGTCAGGCTCTTGAAAGGCCGAGTCCTCCCCCGTGCTGTGGCCGCTGCCCTCCTCCTCTTCCTCCTCCTCCTCCTCCTCACAGTCGCTACAGGGCGAGAAGATCAGCTTCTGCCGCAAAGTGCAAGAAGCCCCGGGACGGCGGGGCGGCGGCGGCTGCTGCCGGCTTAGGAAGCTCATCTCGCCCTGGGGTCGGGGCCGAGGACCGGAGAGCCGAAGCCCGCGGAGTCGAGGACTCGGGACGGCCTAGGGGGCGGGTCCGCCACGTGCGACTGGGCGCGCCTGGTCGCCGCGGTGGCGGACTTGCGCGGCGGCGGGCTGCGGCTCCGGAGCGCTCGGGACTGCGGGCGGCGGTGGCGGGGGTCGGCAGCGGCGGCGCGGACTGTCCAGCGGAGGCGGGGCGGCCCGAGCGCCGAGGCTGGTATCCCCGCAGGTCCAGCCGCAGGTTCGGGCTCCGCGGCTTCCCGCGACCGTTAACCACGTGAGTGCCCAGCCCACCAATCCCCGCCCAGCCCGGGGTTTGAAAAAAAAGGAGGGCGCGACGTAGCCCGCGGGGGAGGGATCAGCTACGCGATTTTGGCGCGAACCCGCTGGCTCCGCCCGCCCTCGGCGGCCCGGCCTGGGCGGGCGGGGCGCCACGGGCCTATGAGGGAGTCCGACCTCCGGGAACCCAGCCGGGCACCGCCCGGTCGGGGCCGGACGGGGCAGCCGAGGCGGCCCTCTGGGAGGAGCGAAGGGTGCTAGGCTCGACTAGGCCCAGCCGAACGCCACCCTGGAGGCGGCTTGCTCGTGGTACCTCAGCGCTCTCGGGTCTGAGGTGGGGGCCAGGGAACACTTCTGGGTTCCTCCGGGTCGGGGCGAGCAGGAAACCACCGTGGCTCTCCTGCCAGTCCCGTGTCCTTTCGGTGCGAGCCGCTGGGGGCGTTGTAGGCGTGGCTGTAGGCAGTCACGTTCCCCGGTAGAGGTTTGAGCCGGAAATGGTGACTCGGGCCTCTGGAGCTTTGCGAACTGAGCGCGTTGCTTAGGCCGGACCCAGAAATCAGCAGGAAGGCCCACAGACGAGAGTCGGAGGCGGGGGAAGGGCTGTGGGGAAGGCCTGTGGAGCCTCAGTTTCCCCCCAGGGTGGCTGTTAGGGTCGGGTGTGTCCCCAGCGAGGTGAGTTCCCCCAAACTGTGGCAGTCCACCCGAGACTTGTCCAGAGTAAATACCAGCGGCACCAACAGTCGGCCCCAGCACGAAACCAAGTGCTCACCACGCGGCCACGGTGTTTATATTTGTTTGCCAGCACGTGGGCAAGTGTTGGCAAAACGGATTGGCCCACCTCACAGCAAACTTAAATGCACCTTGAGAAGAAATCACTCTAGTGCCCAGTCAAACTGTGATCTCATCTGCCCTTTAGAGTCGCACAGGAAAGTTTCTGGAATTTTTCAGATGTAAATAACCCCGTGATGAATATTCTGACTCCTCGCGTGGTTTTTTTTTTCTGTGTTGTTTGAGGTTTTTTGTTTTTTTTTAAAGATAGATTCATAGAAGTGAGAATTACTAGGTCAAAGGATATAAGCTGCCAGACTGACCTCCAAAAGAAAACAATTTACTTTCTCACTAGCAGTGGATTAGTGTACGCTGCTCATGAATTCTGGACATAAGTGGATATTTAATGTTTGTTAATGTAATTTTTTTAAATGTGGTGTTGTTTGTTTTTTGAGAGAGAGAGAGCAGGGGAGGGGGAGAGAAGGGGGAGACAGGATCTGAAGTGGGCTTTGTGCTGACGGCAGAGAGCCTGACTCTGGACTGGAGCTCACAAACGTAATATCATGACCTAAGCGAAGTCCATGGTTTAACTGACTCAGCCATCCAAGCCCCCTAATTTTGTTGCTTTGACTCATATGGTTGGACAGTTTTCATGTGCCAGTGGCCACTTATGTTTATTTCTATTGTCTGTTTTCTTATTGTAGCACTTTATGAATATTAACACTTGACCATATATGTTGTTCTAACACTTTTCAAAGACTGAACTCAAGCTGAATTTTTAATAATGGAAACACATTTTAGTACTTACCACATGGACCAAGAGCACAGTGTATATACATTGTATGTTAGCCAATTTGACAATAAATTGTATTTAAAAAAAATACCACATGGGAAATTCCCTGATATCACATACTTGAAGATGCAGTGAGGGGAAAACAGCTGTCTTCTCCAGACATTTGCTTTTGTGTCTTTTTTGTAGGTTAATCCAAATTTAGTGTTAAGCTCTTGAAAGACTGGAACTCTACCCTTTTGTTATGTTTCAAGGGGAGGCATTCTCTGATCCCTGGTGGCCAAACCCAAGGAATGATTTTTAGCACTCTTCCTACAATACCTCCTCTTCTTCACTCCTGATGGCAATATAAGCCTTTGATGTGGATAGTTGACCATATTGAATTGCTTTTCTTAATTTCATGTAAGTGTAAATAAAAATAACTTTAGGGGCACCTGGGTGGCTCAGTTGGTTGAACGTCTGACTTTGGCTCAGGTCATGATCTCACAGTTCATGAGTTCAAGCCCCACAGCGGGTTCTCTACTGTCAGCACAGAGCCTGCTTCAGATCTTCTGTTCCCCTCTCTCTGCACCTCACATGCTTGTACTTTCTCAAAAATAAAACATTTTAAAAAATTTAAAAAGTAACTTCAGAAAACTACTCTTTATTGATCATTAGCATGAGTTGTATGTAAAACTAGTGTGTTTCCTAAGAACTTTAAGGGGCACCTGGGTGGCTCGGTCGGTTAAGCGTCCGACTTCGGCTCAGGTCATGATCTCTCGGTCCATGAGTTCGAGCCCCACGTCAGGCTCTGTGCTGACCGCTCGGAGCCCGGAGTCTGTTTCAGATTCTGTGTCTCCCTCTCTCTCTGACCCTCCCCCATTCATGCTCTGTCTCTCTCTGTCTCAAAAATAAATAAATATTAAAAAAAAAAACTTTAAAAAAAAAAACAAACTTTAAAGCCCAGTAGATAACTTCTCCCCAACTAGAATGTTGCTTCTAAGCCTGTTCTATGTAGGAATTCTGTATCCTCTGAGGCTATCCATGCAAGCTCACTTCCCCTCCCCCCTCACTCTTTCACAACACCCTGTTATTTCCTTAACAGGCTTATATCTATCTCAAAGTGTGTTGGTTGTTTATTTATTACTATCCCCTTCTAGAAAATGAGTTCCCTGAATATAGGAACCTTTTCCATTTTGTTTATTGCAGTATTCTAACATGGCTTACATGCTCAATATCTTCTGAGTGATAATAGAGCCCTTATTTAAATATTTGTTGATTGGCTTACTTTTCTATCCCAATATAAATTCAAATGGTACAGAAGTACCCCAGCTACCTCTTCTTGGAGGTAAATACTCTTTTAACATTTTTTTTTTCGACTCTTAACCATGCCACCTGTCTGCTTCCTTAAACTGGGAGGTCCTTGAAGTAGATTAGAGCAAAAGGGCCAGGCTTCCAAACGGGGAGGGAAGAGTTCTTGGTCCACAGAGCCAGTACTTTGAATTCTTGGCACCAAGTTCTGCCCACAGAATGGGAGAGGTAAATTTCCATAGAATGACTGAAGGAAAGAAAGAATTTCTTTAAAAGTTGGAAACAAGATTCAGTGGGAGAACCATTTCTTCTATAAAGCCTTTTCTTAAGTTTCTCCACTTCTAGGTAAAAGAGACACTCCGGGAACCAGGTTTTCTAACCACACTTGGCATGGACTCTGTAACAGTCTTTGTTTACTGGTCTGGCTTCCCTTCCTTCCACCCAGGGCTGAGATCAAGTTTTATTTGTCTTTAGAGCACCAGCGACCAGCAATGTGCCTTGGCCCCTGAGAAGGTACTTAATAAATGTTTCTGGAATAATTGAAAAAAAGCTGGTGTTCTTTAAAACAAAAGTGCCAAAATGAGTATGAAACCAAGGCCCTACCTCCTCTAGCTGAGAACATGGCACAATGTTATGGTTTAACTGCAGCAATGCCCTAACTGAAATTCTAAATGATTGTCCTGATTTTTTAAATTTCATGCTTCTCTGAGTACAGCACTCACTGTACTGGAGGGATGGAGTTATGCCCACCTGCCCGGGGCATATCTAATTCAAATTTCCTGTTCTTTCACCGCCCGATGTTCCTAACTGTAATGTTGCTAGGCAACCTTTGCAGAATCCACAAGTTTGTGGTAATGTTGTAATAACTGAGTAAAAATCTTGCCTCTAGGTGTTGGGAGAACAAACAACCTGTTTATCCCCTTTAGACAGATGACTTAGCAAGTATAAGGCTTTAATGCCACTATTGTCAGCCCATTCACCTCCCTTAGCACCAAGATAAGCAAGATTCCTGCCTTGAAGATTTATAATTGAGATTCTAAATCACCCTCTCAAATACTTTTTTTTTTTTTAAGTTTATTTATTTATTTTGAGAGAGAAAGCTCAAATCCTGGAGGGCAGAGAGAGAGCCAAGAAGGCTCTGCACTGTCAGCACAGTTTGGGGCTCGAATCCACCAACCATGAGATCATGACCTGAGCCGAAGTCGGATGCTTAACCTACTGAGCCACCCAGTTGCCTCTCAAATTCTTTTAATATATGCAAGTACATAAATATATGTTCATATTCTTATTAACATAAGTCTTGCACTTTGAATGAAATATCTTTTAGTTCTTAGAGACTAATTTTTCACAGTCTGCAGACGTGTTTCATGAGAATAGCTAGGCTTTACCCAAAGCTGAATCTTTTCTAGTTTATGCTTTTGATTCTGGAGAAATAATAACTCTCTCTAAATAGGAGCCTATTCTGATAAATTTCTAATTTTTTTGAAAAAGAAGCCATGTTGGTCAAATGTGTTTTTCACTTAACAAATACTAGCAGGGGCAGTGGAGGGGGAGGGGGGTTGCGAGAGGTGCCTGGGTGGCTCAGTCAGTTAAGTATCTGACACTTGATTTCAGCTCAGGTTGCAATCTCTAGGTTTGTGAGTTTGAGCCCTGTACTGGGGGCTCTGGGATTCTCCCTCCCTTTCTCTCTGCCCCTTCCCCCCTCCCCCTACATCTATCTCTCAAAGTAAATAAATAAAATTTTAAAATTACATATTAGGGACGTGTCTGGCTGACTCATTTGGTAGAGCATGTGACTCTTGATCTTGGGGTCATGAGTTTGAGCCCCACATTGGGTGTGGAGTCAACTAAAAAAAAAAAAAAGAGTCAACCAGGCGCTCCCCAGACCAAATCTTTAAAAAACAAAACAAGAACAAATACTATGCTAGTAAAGTCCAACTGTCTTTTCTTCATCTTCCTTGTTATCTTTGCTTTTTCCCTTCCACTGCTTCTCTCAGCAAACTT
This sequence comes from Panthera tigris, assembly GCF_018350195.1. Taxonomy (NCBI): domain Eukaryota; kingdom Metazoa; phylum Chordata; class Mammalia; order Carnivora; family Felidae; genus Panthera; species Panthera tigris. The sequence goes on along the minus strand of NC_056669.1, from coordinate 65,703,777 downwards.
CACCTTACTTCCACCCAGCTCTAACTGCCTGTTGGCCCTGGCAGTCCAGATCTCAGGCTAGAATGTGGTACTCCTATCCCTGCTCCTATTTGACTTCTCAGGTCTAGGTTAGCTTTCTGTACTCTTGTCACTTGCCTTCCTACCTCTGATGGATAACATTGTTTGAACGTTTTACCACGTGTTCATTAGCTCACCCTGAGAATACAGTATAATCTAATTTAATTTCTCTTTAGTTCAATGGGTTAAGTGTGAGACTAGTGCTGTCCCTTACAAAGAATGTTCATACAAAGAGTGTTCAATAAATGTTATGTGTTGCTTTTAATTATACCAATGTTGTTTGAGACTAATCCATACTTGTTAATGGCTTTATAAATGGTCAGTAAATGGAACATATAACTCCTGATGTCCCCAAAATAAGTTTGCTTAATATGGATAAACAGTTGAGATTGTATACAAATCAAGTCAGGACAGATATAGTACAGTTGATCCTTGAAGAACATGGAGGCTAGGGGTGCTGACCCCTTGCAGTCAAAAATCAGTATATAACTTTTGACTCCTCCAAAACGTAACTAATAGCCTACTGTTGACCACAAGCCTTACTGATAACATAAACAGTTGATTAACACATATTTTGTATGCTATATGTATTATATATTACATTCTTACAATAAGTGAGCTAGAGTAAAGAAAATGTTAAGAAAATTGTAAGGGAAGGGGCGCCTAGGTGGCTCAGTTGGTTAAGTATCCAACACTTGATTTTGGCTCAGGTCATGCTCTCACAGTTTGTGGGTTTGAGCCCCACCTCAGGCTATGTGCTGAAGTGCAGAGCCTGCTTGGGATTCTTTCTCCCTCTCTCTCTGCCCCTCCTGTGCTCTCTCTCCCTCTCTCAAAATAAATAAGTAAATAAACTTAAAAAAAAAAAAAGATTGTAAGGGAGAATACATTTTCAGTACTATATTGTATCAATAGAAAAAATCCATATATTAGTAGACCTGCAGAGTTCAAATCCATGTGGTTCAAGGGTCAGCTGTATTGATATAATAAGAACTTGAGAAGTATGGCTCAGGAACAGTGGCCAGTTGAAAGCTTATATTTTAATGAAATAAACATTATTTCTTGTCCTGCCTAATTAATCCTTAATGACTACTAACATACTATTTCTGTTTATGCTTTTAACATTTATATAAGGTAGATCAAGTGCAAATTTCATTATATCCTTTAGGTGTGGATTATATTAATTATATCGGCTGCATACAAAAAGTTTGAGGACCTAAGATTTTCATTCAGTTTTTGCTTAGGGTCTTCAGCTGTGAGAGACCACGCTGGGGCACTCAAAAGCTGTATCTGCATGTATACAATACCTTGCCTATAACCAGCCTTCTTAGTGAAAGCAGCCCTCAGGCCTACTCCCAGTTATTTTAGCCCTTACACAGGCTTCCTAATCTTGAAAGAATTGATAGTCCACTGCAATCAGTCAGGCCTGTGGCAATGATACTAACTTCAAGACTTTTCCCCAGAGAAAATACTGACCACTGACAGTATCATCCCTAGATAAGAAAGGAGTTCTCAGTTAACATATTTAAAACTATAGTTCTGTAAAGCAGTTAGCCAAAACATCATGCTTCCTCTTTGATATTTTTAAAACTCCTTTCTACTGGGATGGAACTGAGTAGCAGCATTTTCTCCAATAATGCTTTGTTTTTCCTTTACAGAGGCACAAAGCACTGCTTTTCTCTATGCTCTTAGTGAGTTTCAATAACTGAAAAGGTCACTTCACAGAAATGTTATAAAAAGGAGAAATCATGAGTGCCCAACAGAATGCTGGTGCTCAGTACACATTTGAGCAATTGATTAATTGCCTCTTGGGTTAGTGACATACTCAGGAAATGACCTGGATGACCACAAGGACTGCCAGTTGTTTGCTGACCACACTGTGATTATTTAAACCAGCTTTCTTCTTATTACTGCATCACAAAAGATGTGATGACTCTTCTTCAGTGAGTCAAGGGGTTCTGTCTCATTAGGAGAGGGAAAGGAGGAGATAAGGCAGACATCCCATGCTGCTCTTTTGTGTAGCAACAGAAGTGTTTGGGTATTGCTGTTTTGATGACTCAGTAGTGAGTCACTTTTAAAGTTCTGTAAAAGGCCATGTTCAGCTCAGACAGGATTAAGATGAGCTCATTGGGTAAAGAGTACCCAGTAGTGTGTGATACCATCAGGTGATTGGTGGTGTAAATATGAATGTGGAAAAATCATACCAGCAAAGATGAACTAGTTCCTAAATGCAGAAATCAACTGTACTTGGCAGTCATCTTTTCAATGCCTGCTGTGTTCAAGCACCATCCATGGTTCAAGCACCCACTCCCCATTACCTTTATAAAGGTCAGAATATGATAAATGTCTTCAGTGCTACAAAGATCTGGGGTACTTGAAGGAGCTGGGAAAGGGATACTGCCAGCTATATGGTAGGCACTGAGCCAGATGCTTTACATATTTATCTTATGTACTCTTTTTAAAAAATATTTATTTTTGAGAAAGTGTGAGCAGGGGAAGGGCAGAGAGAGGGGGAGACAGGATCCAAAGCTGGCTCTGTGCTGACAGCAGAGAGCCTGATGCAGAGTTCAAACTCACAGACTGCAAGATCTGTGAGTCACCCACAGTCACCCACCCAAGATCTCAGCCAAAGTTGGGTGCTTAACCAACTGAGTCACCCAGGTGCCTCTAACTTATTTAATCTTTAAAGGAACCCTTTGAGAGAGGTGTTTTTACTCACATTTTATAGAACAAAATGAAACCCAGATAGGTTCAATGTCTGCACATACAGCCATAGGGCTAATATTCCTGAGACTGTATTACTACTGGCTTAAAGATTAGCTCTTTCTACCCCAGCAAGAATGGGGTAAGGTGAGAGTGATAACTAATTGGAAGACTTGTTGAAGCAAGGTTGCTGGACCCAGCTGATGGGCCAGACAGTTATGTAGTGTGATGCTAGAGTCTGGACAGCAGGGCACATTATCTTGTCTGGTGGGAATGAGGGAAGTGGGATCCAAAGAGAGTTAGACTTGTGCCTTTACTTTTTTGTTTTAACATAGAAAACCCACATGTATTTTAAATTCTAAAATCAAGAAGAAATATTACAAAAATTGATACTGTTGTATGTTGTAGAGGATATGGGGAAATGCATTCTTGTCTACTATGGGGGTGGGTGTAAATTGGTACCATTTTTAAAAGATTAGTTTGATGTTTTCTGTTATAATTTAAGTATTTATACTCTTTGACCTAGCAGTTCTACTGAAATGTTTATATAGATCTGCAAAAAATATGTAAAAGAATATTTATCACTGTATCAGTTCATTCAGTGAATACTTAGGGAGAGTCCTCTATGGGCTTGGCACTCCTCTGGGCACTGTGTGAAACAAAACAGTGAAACAAAACAAAGTCCTTTCAGAAAACTTTTGAGGCCTCTGGTGGAGACAGACAAGGCATATAAATAAACAAATGTACAAAAAAATATCAAGTAGTGATAAGTGCTGTTAAAAGGGGAGAGGGTAAGGGATTATGAAGTGGTAGAGGGTTGGAGGGAAGTGCTATTTTAAGTAGTGTCATCTGGGAAGACCTTTCTGAGGAGGCAACATTTGAGCAGGAACCTGAATGAAGTGAAGGAATCAGCCAAATGGAGATCTGGAGGAAGTGTATTCTAAGCATTGTTTATAATAACAAAAATTGGAGGCCATCCAAATGTCTGTTAAATACTAAGTAATCACAGTCTGAAAAATAATAAGAGAGCTATATGTACAGAATGAAAAGATATTTAAGATATAATGAAGAAAATGTCGCAAAAACTGCATAATAATTCCATTTTTAAGAAAGTAGCCTAAGCAAATATATCTATCAGAGGGAAGACATCTAGAGAAACACACAAAATGCCAAAAAACCTGTTACGAGGGGTGCCTGGATGGCTCAGTCAGTTAAGCTTCCGACTTCAGCTCAGGTCATGATCTCATGGCTCGCCTCATGAGTTCAAGCCCTGTATTGGGCTCTGTGCTGACAGTGGGGAGCCTGCTTGGGATTCTTTCTCTCTCTTTCTCTGTCCCACCCCCTGCCCCCAAGCTTGCATGTGATCTTTCTCTCTGAAAATAAATAAACTTAAAAATAGAAGCTACTAGAAGGTGTGTGTGTGTGTGTGTGTGTGTGTGTGTGTAATGCATCTTCCCAGGCTGATGCCAGCAGAGGTGTACTGGGGGGTATGGCAACCTGGGACCTCGGGCCTTGGGCCTGAGGGAACCAGTGGGATTAGATGGTGCTGGAGTCACACCACTGGAGGGGGAACACTGCACAACCACACTCCACACTGTCTTTGGAATGCCATCCAATTTCTGTGACCTCCCTCTTGTCCCCACGGAGTCACAGGGTCACAACCTATGCAGGACAACCATCAGACCAGACAGCAAGCATCCTTATTAGCTCCTTAGCAACCTTCTTCCGGAAAACTCATAAAACAATAAGCACAGTGAGGTCAGAGCACCTGTCCATCTCAGTCATCATTACCTTGGGAGCGAGACACGTAGGGTTGTCTCTGCAAAAGTTGGGGGAATATAGAGTGAGCAAAACAAAGAGCCTGCTTAGCCCTGTTTTACAGACACTGAGATGGATCTGGAGAAGGAAGGGGATGGATGATGATAATTTGCTGAGGGACACCTGGGTGGCTCAGTGGGTTAAGTGTCTGACTTCAGCTCAGGTCATGATCTCACGGTTCGATCCCCACATCAGGCTCTGTGCTGACAGCTCAGAGCCTGGAGCCAGCTTCAGATTCTGTGTCTCCCTCTCTGTCTTCCCCTCCCCTGCTTGCTCTCTCTCTCTCTCTCTCTCTCTCTCTCTGTCAAAAATAAATAAACATTAAAAAAAATTTTTAGGGGAGCCTGGGTGGCTCAGTCGGTTGGGCATCCGACTTTGGCTCAGGTCATGTTCTCACAGTTCTTTGTTCGAGCCCCGCGTCAGGCTCTGTGCTGACAGCTCAGACCCTGGAGCCTGTTTCAGATTCTGTGTCTCCCTCTCTCTGGCCCTCCCACTCTCACGCTCTGTCTCACTGTCTCTCTCAAGGACAAATAAACATTAAACAAAAAAATTAAAAAAATTTTTTTTTTTTAAAACCTGTTACGAGTGATTGCATGGATTGAGTGAGAGAACGAATCAAAGTGCCTAGGTGCCAACTGAAGAGAGAGTCAGGAGGAAAGCCTCTGAAACAGGATAGGGTGGACAGAATTATGACACAAGTCCTGAAGTCCCATACCTTTGCTTTTTCTGATGTACTTGGAGCTCTCCTCTCAGGTCCCTGATGTCTGAACCCTCCTTTTTCCTTGCTTCCCCACATCCCTATCCCCCTCCTCTAGTTTTGCTTTTGAGAAAGGAGCCTTCGATTCTGTTTTCTTAGCCTGGTACTCCATCTGGACTGGTTTTCCTGCCCCTTCCAGACAAGCAACTTTATGCTCTGGCTGCAGTCTGATGAGGTGCTGATAAGGAAGAGGGCTTCCAGAACCCCTCTGATTTATTATAGGCTCACTTCTAAGTGCAGAATAAAAAGGCTTCATCCTTGGTTACCAGCTTCAGAATATTAACTGAGCCAGGGGCTCAGGTCGGGGGATAGGATTGCTCACACACACTCCCACCAGTGTTGACCGAACCACCTGCCTTACCATCAAGGTTTTTGAAGCAGCTAAGCTGTAAGTGTTTGATGCCCACCCCTACTCCCATCCACCACTACCAAACTCTGCTGACTTCGGGGCCCTGTGTATCTGTATGCTTGTCAATCAGTTGTTAGAAACAACACAAGAGCACAGAGAAATGCCCAGTAAAAAATAAATACTCAAGAAGTCAGGGTGCCTGGGTGGCTCAGTTAAATGTCCAACTTCAGCTCAGGTCATGATCTCAGCTCAGGTCATGAACTCATGATCAGTTCCTGGGTTCGAGTCCTAATTCAGGCTCTGCACTGGCAGTATGAAGCCTGCTCAGGATTCTCTTTCTCTGTCTCTGCCCCTTGCTCTCACGTGCACTCTCACGTGCATGTGTTCTGTGGTCTTACATAGTTTCTGATATTTTTTCAGTTAATTATCTTGGATTTCTAGGTAGATAATCATGTAATTTATAATAATTTTCTTCCAGTATTTAGACTTATTTTTTATTGTCCAATTGCATTAACTAGCACTTTCAGAACAATATTAAATAATAAGAGAGGTGTTCAATGGCCAGTTAGCTCAGCTGGTTAGAGCATGGTGCTAGTAATAGGAGAGGTGGTGAGCAGCCTTGTCTTGCTCCTGACTCTAATGGGAATATTAAGAGTAATACCGGAGTAGGTTAGGTGTCAGGCTGGCTCAGTAGATAGAGCTTGCAACTCTTGATCTTAGGATGTGAGTTCAAGTCCCATGCTAAGTGTAGAGCTTACTCAAAAATAAATAAATAAATAAACATGGGGTACCTGGGTGACTCAGTCAGTTGAGCATCAGACTCTTGATTTTGGCTCCAGTTTTGGAATAGAGCCCTGTGTCAGGCTCTGCACCAAGTGTGGAGTCTGCTTGAGATTCTTTCTCTTTCTGTCTCTCTCTCTGCCCTTCTCCCCCGCTTTCGTGCTCTGAAAATAATTAAAATTAAAATTTAAAAAAGTAAAGACAAGAGTAATACTGGTTGATGAATGTATATGTGTGTGTGAGTGCACACGCACAGGATTTACACCTGTGTTATGTTAAAAAGGTCTTTTCCTTTTATCAGAATATTTATGAGGAATGAATATTAAATGATATCATATTTTTAATGTTTCTCTTATTTATTCTTTTTCCTCTTTTGATTTATCTATATGGCGAATTAGATTAATGGATTTCCTTATGCCACTCTATCCTTCCTGACATAAATGTGCTTAGTCAAGTTGTTTTCAAATCCTGCAAAATAATGTTAGTATATTTCATTTAGACATTTTGCATCTGTAGTTTTAAATCGGACTGGTCCATGAAGATTGCTGTACAATCTTTATAAGATTTTGGCTTCGTGAAACATTGGGATGTTTTACTTCTTTCTCTGTGCTTTAGGATAGCTTTAATAGTAAGAAAATGATTGATTTCCTGAAAATCTGAAAGAAGTTGCTCATAAACATATCTAAGTTCTGCTTTTTTTTCTTCTTTCTTTCTTTCTTTTTTGGTATATAGCTTTTGACCACTTTTGTCCAAGATTATTTATCTGTTTAGATTTTCTACTTACTTTGAGTCTCTATTGGCCATTTATATTTCCTTCAGTATTGTCCATTTCATTCAGATTTTAAATAGTATTAGCATAGGATTGGGCAAATGTTGATTGAATCCCCTCCTTTGTATTTCTCATCATTTCTTCTGTACCCATCTGTAAACCCTTTCTCATTCCTAATTTGTATATTTATATTTATGTTTTGCCTTTCTTTTTTATTATGTTAGCTAGTGGCTTATCAGTTTTGTTTGCTTCCTCCCATCCCAAAGAATAGATCTTAGATTTATTCATCAATTATGTTGTTTTCCTGATTTTGAAATAATTAATTTTGCTTTGTTTTTGAAAACTTTTTTAACGTTTATTCATTTTTGAGAGGGAGAGAAAGAGAGACAGAGTGTGAGCAGGGGAGGGGCAGAGAGAGAGGGAGACAACAGAATCTGAAGCAGGTTCCAGGCTCTCAGCTGTCAGCACAGAGCCCAATGCGGGGCTCAAATCCACGAACCATGAGATCATCACCTGAGCTGAAGTCAGACGCTTAGCTGACTGAGCCACCCAGGAGGCAACCACCGTGGGATCTTTTTAAGTGCAGGGCCCTGTGTACACACTCATGAAGCTGGCCCTGCCAGCATGCCTCTGGGCTCTGTTCCTATCCCTAACTCACCTCCCCACCGAAGGTACCCACCCGCCTGACTTCAGATAGCAAGAATAGCTCTGCCTGTAGTCTTCTGTGTCTAACTCCTATTGCCTAGTATTATGTTTGTGAGGATCATCCGTACTTTCACATGTAGTTGAAGTTTATACATCCTCATTGGTGTATGGTTACAACTATGTAATTCAGTTTTGTAATTCAGTTTTGGTTTCTCACTGACTGAAGAATTGTTTAAGACAACTTGAAAACTTTTCTACTCTGAGCACACTAGGCCATGGACCAACTTCCTAGTTTTAGGCTCTTTTCCTCTGAATGAGTGGGTCCTTCCTTACTCATAGAATGTATAGTATGAATAAGAAACAGTGAGCTTTATTCCCTCCTCATGTTCTTCTGATACACAGTGAGAAAGAAAGAAGAAGTTAGCTGAATTCATTTTAACATTTACTGGCGTCATGATCTTTTACAACACTGGAGAGGATTTGGAATGGTGAAGGTGTGTTAGGAGAGCATTTCAAACCTTATGTGGTATTGGTCCTCTCTCTCTTTTAAAGAGTAGCCATTCTCCTTTTCGTTCAAGGCTGCCATGAATTTGGAGAGTGAGATGTAGGAGATCCTGAACATTTTGCCAGTGAGCTGCTTGCTTTCACTCTTCTCTTCAACAAAATGAGTAGTTTTTCCCCCCCTTTTTTTATTTTTTTATTTTTTATTTTTATTTAAAAAAAAAATTTTTTTTAACGTTTATTTATTTTTGAGACAGAGAGAGACAAAGCATGAACGGGGGGAGGGTCAGAGAGAAGGAGACGCAGACTCTGAAACAGGCTCCAGGCTCCGAGCTGTCAGCACAGAGCCCGACGCGGGGTTTGAACTCATGGACCACGAGATCATGACCTGAGCCGAAGTCAGCCGCTTAACTGACTGAGCCACCCAGGCACCCCTCCCCGCCTTTTTTTAAAGATTATTTATTTTTAAGTAATTTTTACACCCAGCATGAGGTTCGAACTCCCAACCCCAAGATCAAGAGTCATAAGCTCTTCCAGCTGAGCCAGCCAGGTGTCCCCAAAATGGGTAGTCTTTTTATTTTTCTTTCTTTAAAAAAGTTTTTATTAATTAAACATTAATTTTTAATGTTTATTTATTTTTGAGAGAGAGAGACAGAGTATAAATGGGGGAGGGTCAGAGAAAGAGGGAGACACAGAATACCAAGCAGGCTCCAGGCTCTGAGCTGTCAGCACAGAACCCAACATGGGGCTTGAACCCATGAACTGCAAGACATGACCTGAGCCGAAGTCGAATGCTTAACCAACTGAGCCACCCAGGTGCCCCCAAAATGGGTAGTCTTAGAACAATAGATAGGTGGGAGGCAACGGGCAAGCATCTACTCACTCCCAACAGAAGATGGCTGGTCGTGATAAACAGCGGCTAAGTTACAATGGCTACAGAATGCCCCGAGAGAAGTGCACAGTTCAAGGCAGATGGCCTCCCCATATTTACTAACACTCTGTCCTGGACAGGCACCCTTCATTTAGCGGATTGTCACCAGGGCGGACCAGAGAGTGTGTGTGTCTTGTTCTACTCCTAACCCAGGGTAAACATACATACCTTCAGTGGAAGATGGCAGCAGATATACAAAGATGGAAGCAGGAGGATACATACCTGCAAGAGAACAAGTGGTAGCAGTGTTAATCACATGGTTCAGAAAATGAGAATGTCATCAGATGGTCTGTGGCTGTAGTTCTGCATCTATCCTCAGTTCTACTCACTACTCTCTTGCCTCAGACATAAGGCTGTCCATAGCTAGTGCTCCAGAATGGGAAATATCACACTGAACTACACGGTGCAAATAAAACTTCTATTTTATGATCCTGTTCTTCCAAAATTAGAGCATTTTTTTGTTTTTCTCTGGCCTTTTTTTCCTCCTTGGTTTTAAAATTAGAGTTATGGTGCTCCTGGGTGGTTCAGTTGGTTGTGTCCAACTCTTGATTTTGGCTCAGATTATGATCTCATGGGTTTGTGGGTTCGAGCCCCACACTGGGCTCTGCACTGATGCAGAGCCTGCTTCAAATTCTCTCTCTACTCCTCCCCCACTTGTACATGCTCTCTCTCTCAAAATAAACAAACTTAAAAAAAAATCCGGGGCGCCTGGGTGGCTCAGTTGGTCGAGTGTGTGACTTCGGCTCAGGTCATGATCTCACAGGTCATGAGTTTAAGCACCACTCTGGCTTGTCTGCTGTTGGCACAGAGCCTCTTCGGATCCTGTGTCTCCCTCTCTCATCATTCCCCTGCGCTCTCTCTGTCTGTCAAAAATAAATAAAGCATTTTTTTTAAATTAAGAGTTATGTACCTTTCTGTTACTGTTAATATACAGTCTCATTTATATTTTATTTTCAAAATCAATAGTTTTCCAGTCAAAAAATAGAGAACAGGGTAGATAGATCCTGTTCTCTTCATCTCTGACAGGGAAGAGAGAAGAGCAGATATATGACATGATCAAAATAGAGCACTAGTGGAGGACAGAGGAAGGTCTTTTGTGCCTTTTCCACTGTGCTGGCTCCTACCAGGGCATCAGCACTCCCGGACCGTCAAGGGAGAAAGTACATCTGCAGGAGGAAGTCACTACCTGACCATCCTCAGAGTCCCCCAGCTGGGAGGGTGGCCTCCCTCTTGCTGGGAAGGACTCTCGTGCCTCAACTTGCAAAGAGAGGAAGACCATCAAGCCAGAGCACCTATGTGCTTTAGAACTCTAAACTCAGTGACCAGAAACAACAGGAGTCCGAGGAAATCTCTGTAGAAGGTACAAATGCCAGTGGGCCATTTGATAGTGTTGCACTTGTGAGAGCTGCCAGTGTGGGTGGGGGCCTTTCCATGCCTTTTTATGAACTAATCCTGAGTAGAAGATCCTGGTTGCTGTTTCCTCACAGCCTGGACATCTGTGGTATGACTTCTCTGTTGACTCCCTTGCTCCTGAAGGAGCTCCAACGCCAATGCCAATGAATAGATGAGAATGAATGGGACATGGAGAACCAGAACAGGGATGGAGTTTCACCTCTAGTGGGCACTTCTCTTAGAAACCCTCCTGGTCCCTGGGCCGGGTTTGGCTGGACCAGTGGCTTTGAACTCTCAAGGCTAAAATACCCTGTGTAATTAGTTTCCTGTTGCTGCTGTAACAAATTGCCACAAGCTTCTGGTTTAAAATCACACACACACACACACACACACACACACACACACACACTCACAAAGACACAAATTTATTCTATCATGTTTCTGGAGGTCAGAAGTCAGAAATTAGCTGCCAGGGTTAAAGTCAGGGTACATCAGGGCTGGTTCCTTTTGGAAGTTCTGAGGGAAAAATCCATTTTCCTTGCCTTTTTCAGCTTCTAGTAGCCACCTGTATTCCATGGCTTATGGCCTCTTTCTCCATCTTTGAGTCACATCACTCCAATCTCTGCTTCTGTCACCACAGGACTTTCTCCTCTGTCTCTTCCCATATTCCTCTTATAAGGACCACATCGGGTTCACTCAGATAATCCAAGATTGCCTCCCCATCTCAAGATCCTTAATCACATATGCAAAGTCCCTTTAGCCATAAACAATAACACTCACAGATTCTGGGGATTAGGACATGGGGGGGCATTATTTAGCCTACCAAATCTTACGACCAGTCCACCCCAGGAACTCCCAGAGCACCCCACTCAGAAGCCTCCCGCTCAGTGCTGAGGCTTGGAGGAGCCTGATACAAGACTCTCCCATAATTTATCTAAGTGGTCCTCCATTAAGCTATTTTGAAACTTTTGCTATTATGAGCAATGTTGCTTCAAGTATTCTTGACATCACTTGACATCACTTCTCCACACGTGAATATATCCTTAGGGTACATTATTAGGAGTAGAATTGTTGGGTCAAAGGACATGTGCACTTTAAACCTATTTCCCTATATCCTTACCAATAATAAATCAACTTTTTAATATATGGGGTACCTTAATGTCTCAGTCGGTTAAGTGTATGACTTAGCTCAGGTCATGATTTCGCCGTTTGTGAGTTTGAGCCTCTTGTCGGGCTCTGTGCTGATAGTTCAGAGCCTGGAGCCTGCTTTGGGTTCTGTGTCTCCCTCTTTCTCTGCTCCTCCCCAACTCATGCTCTGTCTCTGCCTCTGTCTGTGTCTCTCTCTCTCTCAAAAATAAACATTAAAAAAATGAAAAAAAATTTATTTGGTCAATATGATTATAAAGCCAAAAGTGGCTGTCAGATTGGGCAAGGAGATAAAACTCGTCTCCCAGATCTGATGTGGGCATGTCCTTCTCAGTATCATCCCAGCGATCTGAGGGAGGCAGTCAGGGTCGTTCTCTTCCCATCACTCACCCTGTTTTCTCCCAGCATGAAATAATTTCCTTCCAGGTAGAGAAAAGAGCACCTCGCCCTCTACCTCCAGCCCAGGCACAGCTGGTTGAGTCAGAAGGAGGTGGTGAAGCAAGTAGTGTATAGTTGTGGATTGCTCCCTGGACCTACATAGCACCTCCTGCTGGAGACTGACTTCAAGGCTTATCATAGTGCCTTTAATTCATTAACTAGTTGCTTTCTTTTTGACTCTGAAATACCCACAATAGCAAAGCCAGCTTCACAATAGCAAAGCCAGCTTCACAATAGCGAAGATCATTTTTGCATAAAAAAAAAAAATGGTCCACTTTTCTACTGTTCCTGATTTTCTGTTGAAAAGAACATTAAGCAATTTCTGGATGTTAGGAAAGCCCTAAAACAGCTGAGAGGCTGCTTGCTTGATCAGTTTATCTGGGTAAAAGATCTGGTGAATGTTAAGAGCTGCTCTCAGGACGCTTATCGCTTAAAGCCTGCCACTGGCTTGGAGCAAAACTTTCCTATTTAAAAAGATAAGACAACCTCCTTGCCACAGCAGAGATTTTACCCCTGCTTTCTCCATAGAATTGTCTGGCTGCCATGGGGACTGAGTCTGTAACCCAGGTTAGAGCTGTTTTTCACAACGCTTTGTTAGGCAGGGTTGTACCTAATGAAGCAAAATGAAACCCCTGCTTGGGGACTGGAGGGTTCTCTGTGCCTCTCAAGCCAGGTGAGTTTAGAGCTGGAGGGAGCAGCTACAGGTCACCCACTGCTCTGCAAGGCCTCCAGGAGTTATGGGGGAGCCGAAGTTCCAGGTTATACTAACGGAGCCCATACTCTAAAAGGAGAAACAGATAATATATTTCCAAAACACAAGTCATACCTCTTGTGTGACAGTGAAAAGAGAAGGATTGATGGAAGAGCTTTCCCCAGTAGGGCAGGCTACATAATCTGTGGGACTCAGTGCAAAAAGAAAATATGAGCCTCTTGGTCAAAAAACAGGAAAAAAGTTCTGTTAAAGTTATGTATAAAGCCAGACACAAAAAGACAAATAGTGATGCCACTTATATGACATACTGAGAATAGTCAAATTCATAGAAAGTGAAAGTAGAAGGGTGGTTGCCGGGGGCTGGGGGTGGGGGGGAGGTGGGAGTTCTTGTTTCAGTTTGGGAAGATGAGAAAGTTCTGGTGATGGATGGTGGGGATGTTTGCACAATGATGTGGATGTGCGTAATAACACTGAACTGCACACTCAAAAATGGTTGAAATGGTAAATTTTATGTTATATGTATTTTACAACCACCGCCCCCCTGAAGGAATGCATGAGCTTTTTCCTTATTTTGAGGTCTCTCTCTCTTGACTTGTGATGGTGTTTTTTATTTGCTATCTAGCATCATTCTAGGTAAAGAAAAATTAATCTTAAATTTTTAGCATGAATTTTACCTTTCATCTTTATATTATGCAATGCCAGGGTTTTGTTTTGTTTTGTTTTGCTTTATTTTGTTTGTTTTTGAGAGGGAGAGAGAGCGGGGCAGGGGCAGAGAGAGAGGAAGATAGTCTGTGCTGATAGCAGAGAGCCCCATGTGGGGCTCGAACTCACGAACCATGAGATCATGACCTGAGCCAAAGTCAGACCCTTAACGGCTGAACCACCCAGATGCCCCTGTAATGCCAGTTTTAAATAAAAATATCATAGTGTTGAACTTGTATTTGAAATCACTGAAATTACATGATTCAAATTTTGTGGCTCTTCCTAGAGGGCACCTCAAGCTGGCTAGAAGGATCAAACACCAGCCAGGCTCAGGAAAGGTGGAAGGAGGAAGTGAGGACCCCCAGGTGCAGAGCCTATAGAAAGAGTCCTCTGGGTCATGGGACTTCACAGGTGCCTGAGGTGGTGCCGGTCTGGGCCTGACAGCTATCAGGTCCCCCTTCCCACGGCCTACTCCTCCAGCCCATGAGAAACAGGCTACTCCCAGGGATCTTCAAAATTCAGAACTGGGACACACTCAGTACAGGGTGTGCACGAGGCCTCATCCCTGTCAGGACTTGGCTAACGTCAGCTGCCCACCTCAGCTCTGTGCTGCTGCCTGCCTGGAGTGAGGATGGCCGCCACCACGCCTGACTCCACAGGGGCATGTGCCTGACACTGACCTGTTGAAAGCAGAGGGCAATTGCAAGTTGAGGGAGAGACCAGGTCAGGTAAGGGAGTGACAGAGAACCCATCCACAGAGGCTGCAGGTGAGACTGTGTCCCATTGCTCCATGAGACTTCACCTGCAGAACACACATTCAGGGGCACCTGTGTGGCTCAGTCGGTTAGGTTAGGCAACTGACTTCAGCTCGGGTTATGGTCTTGAGGTTTGTGAGTTCAAGCCCCATAATGGGCTCACTGCTGTCAGCCCAGAGCCCTCTTTCGTTCCGTTCCTCTGTCTCCCTCTCTGCCCCTCCCCTGCTTGCATTCTCTCTCTCTCTCTCTCTCTCTCTCTCAAAAATAAATAAACCTAAAAAAGAAAGAACGCACAAAGATAAAACTATTAAGAATTCCAAGATTGCAGGGGCGCCTGGATGGCTCAGTCGATTAAGCGTCTGACTTTGGCTCGGGTCATGATCTCATGGTGTGTGGGTTCAAGCCCCATGTCAGGCTTTGTGCTAACAGCTCAGAGCCTGGAGCCTGCTTCAGATCCTGTGTCTCCCTCTCTCTCTCTGCCCCTCCCCCATTCACGCTCTCTCTGTCTCAAAAATAAGTAAACGGTAAAAACAAAATAAAAAAAAAAAAAGAATTCCAAGACTGCAACCACAGTGCATTAAATCCCAAGTGCAGAGTCTGGTCAACTGTACTGGTCACAAGTCCATGAGGCAGCCTTGTTCCTCAGTCAAAAGAGAAGAGGGTATTTGGCTGGAGTATTCTTCGTAAGATCTCTGAGGAAACCTAAGTATAGAGAGTGCTTAAGTGGAAGGGGCTGAGGCAGCCTTTTTGCACTTCCCACATGCTCCCTTTCCCTCCTTGGCAACAGACTCCAGCTGTGCCCCTTTCCTTTTTGCCCTCTGCTTTCTTACTGTTGGGATCTACTGATAGTTGACTGGTCTATAGTCTTTTATATATATATATATATATATATATATATATATATCTTTTTATATTTATTTATTTTTGAGAGAGAGAGCGTGACTGGGGGAAGAGCAGAGAGAGAAGGAGACACAGAATCCGAAGCAGGCTCCAGGTTCTGAGCTGTCAGCACAGAGCCTGATGTGGGGCCCGAACTCATGAACTGTGAGATCATGACCTGAGCCGAAGTTGGATGCGTAACCGACTGAGCCACGCACGTACCCCAACTGGTCTACAGTCTTATGTGAGCTAGGAAACACTGGAACACAAATTCCTCGGAGTCCAGTCCATTTTAGTGCTGAATGCATGGTTTCCCATTACTTACCTAGTCCTGGAGCTGCCGTGCAGGAAAGGCAGCATGGGATATCACCCAAATGACCACCCCGAGGTGGAGGGGCACAGAGAGCTGTCCGGCCTTTGGGGCAGCTGCCACCTTTGGAGAGTTGAGGAAGCCAAGTTCTTCTCTTACTCTATTTCCTAAATTCTTAATGACTGCAGACTGTAGGCAATGTTCTTTTTCTCTGTAGTGGCCTCAAGTTGTATCTGGGAGAGTGAGGGGTTTTCTTGGACTCAGTTTTGCCTTGAGCAACTGCCTGGATCCCATTGCAGTTACGCTCCAACAGGCTTCATTTGTAAAGTACTTGTGTTTCATCAAGGGTCTTTGGGGACTTTCCAACTTTGGAGGGCTCCTTTATGCATCCTACACTCTGAAGAAACCCTGCACCAGCTTAACTAGCAACTGTCTGCACATCAGCTGGAGTCTTCCCTTGGGGGAAATGTGCCACCACCCATCCCCAGGAAGGCAGGTAGGGGACAAACCAGCAGCGTCCCTCTGCCCTTTTCTCTGGTGCCGGTAGGAAGGCATTTTCTTTGGAGCTGAGGGATAAACAGGCCTGCCAGCAGAGTCCAGCTCAGCCCTGTCCAGTCTAGCTGGCAAAGGAGCTGGGGTGAGGGAGAAAGCCTGGAATCTGAGCACAGGCAGTAAGGGGCCCAGGGAGGCTGATAGCGTGGGCTTGGTCCTGGGAAGCACAGCAGGCCTAGCTGGGCCCGGCAGAGGAGCCCCGTCAGCAGCCAGGACTGGGGCTGGGAGGCCAGAGCACCACCCTTTGACTTTGCAGATCCTCTTCTTCCTCTGCCTCCCCATATCAGCCCCTTTCTGAGCCTTAGCAGGCCTTAGCTGTGAGTTCTTTGTGTGCTTTAAGGTCTCAGGCAAGAGAGAAGACCGGATCTGTGTGTGACTAAGACCCTTTCTAATGTTAAATATCTGTGAAGAGCTTTGAAGGGAAAGCAACCAGTCGCCTGCCCAACCCTGAAGGGTTTCCCATTTCAGATAAGTAAGTCATGACCCTTTTTTAGCAAGACTTCAAAGAACCTCATCAAAGATAACATTTGTATTAAATACAACAGTACATTTTTTCCCTTTTTACCATAAAGCTTGAAATGAAACATGAGAGCGGCATTTCAGCTCTCTGGCAAACAAAGCACAGTGAACACGGTGAAGGAGGGATTACTGCTGGGTAAGCCTCCCCCTCCTTTCTTTTTTGGAACTTGGTGGACCCTAAGCTAAATTTCTGACATTAGACATGGTTTTTCGAGTGCTCTGGTCATTGGGCAATCAGAAAATACCAGAGCTCATCTTGATAATCTTTGCCGCAAGCATCATCTGAGAAGGCAGTTGTGGTGTGGTGAAAGCACACTGGACATGGGGGTCAGACTGTCTGGGTTCTCTGGGGTAACTGGGTGGCTCAGTTGGTTGAACATCCGACTCTTGACTCTTGCTTTTGGCTCAAGTCGTGATCTCCCAGTGTCATGAGTTGGAGCCCTGCATTGGGCTCCATGCTGACAGTGGGGAGCCTGCTTGGGATTCTTTGTCCCTCTCTGCTCCTCCCCCACTCATGCCTGTGGGCACTCTTTCTCTCTCAAAATAAGCAAAAAAAAAAAAAAAAAAAAAAAAAAAAAAGTCTGGGTTCTCAAGTCTTTGCCTTGCCTCTTCACAGTCAGAGGGCCTGGGTGGAGACACAACTTCTTTGGACCCTCTGTTTCTCCTTGTATAAATGGGGATAATGGGGATAATAAATCCCGTATATCTCACAAAATTGTTAGAAGAGCATAACAATGTATGAAAAAATACTTATTCTGTGCTTGATAAACAATATACTCTCAATATACTCTCAATATATGTGTGTTGGGTTATAACTGATGGCATTTGTGCTCTTTTCTACCACACTCTCTCCCACACCCATACCACGTTAATAAAACAAATATAAAGGTAACATTTTAAAAATTGCTGTATTCAAAATTAATAATAAACTTTAGGGTAAATAAGCTTTAAAACAAAAGTACATAAGCAAAAATAAATAATTTACACGGACCCACTAACCTAATTTTCAGAGGAAAGCCATGTCCAGTTACAGCACTACTATCCCGGGCTCCAGCCTATGGTCAAACTTTGATAGTTCATTATTTTTAAAAAACAGTAACAAAAAAAACTGAACGCTAAGTAAAATCTTTAACAAAACCAAAGCACTGGATTTAACTTTTTAATTTTAAATAACCAAACTTTCTCATTTTATACATAATCCAATGTAATGGATCCAATTCAATATAATTAGCATTTCAGCTTGAAGAGTTGGTATTTTAACAGGGATGGAAAACTATAATGAATAGTTTTCAAACCGTGAGGTACAAAAAAAAAACCAGACACGTATACAGTAGAACAAAAACTGCAGACACTCTATTAACTTGGGGAAATATTTGAAGGCTTTACATCCTTTATTATCCATGATGGCTTCTGGAATTGATTGTTTGAAGTATAGAACCTTTAACATTTTAGATACAGCCTTTATTTTATTTGTCACAGTAAGTTAAAAATCCATCATAAGACTCCATAAGACTTTGCTGATCTTGCATGTGGACTCTAGGAGTTTGTGAACTGATAAAAGAGTAACATGAAAATTTACTGTATTGCCCTAATTTCATACATCCTTGTACACAATGAATCAGTTTGGGAATCTATTCCAAGGGTTATATACACAAAAGTGTCAAGAATAAAATGTTCTCCACTCTTGCATAAAAACGTGTACAGTATTTCAGGAATGGAAAAATTCTAATTTTCCTGGGCCCGGGTTCCTGGGTGTCTGCTGCCCGAAGACGAAAGGCTCCTCCTGCTGCGATGCTCCACTGTTCTGAGGATTAATCATCCAACCCTGGTGTTTCTCCTTGTTGGATCCTAGATGCTATTCTGATGGCTTCTTCCAGAGATGGCTGTTCTCCAAGCTGAAACAGGAACAGACACAAAGCCACAGGCAAGATAATACCGAAGAAACAGTATATGCCCGAAGTAAAATCTCTGTAATTCTGACACCTGGACTCGTTAAGATACGACTGCTGATCCAATCATAAGAGCACACAAAAAATTCTTGCAGGAGAATAATGTAGTTTCTTACTTTAGGATTTTGCAGTTTTGTTTTGTTTAAGTAGGCTCCGTGCCCAACCTGCAGCTTGAACCTCATGACCCTGAGACTGAGAATTGCATGCTTTACCTACTGAGTCAGCCAGGCGCTCCATCTTTCTTTAGGATTTTCTTTTAAGCTTATATATTTATTTTGAGAGAGAGAGAGAGAGACAGCAAGGGAGGGGCAGAGAAGAGGGGAGAGAGAGAATCCCAAACAAGCTCCGTACCATCGGCCCAGAGTCCCGACGTGGGCGCGAACTCACAAACTGTGAGACCATGACCTGAGCCGAAATCAAGAGTCAGATGCTTAACCAACTGAGCCACCAGGCACCTCTTCCTTTAGGACTCTGATAAACCTTCACTCATGCAATGGACAAAAGATGCTCATCTTTTCCAATGGAGGTATTCAGAGAGCTTCCTGAGTCTTTAGCTTCTATACCATAAACTAAATTAAAAACAATGGTTGGCATTTTCCTGAGTGTGTTCTAACTCTTTTCCAAGTAAATACATGAAAAACAACTCTTCCCAAGGAAGGGTAATCTGTATTCTAGACTGTCTGCCTGAATCCAGTGACTTCCCCAAGAATAGTTTCTTCTGTCTTCTGATGTTCCCCCAACATAAAATAGGGCTGTGCAGTGATTCTCAGAGGACTAATTTGGGTCTACGTTTATACTAGGTTCATTTCCAAGTGCTTTACAGAATCCTGCCTAATTAGACTTATTTTGAAAGTAAAGATAGCTGGCTGGGTACATACTGGGATGTATACCAGAAGCTTTGTTTTTCTTACTATAAATCCCCCTAAAAAATGTAAAGATAATAGCGAACAAAGTGCCAGCCTCTTTGAAACCATCTCAAACACAGCAATTTCCTTCTAGTGGCTAAGTGACACAGATTAGTCTGTCCCCAGCCTCCCCTAAAGGTTCTGAATAAAGCACAATGTGCAAGGTTGAGAGCTAGGAAGTAGCTCTCCTTCCTGTTGACTGAGGACAGCTGCTACAGAACTCACCTGAACTGCAATCTGGGTGCCATTGGATGTTGCCACTAAGGTCAGAGGTCTGGTTTCTGTGGTTACTAAATGATGGCTGTGCTGTTGATGCCCCATTTCTGATGAGGCAGTATGGAATGCTGCCAAGTCCTGAGCCACAATTGCAACCTTAAACAAAAAATACACAAAATAAAGCTATGATTAAATACATTAAACTCCATTTAATGCAAGGGACTGTCTTGAAATTTGAAAGGAAAAACTCCCTTCTGACCACAGACTTGTAGAAGCCTAAAGTTGGAAGAGAACTTCTATATTGTCTATCTTAGACTCTTTTTTGTTTGAAGAAGTTGAGGCTCAAAAAGAAGGCATTTATCTAAGCTTATGTGAACCAATGACATAACAGGGTAGAGGACACTTGGCAGGTAGGTCTGCTACACCAGGCTTCATTAACCAGGACAGACGTGACCATGCTTAGGATCTCCTACCCTAAGTGGCTGCTTGGTATGTTACACATGTAGAGTAATTCATATCTCAAATGTCTATTTATTCCTGAGTTGGGATCAGTGAAACATAATATATACTATTTTCTCTTGTTTACCTGATGCATTTT
Source organism: Panthera tigris (assembly GCF_018350195.1). Taxonomy (NCBI): domain Eukaryota; kingdom Metazoa; phylum Chordata; class Mammalia; order Carnivora; family Felidae; genus Panthera; species Panthera tigris. Next base: position 65,683,397 of record NC_056669.1, on the reverse strand, counting down.
TTTTTATTAAAAAAAAACTTTTTAAAAATTTTATATATAGAGAGAATGAGCAGGAGAGAGGGGTAGAGGGAGAGAGAGAATCTTAAACAGGCTCCATGCTCAGCACAGAGCCTAAGGTGGGGGTCAATCCCACAACCCTGGGATCGTGACCTGAGATGAAATCAGGAGTCAGACGCTTAACCAACTCAGCCACCCAGGCACCCCTACCTGTTGGGACTTAAAATTAGATTTCCATTTAACTAGGAAAACTGAAAAGACTAGGGATTGACTGGAAGGGATGACAAGGGAACTTTCTGGGGGTGATGAAAATGTTGGGGATGGTGTTATATGCGTGTGTATGTGTAACAACTCACTGAATTGTAAATTTAAAATTTGTATATTTCACTGTAAATTTTACCTCAATTAAGAAAAAATAGATCGTGAGTCGATCTGAAAAACATGTTCAACCTCGTTAATGATCAGACAAATGAAAATAAAAACAGAATTCAACTTCTGCTTGTAAATTACACAAGTATGTTAAAAATCTTCAATGCTAGCAAGAAGAGTACAGTGAACCAAGAAAGCTTTTAGATCCATGGTGCAATTGTTAAAACTTTTTGGAAGAAAAATTGGCAGTATGTAGCAAACAGCTTAAAATACTTTATATCATTAATCCAGTAATTCCATGCTAGAGTTTGTTCCTATGAAGATAATCAAAGGCTTATACAACAATTTATGTTTGTGGAATGAGTTAATGAGTTCCATTTGATAGATTATTTTACAAATGATAAGAATCCTTTTACAAGAACATTTAATTGGTATGAGAAAGTGCTCAGAATGTAGTGTTAGATGGATGACAGGCATACAAAATTATAATCCTAATTCTGTATACATACACACACACACACACACGAAGTAAGTAGTCCTAAATGTTGAGACTAGTTATTTTACAACAAAAGATTATAGCTGATTTTTAGTTTGCATCTCTATTTTTAATTCTTCTGGAAATATATCTGCAAGTGGTATTAGTGGATCATATGTAGTTCTATGTCAACTTTTTTTTTTTTTTTTTATGTTGGCTCTAAGACCGATGTGGGGCTTGAACTCATGACCCCAAGATCAAGAGTTGCATACTGTACCAACTGAGCCAGCCAGATGCTCACTATGTTCAACTCTTTGAGGAACTGCTATACTGTTTTCCACAGTACTGGCACCGTTTTACATTCCTGTGAGCAATCCACAAGATGTCTCTGCATCTTCGTCAACACTTGGTACTGTTTTCTGGATAACAGCCTAAACTAATGGGGGTGAAGTGGTATCTCACTGTGGTTTTGATTTGTGTTTCCCTAATAACTAATGATGTTGAGCATCTTTTCATATGCTAATTGGCCATCTGTAAAACTCCTTGGAGAAATGTCTATTCAAGTCCTTTGCTCATGTTTAAATTGGATTGCTTGTTTTTTTGTTGCTGAGTTATAGGAAGTCTTTATTCTAAATATTAATCCTTATCAGATACATAATTTGCAAATATTTTCTCTCATTATGTAGGATGTCTTTTCACTCTCCTGGTAGTAGCCTTTAATGCACAAAGTTTTTCATTTTTAACAAGTTTAATTTATCTATTCTTCTTTCATTGCCTCTGCTGTGATACATAAGAAATAACTGTCATACATAAGAAATAATTTCCCAATCCAATATCATGAAGATTTTCATCTATGTTTTCTTCCAAAAAGTTAATCTTTATATATGATATAAGGTAAGGGTCCAACATCATTCCTTCTCACGTGGATATTTTTTTTTACCAGCACCATTTGTTTAAAAGACCATCCTTTCCCACTAGTCAAATTTTAATTGTTGAGATTTAATGGACTATATATTTGATGGTTTACTTCTAGACTCTTTATTCTATTACATTAAGAATATATATTACTTTTATAATCTGAAATTAACAAAAAAAATTAACAAAAAATAGATACTGTCTGTACCTGCGAACTAGGTTTTCAAGGCACCTGGAAAACTGAGGCTAAGAAATCCAATGACCTTAATTTAAAAAAAAAAAAAAAAAAAAAAGGCAGGGAAAGACCACCTGCTTTCTTCCTGTGCATGTAAAGAAATAGGTAATTTAAGGGTTACAGATAATTCAAAGGTGGTGTCTGGACACCCCAAGTGGATAGTCATCAGCTGCCCAATGGCCTACAGTTGCAGCAGAAGGAGATGTGGCAGCAGCTGGTCCTCAAGGGAAACCCCCGCTCCTGTTGTGATATCCCTGCTTGCTGAAAGCTGCCTGCCTTCATTCCAGCCCTCAAAACCGCCTCTCCTAAAATTTTCCTAGTCCCCAGGCTACAGATAAGCTACAAAAGAATGCTTGGTTTAGGGCCACTATTCTTACAGACCTGCAACTATAACTGGTACAAGGTGTATTTACCCAGGCTGTGTCATACACCCAATCCAGGAATCCTAGAGCCATGGAAATGACTGGGACCATTCCATAAGACAGCCTGAAAGCTAGTGGCTGGGTTTCGAGTTAGTTTCTGTTTTTGCATCGGGTATAATTAGCAAACAATAAAAATGCATGAATCTTTAGGTGTTCTGTTGAGTTTTGACAGTTAGATACATCTGTGGAACCACCACCTAAAACAAAATAGAGAACAGTTCCTTCATATTCCATTCCATCAATTTCCTTCCCCCAGTCAAGCAGCATTTTCTGATTTCTATCACCATGGATTTGTTTGGTCTGTTCTTGGATTTCATGTAAGTGAAATCGTATAATATGTATTCCAGTGGAATTGCTGGGTCGTGGAGTATAAGAAACCACCAAACAGTTCTCCAAAGTGGTTGTATCATTTTACACTCCCACTAGCATGTACAAATATTTTAGCTGCTTCGTATCTTTACCAAATGTTAGTCAAGTCTTTTTTATTTTAGTCATTTTGAGCACTTTTTTGTGTCATTGGCCGTTCTTGAGTCTTCTTTTATGAGAGGTCTGTTCAAGTGAGTGGTCAAATGATCTGCTCATTAAAAATTTTTTTATTTAGGGTGCCTGGGTGGCTCAGTCATTAAGCATCTGACTTTAGCTTAGGTCATGATCTCACAGCTCAGGAGCCCATGCCCCGCTTCGGGTGAGCCCCACTTCACTCTCTCTCACACTCTCTCTCTCCCGCTCTGCACCTCCTGGGATTCTCTCTCTGCCCCTTGCTCACTTGTGCACCCACCCGCCTCAAAACATACATTTTTAATTAATTTTGCTCATTTTTTATGGCCTATTATTCATCTTTTTATTGTTGATTTGTAGAAGTTTGTTACCTATTCTCAATTCCACTGTTAGATATATATAGCGTGAATGTTTTTCTCAGTTTGAGGCTTATCTTCTTCTTAAGAGGCTTATCTTACCTTTTTCCCAGTTTGAGGCTTTTCTTAATGGTGTCTTTTGGTGAGCAGAGTTAATTTTGACGAAGTTCAATTTATGTTTTTTTCTTTCCTTGGTAGTGCATTTTTAGGAAATCTTTAGCCAAGTTTGCAAAAGTATTCACTTCTCTTCTAGAATCTTTATGATTCTGAGTTTTGTATTTCAAGGTATAGAAGACTTTCTTTCAACCTTGTTCTTTTTTCTTGTTTTGTTTATCATAGGTCCTTTCCATTTTCATGTATATTTTAAAGTGAGATTATTTAATATCTTCAAAAAAGCCTCTGGAATTTTGATTGTGATGGTATTGAATTTATAAATGAATGAGAGCTACTAATTTTGACAGACTCTTTCATTGAACATGGTAAGGTACCTGCAGTGAATCTCAACATTGCTGTCAGCATAGTACAAGAAGATGTAAAATGTATTAATATCATGGATTTTAAGGGAAATGAAAAACTAAAACTACAGAGAGATACATGAGATTGGCAAAAATCCAAAAGTTTGGTACCTCTGTATTGACTATACAGAAGGGAAGAGGCGCTCTCGAATGCTGCTGGTGGTACTGTGGACTGTACAACACTAGAAGGGAAGCTTGGCACTACTTACCCCAATTACAAATGCATGTATCTTTTCACCCAGCAACTCCTCTCTAGGATTTACCTGGCAGACATACTCACCCATATGCAAAATCACATGAGCACACAAAGTTACATGTTTGAAACAGCACAAGACTTCGATTAGGGTGTTCATAGAGTAAAATATGAGACAGCTTTAAAAAAGAATGAGGAAGCTCTCTACATAATGAAATAGAAACATTTTCTAGATGTATCATTAAGTTAAAAAAAAAAAACCCAAGGTGAAGAACAGTATAGTTTACTACCATAAGAAAAACAAAAGTGGAGAAGAGGACTGTTTCTATTTATTTGTATATGCCTAATGAATGGCTGGAAGACTACACAAGAAACTAATAACAGTGGATTATCTCTATGGAGGCAAGAACGAGGTTGATGGAGGCAGGGGTAGGAGGGAGACTTTTCACTGCATACCTGTATATACTTTTTGATTTTTGAACCAGGTGACTATATTATTCAAAATATTAAATAAACTTTGCTGATGAATTTTTCCTAAGTATCTGGTGAACACTTTATGAACCATTAATGAACCCTTAATATATACCTAGGCTTTATATTAAGTACTATGTACGTATTATCTCATTCAATCCTTATATCAACCTCATGGTGTAGATGCTACAATCACTCCTGTTTTACAGAGCAGGAAAACCTCAGACTCAGAAGGTCATGTGGCTAATAAGCCGTAAAACTGGAATTCAATCCAAAGTGTGTGAGATTAACCACCACACCACCCTGTATATCTATGAAATAGTTTTGATAATGATATATGTATTGATTAATATAAAAAAATAGCAATCACCTGCTGCCCTTCTGTGCCCTCAGCAGTAACCATAGCAACAGAGTGCGTTCCTGCCGAGGAGATGACTGCGTCGTGAGCTGGGACCGTGATAGGTGTGCCATCCTGCGTTACCATCGTGATGGTATTGCCAATGGCTTGCATGTCAGCTTGAGATATGTTGACCTGCAACACAATGCATTTTACATATCAGTCTGTTTCTTGTTCTATTTGGCAATTTTTAGTAAGGACTAGGCCTAGTCCTTAAATAAGTCTACTCTGTGGAGCAAATAAGAATTCTATAATGGAATAAACTCTTTAGAAAGAGATCGTCAGAAAAACTTTTTATTTTTTAAAGATTTTATTTTTAAGTCATCTTTATGTCCAACATGGGGTTCCAACTAATAACCCCAAGATCAAGAGATCAGGGGTTGCATGTCCTACTGACTGAGCCAGTTAGGTATCCCCAAACTGATTCTTTCTTTATTTATTTAAAGTAGACTTCACGCCCAGTTCAGAGCCTAACACAGGGCTTGAACTCATGGCCCTGAGATCAAGACCTAGCTGAGATCAAGAGTTGGATGCCTGGGGCACCTGGATGGCTCAGTTGGTTAAGCATCTGACTCTTGATTTTGGCTCAGGTCGTGATCTCATGGTTTCGTGGATTCGAACCCCGTGTGGGGCTCTTTGTGCTACTTGCATGGAGCCTGCTTGGGATTCTCTGTCTCCTTCTCTCTCTGCTCTTCCCCTGCTCAGGCTATCTCTCTCAAAATAAATAAATAAACTTAAAAAAAAAAAAAGAGTTGGACGCTTAACCGATTGAGTCACCCAGGCGCCCCAAGCTATTTCTTAAATGCACTTCCTCCTCTCCATCTCTACTGCCAATTTACACCCTTACTTTTTCCTTGTCTGACTTTCCACAATAATACAACTTCTTTTTAGGTATCCAGTCTAACCCTTTCTTAAGCCATCCTCTACCTTGACACCTTTTTAAAAGAACAAATTTCATTATGCTCCCTGTTCAAATCCCCAGGGCCCCCCATCACTAGAGTTTAGACTTTTTACATGGTATTCATGACCTTTTGCAATCTGGCCTTTAACAGCATCTGTAGACTCATCTTCCACTACTTCTAAACCAGCATCTGGCATTCCAGCCACAACTAATCATTTGCAGTCCCAGAGTGTCATATTCTCTTCTATTTTCCTGGCTTTTCCCTTCCCTTCACTCTGCCTGCCAAACACATGAAAACTCCTCAAGATCCAACTAAATGGGGGGCACCCGGGTGGCTCAGTCAGTTAAGCATCCAACTACAGCTCAGGTCATGATCTCGCTGTCCGTGAGTTCAAGCCCTGCATTGGGCTCTGTGCTCACAGCTTGGAGCCTGGAGCCTGCTTCAGATTCTGTGACTCCCTCTCTCTCTGCCCCTCCCCCACTCGTGCTCGGTCTCTCTCTGTCTCGAAAAAATGAATAAATGTTAAAAAAAAAAAAAAAGATCCAACTAAATGGCCATTCTCTAAAAGGGTCTCCAAGGTTCCTTCAGGAATAATCATTTACTCCTTCCTCCAGGCTGCCACTGCACTTTACACATTCCTCAATTACATACCCATCATAAGAGGTTATTGTTCATTTAGAAATATCTCTCTCCTCGACTATGATACCCCCCCTTCCTATATTCCCCACATTCAGCCTACCAAAGTATCTGGCATTGGGTAGACATTCCATAAATGTTTGCTATTTAACTGACTAAAGGAATGGAAGAGAAATCTAATCCCTGAAGGAAATGGGAAGGTTACATCTGGAGAAAATACATCAGGATAAGGAAAATAGCTGCTCTGGAACACATGAAGGGGGATGAGGCTCACTTTATGTGGTCAGAGAGAAACCAGGAGTGGCTGACATAGCAGGAGGTTCCAGTCTGATAAACATTAGAATTACCCAACAATGGAACAGGCTGCTTCTTTTGAAACTGCCTTATCTGTTTGGGGGCTCCTGGAGAGGGGAATTCTCTTGGGAGGGAGGGAGGGAGGGAGGTTACATCACATTACTTCCAGAGGGCCTCTGTCTGTGATGATCTAATTCAAGAAAAAGTCTTAGGATTGATGCTAAATTAAAACCGGGTTAGTAAATATGTTTAATCTTGCACAGCAATCAGTGGACAAAGAATACTGTGAGGGTGAGGAATTAGTGCCATCAAAAGTGAGGGGAAAGGGAATGAATGGGATGGTACAAGCACTTTTAATTTTCCAATCCTGAATATGTGCTGCTTCCTAGTTAGCATCAGCATGGTAACAGTTATCAACACAAAGGGCAGATTCATCATGGGAGGTAAGCTCTGAGAGAGACAAGTAAGGAGAGAGTTCTCCATGGAAAAGACAGTTATAGGAGGATAAAGAACCCCATATGCTCATTTCTACCAGGTACTAAGACAACCTTAGTTGGAGCCTAAAAATAAAATCAAGGGGCGCCTGGGTGGCGCAGTCGGTTAAGCGTCCGACTTCAGCCAGGTCACGATCTCGCGGTCCGTGAGTTCGAGCCCCGCGTCAGGCTCTGGGCTGATGGCTCGGAGCCTGGAGCCTGTTTCCGATTCTGTGTCTCCCTCTCTCTCTGCCCCTCCCCCGTTCATGCTCTGTCTCTCTCTGTCCCAAAAATAAATAAAAAAACGTTGAAAAAAAAATTAAAAAAAAAAAAAATAAAATAAAAATAAAATCAAGTCTGGATTATTTTAGGCTAGTGGCATCTAGAAACGTTCAGAGAATAACCATTATACTGCTTTTCCTGGGGAAATCAAGATACCTTTCTATGAATTCTGGGAGATAAGTGAACTTCCATGACTCCAGGGAGGGAGACAGACACACTTTGGAAATTTTATAAGTTTTGCCCATCACTGACTTCCCAGGATCTTTTAATGATCAACCCCTCAGCCAAGGCTCTGTTGGTTTCTCAATCTCACCTCCTGGATCTAATCAGCTACTAAATCCTATCCTTTCTCTGAATTATATTTTCACACAGATCCTTTACTTTTCAAGCCCTCCATTTCACTGTGGTTCTGACCTCTACCACCTCACCTTTGAGCTATGCCAATAACACCATGGGAATGCTGGACTCACAACCATGCTGTCTCTCCTAATGTTCCTGTATGTAGCCTCTTTCAGCAGACTACCAGAAAGCCTTCGGGAGATCTAGCATTGCTTGCAAGCTGATATTCAAAGCTTTCCTCGATTAAGGCCCAACCTGCCTTTCATGCCCATGTTCAGAGAAACAATATTTAACTTGTTTGGCTTTTGGTGGATACTTACATGCTGAGTCCCATCCTGGGATATGAGTGTAACTTGTTGACTCAACCCAGACTGGGTTACTGTGGCTACTTGTGTAGACACAACATCATCCCCTTCTACACCTGTAACATATGTGATCTGGGACCCTTTAAGAACATCTTCATTTTGACCTATTTAAAACAAATGAATCATTTATTTGACCAACCAAGCAAGCTGTTTAGAAAACAGAGGATATTTTCTTTCTTTCTTTCTTTTTTTTTATCACTTTGAATATTTACTTTTTCCCCAAGTTTTTACTTTAATTCCAGTTAACACACAGTGTTGTATTTGTTTCAGGTGTACAATACAGTGACTCAACAATTCCATACATCATCTGGTGCTCATCATGACAAATGCTCTCCTTAATCTCTATCACCTATGTAATCCCCCATCCACCTGTCCTCTGGTAACCATCAGTTTGGTCTCCAGAGTTAAGATCCTGTTTCTTGATTTGTCTCTCTTTCTCTTTGCTTGTTTTGTTTCTTAAATTTCACATATGAGTAAAATCGTATGGTATTTCTCTTTCTCTGACTTATTTCACTTAGCATAATACTCTCTAGCTCCATCCATGTCATTGCACATGGCAAGATTTCATTCTTTTTTATGGCTGAATAATATTTCACTGTGCTGGTATAACACTCTGAATTAGTGTTTTTGTATTCTTTAGGTAAATAGCCAGTAGTGTCATTGCTGGATTAAAAATAGCTCTATTTTTAACTTTTTGAGGAACCTCCATATTGTTTTCAGAGTGGCTGCACCAGTTTGCATTCCCACCAACAGTGCACAAGGATTCCTTTTCCTCCATATCTTCACCAACACCTGTTGTTTCTTGTGTTGTTGATTTTAGCCATTCTGACAGGTGTGAGGTGATATCACATCATAGTTTTGATTTGCATTTCAAAAACAGAGAATACTGTAAATATGACAGACATTTATACAAATTAAAGTGTATACATGTTATAGTCCAAATCATATGGCTTCTAGCACCTCCTTTGAATTCCTCTACCTTTACTTTTGTAAAGCCAAGCCAAATCAAAGCAGACCAAACCAAACCTTTCCACATCAAATTTAAATATTCTAATTTTGGGAGACCACTCTTATTCTTAATTGGAGTAATTATGTGATACTGTGCATGTGTGCTGGGGGGCAGGGGGAGTACTGAACAGGAAGACTGCCTGGCAAATACCCTTCCAACATGGCAAGTATGCTAAGTTCTTGCAGTCACTTAAGAAGCTTTTAAATATGATAACACAATCTTCATAAACATTAGCCGCAAAACCAGAACGGTGTGTAAACAGAACCTACTAATACTAAATTACTTACTCTTTAACACAAGTGATTGACCACAAGTCATCAGTACACAATGACCACATTGTGTAAAGACAATGTAATGGCACATTATCTGGGGAGAGGTTAATCATTTAATAAGGGACAGAACAGGAGCACCCATCCACTTCCTTAGGTCATGAAGAACCAGCAAGTAGACAGCAATTTCAACAGTCCATTAGTGCTATACTTGGCAACCAGGAAGTCTGCTGATCTATTTTTTCATCACTTTTCACCTCCCAGGAAGCCAGAAGGAGGGTAAATATGTTTTTTTCTTCCTTCAAAGAAGGACTTATGCTAATTTAACACTACTTCTCAAAAGTTAGTGGCTGATGCATGCACTCCTATGGCTATGGTCATCATGGTAAAATCTCCAGTCATTATTTCATGTCTTTTTGTTCTGTTTCACAGCTATTTATATACCATTATTCCAATGGGCTACCATACCTAGAGAATTGTATGAGAGAAAAGGAGTACAAATCCATCCCTATTCTTGGAAAAATAATCTTTGTTTATTATTTTTGAAATAAAATCTGTATCATTATATTACAGACTACTTTCTAAAATACAAGAAATTCAGACAATCTGAAAAATCAGCACTAAAGGAAAAGACTGAAGAAGCTTTAGAAAGGAAGAATTTCAAAACCTAAGCTTGTCCAGCCTATTTAAAAAAAAAAAAAAAAAGCCTACTTTCTAACTGCAAGGATTCAGCAGTTGTTGGGTTTTCTAACCATGCCCACTTACAGTGTTTTGGCTAGAAAGTACTATAGCATTCAGGACTGAAGGAATTGTTATTTTCTCACCATCACATGACAGATATCTGAAAAAACAAATTAGAACTACAGGGAATCATTTCAGCAGGGAGTGAATGATCTGTTCTTTCCCTTACTCTCCAACACTTCAATATAAGAAGGAGAAAATATGATTTATTTTAATTTTTAAGTCTACTTTGTTTAGGAGGTACTCAGTGAAATAGGAGGATGGCCCAGGCTTTGTTTTATTGGGTGTGTGTGTTGTTTTAAGAAAACCTACTCACTTAGTTTACCTATTTACCTATGCTAAGTTACTTACGTGATATCATAGAATGTGATCCTCTAAAATATTTTTTCCCCAAGAGTTTATTCTTATGAAATGAATGTTTTTGTCTCCTTACAACAATACTGAATAGCACATGAATCAACTAAAAGTTATTTGGGAGTGCTCTGCCATTCTCATGCTTAAGATCAACATCCTTAGGGCACCCGAATAGCCTAGCTGCCCCTACCTTGCTCTCCAGCCTCATTTCATACTGCCTTCCCAGGCAGAAGTGCCACACTGGCCAGGCTTCTTTTAGTCTCTCCAATTTACTTTGCTCTCCCCAACCTCAGGGCTTTTTGTATTTGCCATTCCCTCTATTCAGAATGTTCTCTTACCTTTGCTCCTTATTTCCCCTCCCTGCGAAATCCCTGTGTCTCCACCTAATTAACCCCTATCCACTCTCTAGATCTCTCGTAGTAGCTGTTACTTTAACCTATGTAAGAAGTGTGTCTAGCTAACCTGTACTGAATTTAAAAATACCAGAAGGCTCACACTGCTTTTGCAGGGGATGTATTGCAACTATTTGCATTCACATCCAATTATATGTAGGGGTCACTTTATTAAGCAGCAAAATAACTCACATCACTCAACTTCAACTCAAACCAAAGCCTAGACTGCTCTAGACAACAGGGGGGCAGTGGGTAACACGTGCCCTGCTCTGCCTCCAGGTGTGCCAGGGTCCTCTGCTCCTGCAGCTCAGGCCACTGTCACTTGAAACACATGTGATCTCAAAGTTGGAAGGTTCCAGGGCTTCTTTAGGGATAATTACAGCTTTTCTTGCCAAACGGAAGCCACATTCAAGAGGCAAAAAACCCTTCATCATGTATGTAAGCATGACCGAGGTCTGGCACCACAGCCTGGCCATTTCTCAGAAGAAAAATAGCAATTCAAGCTGGGTATCCTAAATCCATTTTACTCCCATCTTTCTGTTTCTTTAACAAGAGGAGAACTAAACAGGGGTAAAAAGAAAAAGAACCTCCCAGGCTAGATTAACTTCCCTTCTTATACATCCCACAGCACCAAGTACCATTTTTTGCTACCACTTATTACAGTTGTAAATTATATATTTGTGTGATTATTTGAATGAAACTTTATGATCTGAGAAAATGCTATGCATCATAAATTATGGTAGCTGTTGATTCCCAGAGAGAGAGATTTATTGGAAAGAACACTTACCTGGGGGAGGCTCAAAGAAGGCTTCCTGCTCCTCCTCGATGGGCTCAGTGTCATTGTGGGCCGTCCGTTTGTGCATGGCCAGTGTGGAGATCTGCTTGTAGGTCTTCCCACAGTGATTACAGTTGTATGGTTTGGAATGAGTGTGAACAACATGATGTTTGTACAAACTGGAATATTCTGTAAACCTTTTGTCACATCCAGGGACTGTACAAACATATGGCTTTTCACCTAAGAACATACACACATACACACAAAAATCAACTTTTACATATATGAAGGCATAATCAATCCATTCCTCCCATGGGGAAAAAAAGCCTCTAATGGCAAAAATAGATGTCTATCAAATCTCTTTTTTTTTTTTACAATTTATTTTTGATAGAGAGAGACAGAGCACAAGTGGGGTAGGGGCAGAGAGAGAGGGAGACACAGAATCCGAAGCAGGCTCCAGGCTCTGAGCTGCCAGCACAGAGCCTGAAGCGGGGCTCAAACTCACAAACCACGAGATCATGAACCTGAGCCAAAGTCGGACGCTCAACTGACTGAGCCACCCAGGCGCCCCCCCTTTTAAGTTTTATTATCTATTTATTTTGGGAGAGTCCAAGTGGAGGAGAGAGAGAGAGAGAGAGAGAGAGAGAGAGAGAGAGAGAGAGAGAGAGAGAGAGGGAACCCAAGCAGGCTCTGCACCAGCAGCATGGAGCCATACCTGGGGATCGAATCCACGAACTGTGAGATCATGACTGGAGTCTAAACCAAGAGTCAGACACTTAACCAAATGAGCACCCAGGTGCCCCAATGAACTGTCCAATCTCTTTCTATACTGCTACGAGGCAGAACACAAAAAAAGACTCCCTATGATTTTGTCTTTGTTCAAAAGGCTGTCTACATTCTAAGTCGTATCTCATGCCCGAATACCACTCTTCCCTTCATTTCAAGGGATGAGAAAAGTAAGGATAGAGATGTTGCCCAGGGTAACTCTAAGCTTTGATAAAACTAATTTATTGTTACCTATAACTAGACAAGTCAGTAACATTAATGCTGTATTAAAAATGACAATAATAAATGCAATGATTACTATAACAAATGCAGCTTTCCCTAAGGGTTTTATAAGGATAATAAAAAAGGTCTAGAAAGTCTACTAGACATAGTCTGAACACTTCAGTAAATCTAAAAGGACATATTCATATAATTTCTAAAATGTGCATACACATGTGTGCATACAAGTGCATGTCTTACTTTATTCTCATTTTATACCTTCCTTGGATAACTGCATTTTCTTGTATGGTTCTAAACACAGTAAAACCACCCATAAATAGTAAAAAAATCTCACACTAATATAATCTGTAACATAAATCTTGAATATAAAGTAATGGGAAATTGCTTCCTGTCCTCTGCCCAGTCTATAGTCTCAAACTAGGGCAAGGTTAAGTTCTTATCTTGGTAGATGATCATGGGAGACATGTGTTGAGGGCAAGCCCAGGCACGGAAAGGGCAGGCAATTCCAACAGAAAACCAGTCCCATTGATATTTAGGCTGGAGCAGAAACCGCCACTAGGTGGCACCAAACCACAGTCAAGATGTAAATGATTTGAATTGCACTTTGGAGCTCCCTACTGGTTATCTGCATAGCCTCAACTGGGTCATCTAACCAACCTTGCAAGAGTGGATTGAATTTTACATGGCTGAATCTTTGTACTCCACTTACTGCATAATGCGGGCATTTACTATTATCATCTACCTGATGATCACTAGTCAATCTTTTCTACCTCTTGGGTCAGACCAACATTTCTAACTGCCTACTGCACCTCTCTACTTCAACAATTCTCAATCATGTACACATATGAAAGACCTGGGTTTTTAAAAATATAAACTGATGCCTGGGCCTCATCCCAGTAAAATTATGTCAGAACTGTGCAGATAGAATATGGAGAATTCTATTTTTAGAAAGCGAATTCAACAGGCAGCCACATTTAAGAACACTGCTCGGGGAGCCAGTCAGTTAAGCATTAGACTTTGGCACAGTTCATGAGTTCAAGCCCCACACTGGGCTCTCTGCTGTCAGTATGGAGCCTGTTTCAGATTCTCTGTCCCCCTCACTCTCTGCCCTTCCTCTGCTCTTGTATGCATGCTCTCTCTCTCTCTCAAAAATAAACATTAAAAAAAAATTAATTAAAAATAAAAGCACTGCTCTTCTTAAATGTCCCAAAGATCAGTATAGCTAAACTTAATGTGAGCATCCCTCTTATTGGAATCTAATTTGCCCATTAAACAGGTGAACAGCAAACTTTCAGGTAATGAGTCTATATTCCATTTGCTTTAAATGGGTAAAATAATGTTTTCTCAGCCCATCTAAAAATCCCAGCCAATTTCCCCAAATATCATAAAAAGGCCCTTAAGCACCTGTGTTATAATCCACTAGGAATGTTTACATAATATTAAGATAATATAGATAAAATACCAATTATCTAGGGGTGCCTGGGTGGCTCAGTTGGTTAAGTGATTTGATTTTGGCTCAGGTCATGATCTCATGGTTTGTGGGTTCGGGCCCTTTGTCAGGCTCTTTGCTGACAGTGCGTAGCTTGTTTGGGATTCTCTCTGTCTCTCTCTGGCTCTCCCTCACTCGTGCTCTCTCTCTCTCTCTCTAAAATAAAAAAATAAACTTAAACCCCAATTATCTAATTATTTAACAGTCAATGAACTCAGTAGTGGGTATATGTCTGTGTGTAACACACAATGATACAGTAAGTATCAGACAGGAATTCTGTTTTCCTTCTACACCACAAACATGTAAAAATCAAATCTCTTAAAGACATAAAAGGAATACAAATTATAGTAGCAAAATATCATTTTTCTTCTAATCTATGGTTTTCTTTTCCAGGCCTCTGGGTTTTCACAGTCTTTTCCGTTTTCTTAGAGAACACTTTAATAATGTAGGAAACATGGTGATGGACTCAGTCTAAAAGTCCATTTCCCCTGGGAAAGCCTTCCTTGAATACTTCTCCATTCCCACAGAGACGGCTGCTCCCCCTCTCTACTCCCGTAACATCTTGTCCACGCAATGGGAGAAACTGCACTCTGTAGCAATTAACTATCTGCCATCTCTCCCCAGTTCTACTGCTCTGGACTATGTCTTATCTGTCTCTGTACCTCTGATGCCTGGCAGGGGAACACACAACAGATGCTCAGTCTGCTGACTAAATGAAAGTATACATGCTAATGTGAAGTTTTTTTAAGTTGCTTAATCCCTCCCCACCATGCCAAGTGGTAGGAAGGAGAGAAGGAAGGAATTACTTGGAAATGGGTTTATGGAAGAAAGATGGAAGGCAAAGAAATCAAAAACTGTTACCTGTGTGTATCCTCACATGATTTTTATAATTGGTTGCACTGGCAAATGCCCTCCCACATCCTGGTTCTGTGCAATAATAAGGTCTTTCTCCTGTGTGTGTCCTAATATGCACTTTTCTGATATTTGATGTTGTAAAAGACCGACCGCAGCCTTCAAAGGGACATTTAAAGGGCCTTTCTCCTGAAAATACAAAAAGGAATAAATTAAATAGTGCAAAAATACATAGAAAATTGAAATGTCTTATCCTTCAATTCTGCCTAGGATCATACTCATAGAGTCCTTCTGCACTTCCCTTTCAGGTTTTTTTCCCCTATGAATAGCGTCTTCTACTCCCAGCTTAAATTTATATAGGAGAATCTGAATATTATTCAAAACTTATCATTGCACAACTTTCCAAGAAGGAATCATCCAGATGGGCATATTAAAAATGAGCTGAGAAAAGCAGAGAAAGAAATATCATAAAGAAATACAAAAGAAAAACAGAGTTAGGGGTGCCTGGGTGGCTCAGTTGGTTAAGTGTCCGACTCGGCTCAGGTCATGATCTCACGGTTTGTGGGTTCGAGCCCTGTCTCGGGCTCTGTGCTGACAGCTCAGAGCCTGGATCCTCCTTCAGATTCTGGGTCTCCCTCTCTCTTTTCCCCTCCCCCCATTCATGCTCTGTTTCTCTCCGTGTCAAAAACAAATAAACATAAAAAAAATTTAAAGAAAAAAAAAAGTTAGGAATAAGAATTATGTTAGAAAAACACCAGAATCCCCAAAAGCTTATCTCCTATTTTATTTATTATGTAATACTTCAAAGAAAAATGTATGTTTTTTAAAAATCCAGTGTCTAGCACATAATATGCATCACATATACTTGCTGAATATATTACTATTACTATTCTCATAAACTAAGCTTATGAAAAAGTCTATCCTGCCAATTATATTTCTTTTCTTCATACCTGCTTTATACAACCTCAGAACCCAAAGGGCCTCTAAACTGTCAAGCATGAAATAATAGCCTTTGCTTTTGATGCTTTTTTAGAATGAGTTCGAATTAAGCAACAACTCTTGTGATATATAAAAATCTCTGTGTATAGATAGATAAATAGATATAGATATTTACCCGCACATATAAAAGTGTGTTATTTTTCTTTTGGTCAGTAAAATTAAGATTTTCCTGCTGGTAAAAAAAACACTCCAAAAGATTTCTGCCCTCAAATATGAAATCATTTAAAAAGGAGCAGGAATCTCTGATCCTTTCTTTAGAGAAAGTTTTCTTTCAATATGTTAACTTGAAGTAAGTACTTTGTCTTGGGTAAGTCCCTTCTCCTGTCTGGATCTAGACAACCTTAACCTTTTCCCGGCTCTGCCGTGTTGGGATGATAAGGAATCAAGAGTTCTAACAATTCCCATGGTGATATATACACTACTACACTACTCCTCTGACTCTATAGGACCTTGCTTTATTTTTGCACTGAAATCACTTGTTTGTAAAAGTCATCCCTAAAGCCCCCTTACACAACCCAACTTTTTACCAATGAAAATACTTACGATTTAAAAACTGATACACAAATATGTAGTTTGCTAAATGCATACTATCAAAGGAATCACAATTTCAATGTTTTGACCAAATATTAATAGAACTAGATTATGGTTTTATATAACTATTACATAACAAGTTGGCATTATACGGTAAATCCAAATAGAATTTGCAGGAATTTGGAAAAACATGCTTCTGATACAATGGATAAAAATAAGTACATGAATGAAATAGAAGCAGAGACCTACAGCTTTGTTTGTAAACACTGTATAGTCATGTATTTTTTTTTAAGTTTATTTATTTATTTTGAGAGAGAGAGAGAGCACAAGCAAGCCTGTGAGCAGGGAAAGAGCAGAGAGAGAGAGAGAGAGAGAGAGAGAGAGAATATGAATCCCAAGCAGGCTCCACACTGTCAGCACAGAGCCTGATGTGGGGTTCGAACTCACAAACTGTGAGATCATGACTTGAGCTGAAATCAAGAGTTGGATGCTTAAGTGACTGAGCCATCTGGGTGCCCCCTGAACATTAAAAAGCAAAGCGTATCTGGGATCAAATTTGAGCTAAAAGTTAAACTTTAATGAATGGACAAATCCTCCATGGAAATTTGCTAAACTATTTCAGAATACTTAGTAGCACCTGGGGACAAAGTTATCACACTATGTTTAAACCATCTGTAGTAAAATTTCAAACTAAATTATTAAGCTATATATAATATGCTTAATCAATAGCTTGTAACAGTACCTCTTATCAACAGTTTCTGGAATCTTTCCAGCTCTCATCCAAAGCAAATAATTACCTTTATAATTGGTTTTCCAATTCTACAAATAATCAAGTACAAGAAAGGGAGGGAAGGGGAAATATAAACAAAGTACCCTTTAGGAAAAGGAGAGAAGGAAGTTTAAAGGGAACGAGATATGATCACAAGGAAGTAACAAGCCTTTCTTTCTGTGGGGCTGTTAGGAGTTCATTTTCTTAAGCAATAGCTTAATATAGGAGAAACAACGCTGAATTGAGAAGGAACTGGGTGCCTTAGGTTCTGGTCTCAGTTGGGCTAGTACACAGACATGCAATCCTAGGTAAATAAGCCTGCTGCTCAGATAATACCTGCAAACTGAATGGGCTGGTTGTCTATGACCATTGTTCACCTTTTTTAGGGATATGGACCCCTTTGAGATTCTAAAAAAAAATATGAGCCCTCTTCCTGGAAAGAATTTCTGGAGTTTAAGAGAAGTCCTTGAAGCTAACTCTGAAATGTCCAGAGACTCCTTCCCCAAGTCCCCTCCCTGCAGATTAATTCCTGACCTGAAAAAAAAAAAAAAAAAAAAAAAAAAGTCCTGGCCTACATACAGTTATTTGTTTATACCAGTACCTGTATGAGTTCTTATATGTTTCTGTAGATCTCCTGAAGTTTTGAAGGACTTAGTACAATTATCTTCTGAACACCGATATGGCTTTTCTCCTGTATGAGTTCTGACATGACTTTTTAATCCATAACCTTTAAGAAAAACGTAAAGAAATTTAATTATATGAGACCCCTCTAAGCATGCCCACTGAGATTAAACTATTGAAAAATATAGTAAACACCAAGGATATAATACTAGGCAAACACAACAGAACAACCATTAACAACGTGTAAGAGTGTAACAGCTAAGGACTGTCCTGCTGGAAATGCAATACTTTCATCTCTGTCTAGAAGAGGTTCTATATGTTTCTTTTTTTAAACGGCTCCAATCTTATTAGACGTTCACAACTCATACCCCAAAAGCTTGAAATGGAATCAAGACATTAAATGAGGACTAAGGTAGAAGTCAGGAGGCCAGGCCCCAACCCCTGCTAAGTCCTAGTTGCCCATGGTTCCCTCAGGTCTATCCTAACGTTAAAGTCTGTGTCAGCTTCTAATGCTCAGCTTTTACTTTTTTGCTAAAAGAAAGCTGAGTGTGGAGTGAAACACCAAATGCAGTAGGCAGAAATAGGCCTGAGGAGAAAAGTGAGAACAGAGAGAGAGAATAGAACAAGCAGGAGAAGAGGAAGTTAAGGGAGAGACTGAAAAACTGGTCACTGTGCATCCACAGATTCAGACAAAGGCAAGGGATCAGTTCCTACAGCTGGCCTGTCTCTGTTTGCCCCCTAAGAAAGACCAGGAAACAAAGAAAATTCATGTTTTTACCTGTTGCAAATGCTTTCCCACAGCCTAGGTGCTCACACTGATAAGGCCGGTCTCCTGTGTGTGACCTCTCATGGACCTGTCATGAAAATACAGGCATGATTCTACTTCCTTTAGGCAATTCCTCAGGTAGATGGTCTCAACATAGACCCGGTTTTTTTTTCCCTCTGTTGAATTACAGCTGACCTTTGAACATGCAGGGGTTAGGGATGCTGACCACCCCCCACCGCTGACCTCCTGTGCAGTGAAAAACCAGCATAGAACTCCTGACCCCCCCAAAAAAAACTTAACTACCAACAGCCTACTATTGAGCAGAAGCTGATAACAGAAAGTCGATTAACACATTATTTCGTATGTTATATTCTTACAATATAGTAAACTACAGAAAACGTTAAGATAATAAAAGAAAATACATTTACAGTGCTGTACTGTATTTATTAAAAAAATTCACATATAAGTGGATATGCACAGTTCAAAACTGTGTTGTTCAAGGGTGAACTGTATTTTGTTGTTTGTATGGGTTTTTTTGGAAAAACAAAAGACAACCTTTCTCAAGAACTGTAGCCCAACAGTTCTCAATATGCTAAATGCTATATGTTATGAAGGATGCATTGTAATTTTTTTTTAATGTTTATTTTTGAGAGAGAGAGAGAGAGAGAGAGAGCGAGCAAGCAAGCATGAGCCGGGGAGGAGCAGAGACAGAGGGAGACACAGAATCCAAAGCAGGCTCCAGGCTCTGAGCTGTCAGCACAAAGTCCAACGTGGGACCCGAACCCACGAACCATGAGATCATGACCTGAGCTGAAGTCGGACACGTAACCGACTGAGCCACTCAGGCACCCCAAGAAGTACTCATTTTAAATAAGGAACAGGAGCATTAGAGGTCTGAGTTTTCCTACAGTGGTCAAAGGTGTCTGTATGGAACATATACATAGCGAGAGCTAGGATCAGAGCATAGACAGAGGCCACGCAATGTAAGGTTAAGAGTGTGGCGGCTGCTGCTACAGGGGCCTTGCCAGGAGGCAAGGCTTCACCATGAGGTGTTTGCCTTCTCTAAGCCTCAAAGTCCTTTCTGTAAAGCCAAGACATAACTATATCTAGTGTAGAGGGCTGCTGTGACGAATGATCATGACAATGGCCAACATCTACTGAATCTTTACCATGCACCAGGTCATTCTTTTCAGTACTGGTACGTATACAGTATCTACTTATTTATTTCTCACAAGCACTGTGTGAGGAAGGTACTTTTACCATAAGGAAAAAGGTACTCAGATGCTAAGTAACATGTCATGGTGACACAGCAATAAGTAATGGAGATGGGCTCTAGGGCTGCGACTCCAAATATGCTAAATGTTTTTAGCCTTGCTAAAAGCAAGACTTCTGCTTCCTGACACACTAAGTTATTCAATAAATGTTAGCTATGGAGTTGTGGTATGTTGTGTTTAGCTGCAAGCAAAATACCTGGCCTATATATTTGAAACATGAAACACATTAACACCAACTTCTGCTAGATTTCAGCAAATCACTGTTAACAGAATGATTACACATACATCTCTCATAAAATTATATAAATTTCCCATTTGACAAAAATATATTCAAATATATAGAGTATCTACCATGTGCCTGGTGGTATTTTGGACATTAGGGAGACAGAGATGAAGAACACATAATCCAAGCGCTCAGAGTTGAGAGTTTCTGAAATCTGCGTATGGCTTCACGTGATCTGTGTAAGAGCATGAGTGTGTGTCTATATCTTGGTAAGTGAGGGAAAACAATGGCATTTGAATACTACAACTATATCATGTTGGCATTTAATGTCCTAGGTACTGTCATAACTAAATACAGCATTTCCTTTATATATACCTTAAGATGATGAGCCGTTGTATATAATTTCCCACATCCATCATATTCACATCGAAATGCCTTCTCTCCACTCTGCTGAGACTTAGCAGTTACTCTTGTTGCATGTCCTTGTAAGACAATCTAGATGAAACAAAAAGTACGACTGAAATTATTTACATGGAAATAAAATAGATGAAATTATTATTTTCAGAATAAAAAAGATAAAACTGCAATGTGCGTTTCCAGATTCAGATCATCATTTTACAAAGATTCTATCATGTTGAGCCAGATAGGTTAATTCTGTTCTGTGACTGAAGTCAGCGGCTGTGGAAGAAATCAAAAGGAGATCCACAAGGGGGCATAGCTAGAGCTCACAGATCTATTCCCATTCTAGAAAAATCAACCCAAGTAGCATCTCCATTGTATGCAGGTATTCCATGATGTGCTCAAGGGATCTATCTATCTATCTAGATAGATATATTATATATTATTTAGGACATGTGCCCTAAAAACAATGTAAAGAGCACTTTCAATTTCAAAAGCATTTCAAAGCAATGAAAAAGAGAGGCTTATGACATTGGGGTCCCCTGCGGGAGACATTACAATCCATATGATCCTACTCCGTAACCTTTATTCAGTAGAAGATCATTTTTCTGGGACTCAACACCACGAGACTTCAAACAATTGTACTGATTTTAGAAGCTTTTTAAAGACAGCCACCTATTTTAGAAATTAAGATACCATAAAAATGGAAGACTGACTTTCTACTCTGCAGGCCCTGGGGTGACAGAGCTGTAGGTTAGGGCGAGCTGTCTCGAAGTGAAAACAAGGGGTGGAGGTGAGCAGTCCAGACAGAAGGGAGAGTATGACCAAAAGTATGGAAGGGTGCCTGGAGGAAGCGGAAACTTACTATGAGACTGTCATGTCTATATGACAGAATGAATAACAGGAAAAAGGGAAGATTAGGACCACATTTGGGAAGAGCTTTAGATGCCATTCTGAAGAGTAAACCTCGATAATGAAAGCAAAGGCAGGCATTAAGAGTTTTCTTTAATGGGAATGCAAGCTGGTGCAGCCATTCTGGAAAACAGTATGGAGGTTCCTCAAAAAACTAAAAATAGAACTACCATACAACCCAGCAATTGCACTACTAGGCATTTATGCAAGGGATACAGGTGTGCTGTTTCGAAGGGACACATGCACCCCCATGTTTATAGCAGAACTATCAACAATAGCCAAAGTATGGAAAGAGCCCAAATGTCCATCGATGGATGAATGGATAAAGAAGATGTGGTATATATATACAATGGAGTACTCCTTGGCAATCAAAAAGAATGAAACCTTGCCATTTGCAACTACGTGCATGGAACTGGAGGGTATTATGCTAAGTGAAATTAGGCAGTCAGAGAAAGACAAAATCATATGACTTCACTCATATGAGGACTTTAAGAGACAAAACAGATGAACATAAGGGAAGGGAAACAAAAATAATATAAAAACAGGGAGGGGAAAAACAGAAGAGACTCATAAATATGGAGAACAAACTGAGGGTTACAGGAGGGGTTGTGGGAGGGGGGATGGGTTAAATGGGTAAGGAGCATTAAGGAATCTACTCCTGAAATCATTGTTGCACTATATGCTAACTAATTTGGATATAAATTTAAAAAAATAAAAAATAAAACAAGTTAAAAAAAAAAGAAAAACAAAAAGTTTTCTTTAAGTTTACTTATTTAAGTACTCTCACACCCAGTGCAGGGCCTGAACCCAAAACCCATGACCCAGAGATCAGGAGCGACGCATTTCTCTGACTGAGCCAGCCAGTTGCCCCAGGCATTAACATTTTTAAAGTAAAGGATTGACCAAGATCAGCTCTGTGTTTTAGAAAGAGAACTCTGGTAATGGTGTGAAACAGTGAAAGACAAAAGAGGCAAGGAGAGTAAAAGAAGCTTGTATGATCATGAATATGGAAGGAAAAAGTGATGAAAACCAGCCTAGGACAATGACCATGGAATTCAAAGCAATAGATGATTCTGCAGCTATTTTAACGGTGAAGACGGACAGAATCCAAATTTCAAAAGCTAAATTAATAGGCTAATGCTATAACAGGTATTTCAGGGCTCTATTGGTTATTTCAGTAAAGGATGTATATAGTCTTTGTGAAAAAAAAAACAAACCTGATATATTACCATGAGGGAAATGTCTCAAAGGCAACAGAGAAGCTAACACCAGTGAAATACTAACCATCTTCTAAAACCATCTACAGAAAATGACTTTATTACTATCTTGCTTAATGTACGTTCTGAGAATTAAGAGATAACCTTAGCTCTGCCATAAATTCACTGTGTGACCTGGAGCAAGTCATGTATGGCTTGTTTGCCTGTCTGTATAGAGAACACATTGTACTAAATCAGTGATTTTTTTTTTTAAACATTTTAAAAATTCCTTTACCAGATGAAATCTTACACAGCAGTCTACTGTGCAAAAAGATAAAGACATTCCTGCTTCTGCTGGCCCAGGCAGGCATGGGTAGCTCTGCTAGTCCCTGAGGGACCTCAAAGAAACCCTAGGATCCCACCCCTGCAAAAATCAGAGCTTGAAAACTGCTGTACAAGAAGACAGTGCTAAGTCCCTTCTAGCTTTAGCATCTTAGAGTTCTGAGAAGGTGCAAATCCCACTGGTAAATAAAGGGCTGGATCTGAGACTGAATTCCAAAGTGACTTCGATAATACAAGAGGTTAACTACCATTTATTGAGGAGGTGCTTTATGTGATGCGCTGTGGTGGGTGTTTTGCATGAGCTGTCTTACTGGTCCTCCAAGACTATCCAATGAATTAAATATTTCCTGTGATTTACAAATAAGAAAAATGAGGCTCAGGGTAGTTAAGTAATGTAACTTGCCCAAGGTCCAAGGCTGGGAAATAGGACTTGAAGCAGATTAGCTCTAGAGTTCACTCTACTAATCCCCCAGTGTTCAGGATGCAGTAACCCAGCAGTAACGAACTGGCAGAGCTCTGTAGTCAGAGAGGGAGAGACCTGGCAGGTTTGAGAATAACTGGTCATTTTACTGCCTAGTTCAGGACTTAAAATTCCATTTATTATAAAGTCCTGATGCACACAGCAGACAGAACTTTTGTTATTTGATGTGGGTAAATTTCTCTCTTAGGATGTAAATAATTTATACTCTTGAGGAAGGATAAAATGAAAGCAACTTGAAGAATTTTTTAAAGTATGTTCTCTTTCAAGAAAGGAATTAATCAAAAAAGTATGGCAACAGAGGGATCTTTAGGGAACCATGAGACACCTCAGAATTGCCAGGAAGATTTAAAACACAAACAAAAAACCTCCAGAGATTTCTACCAATGATTACTATTGGGTAGTGGTCCCTTCACTTTTTATTTTTACCTCTACACCATTTGGATTTTTTTTTCAAGTATACATACAATTTGACTCGTTTTTTTAATGTAATATTTTTTTTACTTGAGTATAGTTGACACACAATGTTACATTAGTTTTAGGTGTACATCACAGTGACTGAACATCTCTATATGTTATGCCATGCTTACCACAGCGTAGCTACCATCTGTCACCATGTAACACTATGATAATACCACTGACTATATTCCCCGTGCTATGCCTTTTATTCCCTCAATGTATTCATTTCCATAACTAGAAGCCTGTATCTTCCCCTCTCTTCCACCCATTTTGCCCATCCCTCCACACACCTTTCTCCTCTGGCAACCATCTGTTTATTCTCTGCATTTATAAGTCTGATTCTCCTTTTGGTTTGTTAATTTATTTGTTTTGTTTTTTAGATTCCACATATAAGTGAAACCATATGGTATTTGTCTTTCTCTGACTTATTCCACTTGGCATAATCCCCTCTAGGTCCATCCATGTGGTCACAAGTGGCAAGAAATCATTATTTTATGGCTGCAAAATATTCCATTTTATGTATCTCACAATTTCCTTATTCATCTATCAATGGACACTTGGGCTGCTTCCATATCTTGGCTACTGTAAATAATGCTGTAATAAACGCAGGGGTGCATATATGTTTTCAAATTAGTGTTTTCAAGTCCTCTGACCATTTTTTTTTTAATTTTTTTTTTAACATTTATTTATTTTTGAGACAGAGAGAGAGAGAGAGAGAGAGCATGAACAGGGGAGGGTCAGAGGAAGAGGGACACATAGAATCTGAAACAGGCTCCAGGCTCTGAGCTGTCAGCACAGAGCCTGACGTGGGGCTCGAACCCACAGACCACGAGATCATGACCTGAGCCGAAGCCGGACGCTTAACCGACTGAGCCACCCAGGCGCCTCCCTCTGACCATTTTTAATCAGATTATTTGTTTTTCTGGTGTTGAGTTGTGTAAGTTTTTTATATATTTTGGATATTAACCCTTGATTGGATATATCATTTGCATATTCTTCTCCCATTCAGTAAGTTGCTTTTTTGTTTTATTGATGGCTTCCTTTGCTGTGCACAAGCTTTTCATTTTAATGTAGTCCCAACAGTTTATTTTTTATTTTGTTTCCCTGGCCTTAGGAGACACGTCTACAAAAAATGTTGCTGTGGCCAAAGTCAAGGAAATCACTGCCTATGTTCTCTTCTAGGAATTTTATGGTTTTAGGCCTCACATTTAAGTCTTTAATCCACTTTGAGTTTACTTTTGTGTATGGTAACAGACAAGCAAAGAAATAAAAGGCATCCATATTAGAAAGAAGTTAAACTTTCACTTTTTGCAGATGACATGATACCATACACAGAAAACCCTAAAGATTCCACAATAAACTATTAGAATAAGTGAATTCAGTAAAGTAGCAGGATACAAAATGAATATGCAGATTGGTTGTGTTTCTATATACATTAATAACAAAGAAGCACAAAGAGAAATTAAGAAAACAGGTACATTTAGAATTGCACCAAAAAGAATAAAATACTGGAATAAACCTAACCAAGGAGGTAAAAGACCGATACTCTGAAAACTATAGAACGCTGATGAAATAAACTGAAGACAATACACAAATGGATTTTCTAAAAGCAAACATGATTACCTTTTTTTAAAAAACCAAGTATACAGCAGCTATCTATATAGTAAGTTCATTGGTCATTTTGGGGTTTTTCTTTGTATTTTTCTGAATTAAAAAAAAAAAAACAACCTCTAAAAATATTATTAAAAAAAAAAATTCCTAGGTTCTATCTCAGACCTACTGATCAAATCTCTGGAAACTGATCTCAGCCATGAGTTATTATTTTATTATTAAAAAAATTTTTTGGGGGGCACCTGGGTGGCTCAGTCGGTTAAGCGGCCGACTTCGGCTCAGGTCATGATCTCGCGGTCTGTGAGTTCGAGCCCCACGTCGGGCTCTGTGCTGACAGCTCAGAGCCTGGAGCCTATGTCAGATTCTGTGTCTCCCTCTCTCTGACCCTACCCCCATTCATGCTCTGTCTCTCTCTGTCTCAAAAATAAATAAACGTAAAAAAAATTTAAGAAAAAAAAAATTTTTTTTAATGTTTATTTATTTTTGAGAGAGAGACAGAGACAGAGCGTGAGTTCAGGAGGGGCAGAGAGAGAGGGAGACACAGAATCCGAAGCAGGCTCCAGGCTCTGAGCCATTAGCACAGAGCCTAATGTGGGGCTTGAACCCACGGACCACGAGACCATGACCTGAGCTGAAGCTGGATGCTCAACGGACTGAGCCACCCAGGCGCCCCAGTAATGAGTTATTTTTTAAAAGTTCTGTAGCTCAATCTCATTTTTGTCCCTGATTAATAACTACTGATTAAATACCTTTCTTTTAGAGATGAAGAGGCTCAGAAAAGCAAGGTTCATTTCCTCAAGATCACATAGTTAGATAAAAGCATAGAAAATACATATGAAATATGATCCACATTCAAACTGCCTATATCCACAGGCAGGTTTGGGGGTAATTCTCCAGCCTACTTTCTGGGAGAATCTGCCACCCCACCCATAGACCCTGATAACCAGAAAAGATGGTGTATGTAAGGCTGGCCAGTGGTCTATGCCCTATGTGGCCTAGCTTATAAAGTCAAGCTAATTTTGATAAGTCAAACCCACAAATTTTCCCTCCCTGGAACATGACCTAGGAAATAAGGGAAAATCTTGAGTTGGCTTTGGGTGGGAAGCCTGAGACAACAAGGCTGTGATGAGCTACATGTAAACTCAATGATACAAAAAGGAAGCCTGTCTGCAGAGAAAAGAAGGGAGCAGAGATGCCACGGAGGAGGCGAGGAGGAAGAGAAAGGAGTGGGATTAACCTCCGGTCCTGACTTCTTTGCAATTCTGGTTCCTGTGAAGCCCCACAGTTGTTCAGCAGTTCCTGTTCTCTGCTTCTTACAAGCTCTGCTGTATCCTCATAATATATCTCTTTTTTCCTAAACTGGCTTGACTGGCTTTCTGTGTTTTCCAACTATTAGAGCTCTGATTAAAAGTACCAAGCCAAAGAACTTTGATCTCCAATATAAATAAAATTAGTTTCAAATGAAGTCAAAACTAATGGCACTCATGAAAAAAGTCTTAGTATTCTAATACATAAAGCATCAACAATGCTATATAACGCTGACAAATTATGTTCTCATATATTAGCTAGAATCTTAATCAAATGAAAATCTTATTTGGTCTTCATAATCTCATAAAATGGGTAAGGCAAGATTATTGTTATTTTCATTTAGCGGATAAGAAATCTCAGATCCAAAAAAACCCCAAAAACCTCAGATCTAGAGAAGTCATGTAATTTGCTCAGTCACACACCTACTACATGGCAAAATAGAAACTCTACTTGAATTTTTTATTATACATGTGTGCTACTTGAACCCCATCAGCCTTACAGTTCTCACAAATGAACACATTGGCATTCTTAAGTAGAGTACTTTGGATCAACGTTTTCAAATTGGGCACCACTGATATTTTGAACAGGGTAATTCTTTCTGGGGGGGCTGTCTTTATGTCTTGCAGGACATATACCCACTAGATGCCAGTAATACTCCCCCAATTGTGGGGGCGCCTGGGTGGCTTGGTTGGTTAAGCGTCCAACTTCGGCTCAGGTCATGATCTCATGGTCCATGAGTTCGAGCCCCGCATCGGGCTCTGTGCTGACAGCTCAGAGCCTGGAGCCTGTTTCAGATTCTGTGTCTCCCTCTCTCTCTGCTCCTCCCCTGTTCATGCTCTGTCTCTCTCTGTCTCAAAAATAAATAAACGTTAAAAAAAAAATTAAAAAAAAAAATACTCCCCCAATTGTGACAACCCAAATTGTCTCCAGACATTGCCAAATGTCTCCTGGTGGGGGCGGCAAAACTACCTCCATATGAGCACAGCTGCTTTACATACTCTAGGTCTTTTTTTTTTTTTTTTTTTTTTTTTTAAAGTTTATTTATGTTGAGAGAGAGCCTGATAAGGAAAGGGGCAGAGACAGAGAATCTCGAGTGAGCTCTCTGCTGACAGCCCCAACCTGGGGCTCAATCCCGTGAACCATGAGATCATGACCTGAGCTGAAATCAAGAGTCAGAAGTATAACTGACTGAGCCACCCAGCACCTCAAACTCTAGGTCTTTCTTATGACAAGAAATTTGGTTTCATGTAAGAGATCAGCTCAGCAGCACAACTAGTATGTTTATATTACAGATGGAAGAAAAAGTTCTCAACTATAAGCATCAAAATGAAAAAAGTCTAGAGCTTTGAAACAAGACTATTTACAAAAAATCTGCTTTAGCTACAGACTTTTTATTGTTCATTATTTATTTTAAAGTTCAGCCAGGCACAGAGTTACAGTTCTTAAGCATTCTAGCACAAGTAGGAGTACCAAGAGATAAGCCAAGAAGTTACAGGTGCTGTTTATTTGCAGGGGTTCTTTTGGGATATTTTGACCCTTTAATACTATGTACTGGGCTCTCAACCTCAAATATGATACTAAACTATATCAAAGGAGGGAGGTTTGGGGCACTTGGGTGGCTCAGTCCGTTGAGTGTCTGACTTCAGCTCAAGTCATGATCTCAAGGTTCATGAGTTCAAGCCCCACACTGGACTCACTGCTGTCAGCATGGAGCCCACTTCAGATCCTCTACCCCCCTTTCTCTGCCTCTCCTCTTGCTTGTGCACTCTCTCTCAAAAATAAATAAACGTTAAAAAAAATAAAGGATGAAGGATTCGTGAATTTCTGGTCCAGCACTAAAATGATGAAAAGAAATTATGAATCACAAGTGCAAACCACATATATAATTAAAAATGTTCTTGGGGCATCTGGGTGGCCCAGCCAGTTGAGCTTCTGGCTTTGGCTCGGGTCATGATCTCATAGTTTGTGGGTTCAAGCCCCACGTCAGGCTCTGTACTGCCAGCTCGGGACCTAGAGCCTGCTTTGGATTCTGTGTCTCCCACTCTCTCTGCCCCTTCCCCACTACGCTCTGTCTCTCTTTCTCAAAATTAAACACTTTTTTTTTTTTTAATTTTTTTTTCTAGCAGCCACATTTAAAAAACAAAAAGAGGGGCACCTGGGTGGCTCAGCCGGCTAAGTGTCTGACCCCTGATTTTGGCTCAGGTCACGACCTCACAATACATGAGTTTGAGCCCCGCATCAGGCTCTGTGCTGGCAGTGCAGAGCCTGCATAGGATACTTTCTTTCTCTCCCTCTCTGCACCTCCCTTGCTCACTCTCTCTTGCTCTCTCAAAATGAATAAACAAACATTTTTTAAAAAGTAACAAGAAACAGGGGAAATTAATTTTAGCAATTCTTTTATTTAACCCAGTATGTCTAAAATATTATCATTTCAACGTGTAATCAATATGAGAAATTATTGAGATATTTTATATTCTTTTTTTCATAATAAGTTTTCAAGTGCTGTATATGTATTTTACACTCACAGCACATCTTAATTCTGAGTGGCCATATTTCAAGTGCTCAACAGCCACATGTGGTTACCATATTGGACAGCCTACATCTAGTCGGTAAAGGAGGGGTACAAAGAGCAAAGGAGAAAAGGCTACAGTTGCAAAAAATCCTAGTCAACTTGCTTCTGTTTCTTTGTCTATTACCACCAACACCAAACGGTTATATGTCTGCGGTAACAGGGCTTTTTATGACATTTTGCTTTAGCAATACTGAATTCCTAGTTATGTTTTTGGATCCAGAAATTAATTACTGCTGGCAACAGATAGACTTTAATGATAATAGTATATTATAATGTTACACAACCCAGTGGTAAATTCACTCATTTTTTACAAGACCCATTCTGTATTAGTTTACTACAAGTGTAACTCTGTCTCTCCTTAAAAATGTTCCATTATTTGGGGCGCCTGGGTGGCACAGTCAGTTAAGTGTCCGACTTCAGCCAGGTCACGATCTCGCGGTCCGTGAGTTCGAGCCCCGCGTCAGGCTCTGGGCTGATGGCTCGGAGCCTGGAGCCTGTTTCCGATTCTGTGTCTCCCTCTCTCTCTGCCCCTCCCCCGTTCATGCTCTGTCTCTCTCTGTCCCAAAAATAAATAAAAAACGTTGAAAAAAAAAATGTTCCATTATTTAAAAACTTAATTGTTAGTCACTAATAGGAGATAGACTCTAAGGCACTGACCTACATCTCTTGAATGTATTTACACTACGCTTGCATTTTAGTAGAGTATGTCTTAGGTGGATTTGACATCCTGCAGTTCAAAAAATAGTTCTCATTTTATGAATTCAAACACTTGAAAAATTTGCCAAGAATCACACAGTTGCAAAGCTGATGGGCTTGGTGAATTGCAAACTGTATTTATACTACTGCCGCTTCATGATACCATCTCAGAGAATAAACAGAAATACTAGCTATTCAGCAATGTTTAGAAGCATGAAATTTCTACCAGTGATTTCAGTTATTTTACCATTTACTATTATTATAAATGTAAAATCTTCTTGATAACCCCTAAAAGTATCACTCCATGTTATTAAGTGTGATGCTAATGCTCAAGTTAAAATCGTGGCCCTGAAGCAATAATTTTAGAATAGGAGTTAAGTATGATAAAACTCTCAAAGAATGCAAACAACTACCATAGGGGAGGAATCAGCAAAATATTAGAGATAACTGCTGATATTTTCTCAAGGAGCAGAATTAAAGCAAGAATGTGCTACACTAATTATATACAAGCTCCAAGACACCCACCCAAACATGTCCCCCACAAACACAAAATTCAAAACAGAAGCTTTAATTAATCTAAGTTTTGGATTTTTGACTTGTAGATGTCCCAGGAAGCATCTGTGACTGCTTTGTACTTCCTACAAAAACCTTTCCACAAAACTTTTAGAGACACTGCTGCTCTGGGCTGTTGTCTGGATAAGAGATGACCAATGACTGGACCCAGGGTGAGCATCTAAAGCAAAGTCAGCCAACCCGTGGCCCAGGAAGCAGTCTGGTACAAAAACCATAAACAGTTTTACTCAGTAGGAACAATGATGACTAGCTAGGCTGGACCTTCTCTTCAGAAGTTGAAAAATAGGGTATGCAGGGAATCAGATGGGAGCGGAAGAAACAAAAAGACACAAAGAAGAAAGTAGTGAGGGTGAGTGAGTCCCCAAAAAGGTGGAGCCCTAGAAAAAGAATCCACAAACAACCATGGGTGGGGGCAGTCAGAAGACCATCTGGTCTCCAAAACTGCCTTGGATTCCAGAGCATAAACTTCATTTGGATTTCTGTGATATTTCTATTGCTTTAGTGCCACTCTGCAACCACACATAATGAATCCTGAAACCTGGGGTAGTTCAAGAAAGCTACTGCCTAATACATACACTCTTTCTCCGGAAAGATTTTCCTAGAGAGGCAATGATTTAGCTATTGCTTTCATCCACAGAAGGGCCTGGAAATGCTAAGGGAAAGAGATTCTTATATAAAAAAGTAGCTTTCCACACCTGCATTTTCTTCTCTTGCTCATTCTCTCCAATTATTCCAGTACCTGCTACACTTTCACTTCCATCAATGGACACCTGTAGGAATAAAATAAAGCTTAACAAAGTTTTACATTTTGGTATTTCTTTAGGTTGGGTGACAAGTACACAGGGATTCATTATCATTTATTTTTGTGTATGCTTGAAATTTTCTACTATAAAAAGTGGGGGGGAAACCCTTTTAGTCATATGAAAGATATATGTTCAATATAGGGAAAAAAACCCAGCCCTTCTGATGTAAAATGTAATTGAGACTTTCCTTCATGTTTTCCAATCTCTAATTTCTGTTTCTTAATTCATAAGCTGTTCCATCTATACCTTATTTTTTCTTTCGCGGCACTCATCCTTGAATATACATCTTTTTGTGAGTTATCTCTCACCATTTCTTTTCTAGAAATTCTTATTTCATTCCTTTTATCTTTATTCAAATAGTTTTTTCTACACTTCACTTCTTTTAAGATAAATGCTGATCTTCTCCTAGAGGCTTATCTGATTTTGACTTTGAATTGCTAGTTTCTTATTTGATCAAGTATGCTTTTTAATTTTATTTTAATGAAAAATAAAGAAGCCATATCTGGGATGTTCTTGACATTGTAAAATGCTGTACCTTTGCTGCATACTGTTCCAAAGCACTGATGGTGTCGGGGTCAATGGTGGCATCCCCGGTGTGCAGACCTGCTACTGTGCCGTCAGCCTGAATTGCCAAGATGGTATCAGACTGCGGGACTTGCACTGCGTGGTGGATGTATGCTGTGGTGCCGTCTTCCAGCTGAACTGCCTGTAATGCGCTCTGGTCATAACTATCTGGGGGAGTGGAAGAGAATGGCATTAAATTAAAGGAAGTCTGACAGAGTTATATGTTTAAAGGAAGAAGGGAATGAACTTTCACTGAGTAGTTCTATGAGCACCGGTCCACGTGCCTAACATGTGTGACTTCGTTTAATCCTCACAACAGTTCTGTGAGAGGTGGGTATATTCACCACTCTCATTCCATAAAAGGGAAACTGGAGGTTTGGGGAAGTAAAGCCACTTTTCTTAGGAACCAGAAAATTTCAAAAACTAACAATTAACAGTCAAAATCAGTATGTAGAGGAACCAGGATTTAAACTCATGTCAGTATGACTCCAAGATCCATGAGCTTTTTTTCCTTCTAAATAGTCACACCAAGATATATACAGCATTGTGAAATAATGAATCTAGACAATTACAATGAACCTGTGATTAAGTCCCACTGCTAAAGAAAAAAATTCAGGGTTTACTTGTTCTCAACTTTAATTAAACAAATTTACTTATAAGTTTAAGTATCCTAAATTTTAAAAAATTTCTCCCTTTGGTTTCACAACTACAGTCTTTCTAAAACATGTTATATCATTCTATAAAATATTTTATAAGGTAATAACAGCTAACATTTATTGAGCATTTACTATGTGACAAATATTGTTCTATGTGCTTTACAAATGCTTGCACACATTTTGTCCTCACAACTACCCTATGATGTGGATACTTATAATAATACTCATTCTACAGATGATGAAATTAAAGCACAGGGAGGTTAAATAATCTGAACAAGGTCACATAGCTAAAAGACGGCTGACCCAGATTTGAACCCGGATAGTCTGGTTGCAGAGCGGTGTTCATTACTCCTATGCATTCCACCTCAAAACCCTGGTCCTCCCTACACGAAATTAATATAAAGCATGAACACTT
Source organism: Panthera tigris (assembly GCF_018350195.1). Lineage (NCBI taxonomy): Eukaryota > Metazoa > Chordata > Mammalia > Carnivora > Felidae > Panthera > Panthera tigris. Next base: position 65,650,210 of record NC_056669.1, on the reverse strand, counting down.
CTGTCCTATTTGCTTCAAATAAAGTTTAAGATTTTATTTAGATTTATTTATTTATTTATTTATTTATTTATTTATTTATTTATTTTTAGAGAAAGAGCATGCAAGCATGGGAGAGGGGCAGAGAGGGAGAAAGAGAACCTTAAGGAGGCTCCATGCTCAGCACAGAGCCCAACGAGGGCTCAATCCCATGACGCTGGGATCATGACCTCCTGCACCAAAATCAAGAGTTGGAATGCTCAACCGACTGAGCCACCCAGGTGCACACAAATGGTGCTCTTTAGTTTTAAAGACCAACACGACAGGCAAAGGACTTTGCTTTAAAAAAAAAAAAAAAACATTTAAGAGGAAAAAAATCAATAACTTTCAAATGCTTAATTTCATATTCAAAAAGCAGCCTCTATTTAAAGTTTTCTATTCCAACCTGTTACTTGACAGTTCAAATTGCTAGAAAGTTTTTCCTTGGACTGTGCCAAAATCTGCCATATTTCAGAGAACAAACACAAATCTTCTTTTACATGAAAGCACTTCAGCATGTAAAGGCAGGTCTTATTTTTCCCACACTCCCATTTCTCTCTTCCTATTTCCAAAGTTATTTTACCTTTGGAGGTGTGGTGAATAAATGCTGTAGTTCCATCTTCTAGCTGCACTGCTTGACCATCCTCTAAACGCAAACTGTCCCCTGCTCAAGAACAATGCTTACATTTAGATCTCATGTCTTCTAAGTACATTCTGATAACTCAGCAGCAAGAGTCAATAAACCATTAAACACATTATAAAGACCTATACGTGCTTTATGAGTCCTTGAACGTTTAGTATTTTCAGTAAAGCTGCTCTAAGTAAGTGCTTAGTAAAAAGATATTAGAACACTTGTTTTGGAAAATATACTAGAGAATTAGGAGAGTTGAAAGAAGGGAAAAAAAGAAGAAAATGAGAGACATGTAGGAATTAGTTCAAGTGACAGAAAGATTCACTTAGGACTGTTGTCCATTTATCTCTGGAGCGTAGTCCAGTAACTTCTTTCGTATCATTTTTTTTTTTTAACGTTTATTTATTTCTGAGAGAGACAGAGACAGAATATGAGTGGGTTAGGGGCAGACAGAGAAGGAGACACAGAATCCAAACCAGGCTCCAGGCTCTGAGCTGTCAGCACAGAGCCCGACGCGGGGCTCGAACCCACAAGCTGTGAGATCATGACCTGAGCTGAAGTTGGCCGCTCAACCGACTGAGCCAGGGGTCCCAGTCTTTCGTATCATTTTTGAGAGAATGTCTCAATGAAGTCAAAATGGTCTTTAGATCCTCTCTTTGACACATGCGGATCTCCCCTTTCAAAAGGAAGACTAGAGACCTGAACCAAGTTTAGGCAGTAAGAGGCAGCTGGAGGTAACAAATCGTGAAGCATGAGAATCAAGACGGTAAGTAAGTATCAAATACTTACTACTTTTAGGTATGGGTACATGTTGAACATAGGCAGCAGAACCATCCTCCAACTGAATGACCTGGCCATCTATGAGTTTTCCATCTGGAACAAAAGATTTAAGCCAATAAATTAGCACAAGCAAAAACTTTTAACTTTATACAATTTCAAAATGATATCAACTATAAAAACATACACTACTTAAGATCATGTTCATCTTGATTCTTCCCTCAATGTTCTGAAGCAATTCAAAAACACATCCAGTGATCCTATAGAAAGCAGAAAATCCTCCCTCAGCCATTCTTCCTCCCCTCCAACTTTCAGTTAAATAAGTTCAAGAGGAAGAGTGGCTCATCACAGCAAGCTACGTGAGCTGAATCTCTATTTACCTTTTGGAGCCACTTAGGAACAGTGACCCTGACTACAGAGAAGCTGAACCTGGGAATACTGGCAGATATGTCAGTGTATGTGAGGCCAGTTGTCATTCTCATTCCTGGGTGCTGTAAGTCCCTTGACTATGTATGCATGTGCTCAGTAGGTGTCCATAAAAACAAGGAGTTTGAGAATTGGGCTATTTCTTGGAGCGAAGGAGACACTGATTTACAGTTGATGTTAAATAAACAAAACCAAACGTCTATACTTCTATGCATGTTTTGTAAAAACATTAAATAAATAATAACCTCAAGTAAAAAAGCAAGAAAGGTCTTACTAGAAATAGGTTGGGGACACTCCCCCACTCTCCCTTTAATTTTCACACCCCAGAGTGTATTCCAAAAATCTCAAAGGGAGTCCCCAAATTATCAAAACAAATTTAAGTTAACCTGAAACTATTTAAAAATTACCATATGCAATGGTAATATGCAACGAGGCATCTTTAGGATGGACTGGGAAGGGGGGTAAGCTGCCAGGTGTTCGAACTCTGAGGTTATGAATTGCTGGTATTAACCCACGGGCTGTATATGAGGCACATACCTTTAGAATTGTGTTGTATATAAGCGGTAGAACCATCTGCAAGTGTTACTGCTTGCAAGCTTACACCTTCCATATTTTCTAAATTGTCACCATCTATTATAAAAAAATAGTTATTTTCTTTAGATAACTATCACATGTATGTGCTGTTTAAGTTAAAAAATTTTTAATGAAAATTAGGCATAAGGCAGATTGCTTAAGACTCAAATGGGATTTATTCTAGCATTTATAAAAAAGATTTCCCTGCCCTATTGCACCCAGTATCCACAGCAAGAAAAGAAAGGCTTAGTTTTGGTCACGTTTGCTAAACAAGGAAGAGGGAAGTAAACACAGTGTTGTGAGTTTTCATTCTCCCTTAAGATAAATGATATTTCCAAACCCACGTGATCCCTTCACACAAAACTGCTCACCTGCCACCGTTACTGCCTCTGTCAAGCACAGGGTAACATGTTGAGCCTCCATTCCTCCTCCAGGAAACTCTGTCATTCCCTGAGAATCTCGATTTATTTGGGCTAACAACATTTTCTACCTTGAAGAAAAATATAGGCACTTGAGAACAAAGAACAATGCATATGAAATAAAAGCTACAAAGAATATTTATCAACCACAAAAATTTGCTACAGAAGTAAACAGAATTCAAAATTGGCTGAAATTTCACTTAATATGCAGGGTTAAGAGTATTAACCCAAAGTCCAGAGCACGCCTTTCATATTCATCAGTAAACTACTGAGCACACTGACAAGTCTTGCCTATCAGTTTTGTAACATATCTAAAGTTTCCATAATCAGAGTTCTTTGGGTTTAACATAGTTGAAGATCCCCACTTATTCCCACAGTCCTGTTGGGTCAGTCTTCAGAAATCTATCCTGAATCTGGCCACTTCTCAGTTTGCCATTACTTCCCTGATTCCAGCTACTACCACCTCTTGCCCATGTTACTGCAACAGCATCCTAACTGGTCTTCCTGCCTCCATTGTGACCTCTCCAGTCTCCTCTCAACACAACAGTCAGAGTGCCCTTTTCTGGTCAAAACCTTCTAGTAACTTAGAGTAAAACCAAAAGTCCTTATGCTGCCCTATGAGGCCAATAATCTTGTCCCTCATTTCCTACTACTCTCTACCTCATTCATTGCATTTCAGCCACATTGGTGTCCTTGCTTTGCCCAATAGTGGGTGTTGTGTTGCCTCAGGACCTTTACATTTGATGGTCCTTCTGCCTGAAACATACTTCTCCGTATCTTCATTGGTATTCCCTGATCTTCTTCAAGTCTTTGCTTAAGTCACCCCAATGGGAGCTTCCTTGTTCACCTCATCTCAAACTGCACCTCCCACCTCCAAACCATGATACACCCTAACCCTCTTCCCTCTTTCATATTTCTGCATAGCACTATAACATATTACATGTATTTACTTATTTTGTTTGTTTCTTATCTATCCTCCCCACCCCACCCACCCACCTACAATACACCAGGATTTTTATCTGCTTGCTCACTGCTGACTCACAGGTCTAAAAAGTACTTGACACACAGTAGACACACAATTGGTGCTGAATAAATGGATGAATGATAGCTCTTTTACCAATTACCACCACAACCCCCTTCTTCCCTTCTCTCACTTCCTGGTCCCATCATCTCTGTGTGCCTTGGGTTGTCTCAAATAGGAGCTGGGATAACTTAGCTGCATTGAGCCAAGGAACTGGACCAGAGGATCTCTCAAGGACTTTCCAAGTCTAAAGATTTTATTTCAGTGTCAATATTTAAAAGAAAAATGTGCAGATTGTAATAATTTGCAATTATATTTATGTTTATGACTACTTAAAGCATTTTTGTTTTAGAAACACTATGAACTGGGGCAGCTGGGTGGCTCAGTCAGTTAAGTGTCCAACTCTTTTGGCTCAGGTCATGATCTCACAGTTCATGAGGTTGAGCCCCGCATTTGGCTCTGTGCTGACAGTACAGAACCTGCTTAAAATTCTCTCTCCTTCTCTCTTTGCCCCTCCCCCAGCTTGCACTCTAAATCTCTCTCTCTCAAAATAAACCAAAACAAAAAAAAACCCCTATAAACTGTATCCTTTTATTAAAAATAATTTTTTTTAATGTTTATTTATTTTTGAGAGAGAGACAGAGCATGAGTGGGGGAGGGACAGAGAGAGAGGGAGACACAGAATCTGAAGCAGGCTCCAGGCTCTGAGTTGTCAGCACACAGCCTGATATGGAGCTCGAACTCACAAACCACGAGATTGTGACCTGAGCCAAAGTCAGACGCTAAACTGACTGAGCCACCCAGATGCCCCAACTGTATCTTCTTTGAATTAGAGCCGGGAACTGTGGTTTAGGCTCATAGAAAAGCATCACAGCTATGGTGAAAGTCAATCAAAGGCTGACTTTTTAGGGAGTCCTGAAAGAGTCCTATCTATAACTGTTCATAGAGCAGGCTGAAACTTCAACACTTCCTTGCTACCTCTAAGAACTATCAGAGAAGCCTCAAAGTGTATGCTGGTATACTGCTGTTAAGACCCCTGATGAGGGGGCACCTGGGTGATGAGTCGGTTAAGCTTCCAACTCCTGATTTCGGCTCAGGTCACAATCCCAGGGTCGTGGGATTGAGCCCCGTGTCAGGTTATGTGCTGACAGCGAGAAGCCTGCTTGGAATTCTTTCTCTCCCTTGTTCTCTGCCCCTCCTCTGCTTGTGCGTGCTTTCTGTCTCAAAAATAAATAGATATTAAAAAAAAAAAAAAAAGACCCCTGATGAGAATAGGACTGGGACAGATAAATTTTTAAAAAAACTTCTGTCACTATATAACAGAAACAAATTTAGATAAGGAAATGGAAAGAAAAACACCTATAAAGATGTAGTAAGCATTGTGATTTTTATAGTATTCACCTAGGAAATGAATTTTTAAAAGGCAGATTACAAGGTACTTTGGGTCGTGATGTTAAGAAATGTCTAAAGTTGTCATTTTCACTCAATTATATATAATCTCCAAATAACTACCATATATAACATCAAAAGGTAACTGACAATATCTGTAATAAAAAAAAGTTATTTCTTGTCTGAAAGCTGGTCAACTGTTAAATTTCTTTTTTTTTTTTTAATGTTTACTTATTTTTGAGACAGAGAGAGACAGAGCATGAGCAGGGAAGGGGCAGAGAGAGAGGGAGACACAGAATGTGAAGCAGGCTCCAGGCTCCGAGCTGTCAGCACAGAGCCCGATGCGGGGCTCGAACTCAAGAACTGTGAGATCATGACCCGAGCCGAAGTCAGACGCTTAACCGACTGAGCCACCCAGGCGCCTCAACTGTTAAATTTCTTTAGGAAGATTTCAACACCTACAGTTTCATTCCTAATGGAAAAAAAAGAAAAAAACGACATTAATAGAAAGATGAATAGACAACTATTCCCTGGACATGAACTGCTGGCAAATACATGAAGTAGTGATGGGAAAAAACATTCAGGGGAGTTCAAATGGCACTACAATTACCAGAGATAATAAGTGATGGCAGGTCCCTCTTATTTTTAAAGTTCTCAGAAAGACTCTGGGATACAAAGCCCTTTGTTAGAAAAAGATCACATGGGGGAAAAATGATAGTGAAGAAAAGAAGTAAACAAGCCAGAGATCAAACACCCCATAGTTGCTCACATATCCATCATCATGTCTTGATCATTTCTGTCATTGACATTTTCAGGTTGTGTGGAAATGAACATGTAAGACAGACACGATACCTTTAGAAAGGGCCACCTTATGAAAGGTAGTCAATTTCATGTGCTTTAGTCATGAATCATGGGCCAAAATCAGACACAGAGGAGGCTGTCCTGAAGCACTACAGGAATCTCCATGAAGACAGTGTGTAATATATAAACTTTCTGCCTTTCTGGAAGATGATGATGATGCATGTCAGCCTAAGAAAAACAAACATACTATAGAAATGTAGCAAATGTTATATACAGAATATATAAAGAAATTTTAGGGGCAGCTGGGTGGCTCAAGCAGTTAACGGTCTGACTTCAGCTCAGGTCATGATCCCAAGGTTCGTGTGTTTGAGCCCCACATCAGGTTCTGTGCTGACACCGCAGAACCTGCTTGGGATTCTCTCTCTCTGCCCCTCCCCTTCTCTCTCTCTCTCAAAATAAAGTTAAAATAAAATAAAATCTTAAAAAATAAAATAAAATGTGAAGCCCTTATATATTTCAAGGTTAGCTTAATTTGTTAGAGACCATTATTACCACAAATTATTATGAAGACATAAATCTAATGGTCCAGGTATAAAAGCAAGAACTCTAACTGAAAGTAATCTTATCACAATAAAAAATGATACAAAAAGAAATCTAGATTAACAAATCTTAGATGTTTCTTTGCATGGAGCCACACAAACCAGGCCTTCAGAAATTGTCAAACTCAGGCCCTAACTTCAGGTCAATTTCACCTAACCATAACAGAGAAGCTAGGTCTTTCTATTACCTGCTCTCAATTCCAAAATTTCCTACTATAAAAAGTGCTCTGCGGGCCACTTGGGTGGCCCAGTTGGTTAAACATCTGACTCTTAATTTCACCTCAGATGGTGATCTCATGGTTCGTGGGACAGAGCCTCTCATGGGGCTCTGAGCTGACAGCTAGGAGCCTGCTTGGGATTCCCTCTCTCTCTCTCTCTCTCTCTCTCTCTCTCTGTCCCTCCTCTATTCACACTATCTCTCTTTCTCTCAAAATAAATAAACTTTAAAAAAAGGAAGTGCTATTTCATTTAACGCTGGTCATTTGTGCTACATTGTAGGACATCTCCTAACCTGGAATGAGGAAGTTCCTTAGTATACAGCAACATGAAAATAGTGGGCTATCCTGTACATTTGATGTTTACAGAATTAGTTATACTGCTTTGGTTAGCATTTGTAGAAAACTGTCTTTCAAGTCTCTTCAGTTTTATTTAAATATACACAGGGACTAAGTACGTTCCACTGATGAAATGTAATTCAGTTAAATACAGGGCAGTTAGAATGTGCTGGCAAATGAGGTCGAGTTTTCACAGGCTCCATAGGAGGGTAAAATATAGTGATAGAATTTATACTACCAATTTTATTTTTTTGATTTTTTTCAATATATGAAGTTTATTGTCAAACTGGTTTCCATACAACACCCAATGCTCATCCCAAAAGGTGCCCTCCTCAATACCCATCACCCACCCTCCCCTCCCTCCTTATACTACCAATTTTAACTGGGAAGAATATTCTAGTGGATGGGTGAAATGCTGAAACTTGAAGGCTTTGCCAAAGTCCAGGACCATTCAGAAACTGAGTGTTTGATACTGACTGGCAGGTAGCTGAGATAAGGTCTACCAGGCCTAAAGCTAAAAATACTTATGAGAAAAAGAGGTGAGAGCAGAGATAAGAATTTAGAAATGAACAGCTAGGTCTAATCATCAGGAATGCCAATTTTGGTGATGGTTTGATCTTAACTGAACCATTGATATAAAAAAGAGCTTTAAAAAATATGTCTCTTAAACCTCAATAGAGTAGCACCGACAACATGGGTTGGTAAGGGCACACCTGCAGGCAGCAGGTTGCTAAGCATGCCCCGGTTTGCTTTTACTGAGACTAGGGAGTTTGAGGAATAGAAGCAGCAGGAGAAAGATTCTGGCATATTCAGAAGCCACTTCTGGCACTGCTCCATTAAAAAAAGGCATAAGAAAGTCATTTGAAAACTACTATGCTAAATTGCACTTTACTTCTCTAAGATAAACATTGTATATGTTAATATTTTATTATTCAAATTGCTATTTTTACATGGGTAAGGGAAGCAAAGCATAATTGTTAGACAATTATGAAAATTACAAAGGGCATTCCTGACACACAACTCCTAAACAAAATAGATCCTCTGTCCAAAAAGGCGTTGAATAGGACACTAAATGTGGATAGTTTAAACACACACCTCTAGACAGAAATAACTAGAAATAACTATTTCTGTAGGCATCACATTTACAAAGCACTTTTCAGATCTAATAACTTATTGATAGTTAAATGGAACAGTCCTGGGGCGCCTGGCTGGTTCAGTCGGGGGAGCATACGACTCTTGATCTCAGGGTTGTAGGTTTGAGCTCCACACTGGGTGTAGAGATTAATAAATCTTAAAAAAAATAAAAATAAAAATAAATGAAACAGTCCTTCAGCGCCATAAGAGTTCTTGAGCTCTTCCAACCTTCTCTGAACTTCCAAAGTTGTCCAGCAAACTGTTTGTTTCTTCATGGTAACTATTTAAAATACGTTTTAAGGTTTAAAAAAATGTTTTAAGTTTTTATATATTTTTGAGAGAGAAAGAGAGGGAGGGCAGAGGTGCAGAGAGTGAGGGAGACACAGAATCCGAAGCAGGCTCCAGGCTCTGAGCTGTCATCCCCGACATGGGGCTCACACTCACAAACCACAAGATCATGACCTGAGCTGAAGTCGAATACTTAGCAGACTAGGCCACCCATGTGCCCCAAAGATTTTTTAAGTCATCTCTATACTCAAGATGGGGCTCGAACTCACAACCCTGAGATCAAGAGTCACATGTTCTGACTGAGCCAACCAGGTCCCTCTAAAATATTTTCCATTTGCCTCAAACCTCTCTATCCCTCACTCCCTTTCCTGTTATCCCCCATTCCTTATCCCTGACACCTCATTTTCAACAAATTAATCAGTCCCCAACTTCACAGAAAATATAGACATCATCATAGAGGAATTCTTTGCCAACAAATCTATCACTTGACTGCATTTCCACATGCTTCCTCCTTCTCTCCTGCCAGATTACCTTCCTACAAGGTAAAACTAATCCCTCCAACCTACATTTCATTTGTCTTTCCTCCTTAGGGATCACAGGGACCTCTTCTGAAAACAATCCCTCTCTCTTCTAATTCCTTCCCATCAAGAACTTAAAAAGCACAAAAATAAAATCAAATAAACAATCTCACATCTGACTTAGCTACCAGTCTCTTTCCTTCTTATCTAGACTAGATTACTTTAGCTAGATTTCCTTAACAGTCGTTACTAAGAATACCTCCTGATTTCTCATTATCATCTATCTGGTTTCTGTCCCTAACTCTAAGGAAATTGCCCTGGCTGTCATGAATCTCCAATTTAACATAAAGTTCACTGGCCATTTCCTAGGCTTTCACCCAATGAAAATGTATGTGTATCTTGCAGAAAAACTTGTACAAGAATTGTCTGTGGCAGTTTTATTCATAACAGTTCCAAACTAAAAAGAACCTAAGTGTCCATCAACTAAAGAATGGATAAAGAAGTTGTGATAAATTTATACAGTGGAATATTACTTAGCAATAAAGAGGAACAAATTACTATACATACAATAACACTGATAAATCTCAAAAGTATTGTGTTGAGGGAAAAAAGCCAGATACAATACATATTGTATTATTCTATTAATATAATATCCAAGAACAGACAAAATTAATCTACAGTGATAGAAACCAAACTGTGGTTGGAAGATTGGGGGATTTTCTTTTGAGTGATGACCATCTGGGTGAATACAACTGCTAAAACTCATCAAATGCATACTGAAGATTATACCTCAGATTTTTAAGAAGTTTAAAAAAGGACCTAATATGACAACAGTTAAACATTAAAAAAATGTAATGGCTATTTTTCAGTTGTATCATACTTGATTCAACACCACTGACCTTTATCTCCTTGGAACATTCTCTTGCTTTGGCTTCTGTGGCATCCACATGCTTCTGGTTTTCTCCAACTTCCTAAGCTAACCCTTTCCAGATTCTCCTATGGGGTCCTAAATATGTAGGATCCTCAAGTTTCTGTCCTAGTTTGTTTTTTCATTTTATGCACTTTTCCTCTTGAACAATCGCATCCATTCGCATGGCTTCAAAGATCTCTGAAACTTGCAAGCTCTCTAAAATCTATCTAGTCCTTTCTCTTAAAGAGCTGTTGATCTATCTATATGTCTCATTGCTTACTGGCCTCAATGACCTCCGTGGTCCATAGTCACCTCCATCCCAACAGGTTTTCCCATGAAATTTTCCTGTTGCATTTCTACCTCTAACAAATGCAGTCACCAACCCAGTAGCTGAAATCTCCCTTATTCTCCAGCCAATCACTAAGAACTATCACTCTGTTTCCTAAATACCTGTCAAATTCATTCACTTCTATTAGGCTGTCTTAATTGAGGCTACCATTACCCACTTGGATTATTACATCAGCCTCCTAAAGTCCACTCCTACCTTCCTTCAGTGTAATCTCCATAGCAGTCCAAGTGCTTTTAAATCCAATCATAGCAGTTCTCTGTCTCAAAACCTTTAGTACTCTCCCATTGCCACAGAGTGCAAACATCACAATCTAGACTCTAGTAACTTCTCCAGCAGGTTGGACAGCCATTCCAACTGGCCCAAGACTGAGGAGTTTCCCCGAATATGGGACTTTCCGCTTTAAGTGGGGGACTTGGTTTTAAAACTGGAATAGTCTTGAGCAAATCAAGACAAGTTGGTCTTTCTATCCTCTGGTCTTGTTCTAGCCATAACCTCCTCACATTCTACATCCCACCAATATATTTTTTTTAATTTTTTAATGTTTACTTATTTTTGAAAGACAGAGCACGAGAGAGAGACAGAATCCAAAGCAGGCTCCAGGCTCTGAGTTTTCAGCACAGAGCCCAATGCAGGGCTCGAACCCACAAACCTTGAGATCATTATCTGAGCTGAAGTTGGCCACTTAACCAGACTGAGGCATCCAGGCACCCTTATGATGTCCCACCAATATTGACGAAAATTCTAGTATTTAATGATACTAATATTATTTAATAATAGATTAATAAGTATTAATAATACTAATATATTAAATATCAAATGATAAAGATAATAACCCTTCCATAAAACTTACTATATGCCAGACATTACTAATTCATTTAATTCTTCTAGCAATCCTATGAATAAAGAACCATTTTATCCCAGTTTTGCAGATGAAGAAAATGAAACTCAAGAAAAGTTAAATGGTATCCTTAGAGGTGCCTGGGTGGCTCAGTTGGTTAAGCATCTGACCCCTGAGCCAAAGCTCAGGTCATGATCTCATAGTTCATGAATCCAAGCCCTGCATCCGGCTCCAATTCTCTCTTCTCTCCTCTGCTCTCTCTGCCCCTCCGCTGCTCACTCTCTCTCAAAAATAAATAAACTTAAAAAAATAAAAATAAACAGTATCCTTAACTTCACAACATAAGTAGCAAAGTCAATCTTCTAACCATTTGGCCCAGCAACTCTTACATGAGCTACTGGATTATTTGACACTCTCAGAAAAGCCCAAGGCTTTATATGTACTTTTAAAATATATAAACATATATTTATTCACCAAGTCTTGATAGAAGGCCAAGCAAGGCCTTTGTCTCTGAAAATTGCGTGTATGGATTTCTCTATTCAGCATCAACTTTTTTACAAAAATCACTAGCATGATGAATTCCAATTTGGGTTACTTTATTTTTTTAATTAAATAAATTTTTTTTAATGTTTATTTCTTATTTTGAGAGAAAGAGCAAGTGCAAGTGGGGTAGGGGCAGAGAGGGAGAGAGAGAATCTCAAGCAGGCTCCATGCTGTCAGCACAGAGCCCGATGTGGGGCTCCATCCCATGAACTGTGAAATCACCAGTTGGAGGCTAAACCACCCTGGCGCCCCTCCCCCATGATCTTTTATAGTTGTACTACTTATAGAACTAAACTCCAGTTCCTTAGTCTGACATTCAGGCTACTCTCCAGTCTGGGTTCTATCCATTTTTCAAATTTCATCTCCTATTATTCTCCTATAGGTCTTTACCTTTACCATGATCAACTACTAAAAATATATATACATTTGTTGGATAAATACCCAGGACTGATATTTTGAGTAGTATATGTATACATGTACATGTGTGTGTGTGTATGCACACATATATGTGTATACGTGTGTGTGTGCACACAACCCTTTAGAGACACAGAGAAGTAAAAAAGAAGTTCTTGTCTTTAAGAAACTCATTCCATGGTAGGAGACAAGTGAAAACAGGTAATTAAACACAATGTTAGGGGAGGGACCACAATAATTAGAACAACTTGGTACCACTTACCAATATTTTATTTTTTATTTTTTAAGTTTATTTAAGTAATCTCTATACCCAATGTGGTGTTCAACTCATGACCTCGAGATCAAAAGTCACGAGCTCCTGACTGAGCCAGCCAGGCATCCCTACTTATCAATATTTTAAATGCAATTTTCAACAAAGTAATTCTTCTTGGGACTTATTAGATAGACACTCTCTTAAGTGTGCAAAGTTCATTGTAGTATTATTTATAATAGCAAAAATTAGTCAACAATCTAAAAGTGCACCCAAAGGACAAATTAAATAAACTATAGGACATTCACAAATGAAACATGCAGACATGAAAAAGAATGGGATATGAAATAATAAGAAATATGTCCAAGATATATTGTAAGTGGGGGGGGGGGAAGCAAATTGCAGAAGGTATTTATGTATGGTATGACTGCGTTCAGGTTTTTAAGAATGTATGTAGGGGCGCCTGGCTGGCTCAGTCAGTTGAGCGTCCGGCTTCAGCTCAGGTCATGATCTCACAGATTGTGAGTTCGAGCCCTGTGTCGGGCTCTGTGCTGACAGCTCGGAGCCTGGAGCCTGCTTCGGATTCTGTGTCGCCCTCTCTCTCTGCCCCTCCTCTGCTCACGCTCTCCCTCTCTCTCAAAAATGAATAAATGTTAAAAAAAATTTTTTTAAATGTATATAAACATCTGCATATGCTTGTATATACATTTGAAAATTCAAGTGGTTACCTCCCAGAAATGGGATTAGGAGATATGGTGGAGTGGGTAAGGGACTTTTAATTTTTACTGTACACATTCTATAAGTTAAAAAAAATATTTACCATGTATGACTCTCATGGCTTTAAAAAATAAAACTACTTTTAAAAAAGTTATTATAAACAGAGGCATTAACAGAGTAAGGAGCACCTAACTTTTCCTCAGGGATGCAAAGATGATGACATGGAAATTTGGGCATAAAAAGATAAGTAAACATTTCCTAGGAATAGGAAGAGTAGAAAGAGCAGTCTAGGCACAGGGAAGAGCTTTTAATTGTCACCAGCTCTTCCATGGTGCCTCTGTACCCAACTAGCCAGATCTCAGTCATCATTTGAATCCTATAGTATTTGCTGTTATTTGGCTTGGAGCCCAGGTCACTATGGATACTAGTCACATTTTTATTATCATAGATTCCAACTGTATATGGCTTAATAATTTGCTGGTATTCTAACATCTGACTCCTTGCTCAGCTCCTAGGCAATTAACCTGCTGCTGAATTCCCATTTTCTCTTTTGAAAAAATGGGAGAATACCCGTCTGATAGGACTGTTGTCAGAAGTAAAATAATGTTAAAAAAAAAAGTGAAACAATGTATATAAAGCCCTTAGCACTTCAGATGTACTCAAAATATGCCAGTTTGTGTGTGTGTGTGTGGTTTTTTTTTTTAACGTTTTATTTTTTATTTATTTTTTATTTATTTATTTTTTAACGTTTATTTATTTTTGAGACAGGGAGAGACAGAGCATGAACTGGGGAGGGTCAGAGAGAGGGAGACACAGAATCTGAAACAGGCTCCAGGCTGTCAGCACAGAGCCCGACGCGGGGCTGGAACTCACGGACCGCTAGATCATGACCTGAGCCGAAGTCGGCCGCTTAACCGACTGAGCCACCCAGGCGCCCCTTTAACGTTTTATTTTTGAGAGAGACAGAGCACAAGCAGGGGCGGGGCAGAGGAGACACAGAATCCGAAGCAGGCTCCGGGTTCTGACTGTCGACACAGAGCCTGATGCAGGACTTCAACTCACAAGCCACAAGGTCATGACCTGAGCTGAAGCTGGATGCTTAACCAACTGAGCCACCCAGGCACCCCAAAACATGCCAGTTTTCTTTCTACAGGTGAGGAAAGTGAGGTCTATGAACCTTGTTTGTGACTGTAAGGCTTGTTTCGTTATCTACTGCTCCTCTCTCCTCTTACAGTCTTTATTTTCCTTCTTTTTTTTTTTTTTTTTTTTTTTTTTGAGAGAGACAGAGACAGTGAGCAAGGGAGGGGCAGAAAGAGAGTGAGAAAGAGAATCCGAAGCAGGCTCTGCACTGTCAGCTCAGAGGGGCTCAAACTCACAAACCCTGAGATCATGACCAGAGCCGAAACCAAGAATTGGATGCTTAAACCGACTGAGCCGCAGAGTCACCCCTCCTTTAAAGTTTAAAAACTTTAAAGTTTTTAAAGTCCAAAACTTTAATCTCCACATCCAGTCTGCCCAATTAGACTACAAGCCTTCTAAGGTAGGTACTGTGTCCTATGGGTCTTTAAAATCTTGACACCTAAGATTATATGTTCAGGGCACCTGGGTGGCTCAGTCTGTTAAGAATTGAACTCAATCTTAGGTCAGGTCTTGATCTCAGGGTGGTGAGTTCAGGATCTGCACTGGGTTCTGGGCTGAGCATGAAGCCTACTTAAAAAAAAAGTTACATATTCAATACATATCTAATGAGTTTAACATAATTCATGTTGCACAGTGCTTTACAAACGTCCTCCATTGTATACATCCAGCCATGCTGACCTTCCTGCTTTAGCACATACTGTGTCACCTATCTAAAATATCCATTCTACCACCATCCCCTTATTCTTTACCACAGAACTCTAGCTCCTTCAATAGTACTTAACAGAATTTCTAAGTGAACTCTAAGTTCCATCATGGCTGGGCCTCCATCTATGTTGTTCACCTCTGAACTCTCAGTGCCTATAAGAATGCCTGGCACATAGTATACACTTACTAAATATTTGTTGACCAAATGAATACAATTTGTATAAGGACATGGCTAGTTAACTGAGACAGGACTAAAGACTACATCGTCTTTTATTCCAATGCTCTTTTCATGGTGCCACACTTTTTATCATATGCTACTGTATTGGGTGTGTATATAGCATATGTAAACTGCAATTAATTTTAATAATTCCGACTTCTTGTGACCATTACATCCACACTATATATAAGATCTCTATTTTTCAATACATGGGCAAAGGCATCCATCGTTAAAGTTGTGCAAAAATCGGGACACCTGGGTGGCTCAGTCGGTTGAGTGTCTGACTTCGGCTCAGGTCATGATCTCACAGTTCATGAGTTGGGAGTCCTCCATCAGGCTCTGTGCTGACAGCTCAGAGCCTAGAGTCTGCTTCAGATTCTGTGTCTCCCTCTCTCTCTGCCTCTCACCCATTCACACTCTCTCTCTTAAAGATAAACATTAAACAATTTTTAAAAAATAAAGATGTGCATAAATAACACAATAATATCCCTGCTATGCCAGGTTATGTACAGCACTCAAAATATTTTATCCTTCTAGAGCTACAGACACCTTATTTTTTCCCCCAGACATCTTATATTTTAAAATGTAAAGAAGTTAAAGAGGTAGGTACTTGGTATGTTACTGAATAACTCAGCTGAGAGACTAGGCTTGAGCCAATCATTGATTCAAGTCCTAACTTTGTTGTGTAATAATTGGACAAGTTACTCCAAACTTCAGTTGACTCACCTGCAAAACAGGGAGAACTCTAGTATTTGCCTTAGGTTCATAATGAATAGTTTTATGTATATATGTAAGCCACTCAACAAACCATTTAACTCAGTGCCTAGCTGAAATTAAGTGCTAAGTAAAGTGGAATTTTAGGTACACACCCACACAAAAGTAGTTTGGAGTTAAATGCCTATGTCTACACATTAATGGACAAGTTATTCCCACAGGCTACAGAGTTCCCACTGCAGCATAGTTTTAAATTGGGATTAGATTTATGGAAAACTGTGGATAAAAGTGTTTTATCGTTTTCTGTTTTTTGTTTTTTTTTTTTTTATGAGGGAGAGGGAGCTTTCTCAGTCTAAATCCATCTTAAAAGCAAAATCATTTTGGTAGTACAATAAAGTTTAAAACACTATCCTAGGGGCACCTGGGTGGCTCAGTTGGTTCAGCGTCTGACTCTTGATTTCAGCTCAGGTCATGATCTCACATTTCTGAGATCCAATTCCGTGTTGGGCTCTGTGCTTGCAGTGCAGAGCCTGCTTCGGATTCTCTCTCTCACTGTCTCTCTGCCCCTATGCTGCTTGCACTCTCTCTCTAAGTAAATAAATTTTTAAAAATAATAAAATAAAATAAATGCAAATTAAGCATAGGAAGGAGCAAGGACAGAACACAACCCAAGTCTTTAAGAAATCATTATGTCCTGAAACCAAGCAGGAGCAAAAAGACTCAGAACTAAGTAAAACCTCAGATTTAAAAAAAAAAAAAAAAAAACAACTTGGGGCACCTGGGTGGCTCAGTCAGTCAAGCATCTGACTCTTGATTTCGGCTCAGGTCGTGATCTCATGGTGAGTTTGAGCACCACATCAGGCTCTATGCTGACAGTGCAGAGCCTGCTAGGAATTCTCTCTCTCAACCTCTCTCTCTGCCCTTCCTCCACTCTTGTTTGCTCTCTCAAAACAAATAAAAACTTTAAAAAACAAAAATAAACATAAAAAAACCTATATAAAAATTTCAAAATTAAGTAATGAAGACCTCAGGCCTCAGAAAGTTCTCCTTACATGATCATAAACTGCATACGTTTTATAAATATAAGCTAAAGTAATACTGGAGGCATAATTCTGCAATCCAGCTAGGTCATCTTTCCATGAAGAATGTGATGAATGTTCACTTCACAACAATATCCCAACTTATAGCAAAGGGCTATGGACAGTTTGCAAACCATCTATTTGATAAAGACTTTTATGTAAAGAAGTCTTACAACTCAATAATAAACAATCCAATTTAAAAATGGACAAAAGATCCAAATAGACATTTTTCCAAAGAAAATACACAATGGCCAATCAACACATGAAAAAATGCTTAACACCATTAGCCACTGGGAAATGCAAGTCAATAAGAGATACCACTTCATACCCAGGCTACCATCAGAAAGACTGAGAATAGCAAGGGTTGGCAAGATATGGAATAATGGGAACACTCAAACACTGCTGAGAGGAATATAAAATGGTGCAGACAATTTGGAAGAGTTTGACAGTTCCTCAAAAGGTTGAGCAGAGTTACCATACAACCAAGAAATTCTACTCCTTGGTACTTATACCAGAGAATAGAAAACACATGTTCACGCAAACACTTGTACACAAATGTTCACAGCAGCATTATGCATCACAAAAAGTGAAAACCCAAATGTCCACCAACAGATGAATGGATGAATAAAACTTATGTCCATGCAATGAAATAATACTTGGCAATAAAGAGCAATGAAGTACTGACACAAGTTAAAACATCAATGAACTTTGCAAACATTATGCTGTGAAAAAAAGTCACAACAGCCCACATACTATGTGATTCCATTTATATAAAATGTTCAGAGTAAGCAAATCTGTAGATTAGTGGTTGGGGAAGGTTTATGGGTAAATGAGGAGTAACTTAACCGGTACAGTTTCATTTTGAAGTGATGAACGTGTTTTAAAATGGATTGTGGTGATGGTAGCACAACTGTAAATTTATTAAACCTACCTAATTACATACTTCAAATGGGTGAAGTGTAAGATATGTAAGTTATATCAATAAAGATATTATTTAAAAAAAATAAAAGGGGGCTATAGAAAAAACAGCCGACCAAGTATTTGTAGATGGCCAAATAATTAATTTCCTAAGTAGTCAAAATACGCCTGGAGAAATTAGTTATGCATCGTATTTAGTGATCTGATCATCTATTCTTACTAGACACTTTAACAATGAACTTAAACTAGGCACTAAGAGCAAGTATTAAATACTGCAGATTTCTGTTAACTGCAGATTTTTCTTAGTTCAGCAAACACGTATCACCCAAAGGACAACTTTGAACCTACAATTTTTCACCACATCCCCACTTCATTATTATACCAGCTGATTAGACACTTCTAAAAGCAACGGCTGAAGTCGATTTTAAACAAATATAATGGGGTTAGCAATGGTATTCTTTCCTATTTTTTGCTTAACTTCGTTAATGCGGTTAAAACACTTAAAATGTTCAAAATAGCAAAAGCGGAGGGAATAAAAATTGGTTCCCGTTCCACGGTAACATAGTACAAAGCAACTGAAAGATTCGTTAACTCTGGCCAAAACCGAGAAAAAAGGGCAAGGAAAACTGACAATTTCCAATATTCCATGTTAGGCCTCAGTAATCTAAAAGTGGAAGAAAAAAAAAAAAAAGTGAGAAAACAAGAAATCTGTGCACGATCTGGGCGGGACAAAATTCTGGGTGCGATCCGCAGGCAGGATCCCGAGAGGGCCCTTGGCCA
Source organism: Panthera tigris (assembly GCF_018350195.1). Lineage (NCBI taxonomy): Eukaryota > Metazoa > Chordata > Mammalia > Carnivora > Felidae > Panthera > Panthera tigris. Next base: position 65,631,491 of record NC_056669.1, on the reverse strand, counting down.
GTCCTGCCGCCGGCGCCAGGCTGGGCTGGGGCCTGGAGCTGACCGTGCCTCGGCGTCCCAGCCGGAGGAGCTTCGCCTAGGCGGCGTCTGGGGACTCGCCCCGCGCGGAGGTCAAGCCGAGAAGCGCCTCCAGGCTCCCGAGGGCTCCACCCTCCCCTCCTTCACTCCCTCCCCCTCGGCGGTCCCCTGAGGGGAACAGGCGGGGCGCACCGCGCAGACACTAGGTTGGGGGGGGGGGGGAGGTTGCGTTCTCAGCGAGAAAAGCTCCGCCGCCCTAGAGTGGCGGCCGCGGGTTATTAATAAACTCCGCTTCTGCCCAGGCGCCGCTACCGAGGCCGGCCGTAGGATCGGCAGGGCCTGCGGCGAAGGCTGAGCAGCCGGAGTCAGAGCCCGGGCCCGAGCGGGCCCGCGCCGCCGCGCTGAGGGCGGCGGCCGGGCGGAGAATAATGCACACTGGGTAAAAACACATTTATATACGAACCTCCGAGAAAATTTTCCAACAATTCCTTCGTCCGACCACCATGCACCAGGACAGGAAACAGCCGCCCGGCCCCCAGGCCCCGTAACCCGCATAGCCAGTCTGAGGCCCGCCCCCAGCCTCCATTGGGCTGGCATTACGTCGCTCACAAGACGCTTGCTGCTTGCCATTGGCTCAAATTAAGGCGACGCGAAAGAAGACCGCCTTATTCACGCCTCCTTTTCTTGACGTCAGTTTCGTCTGGCCTTGCAGCTAGCGCCTGAGTGGCTTGTGCAAAGTGCGGAATCAAAGTTCCTGTGTCTGACTGGTTGGCAGAACCGCTCATCCTAGACCGACACCGCCTCGTTGACAAGTGATTTATGCCGATTCTGGGGCCTCAGCGGGAGGCGCCATTTTGTAGCGAGGGAGGGAGGATGGTCCTTGTGACTAGCCGGGAGGGAGAAGGGGTGACAGGCGCCATTTTCCCCACAGGGGCTAGGAGGTGGCCTTGGCTCTCCCGGTGGGCTTGCTGGAGTGCGTTCTGGAGACTGGTTGGGCTTTGCCTAGCGACTGCCGAGTGTCGCCCCGTTGGGAGGGAGGTTGTGGGGAGGGCTAGTACAGAATAAGACGCCTGACCGCTCCCTGGGGGCTCTCGGTGCCAGTTGAGGCCTTTGGTTTCGGGCGACGGCTTTGTTTTCCAAGAGCTGCTGTGTGCCGGTCCCTGGCTGCTAGGCCTGCCTGCGCTTCTCAAGTCGCCGGGGCATCATCATTCGGTGGGAGAGTGGGCCTCCTGCCCTTGCCGAAACTGCGAGGGAGCTCGGCAACGAACGGGGCGGTAGTCCTAGACTCTGCTGGGAGACCCTTCGGATGCTTTTGCGCTTTCATGTTGTTTACGTTAAAAATCTTAAGTCTGTATTGGTGTCGCTACCCTCGTTTTTTACTTTCCCTTTTGTATGTGTTGCTAATTAAAGGAAAGTTGAAAGGGTGGGAAAAACATTGACTTGGGCTCCCCCAAACCGTTAAGAATGAATACAAATTAGTTGTGAAGTTTAGGTCATAGTTTTTTGTAGCTCTCAACCCAGACTTTTTCTAAACTATTGGAAATACTAGTGTTTTCAGGAGTATTCAGTGTTTATTTGCTTTGACAAAGCTGTGTAAAGATGAGATGGTGTGAAGACTCAAGATGTGTTAAACCGAGCATTATAGGTGTAGAATGAGGGGGTTACTAAGAGAATAAAGTGGCTGATGGATTTAACACTTTTGTGACCTGCTTAGAAAAACTGGAGAGAGCTGTATGGTGTTTCATTTAGTGTCTTGGATTTCAAATGGTGATTATGGCTAAAGGATTAAAGCAAAAGGATGTTAGAGTGTTAGAGGTAGCTAGCCTGTGGAGTCTAGTTTGAGACATTAACGTTACATTCTTTTTGGCGGGGTGTGGAGGCCGACTCACCGGCCCGCCGGGTTACCTAACCAAGGCACAGTTGCATAATCGGTGCCCAAACTCCATTAGAAGGTAAATAGGACTTTGAATTTATTTTGGATACGTATTGCTTAGGAATTTAAAGTAGTTACTATTTTTTACGCCCTTGTAAAGATGAAAAATGTGACACAAAACTAGATTAGGTTACTTGAAGCTGGAGGAATAGGCTTACAAAACAAATTTGTGCCCAATGGATACATTCCCTTTGTCACAGAGATGGAGAGTTTGGATGAAAAACAAGATGTTTTAATTAATCTTTCAGTACCTTCCGGATGTTATACTTGTATAAACAGAAGTGTCATTAAAAGAATCTGTACTTTTATGCAGTTTAGCCAGTTATACTACTGAGTCCCTTGCCTTCAGTCTACTCATTAAAACACAGTATAATACAGAATCTCAAAAATAATTTAAAAATCACCCTGTAGTTAGTTGTAGATTGCAATTATAGGATATCTTTATATCCCCAGAACCTTCTGAGTGGTTGAAAAATTGGTGGTGGTGGATAGGGTGCTATAATTCTAACCTGATTGAGAGAAAAAACCTTAATTCTGATTTTGTCACAGGTAATGATACTTGGTGTTAATAGTATTTACCAGTGACTGTAGAACAGAGTTGAAGTACATGTGGTATTGAACGCCATTCATAATGTTCAGATTTTCCCCAATCACCTGTCTTCTATCTTACTACATCTCAAATTAATGGCTTAAAAATATTTCACTTCCACTCAGTGCTATTTCAAGCTCTTAGATAAAGCTGGACCATTTCCCCAATTTCCTAAATAGGCTTGACGTTTCCAGCCTCCTTTAAAAACTTCCCATCATGTTTTTTAAAACATTCCTTTCAGTACTCAAAACTTTCTGGAGAACTGGTTGATTTTCTCATATCAAGCCCCATGTTGGACTGCACCCTGGGTGTGAAGCATGCTTAAAAAAAGAAAGAAAACGGGCGCCTGGGGGCTCAAGTCAGTCAAGAGTCGACTTCGGCCCAGGTCATGGCCTTGCGGTTCCTGGGATCGAGCCCCAGGTCAGACCCTATGCAGACAGCTGGGAGCCTAGAGCCTGCTTCGGGTTCTTTGTCTCCCTCTCTCTATGCCCCTCCCCTCCTCTGGCTCTGTGTCTTTCTCAAAAATAAACATTTTTTTTTTTAAATTAAAAAGAACAAAGAAATGATTTCTGGGAGAAATTGTTATAGCTCACTTTACTAAATTCTGTAATAAATTTGAATTTTTTTATCATGAATTTGTAGATTTTATTTTCAACACTAACAAATTTAAAACCAAACTAGTTTCTTGCTCTCCTCTGGGAGTTGTGGCTGTAGATGTGTCCTAGTCTCAGAATTTGTTAACTCATTGGTAAGGTAAAACCACTTATTTCACAGTGTAATTAGGAGGATATATGTAGAAGTATAGATATGATACAACTGGTAATGTTTTGTTAGTGGCTAATTGCACAATTTCCCTTATTTTAAGCTCATCTCTAATGCCAATATGAATGCATTTTTTTTTTCTTTTTACCAACTCTATTGTTGGATCAATTTGTCAACCTTTTTTGAAAAGATCACCCAATTAATGAGCTTCAGGGTTTACCAATTGTTAATGTGTGTTGTTTACTTTAGTGACAAACTAAAGGGAAAATAACACCCTCAGTTTACAAAATATAAATCTTCTGAAGCCCCTTAAGATTCCAAGTGTCCTTCTGAAACTATCTCCATGACATTCTATCATTTTGGCTTCTAATTATATTTACCTAAATCTGAAGTACAACATTACAGAAAAAAAGAAAACCAATTAATATACATAGTAGATAGTGAGCAGTCGAAGAATGCAACCAGTGGTTTTAACATGATTTTATTTTTCTGGGAAAACATTCTCTTGAGACAAGGTGGGATTTTTTTTAAGTGAAGTTCATGTCTCCAAATAAGCAGTATGATTGATACACCATTTTACAGAAAAACACTAAGTGCTGTAACTTTTTTGAGAAAAAAAGTTTGGCTCAGTCTTAAATTCTTAATACTATATATTACATCAGAAGATAAAACAGAGCTACACCATTTATGGAAAACTACAGGTAGTAGGGCTGCTGTTAGGGTGATGAGATTTAAAATATGAACGGGGCACTTGGCTGGCTCAGTTGGTGGAATGTGTGACTCTTGATCTTGGAATCCTGGATTTGAGCTCTATCTTAGGCCTACAGTTACTTAATAAAAATTAAAAAATAAAGAATGAACTAGTAACAAAGTATGAGAGTACAATCCCTAAGATTGACTCCAATCTCTAGACTATTTACAACTGAATAACCGTGAGTAAAACTGTTTTTACTTTAGGAACATTTCATGCTTTTTAGAGAACTTTACCCAAATTTGATTTAAGAAAACTGAAAATTGAGGGGCGCCTGGGTGGCTAAGTCAGTTAAGCATCAGATTCGATTTCAGTTCAGGTCAGGATCGCACAGTTGGTGAATCCAGTCCCGCACTGACAACATGGAGCCAGCTTGGGATTCTCTCTCCCTGCTCCCGCCACCCCCCCACCTCTGCCCTGATCACTCTAAAAGTAAATAAACTTAAAAAATAATATATTTTGAAAAAAAAAAAAATGGAAATAGGGGTATTCATATAAAACTCACCATTTTGAACTATACTTGAGTAGTTTTTAGCATATTCACAAGACATGCAACCTAAAATATTTTCATCAGGGTACCTGGCTGGCTCAGTTGGACTCTTGATCTCAGGGTCGTGAGTGTGAGCCCCACATGGGTATAGAGTTACTTAAATAAATAAAACCTAAAGAAAAAATAAAACATTGTCATCTTCAACAGAAGAAAACCTTCATCATCCATTAGCAGTCTTCATTACCTTTCCCACTCCCACAACCACTAATTTGTCTCTGGATTTGACAATTCTAGACATTTCATATAAATGGAACATTTTGACTTGACTTCTTTCACTGTTTCAAGGCTCATCCACATTGTAGCATGTTAACAGTACTTACTTTTTACTGTTAATATCCGACTGGTGTGACTATACATTTTGTTTATCCATCAATTAATGGTTATTTGGGTTTTCACCTTTTGGCTATAATGCTATGAACAATCATGTCCATGTTTTTGTGCAAACGTGTTTCATTTCTTGTGGGTATGTACATCTAGGAGCATTTCTGTGTCCCACTATTTTCAGTCTTCTGAGGAACTGCCAAACTTTTCTACAACAGGTAAGCATTCTCAGCAATTTGAGTGTGCCAGTTTCTCTACATCCTCTTCAAACTTGTAATTGTTCACCTTCTCGATGATAGACATGCTAATCGGTGTGAAATATCTCCTTGTGATTTCCCTAGTGGCCAGTGACATTCAGCATCTTTTCCTGATACAGGTCATTTCTTTGAAGAATTTTTTTTTTTTTTTTTTAAATAAGCTCTGTGCCTAACATGGGGCTTGAACTCCTGAGCCCAAGATCAAGAATCGCATCTTCTACCAACTGAGTCAGCCAGGCAACCCAGGATTCCCATTTTTTCAATTGGGGTTTTTTTGTTGTTGAGTTGTAAAGATCTTCTGGGTTGTCTTTTCACTTTGAAGCAGTTTAAAATTTTGATGAAGTTCAAGTCACCTATTTTAACCTTTTGTTGCTTGTGCTTTGGTGTTAGATCCAAGAAACCGTTGCCTAATTCAAAGTCACAAAGATTAATGCATTTTTTCCTAAAAGTTTAAAAGTTTGAGTGAGGTCTTATATGTAAATCTTTTAACCACATTTATGTACGGTGTGAGGGTACATACCCAGCTGTCTCAGAATCACTTGAAAAGATTATTTTCATATTGAATGGTCTTGGCACCCTTGTCAAAAATCAGTTGACCATAAACTTAGTTTTATTTCTGTATTCTCAACTTTATTCCATCAGTCAGCATAAAATGTCTATTCTTACACCAGTACCACTGTCATGATTGAGTCCCTTGCATTTCCATACAATTTTACAATTATTTTGTCAATTCCTGTAAAAAAAAAAAAAAGTAGCTGGGATTTTTTAGGGATTACACAGAATCTGTAGATCTTGGGAGTGTTGCCATCATGATACTTTCAACTCATGAATATGGGATGTCTTTCCACTTAGGTCTTTTTCCAACAGCGTTTATAGACTTTATGTTCAGCTTTGCTAAATTTTTGATGCTATTATAAATGCAATTTTATTTTCATTGCTATTGTATAGGAATATAAGGGTTTTTTTTGAATATTAATCTTGTGTCTTGCAACTGTGATTAAGCCCTTAGCTCTTTTCTATATGTGGATTCCTATAAGCTTTCTATAAGATCATGTCATCTGCAAAGTTTCACTTCTTCCATTCCAATCTGAAAGGCTTTTATTTCTTCTTCTTGCCGAATTGCCCTGGCTACACAATCTCAGGTAAAATGTTGAACAGAATTGGCAACAGGTTACTTGCTTGTCTGGTTCTCGATTGTAGTTTTTATCCTTTCATCATTAGGTCCTTTAATTAGCTTTTTAAAAAAGGTTTTTGAGGGGCACCTAGGTGGCTCAGTAGCTTAAGCATCTGACTTCGGCTCAGTCATGATCTCATGGTTCATGAATTCAAGCCCCACATTGGGCTCTGTGCTGACCGCTCAGAGACTGAAGCCTGCTTTGGATTCTGTGTCTCCCTCTCTCTGCTCCTCCCCTGCTTGCACCCTCTCTCTAAAAAAAAAAAAATAAAGAAAGAAAAATAAAGAAAAAAAAGTTTTGGTAATGCCCTTTTTTCAGGTTGAGGAGTTCCCTTGTATTTCTAGCTTTAGTTCATTAAACGATTTTTTTAATCTTTTATTTTTAAATGTTTATTTATTTTTGAGAGAGCAAGCATAAGTAGGGGAAGGACAGAGAGAGAGGCACAGAATCTGAAGCAGGCTCCAGGCTCTGAACTGTCAACTCAAACTCAGAGCCCAATGCAGGGCTTGAACAACCATGAAACATGAGATTATGACCTGAGCAGAAGTTGGATACTTAACCAATTGAGCCACCCAGGTGCCCCAAAAAACTCTTAAAGAGCACCTGGATAGTGGCTCACTTGATTGTCTGATTCTTGATTTTGACTCAGGTCATGATCTTACAATTAAGAGACTGAGCCCCATGTTGGACTCTGCACTGTGGTGGAGACTACTTAAGATTCTCTCTCCCTCTCCCTCTGCCCTGCTTGCGTGCGCACATGCTCTCTCCCTCTCCCTCTGCCCTGCTTGCGTGCCCTGCTTGCGTGCGCACATGCTCTCTCCCTCTCCCTCTGCCCTGCTTGCGTGCGCACATGCACTCCCTCTCAAAAAGAAAAAAAAAATCTTTTAAGACTCAGATAGGAAGCATTTAAATATAGGATTCAAATATTGAGTGTAACTGACAAATTTCAATCTATACACAAAAGCAAAATCTAGACGTATATATGATCACCTATGCTTTAAAAAAACCGAGAATGGGAGGATTACTTCACAAAGAAGTTACTTAAAAGATACTTTCCCCTTACATACTGATAAAATCCCGGATTTCTAGCTGGGTATCTAGTTTCCCTTTGTAAGAACCACATGCACCAAAGTGCAATTCCAAGAGTGGCCAACCTCATCAAGGGTAAAATCTAGATTTAGGCATGCTAATAAAGATTCACAGATAATCTTCACCAGAACTTAAAAGTATACAGAACAAAACTGACATTTTTATAATGGATAGGTTTTAATGTAATTTTAGGTCATTCATTTTACAAACATTTATGGAATGCCTACTATGCTTAAGGCATTGTGTTAGATCTTCCCAAAGATGTGGTTTAGTCCTATTAATACAGTTCTTAATGACCTTTTCTTCATGCTTGCTTCAGGGCCTACATCTGGGGCTGAATAAAGGCATATAGTCATAGGGTTGTGGTCTGGCCACCCCTGCTCTACACTCTGGTCTTTTCCAGAGGTGAGCACAGCAATCACTATCTTGATAAAGTGTGTAGCTTAGTAATCACCATTTATACCTGGAGAGAAACAGATTAACTTTTTTAAACAATGATAAATGAATACATTTTTTAAAAATAGATGGTTTAAGTTTACCCAAAAGTGAAGTTTCTATGCTTTCGTTGAAAGCCGTTAAACAAAACAAAAATTGAAACCTAAACCAAATCATAATTAACTTCTAGAAATTAAAAAGTTTAAGTTATAGGTTAGCGAAACTGTGGAAAAGGCTGTATGTTGAATAAATAGTATCTACATGCAACCAATTACAAGTCTGTAAATACTCTTGAAGTTATCCAAAGTTCTACAACCTTGTCCAGAAGCACTGACAAATACCAAGGTGCATAATCTGTAAAAAAAAAAAAAAAACAAAAAAAAACCACCTATAATTTGATGTTAAATTTAAGGAAATACTGTGAATAACTGAGATATATATATTTGATACATTAGAAACTAACGCTGGAGTACTAGTTAATATTCATGTAATTTAATTTTAAAGTCTTTACTTTCAATTAAAATCTGTAAATGGAGATTAGATTGTATGACAGAGGAGACAATAAAAATTCTCAAAGACATAACAATACGTTTTCTTGGAATAAAAGCTCAGCAAATGAGAATTTTCATACTGTGCATGGGAATAACTAAAACCTTTATTAGATATGGTTTTCCAATAACAATGTGAAAATTGGAATTATCAATTCAAAGAGCATTGAAGTCTGAAATTTAAAAAAGTAGACTAGATATTAAGGGATAAAAGGTAAAGGAAGACGAAAATGTTTAATACTATTCAATATATCCCCTCTGTACACAATGTTGCATATATACAACTACTCCATTTTAATTTTATTGATTTTTATATAATAGTGAAATCCCCTTAAGCAACCTAGGGTATACAGATGGTGTCCAACTTGGGGGAAAAAAGTAGAAACACACTTGATTAACAGTTTTCACCCACACATTTTAGACAGACAATTTTTTTCTTTTTTGCCAAGATTTTCATAGTAAATTCATAAATATAGGAAATACTTTCACTCCTTCAGTGTTAAAATAGAAAACCACACAGTGCCAACAGTAGTGGCTTAATTATTGGCATACAAGAAAAGCACAACACCAATGGGTTTTCTTCATTACGCATTTTAAATATCAATATGTGCATTTGTTTCATTTTTACAATTATAAATTTCCTAGTCTGTTATAGACAACAGCATTTAATAGTTTTGAATCCATTGAGATGTTGCTTTCAATTTGAAATATTGTGTGTATACACGTATATAAAAAAATAACCCAATGTATGACTCATCTGACAGATGTTCAAGATCAATAAAGGCTTATTTTTGAACATGCAGTTAGGAGAGAGGGAAGCAAGCCAACCTCTCCATTGTCTTTGTTGCTGGCTTGTTTTTGCAGTGGTATCAATAGTGGTTTTTGGAGGGAACCGTGTGCCTTCAGCCTATCTATCTAAGATCAGATACCACAATCAACAAGAGGGGTAGGAGAGATAAGGAGAGGAGGATATGGACAGGTATTAAATGTTAAATTTTAGAAGTGTGCATTTTGCACTGTTTCCAGATACAGGATAAAAACAGGCCAATAAGGAAAAAGTTTTATAATTAGGAAAAAACTGCCATCAAATCAAGACATAATAGCCGAATTAAGTTCTTTTAATAGATTGCATATATAGATGTTTAACCATACTCTTTTATCAACTCTTTAAGAGTAGAACTTTACCAATTTACATGCTTCAAATATCACCTTTCTTATTTGATACAGTAAGGTCTTGTATCCAAGTATCCACTTGTACACTGAGAGCTTTAAGAAAAAACAGGACACAGAGGGAGTTGCCATTTTTTAGCAGCAATGAAATATCACTAACCCCTTTTAACATACCGAATTCAAGTCACTATCAGAGGTGAGTGCACCACAAAGTCACCAGGTACAAAATTGCTAGTTCATTTTTAAATTAATAACTTGAAATTACCCCTGCCCCCCACCCCATTACATCCCTTCTTTTTATAAACAGCAAACATTTTGCTATTTTATACATAGGCTAGCAGGCTTGTTTCAATATGAAAGTGCTAATTCATTTACAGATTTGTTTTAATCAGTTATGTAGTGCTACAATAAATGTTCAATAATCTACATAGGAACAATCTTTGATGAATGAAAATGATGAAGATTGAATAAGGCTATCGATTACCTTATCTTATTTACATATAAAGAATAGATACCCAATGGTGAGGAAGAGACAGAAATCGGACAAATACTCATAGGTATAAAAATTACATCTACCTTTGAGCTTATACTGTAAATGAGACATTTTAAATAGTCCTGTAGCCCATGCCTATTTTTTCCTCAGAAAAAGAAAAGCTGCCTTCATGACATCCCCTCGTTTCAGATTTCCACAGTGTCACTTGAACTTTCAGTCAGAATCTTACTTTCTTCAAAAAATAAAGAAAATACAGCCCCCAAATTACCTCCCTCTCCCTCCCCCCTGCTGAAATCCCTCTGGTTTCTTTTTCAGTGCCAAGTTGCATGATCAGGTCCCACCTCCTGGGTTTTTTTGTCCATCTATTGATCAATTAGTTTAGAGTAGATAACATGAACCAGTTCTGGAACCGCTACTAGGAGGAACACAAGCTCTTCACTACAATCACACAGCAGGAAACAAAGTGATAATTCAATTCATCCCTGGTGCCGGGCCTCCAAAATTGAAAGAACTTGGCACAACTGGAGCACTGAATTTGTATCCTCCATGCTTCTCAATCATTTTGGATTCTAAAAAAACAAGTACGTGGAAGTTTAATAGAGTATTTGATCTTCTTACTACTTTGAAGAAGAGAAGAAATTGACAGACATTAACAAAACCTTATTAACCCACTAGTATTAGCTAGGAAGTTCCAAAGTTGTCCTCTTCCCCCTTCTCTTACATAGAAATAAAAGAGGGGTACATTATATGGAGAAGATAAACTCTACTGTTGTATGCTATAGACATTAGCCAACTTTCACTTTCTGATGTTAAAAAAAATTTTTTAATAAACCTTTTTGAGTCAAATACTAAATCAGGATTTAGTCTTCAAAGGGAGTAACAGCCAATGAATCTAGTGTTGGCAAATCCAAATATAAAATACCTTAATAAGAAGCTATGCTTTCTCTATAAGGAGGATACTTCTTTTTATATTAAACTAGTTTGACTAATGGTATTAAAACCTACAGAAAATTGTTAGGCTATATATTATCTAAAATGTCCTTTTCTAAAATGCATACTGAAATGTTTAAAGATGCTAAGATGTGATGATGTCTGGGATTTCCTTTAATATATTTCTAAGAAAATGCATAGTTGTCATAACCTAAAAACTTGTTTACACTTTTAATAGAACTTTCTACTATCAAGCCATCACCGTAAGCTTAAGCAACTTTATCAAAGCTATTGTATACTGAAAGTAGTCTCCGATTACACTTAAAATCAGTGCACTATGGGTAAAAACAATTCATTTCTTTATTCCTTCACATTTCCTTCCTTCAGAATTCCTATCACCTGCAACAATTGTAGCTTTTATATAATTTTAAATCATTTAATATAAAGATTTTAAAGCTCTATCAAGTCATTAATTGCATTAAAGAGGGGTTGTGGTCAATTGACATACCATGGGCTGCTCTTCTTTGATCAGCCAGAGTTGCTATATCCTGTAACTGTTTTCTTTGCTCTTCATTAAGACCATGAGTCAAAGCCTGATACCACACAGGATTACGATTTTGTATAGCTATCAAAAAGAAAACAAGGGGAAAAAGGGATATTATGAGAGACCTGGTAGTTCCTTTCTATTCTGTTCCTTCTACTTTACCTCCAATACTGACATTCTGATCTACTTTATATTTTCCCAATAATAAGTGAAGTTACTTTATTTGTGATAGGGAGGAAAAATTCTGGTTTGGCTTATGCCTCAAAAAAATCTAATCATTCTCATAATTTATATCTCTAAGCAAATAAAGAATCAGAACTGAAACCAGGTCTTATATAATTAAGTAATAGAGTAGGGAAACTTTACAAGTACCTCAACCATTTAAAAGATTCAGAGTTAGGGGTGCCTGGGGGCTCAGTCAGCTGAGTGTCTGACTTCAGCTCAGGTCATGATCTCACAGTTTGTGGGTTTGAGCACTACATTGGGCTCTGTGCTATCAGCTCAGAGCTTGGAGCCTGCTTCAGATTCTGTGTCTACTTCTCTCTCTGCTCTTCCCCTACTCATGCTCTGTCTCTCTCAAAAATAAATGAACATTAAAAAATAATAATAATAAAATAAAAGATTCAGAGTTAAAAGCAACTTGAAAATGATCAACTTGAAAAGCTATTGTGTTTCTGTAACCTTGTATCAAAAATGCTTTGTCATGGGATTGGAAGAGTAATGCCTTGGTTATCAGAAAATTTATTCTACATCAAAGTTCTCATATAGAACTGACAGTCAACATAGTCGTTAACTGTGGAGAAAAGGGTGTTTCAAATATAGTGCCAATTTGAATTTCTTAAGCTGGATGGAACACTGATGTTTTATTTTGTTGAAGTCCAAGTAAAAGATGGTAAAGCCACATACAATGTGCTACAGGAAAAAAGAAAAGGGATTCTAAGACCACTAATGTTAAAAATGGTCAAATTCTCCAAAGTTCATTATGGTTTTGGCCAGGAAAAAAAAGATACACAAATACACAAACACACAACAAACAGATGTAAGAGTGGATACCTCTGGAAAATGCTGAAAGGCTAGGAATCAGAAGTGGGAAAGAGGAACTGTCATTGTATAAACTTTGAACTACACCATTTTCTTATAATGTGCATGTTTCAGCGTGACAATCTAAATAAAAGTAAAATAATAAAATGAGGCAATACTCTGAAACTCTATGGTAACAGGAGAAGTGACTTTGTATACTTTAGCTACCAATCCCTAAATCATATTCTAGTTTGGGTTTGATATACCTAAATCCCTTCTTTAAGTGAAAGACACAAACAAGAACAGATGGATTCAGGAAAATGGATCATATAGACCTAGCTGAGTTACATATAACAAGTTGACTTACTTTGAAATATAGCTTTAAATATCTGATACTCATCAACAGGGTTATCTTCATCATCAATGATTGTGGAATAGCCTTCCAGCGCAGTCTCCTCAGCATCATCCTCTTCCCAGTCTTCATCATCTCCATCTTCCCCTGCTTGCTTAGCCAAAATCTCCAAATATTCTTGCCCATCTTCATCAATATCATCTTCATCACTCCCCAGTTCCTCTACCACAGAGTCATAAATAGGTGCGTTTGTTAACAGTATTCTGTTACTCAACAAAGTGACAGTGACCACAGTCAATAAATTACAAATCACAATTGAATAAATTCAAGTTTCAGGAAGTAGCGTTTAAATACTCAGCAACAGGGGCACTTGGTTAGGTGTCCAACTGTTGATTTTGGCTCATGATCTCATGGTTTGTGAGACCAAGCCCTGTGTCAGGCTCTGTGCTGACAGTGCAGAACCTGCTTGAGATTCTCTCTCTCTGCCCTTTCCCTGCTCACATGCACGCTCTCTCAAAATAATGAAACAAATTATATATATATGTATATATATAAAATCAGCAATAGAATAAAAAATTTCTTTTAAATTTTATTTATTTATTTTTAATGTTTATTTATTTTTGAGACAGAGCATGAATGGGAGAGGGACAGAGAGAGAGGGAGACACAGAATCGGAAGCAGGCTCCAGGCTCTGAGCTGTCAGCAGAGCCCGACGTGGGGCTCAAACTCACGGACCGTGAGATCATGACCTGAGCCGAAGTCGGACGCTTAACCGACTGAGCCACCCAGGCGCCCCTAGAATAAAAAGTTTCTCATAGAAATCCCAAGAAACCCAACCACAATTCTTAATACTAGAGGTCTGAAAAAGGATTACATAATATGAGATTCAGCACTTATTGTTCTCTGGAACTTATGGTATATACCAAACCAAATGCCAATAAAAAAATTACAGTTTATGTTATATCCATAGAGTAGCTTTTGGGAGTTTGTTTTTGTTTTTTTTTTTAAACCATTACCCAACTTTCTATCAATTTATACTCTTATAGTCTAGTGTTCTACAGATGAAATGTATTAGCCAACATCTAATTGACTTAATTTTATAGCGTAGGTATACTTAGGTGTTAGCGCTAACAGACGATAGATGTTTGCCCACACTAAAAACCATAAATGCCTAGAACTGCTTTACATGTTGGAGATCTATCCAAAGTTCCTGCCTTCATACACCTTACTCTATTTGGAAGATAAGGCAGTCTTTCTATGAATGAATGAACATGAAAGCATTAGGCTATGATCCATATTTCTTTAGGAGACGGGCTAAAAAACAAGTCCAATGATATTTCGAAGTTGGTAAGTCTGGCTTCCTCCACCACAAATTCCTTACCGGTTTCATCATCATCTTCAGCTTCATCATCATCATCACTGTCATTTTCGTGTTCTGCATGGCAAGCATATGCTCTTTTTAATCCATTAAATAAAAGGATAAAAGCTGGCAAAATCTGTCCAGAAACCTGATTTAAAACTTGTGGTATTTGTTCCATATCAATAAGAGCACACAGGCCCAGAACACACATCTTTCTGTCGTGAAGCCTAAAAAATAAATAAAATATTTTCTTTTTTTTTAATAAGCAGAGTTTCTCACCAAGTTAAATAAACAAAGATCCAATGTATGTCACTTACCCCAAGAAACAATCAACATCATTAAGCCACTGTGTAATAAAATGATTTGTAACTGGTTCAACATTATTAGGGAAACGAAGATTTTCTAAGGTGTTCAGAAGGAGATGTGGATTATAATACAAAGCTGCAATGGCAACTTGCAGGCACATTGTCCGAAGTTCACTTGTCTTCACCTCTCTTGTCAGTCTCTCTAAAGCTGCTTCCACAAATAAGGGAATGCACTATAAAGAGCAAAATATTCCAAAACTGTTAATAGTAATCTAACCATCCTACCCATATTAACTTGTTGCCTCAACCAACTTCTTTTTATCCCCATTGGATGACCCAATAGTTTGTATTGTTGAGGGATTCACTGAGAAATCTAACTTTAGAGAAGACAAATCTTCACTGAGCCTCACCACAATAGCCAGGTGGATTCACAATATTCTTACTAATAACCTTATTGTAGTAATCACTCCACAATATATATGTATCAATTCATCATATTACACACCTTAAACTTATATGACATTATATTTGAATTATATCAATAGAGCTGGAAAAAAAACTCCTACTGAAACTGACCATGGAAATTTAACAACTAAATCTTTCTTACTGCGAAGTAATAATGTGGCAAACAATACTCCCACAGCATACTATAAAAAAAAAAATCTCACTCTGCATGATAACAAGTAGCCATAAAACTTGTCATATTTTCAGACATACTAAACATACGATCATTATATATTAACTTTAAGCCAACAATTAAAAAAATGTTATCTATAGTGTCATAATAAATAACATATAAAATATACAAAAAATACCCCAAAAGAAAAAAACTGGAGGGAAAGATTCTCTCTCTGAAGCCTCAAATAGGAAACATTAATCATTGCCTCACTGACCTGGTCAATGCCACGCCCTTTGCACTGTAGAATGATGACCTCTAACAATTTTGCTGCATGACACTCTGCATCTTCTCCTGCAACTCCTGTAAGAACCTGATCAATACAGAATATAAAACTGCAATGAGTCATCATGAAACCTTTAAATCAAGGAATTTCTCTGTCCCCTGTCTAGTCTCTGGAGTTTTTCTTAAGATATTCTAATTCATATATATGATTGCAATATTTATTACACAGACTATAATCTAAAACAACAGTGAGGATTTGGGAATTACTGGTTGGTCTTATTTTAGCACTCTTACCTCCTGGTCTAATCAAATCACTTCCCCTATAGTGTCATTCTGGATTATTGCATGTTGAAAACTACTATCTTCTCATACAACCCTGGTAGCTAAAGCACCATACCTTTCTTAAGGATATCTGGCTCTTATGTAAAGTGAAAATAAAAAAAGAAAGAAATAATAAATTTTAAGAAGCTAACATTGCTAGGAAAGCCTCTCACAAAATAAAAAATAGTGTCATTGAAGTGAGAGAGAAGAAAAGGCAGCCTGTTGATGGCAAATGCTGTGCCCAGACAAGAAATTTTTGGACTTGTGCTAGTTAGCGTTAGAGGACTCGAAGTGTTAAGGATAACTTCTGGAAAAGGCAAATAAATGGTATGGATATCAATATTCCCAGAGTAGTAACATAAACTGTGTAACTGGCAATAAATAATAATATACCAGATAATGATTTTGTGATGAAATGTTCAAAAAGAAAAGGATCAACGAGACGAGCCCATCTAAAAAATGCCATAGAACAAAATCATTTTTTTAAATGCTTGGTATTAAACACCCTGCTGCCTCTCAACACTGATAGAACTGCAAATGCTACTCAATTATATTGACTGATACTGAAGGACCCCAATTCAAAGATTTTATTCCCTACCTTCTGTTTAAGAAAAACATTATATAAAACTAACTAACTAACTGGGGTGCCTGGGTGGCTCAGTCCATTAAATGTCCAACTTCTGATTTTGGCTCAGGCCGTGATCTCACCGTTTGTGGGTTCAAGCCCTGAATCGGGTTCTGTGCTTGGGATTCTCTCTCTCTCTCTCTCTCTCTCTCTCTCTGCTCCTCCCCAACTCATGCTCTCTCTCTCTCAAAAATTAATAAACATAAAAAAAAAGTTACATTCACCATACACTTACTTGTGATTTTCCAAGAAATGGCACAGTACTATTTGACTTTCATTTTAAATAAATCCTTGACTTTTGCTTTGGATTCTGTGTCTCCCTCTCTCTCTGCCCTTCCCCTGCCCACACTGTCTCTCTCTCTCTCACTCAAAAATAAACAAACATTATAAAAAAAAAAATCCTTGGCTTTTACAATCTTGCTATTTACTAAATAACTTCCGTATAGTCTCCATAAACCTGTAACCTCCAAGAATTTTCTTTATAATAAACACTTCTAACTATTCCTGATCGTTTCAAGTATCTCACAAATCAGTTGATTCTTTCCTTCTTTTGAATCAAAGCCTAGCAAAGAACTAGGCTAAGGTAAGTAAGTTCCAGGCACTCTAAAATTCAAAAAAATTTGTAACTCCACTTAAATGTCAGGGCAGACAGAAGACAAACACTTGTCAAAGCCATTACTGTGGCATCTAGAACCCAGTCTTTTTTAATTTATAGCTTTTAAAGCCCTTATTCTGTCAGACTCATATATTTGCCATAATGTATCATGTACCTTCATTCTTCACAATTTCATACTTTTTGTAGTACCAGCCTGATGAAATATATCCTTACATTTACTAAAAATGACCTACCTTTTTACACATACTATATATCATTTCAAGATACTTGGTATCCGACAGAAGTGTGTCTGTATCAACTGTTATGTAATTATGAAGCAGAGGCATCATATCTGTATTAATAAAAAGCATAAAAACATTAAAAATGAATTAAACCAAAAAATTAATAAAATTTAAATATCTTTACTAATATAAATGCTTTGTTTCTGAAAAAATCTCCTTAGAAAAAGAAAGCAAATATGAGACTGTCTGGTCCCTTATAGTTGGTCTGTATTATACAAAGATGATTATTACACAAAAAAGACTAATAGGGGGCAGGAAGGTGAGAATATGTGTTAAAGAAAACAAACCTAAAAGGATAACTAAATCAAATATAAAATGGGTATCAATGTTATTGTCCTTGAGCATTAACTGCTATTGATAACATCTAAACAATGGAGCACTTATAATATTCAAAAGCATATGTTTAAGTTATATACTAAAAATGAATCAAATTGGGGGAAATCCTCAGTATTTCTACTGAGTTACTGACTTGACTTACCTGTAAAGTAATCAAACCCATCTTGCTGAAAAACCTCAAACACCAAAGGTAGTAGCTGCCACATTTGTGGAGATACTTGTTGACAAGTCAAACTATGTGCTAAAGAGAAGATCTCCTCATAGAATTCTAAAAGAGAGTATGGAGTCATTAGGACAACGCTTGCTGATGTAAAAAAGCAGCAAATTTTAAACACAGAGGTATATACCTAAGACATGCTGTTGTAAAACAGTTCCAATGACCTGTAAGCAGATGCCCTCAAGCTGCTGGGTTATCTGAAAGAGGAGAAAACAAATTGTATGTAACTGTCCCACACCACTGAATAAATTATTAAATAACATAAATGTAATTCACTGCTTATTGAAATATATAGTATTTTAAGAAATCATTTTAAATCTTTGCTTTGAAGTGACTCATAAAATTGTGGGTCAATAAGGAATTTAAATTTAATGAAATACCATTATGATGAAACAAACAAAAGCAATAATGTGTAGTTTACCTAAAAAGGAAAACATAATATCCTAGGAAAATGTAAATAATTATGAAAATAAAGGAGCCACATCATTTTGCAAATAGATTACAGACCTTTTTGTGTTTATATATAGATTATCACAGTCCAGACATCACTGTCAGTGGCTTACAGCAAAATTATCTGAAAGAAGGCATTATTTCTACCACTCCAATGCTTAAGTCACCTCTATTTATGTAATTACAGTAGATATAGTGAACCATGCCCCAAGCCATTTAAGAAAGACTGAAAATACAAATTGCTCTTTAATTGTCATTATGGTCCTCAATCAGATCCCAAATCCCTGGAAGGCATCAGAATGTTTAAAAAGTGGGGAGACGAGACAATAAAATTTACTAATTGGGTATAGAACCAGGACATCCATTTCAAATACATATACTTACAACATTTTCAACTCTTCAAATATATAGTGAAAACTGATTTGTTAACCATAAGGCAGCTACAGAATTCCTCATGGCTTCTACCTATTTCCAATTACAATATAGAATATATATAGCTTACAAAAAATTTCATATTGCAAAAGGCAATTCACAGATAACCTGAAAACATGATTTATGCATATAAATATCTGCACTGGAATTCTAAACACTAAATTCAGGACACTGGTTATTTCTAAGGGAAAGAAGTAGGGAAATAAGATTGGGAAGTGGTACCCCAAGGGCCTCAATTACATCTATCTGAAACTGCTTTTCTTATTAGAAATAAGGTTTAAAGGATATCCTACGAAATTTTAAAATCTAATATACTTAGGTGGTGGTTAAAGGGTATTATTGGTTTTGTTTTTCTCTTTCTTTATCCTTTATGTTTTAAATTATTTCATTTTTATTTTTTTTTTAATGGTTATTTAATTTGAGGGGCATGCCTGGGTGGCTCAGACAGTTAAATATTCGACTCTTGATTTCGGTTCAGGTCATGATCTCACAGTTCATGGGTTTGATGCCCACATTGGGCTCTGCACTGACAGTGCGGAGCCTTTTTGGGATCTTCTCTCTACCTCCCCCATTTGCTCTCTCAAAAATAAATAAATAAACTTTAAAAATATATGAAGTTTATTTGAGAGAGTACGCATGTGAGCAGGGCAGGGACAAAGAGTCAAGAGTCAGGAGCTGGGACGCTTAACTGACTGAGCCACTCAGGTGCCCCAAATTATTTCATTAGAAAAAAATTCATGATTACAATTCTCTTTCTAAAAGACAACTATAAAAGAAGAAAACTAGAAAGATGATGGTAATGGTAGCACAACAATGTGTGCTTAAAACCACTGAACTATATACTTAAAAATGGCTAAGATGGTAAATTTTATGTTATGTGTAGTATATCATAATTAAGAAACAAAAGCAGTAGTACAGTTGAAGAATGGCTCTAAATTCCCTAAAACCTGAATCAAAACCTTGTAACACTGGATCATTTTCTTACCTCTTTATGATCTTCAACTACACTAAGAAGTGTGTCAATGGTATTCAGGATTCCCATTGCAGTAACTGCTTTGTCATCACTTCCTTCTTCATCTGGCCCAGTCTGAATTACCTGATTAAATGTCATTGCCTAGGTTCAAAAGAAAATAACTTAGGCTTACCATTAAAGCAGTATAAACACATTTTGGTCTAAAACTTCATTTTTAAAATGTTCTCACTGGGACAGAAAAACCAATCAATATCACCAAACTGGTTAATAATAATTAAGAGCCTGGCTCTACAATCAAACAATATGGCTCTGCGATTTAGTAGGTGACCTTAAAGTTACTTGACCCGTTAGTCCTAACATCTCATTTGAGAAATTTATGATAGAGAACTGTGAGGATTAAAAGAGGCAAGGCATAGAAAGTGCTTAATATTATGAGTATTTTTATTAATTTTACTGGCTAACATTCAACAATGCCCAGATATAGGTATATTAATCAAAGTTTTTTGTTATAAAATTCAATCATTTTCAAAGAAACTTCTGAGAAGTAAAGGGTGGAGTCATAGCTAATAATGCACAGGGTGCCTACGGGACACAGTCTGTTGAATGTCTGACTTTTCTTTTTATTAATGTTTATTTACTTTTGAAAGAGAGAGAGAGAGAGAGCATGCGCGCACCATGCACATGTGCATGGGAGGGGCAGAGAGAGAGGGAGACAGAATCCCAAGCAGGCTCCATGTTGTCAGCACAGAGCCTGACCCAGGGCTTGAACCCACGAACCATGAGATTATGACCTGAGCTGAAATCAAGAGTTGGACACCTAATCAACTGAGCCACCCAGGCACCCCGAGTGTCTGACTCTTGATTTCTTTTCGGCTGTGTCATGAGTCCAGGGTAGTGGGATTGAGTCCACGCTCAACGTGTAGCCTGCTTGGCATTGTCTCTCTCCCTCTGCCCCTCTCCCCCACTCACACTCTCAATCTCCAAAATATTTTTAAAAGGGGGGAGGGGTGTGCCTGGGTAGTTCAGTTAGTTGAGTGTCCAACTCTTGGTTTTGGCTCAGGTCATGTCACAGCTCTGTGGGTTCAAGCTCCATGGTATTCAAGTACTGCACTGCCAGTGCAGAGCCTGCTGGAGATTCTCTCTCTCCCTCTCTCTAACTCATGCTATCTCTCTCTCAAAATACATGCACTTGAAAAAAAAAAAAAAAAAAAGAAAGGGGGCGCCTGGGTGGCTCAGTCGGTTAAGCGTCCGACTTCAGCTCAGGTCACGATCTCACAGTCCGTGAGTTCGAGCCCCGCGTCGGGCTCTGGGCTGATGGCTCAGAGCCTGGAGCCTGCTTCCGATTCTGTGTCTCCCTCTCTCTCTGCCCCACCCCCATTCAAGCTCTGTCTCTTTCTGTCTCAAAAATAAATAAACGTTAAAAAAAAGAAGAAAGAAAGAAAAATACCCCCCCCCCGCCCCCCACCCCAGTGTGTTTTAGAGGTGTACACTTGAAGGGTGAATCCCAGATCTACCGTTCTAGCTTTGGCAAGTTACTTAACCTTTTCATAGTTCACACTTCCTCTCAGTTAGGAATATTCCTGGGGCGCCTGGGTGGATCAGTTGGTTAAGAACAGATTCTTGATCTCAGCTCAGGTCATGATCTCATGGTTCATGGGTTCGAGCCCCACGTCGGGTTCTGCACTGACACCGCAGAGCCTGCTTGGGATTCTCTCTCCTTCTCTCTCTGTCCCTACCCTGCTTGCAGTCTCTTTCTCTCTCACAATAAACTTAAAAAAAAAAAAAAGGAATATTCTTCACATAGGACTGTGAAAGTACTAAATGAGCCTAAATATACGTCAGAGGCTTAGAACACTACCTGATACACAGTACACTCTGAAAATATTTGTTGTAAGTAATGAATAAGTGATTGGTTCAAAAAAACATACCAAATGCTGTGTCATTTCTACTGCAATAGGAGTAACTTCTTCACTATACTCGCAGATCATTTTCTGAATTACGTTGGTAAGATCATCATTTTCTGTTTCTCTTATAATATGAAGAAGAGCCTGCATTACAGGTCTGATGAATGGCGTGATGTATTCTTTAGCTGTGAGAAAAAAAAATTGGAAACAAAACTCCTTAAAACCTTATATATATCAAAGAATAAACATAGGCACCTTCACAAGGTATCAAGTTCCTAAGATGCCTTGTACAATTATGTATAAAAACACTATATTATTTTTGAGATAAAATCCTTTACCCTTTTCTTGATTGCTGATCAACACTTGAAGTGCAATGGCAGCTTCCACTTTCACAGGCATTTCCCTATCATCTATCAGACATCTTCGAGTCAGCTCTAAGGCCGTTTGCAGATTCTGGTCACTTTTGAACTTCACTTCACAAAAGTAGTGAAGGACCCAGCAAGCCTTTTTAAAAAAAATGCAATGAGTTACTATAGATATCCTATATTAAATTGCCACAAGCTACAGTACCTCTATTCCCAAAGTTTTGTGTGTGGGAATCTGGAGGCTGGCCAGTGGTAGAGATGTCCAAAGAGACAACACTAGACCAGTACTATGATCCCAACTTACTCTTTGGCTGCATGATGTTTGTGTGGATAGCAAGATCTGAATGCAAAACACAGGCAGACACTGCTATCAGACACAGATGAAAACTATGCACACATTATATCAGCCATTTAAATACTTACATGAAACAGGAGTCTAACATGAAATATGGCTTTTAAGGTGAGCATTAAAAAGTTTCCACATAAAAGTCCACATAAGCAGTTATTCATTACAAGACAAAAATGTATAAATTAATACAGTTTTAACACATACCCTCGCTCTCATATAGCCTAGTTCACTGCTGAAGAGAGGGAATACGTGATTCTGCAACATGTATTCCATCTGATCTTTGTAGATCTTTTTCTGTCAATATAAACAACAATTATTTTTGAAAGAATTCCAAATGTAATCATCTTAAATACCAAATAAATACACTAATGTTAAAAATCACTACTGATGTCAAACCATACACTTATTCTGATTCTTTGTACCTCAGTATCAATATCTAATTTTCTCATTCTCAAACGTAACCATCAAAAAACACAGAATACCTTTTCTTTCATCCTTTTACCTCATTTGCTTAGAAAACAATTACACCAAATCTTAACAGTAATTATGTTTGAAGGATGGAAGTGTGGTTAATTTTATTCCTTACCTTATAATAACTATCACAATGAAAAAAACCTCTCTGGAAAAGTTCTAAAGGAATATAACATACACTGAGAAAAGACCTTGCTTTCAAGGTAATCTGGATATCTAAAAAGGCTCTCATTAGTCTCAAAGTAGGGTCTTTTCTAAGTGGTAACAAGCTTTTAAGAGTTCCTGGAATTGCATATTACATCACATTAAAAACTAATAAACACTTCAAGAACTGAAGACTAAGACATGGGAACTAAATGCAATGTGGGATCCTGGACTGGTCATGGACCAGAAAAAAGGACATTAGAGGGAATTCTTGCAAAACATGAAAGGGGTCTGTAAGATTAGTGAATAGTATCCCAGCAACATTAATTTCCTGGTTGTGAGAATTGTGGATGGCTATCTAAGATGGTAGGTAACATTAGGGGAAGAGTAATGAGAACTATTTTTGCAATTTTTCTGTGAGTCTAAAATTACCTAAAAATAAAAAGAAAAATCTGAACTTGCCAAGATCACTCACTCAAGATTCCCAGCCTTCCATACAACAAATAACCATTGTCTTTAATTTATAAACTAACAGAAGGATGGATAGACAGATATAGAAAAGCTGAAAAATACACAAAATATACCTACAAATGGTGACATGGAACAAGGTTCCTGGGAGTTGGATGATTCTGTGACTAAATATTTACTTGAAATTTGTTATCATTTATTAGCTTTTAAGCAAAAACAAATTTCAAATTTATGAAGCCAGACACAATGTGTACAATTAAGCTGAGGTTCTTAAACATAAATCTAACCCAGGGTCATTATTTACTAGAAAATTTATGTCACAAAAAGCATGATGTTCCTAAGTTGCAAATGGATACATTCATGTTTATAAATTTCCTTAAAAGATAAGTTTTTCAAAGAGAAAACCCCACTATTTTACAATTACCTTGCAATATGAAAATAACTCCTACAAAAAGAAGTATCTTCAGCATAAGCAGCAAAAGAAAATATTAACTGGACATAATTTCAAAATCATATTAAAACTTGTACTTCAAAGGGCATCAAGTAAAATGATAACCCACAAAATGGCAGAAATACCTGCAAATCATTATAAAAACCATCTAGTATTTAGAATATACAAAGAACTCTTAATAATTCAACAATGAAAAGACAATCCAGTTAAAAGTAGGTAAAGAATTTGAAAATATCTCCAAAGAAGATAAACAATAGCCAATAAGTACATCAAAAATGATTCTCAATGTTGTTAGTCATCAGGGAAATGGAAATCAAAACCACAATGAAATATCATTTGACACCAACTAGGATGGCTATAATAAAAAGGATTGCTAAGAATCAGTGAGGACATAGAAACTGGAACCCTCATACACGGCTGATAAAAATATAAAATGATACACCACTTCAGAAAACAGTCTGGCACTTTCTCAAAACATGACAGCAATTTGAATCCTAGGTATGTATTACCCAAGAGAAGTAAAAATATTACATGCACACAAAAACGTGTATATAAATGATCACAGCTTCAAATGGAAACAATACAAATGTCCATCCATCGATGAATGGATAAATACAATGTGGTATATCAATACAATAGAACATTATTTGGCAACAAAAAGGAATGAAGTACTGACACGGGCCACAATATGAACTTTGAAAATATTGTGCTAACTGAAAAAGCCCTACTCCTAATGGAGCACATTCCCTTTACATGAAACGTCCAAAATAGGTAAACCTGTACAGAAGACAAAAAGTAGATTAGGGGTAGCCTAGGGCTGAAAGCTCTGGAAAAAAATGGAATGTGACTGCTAACACTTTTGGGGATGATGGTTATACAACTCTGTGAATAAAACCCACTGAATTATACACTCTAATGGGTGAGCATTATGGTATGTGAATTGTATCTCAATAAAACTGTTAATAAATCACTTGCACACAAAAGAAATACCTTGAGAAGTATTTCAGCTAAAGATCCAATCATATGCAGGGCTCCATCTTTTTTTCGAGGATCAGCATTCGGTTCTGTAAGAATCTGATAGCAAAATCCCATTGTCTTTTGCAGTACCTAGATTAAAAAAGAAAAGTAATACTTAAGTGATTTCCAAACAATCCTTAACAAAAACAAAAAGACAAAATGACTTACATGGCTAACATTAAAAGCTGAGCACACACCTGAACAAATTTTAAATATTAAAGCAAAAGTTACCTAAACAACCTACCTCTTTCCTCTTGCTACAAGCTGTGAACAAAAGTGTTTGGGCAGCGGTAGTAGGAGAAATGAAGTCTTCAAACACATCTAAAGAATAAATTTAAAATTAATACGAAACCCAGTAATTTCAATTTCTTCAACAAACATTTTCACAAAATTTACAAATGATGCTCTGTAAAAAAGACCTTAAAAGTTGTCAGATGGGTATTCTGATAAGTTTATTCTAAATGCTAACTTTTAAGTCCCTTGAAGTTTGCTACAACAGTACCTTTGCAGAAATAAGCACTGCCTTTCAAATCGCTCTCATTTTGTATCTCCTTTATCTCCAAGATGAGGGTGGCGAACTATGGCCCTGGACCAAATCCAGGCCATCAACTGTCTTTCTACCGCCCATAAGATAAGAATTGTTTTTCATATTCTTAAATGGTTGAAAATCAATAAAAATAAGATTTTGTGATATAAGTAAATAAAAAAGTTGTCTAAATCTACATGCAAGGTATGAAAATGAACCCAGATTCCTACATAATTTTGCAACAGCTTAATTTCATGTCTTTTCTGTACAAATTAAAATGTTAATCCATCAATTTCTCCTAGTGATTATTTTCTTTAATACAAAACACTACAAATGTGAGAATTTCCACAATATGGTCACAAAAGAATAATCTGCAAATACAAAAGATTTTGGTAGGAAGAACTAATACTCAACATGAGCCAAATTACAATTCCTTAGTTCCATGCAGAGACTCCATGTGATACAGCTTCCAATATGCATCTTCTCAATTCCCACACATATGATGACTGACATGAGATCCAAAAGTATAGTTTAGACACTTAGTATTAAGGTGTAATCTTGAATTTGCAACAATTCTGGCATATGCCAGAAACACATCCACAAACTGTAACTCAGTAACACTACTATATTTGTGTCTGTTAAAAATGCAGATCATAGGGGTGCCTGGGTGGCTCAAGTGGTTAGTTGTCTGACTTTGCTTCAGGTCATGATCTCAGTTCTCACAGTTTGTGAATTTGAGCCCGGCGTCGGGCTCTGTGCTGACAGCGCAGAGCCTGGAGCCTGCTTTGGATTCTGTCTCCCTCTCTCTCTGTCCCTTCCCTGCTCATGCTGTCTCTTTCCTCTCTCTCAAAAATAAACAAACATGAAAAAAAAAGGGGGGGGGGGCGCTTGGGTGGCTCAGTCAGTTGGGTGGCCAACTTCGGCTCAGGTCATGATCTCATGGTTCATGGGTTCAAGCCCTGCTTGGGCTCTGTGCTGACAGCTCGGAGCCTGGAGCCTGTTTCAGAATCTGTGACTTCCCCTCTCTCTCTGTCCCCTTCCCAGCTCACGCTCTGTCTCTCATAAAATAAATAAAGGTTAAAATAAATAAATAAATAAATAAAGACAATCATGCCATAACTAATGAATAGACCCCAAAAAGTGGGGGTCTATAAAGATTTTTCAGTACCATACCAAAGGTGAGGCCTTAAAACTCCCCTAGGTTTATTATACAAACTTAGTTACTGACATTTTATTTCTAAGAAAGTGAAAATTTACCAAACTTCATGCGTATATATTCATAAGGATCTTCTTGCCAAAGTTCCTCATCAGCATCTGTATAGCACATCAAGGGAAAAATAACATCTTGGATAATGCCCTGCGATTTAAAAGTTAAGAAAAGTAACCTTAAGTCAGTCTTCAAATTTAAACCTGGAATTTTAAGTGCTAAAGCAAAACCAACCCTATAATATGTATTTTAAGCTTAATATCAAACTTTAGTAATGATTCTCAGATCAACTATTACCCTTTGTGAAACAAGTAATTATAAAATAAGACTTATGTGTATATAGGTAGCAATTAATATTCTGAGAAAAATACAATATGAAATTTTAGTCCATCAAATCCTATCGTTGTAATAAAGCAAATACATTACTCATAGAAATAGTATATAAGCTAATTATCCCCAAAACTAATCTGGTGAAGCAGTCCTTTGCTTACTCCAAATTATATAATTAAAATGTTATAATCTTAAGCCAACCAAAAGAATTTAAAGGCAAGTTAAAAAAAAAAAAAAAAAAAGAATTTAAGGGCAAGCTTTAAAATAATAGTTTTAAATTAAAATTTAAAAAAATTCTGAATATTAAAAAAGTACCTTTTAAAAGTTTATGTCAAGGTATGGTCTCATTCCTACTATACTCTCAAAACAATTAAAAGAACTAGACTAACATAAGTCAACAAAATATGCATTTTTCAACATTTATGATAATTGTTATTTCCATTATATTTTCCAGAAAAACATTTCAGATAGAAAATTATTACTTGTATATGAGGCTTCAGATTCTTCCAGGTGAGGGCATGTGAAACTCCTTGGTTAATATAATTTAATGTCTGCTGTAAAACTCGAGGAGCCATATATTGCTTCTCCTTGTACTGATATAATACCTTTAATAAAACCTTTGAAAAAAATTTTTGAGCAAAAACCAAAAGTTAAATACAAATTTTAACCACTTCTAAGCCAGCCAAAACACCTGACACACATATCTTAATACCCAAATCATCATTATAAAATAACCATATTTTTAAAAAGAATTTTTAAAATTATATATTAGAGAACCATATTTAATCCCAAGGTATTCCTATAAACAAACTGAAATAGTACTATTTCAAAGGGCTAGTTTCTAATTAAGTATAGTAAGAGAAAATCATAGGTTACTTACTGAACATATCACAATCTTTTGTGACAGCCCAATATTATTAGTTACCTCCCTGAAAAACCTTGCCCAAACCATGTCTGCCATGAGTTCTAATTCTAATTGATATTGTCAAGATTTGGCCCACAGACCTCTCACAGGTCTATGAGGTCAAAACTATTTTCATAACAATGCTAAGACTTTATTTGCCCTTTTTACTGTGTGACATCTACATCGATGGTACAAAAGCAATGGTGGCAAAACTTCTGGTGCCTAACATGAATAAAGCAGTGGCAGGCACCAAAGTGTACAAGCAGCTGTCATACTCTTTATGGCCATATTAAACGCAGAACAACCTCTCCTTAAGAACACTCTTAATGAATCAGAAATATAAATATTATTAAATGAGGAGTATATGTGTAGCACTTTTGCTACATACCAAAGTACAGGGGTTGGAAGAAAACATGAAATAAGTAATAGCTTTTCCCATCAAACACCACCATATACTTGAAAGAAAACCTGACAAATTGTGGTTATTTAGACTTGTGTATCTTTCCTCAAAAATGAACAGAAAGTGCCTTTTCCCTTCAAGGAAAATAACCAAAAATACATTCCTGGTGCTAAAATCTAAGCTTTCAAACAAAAATTAGAATTCTCAAAATCTTACACCTAAACACTTAGATCTACTTAGTCAGCTTTCCAATATTTAAAGATATTTCTAATAACATCAGTGGTGACATTAGTTACTGTAATTTTTTATTTTTCTTTAATGTTTATTTATTTATTTTGAGAGAAACCGTGTCAGTGGGGGAGGGGCAGAATGAGGGGGAGAGAGAGCCCAAGCAGGCTCTGAGCTGTCAGTGCAGAGCCGGACAAGGGGCTCAATCTCAGGAACCGTGAGATCGTGACCTGAGCGAAAATCAAGAGTCAGACGCCTAAGCAACTGGGCCATCCAGGAGTCCCTGTAATTGCTTTTTAATATGAATAATGCAATGTATTAACATTTGGAAAATATTCATTAACTCAATTTTCCAAATGACCGTATGTTACAAAATCATGTATGGATAAAAGATCCATTTAGAGTGCAATATAGGGGTGGGAGAGAGAGGAGGGTGGGTGATGGGTATTGAAGAGGGCATCTTTTGGGATGAGCACTGGGTGTTCTATGGAAACCAATTTGACAATTTCATATATTAAAAAATAAAGTGCAATATAGATCAACAGGTGTTAATGTAACAGAATATAAAATATTTGTTCTTACAAACTCTATACTGCAATTAACCTTTAAGAAACTACCACTTGGGACACCTGGCTGGCTCAGTCTATAGAACATGTAACTCTTGATCTTGGACTCGTGAGTTCAAGCCCCAGGTTGGGTGTAGAGTTTACTTAAAAAGAGAGAGAGAGAGAGAGAGAGAGAGAGAGAGAGAGAGAAAGAGAGAAACTACCACTATCAAATTTTGATGTGGTTATCAAAGAATTTCCACAACTATGTGAAAGTCTATTAAAACATTCTTTCCAGGGTGCCTGGGTGGCTCAGTTGGTTAAACGTCTGACTCTGACTTCAGCTCAGGTCGTGATCTCACGGTTTTTAAGTTCAAGCCCTGCACTGACAGTGCTGAGCCTGTTTAGGATTCATTCTCTCTCTCTCTCTCCCCTGTTCATACTCTCTCTCAAAAATAAATACATAAACTTTAAAAAAAAAAAAAAAAAAAAAAGCCTTTCCTTTTCCAACTTATCTCTGAGTCCATGCACAGTTATTTATGTCCACCAAAACAAAAGACTGATTACATAGGTAGATGAGTATATAGCTGTCTTTTCTTAAGCCAGACATTAAAAATATTAGTAAAAATGTTTAACAATGCCATTTCTTTTTGCTAAAAACTTTTCATTTGGGGAACAGTTATTAAAAAAAAAAAAACATGTATTGTGTGTTAATATATAAGAAGTTTATTATTTTTAAATGAATTAACTCTTAAATTTTAATTTCTAATATGATAAATACCACTAGGTATAACTCACATAAATAGACGTTTGTTGAGGTTCTCAAAAAGTTAAAGAGAATAATAAACACCTAAGACCAAAAATGACAACTGCTACAGAGTTCATGCAGCTTTGGATACCAATGAACTATGAAAAGCAAGACAGAAATTAACCTAATAATGCCATGTTTCAACTTAGAAAAATTCTTAGACTTACCTGCTGGACACCAACTGCAAATGCCTTCAGAAATACTTCAGCAAATTCATTATACTCCTTGGAAACATTGCCAGGGCTTCCATATCTAAAAAAACATTATTAAAACACCCACTGTTTCTTTCTTTTTTTTTTTTTTGAATGTTTGAGAGGGAGGGAGAGAGAGCATGTGCGCATGCAGGGGTAGGCGGAAAAAGGGAGAGAGAATCCCAAGCAGGTTCCCTGCTGTCAGCATGGAGCCCAAAGCAGGGCTTGATCCCACCAACTGTGAGCGGTGAGATAGAGATCCCATCAACTGTGATCAGGGCTTGATCCCACCAACTGAGCTGAAATCAAGAATCAGATGCTAAACTGACTGAGCCACCCAGGTGCCCCCACACTGTTTCTCTATATTGCTTTATATATCAACACTTATAAAACCAAGTGCTTGAAAAAATAAACTTAAATCATCATATACTGAGAGAAACTTACCTTTCAAAAAGCCTTGCTAAGATATGTAAAGCCCACTTCTTACATTTCCACCATGGTAACTCAGGTCTATCATCTTCTTCAACTTGAAGTGTTTCCTTTAAAGAGATATTTATTTAAAAATAAATAAATAACGAGATAGTTTTTTTTTTAAATGAGTCTTTTTTTTTTTTCTGGTTTATTTATTTATTTTGAGAGAATGAGAGAGCGGCAGAGAGAGAAATGGAGAAAGGGAGAATCGCAAGCAGGTTGCATGATGTCAGAACGGGCCTGGGGTGGGGCTCTAACTCACAAACCATAATATCATGACTTGAACTGAAATCAAGAGTCGGACACTTAACTGACTGAGCCACCCATGTGCCCCTCAATTTTCAGTTTTCTTAAGTCAAATTTGGGTAAAGTTCTCTAAAAGGTAACATGAAATGTTTCTATAGTAAGAACAGTGTTACTCATGGTTATTCAGTTGTAAATAGTCTAGAGATTGGAGGTAGTCTTAGAGACTGTATTTACTCAAGAAAAATGAAAATTTGTGATTATACGATTTCTGTAAGAACATTCATAGCAGCTTCATTTGTACTACTAAAATCCTGAAACCACCAGATGTCCATCAACTTGGGAATGAATACATAATTGTAGTATATCTACAAAACAAAATATTACTTGGTAATAAAAAAGAACAAACTACTACAATACAACATGAATATATAAGAAACAAACTATTACCACACAACATGAATACATACCATAAATACATTATGCAAAAGAAGGTAAATACAAATAATTACTTTTATTAAGTTCTAGAACAGGCAAAACTAATCTATGGTGCCATAAATAAGAATGGTAATGGTAGGAATGACTAAAGCTAACTACCAGCAAATATTTTAGGCAATTACATGGATACATATAACTGCTAACTCACTGGGATATTTATTTATAGTATGTGCATATTTATAAATTACACCCAAAAAGTACAGAGTATATAAATGAAAATTTTAAAATTATATTTTGTGGGGCTCCTGGGTGGCTCAGTGGGTTGAGCAACTGACTCTTGGATTTCAGCTTAGGTCTTGATCCCAGGGTTGTGGGATCAAGCACCATGTCGGACTCCACGCTCAGTGTGGAGCCTGCTTAAGATTCATTCTCTTTCTCTCTCCCCCTCTCATGCTTTCTAAAATCAAAATGAAAAATTAAATAAAAAAATAAAAATTATAGGGGTGCCTGGGTGGCTCAAGGGGTTAAGCATCTAACTCATTTAGGCTCAGATTATGATCTCATGGTTTGTGAGACTGAGCCCTGCTTCAGGCTCTGCACTGATAGCGTGAAGCCTGCTTGGGATTCTCTCTCTCTCCCTCAATCTCTCTGCCCATGCTCTCTCAAAATAAATAAACAAAATTATATGTTGTACCTATTAAATGTGTACAGTTTCCTGCAGAGTGGGAGAAATGTCCTATTTATTTCTTCTACACGTTTTTTTTTTCTTTAAGATAAAAATTTAAGCGATAAACCACAGAACACGAGGTTGGTCTCACTTATGCCACTAATAAAATTATTTTAGATAAATTACATAACCCTTCTAGGTCTCTACTTAAAATAAATCCAGAGGGGCGCCTGGGTGGCTCAGTCGGTTAAGTGTGCTACTTCGGCTCAGGTCACGATCTCACAGTTGAGTTCGAGCCCCGCATCGGGCTCAGTGCTGACAGCTCAGAGCCTAGAGTCTGCTTCGGATTCTGTGTCTCCCTCTCTCTCTGCCCCTCTTCCATTCATGCGTGCGCGCTCTCTCTCTCTCTCTCTCTCTCAAAAATAAACATTAAAAAAAATTTTTTTAAATAAATTCAGAGGGAGTTTTTGAGGATTAAATAAGGTATGTAAGAACACTTAAAACATTTTATGTATTTGGGATCTATGAATTCCCCTACCTCTCTAGAGAACTAGATTATAAAGAAATACAGCTGTTATTTTTAAAATTGTGATTAAATTAAAAACACAGCTGGACAATTCTTTCTGTACTAAAAATCACTGAATCGTATACTTTGAAAAGGTGAATTTTACGGCATGTGGGCTTTATAAAGTTGTTATTTAAAAAAACAAGTAATGTAACTAACTACAAAGTTTTACTAATTTGCCAAATTCTTCCCCTGGTTCATAAGTGTCTGATAAATTAGTAGGTTAAAATCTAACAATGAGTGTCTTTTAAAATTATACATAGTTAACATATAACATTGTATTAACTTAACATGTGTAACACAATGATTTGATATATGCATATATTGTGAAATGATTACCATCGTAAATTTAAGAAGGTAGTCAAAAAATATAAACTGTCAATTATAAGATAAAGAAGTCCTAGATATGTAATGTTCAGCATACTGACTATAGTTAACAATACTGTACTGTATACTTGAAGGTTGCTAAGAGAGTAGATCTTTAAAATTCTTAAAAGAAAAGAATTTTGTAACTATGTGAGGTGATGAAGAGCGTGCAACTCTTGATCTTAAAGTCGTGAGTCTGACCCCCACCTCTGGGTGTAGAATTTAGTTAAATAAAATAAAACCTAAATAAGATTTTTAATATTAATAAATAAAAACTGAAAAGAAACAGAAGAATAAAGATAAAGAGATATATATACGTACCTAAATAATAATATATGAAATAACCCTTTATAATTTTTTACTTAGTATATGCACATATGTAAACAAAGTGGTCTCTCCATCTAGAATAATTTGTATTATGAATTTATATAAACTCTTAAAAAATTTACAGGAAAGATCAGTTAAAATTTTCAAAAGATACTTAAGTATTTTAGTAATGTTAAGAACACAAGGAGACTTACTTACATTAGGTACATCTCTGTTCACTACAGTCTTTAAAATTTCTATCCATTCTGTCAGGTTCTGTTGGTTTATCAGTTCCAGTGGTAGTGTATACTGAATGAAAATCAAGAATCAATTATTTAAAAATCCTTACAAAAGAAAATCTCACTTCCTTTAATTCTTCACAAAACCTACAAAAAGTATTTCATTTAATCCATAATTCCTGTTTTTAGTACCCAACCAAATTTCTCATTTGGCTGATCTGGTCAGTTATCTACAGTGGAGAGTTGTGGCAATGACAGTAGGCATCCTTGTCATCCAAATTACTGGGAGTATGTTTTATTTTCACCACAGGAGTGACATTATGGACTTCTAGTGAATGTCTTTTATCAAGTGAAGAAAATCTCTATTCCAGGACTCTTAAGAGTTGTTTTAAGTAGGAATGCTTATTAAGTTTGATCAAATGCTTTATCTGATATTCTTAAACATGATTACAGGTCTTTTTTTTTTTTCATGTAATATGAGTTAATCACAAAAACTGATCTGTTGATCCACTCTGTTCCTTGGATAAATCCTCTTAATGGGCTCATAAAATCAATATCCTATTTAGAATTTTAGGATATCTATCTATTTTCACAAGTGAGACAGGGCTATATTCTGATACCAGGGTATGCTGGTGTCAAAAAAATTAGTTGGGGAGGTAACTATTTTGTCCTATGCCCTAGAACAATTTATAAAAATAACAATCTAAAAAAGTTATAATCTTACCAACTAGAAAACAAACGAAAACAGTATAGATAGTATATATCCGAATCACTTCAAGTGCCCTTTGCTTAAGACTGGGAGATAAGAGATTGTCTAAATCTATTAAATCTACAGATTTAGCAAAGAAATGCAAAATCCAACCAAACAATAGAGTCGGTTACAATCTTTGGGGAAGTACAGTTCTATTTAAATTATATTTTAAAAGTTAAGCAAGGGCATGGATTGAACCAAAGGTCCTAGTAGATGAGATGAATCCTTCTTTGGCTACATGGCACAAAAAGAACCAGACTTTTAATACTGATCAAAAATGGTTTCATATAAATAATTACATCCCACTGAGAATATACATACAATCACTTTCTTAGTGGATATCTTTTATCGCAGACTTAGAATATGTAAAAATGATGAAGCCCATTAAGTAAATCAAAAGTACTAGCATTTTTGTGTTAAGCTTAGGAATAGGTTTTGTAATTACTTGGACAATCTAGGTACATTTGGCATATCAGGTTCATGCTAGATATAAACTGTAATTTCAGTAATTGATTTTCAAACTTTGTGAATGCTTAAGGTGAAAGGCATAAAAAATTTTTACTGATTTTGTAAATAGTGTTAGATGGTTTAAGGGAGCTTAAGATTGACCAGTTATAATTTAAGATCTATTAGAGTTGTTTGTGTATTTAGGGAAGTGTGCTTGGTAAGACTTTTAATGTACTTATAATTTTGGCGATTTATATTTGACTAGCAAAAGATCTACTTGATCCAGATTTTCACATGAAATTAAGACATGGAAATTCTTTATCTTTTAATGTAGCAAAGACAGACTTATTACATATAAAAACGGTTTTATAAAAATTACCTGAACAAGAGCATAGAAGATCTTGAAAATTTGTTTCTGGATAAGGACAGACTGATCAGACTGATCAGAAAGAAGCTGGATAAAACGGTCCTTTAGAACTGGCAGAAAATGCTGCATTGCTGCTACCAGTGGACTCCGTTCCTCTGGTTTCTTGTACCTTTGGGTAGGAATACAAACTAATTCTGTAAGAATTTATTTAACAATTTTATTTATATGTATGAGTTACAAAATTAAACTGCTTGTTTGTTCACATAAATATATAAACAAATACTTCCTAAGCAACTTTAGATTCCTAGAAAGAAAAAGAAAAACCAACTACGGAACCAAATCACAAGCAAAAGCAACTTAAGAAAACCCTGAAATAATAATAAAATATTTAAAATTTTCTGAACATTCATTATGAAGCCGATAATCTTCAAAGCTCCATTAGCATCCTTACTTCCATGGTTTGAGGAAACTGGGGCACAAAGAAGTATCCTTCCCTGTATACTCATCGAGGTATAAACCTCATCAGTCAAGATCAAAGGTCTGTCCTCTTAACCATGTCACTATGCAATCTCTATTTGTGAATACTGATACAAATGAGGAGCTACAATGACTTGACTTTTAAATATTAGCAGCTGACATAAAATCAATTGTATATTACCATCCTTGTTATTTACATACCAAGACCATTAAGGCAGAAATGGCATCTATAAAGCAGAAAATATTCTACTTCTAAAAGTACTATAAACAGGAAGGTCTTTTGTAACCTATCTGGCAACAAAACCTGACCTCAACAGGCTATTTATGACCTTCACTTATCCCATCTAGAGTGGATATTCACACATTTCATAGCAGATATAATAATGTGTTTGAAAAAAACAAGAATGTGTTTGACTACTGAGTGATGGTTCAATTTCAAAAGGAGTGTTTAACATGTATTATGTGAACCTTGCTACCTTTCTAAAATCCAAAAAATCTTGAATTTGGAATCACATTTGTTCAAGGATGTGGGTAAAGAATTGCTGACCTAAGTGAGAAATTTCCGCATAGAGATTTCTCGGCATTTTAACAGTATTATTTAAAAAGGTCTGTTGGTGGGGCGCCTGGGTGGCTCAGTCGGTTAAGCATCTGACTTCGGCTCAGGTCATGATCTCACGGTCTGTGAGTTCGAGCCCCACGTCGGGCTCTGTGCTGACAGCTCAGAGCCTGGAGCCTGTTTCAGATTCTGTGTCTCCCTCTCTCTCTGCCCCTCCCCTGTTCACGCTCTGTCTCTCTCTGTCTCAAAAATAAATAAACGTTAAAAAAAAAAAAAATTAAAAAAATAAAAAGGTCTGTTGGTTTTTTAAAAAATTAAACTATACTTCAACTTAAAAAAATTGTCAAATATGCTTCAATGAAAAAAATTTTAAATAACTTAATGGATTAGAAATATAGGAAAGACACCCCAGCTTCATTAAGGAATAGGAAGAAAAGCTCTGCAAAATACAGACTAGTTGTTAAGTCATTATTCTAAAAGACACAATTTATCTTTTCAGATTAATCTAACCCACTTTAAATTGGTGTTCCCTACCAGACTCCAGTTTTATCTACTGGTAGCCTTCCTGAAGGAAGAAAATGTATTTAGGAATTGAATAGTTGAGCACATTTTTAAAAGGTAAAGGTAAAAAAGCCAGATTCTTTTTCCCTACTGGATGAAATTAGAACCAAAGTAAATTGCTCACAATAAAAAAACACCAAGACAAATGTTCTCACTAATAACAACAGAGACTATTAAACAATAAACTGACATTATTTTAAGTACTATTTTAATGTGCTAAGAAATTACATGTAGCATACATTTTAAAACATTATCTGCACAGTTGAGTCAAAAAAACCACAAGTTTATGAAAGGAAGCCATTTGCACTCTCCAATCTGATTATATAAACTACAGTAATTATAGAAAATATTTCCTTTAAAAAAAATATTTCCTTTTAACAATAAAGGTAGAACTATATTAGGTGCTTCTCTCCACTTATCCAACCCAGATGATCACTCACATTAAAAGGGTTTGACTACCCATTTCATATTACACATTCTTCTTTCCTACCTCCCTCTCTATATCAAGGAGAGGACTAGAAGTTAGATGGTATTAGTTGCTAATCTAAACTAACTGGTATGTGAAAATAATTATGATAGGAAACAAATCACTACCCCGTAAGACCTGAAAAGTTCCTGAAAGCATGAAAATATGACACTAATAAAAGCGGACTACCACAAGGCTACAATGTGACAATCTGGTGAGCCAGGCTCACCAGAAATCCTAAGTACTAGTCCATCACTTTTCTCTTAAAAAACAAACAAAAAAAATCTTCAATGGTATATCAGCATCTAAAAGAATCACATCCAAATTCTCCATCATGGCATTCAAAACTCTCTTTAACATGGTCCCAATTACCAGACCAAAATTATCCCCCACCTCTCAACAGAAATTATCCATACCATTTAGTGGTCTCCTCACTACCCACTAAAGACAGTATCTCATTTCCACCTCTGTACCTTTCTTTGTTCATACTACTCCGTATGGTGTGACATGCTTTCCTCTTCAAATGCTCCTTCTGTGCTCCTTCAACTGACAAGCATTTCCTGAGGATCTATGCTCCTGAAGACCACCACAACTTCCAATTTCTCCATGAATTTTCTTACAACTGCTTCAGTCCACACAGATCCCTTGTGAACACCTTGTGCTCCACAATCAACACTGGCGGAAAATGAACTAGAATTCCAATACTGTAGCAGCCTCCTATGTCTCCCATTAAAAAAAAATCCCTGTCACACTCTCTCCTGCTAAGATTATAGGACAGGAGAGACTTGAACCTCCTCAATGACAATAGCAGATTATTGTTATTCTCTCTCATTTTAATCACTCACTTACCAGAACTACAACAACTGGCACTCTGACAGAGGTTGGAGCAACAGCTGGAACATTCCTTAGCAGGAAGATGGGTAGCTGGTGGGAACACAAGAAAACACCAGTACCAATGCTGTAAATGGTATACTTCTCTCCTGCTCAGAAGAAAAGCAGCAGTTCATCAGCTACTTTGAGCTGGGACCCAAAAAGGGTATTTATATTGGAGGCTAACTACAAGCCCCAGAATTAGAGGGCTCACAATGGCATCTGTGTAGCTGTTAGGACTGGAAATAAAGCCACCATCATGGTGTTAAGTGTTCCTCATGCCTTCCTCATAATTTTCTAGTATCAAAACTTTTAAGTGCCTACAAATTTCATTACTTTCACTATACACTTGGAGATAATCCCTTCAACATTTGGCTTACCACCTTTAGTGCTATGCCTCAACTTCCAAGGTTATGTATTTTTTCTCATCCCTAAATCCAAATCTAAAATGATCCCTTAACCTAAAATGTGTCTTACTGATACTACTTACTTATATGAACTATAATTTGTTCAAATATGCAAACACTGAAACAGGATCCCTCAAAATACAATGATTAAAAATGATCATATGAAATTTCAACATATCTTTCTTAAAGGATCTTATCAAGACCCCAAATTAAGATAAAAAATTCACAGAAAGGCAGAAGTTAAATAAAGAGCTCTAATGCTCAAAGTACTCTGCTACCCTTCACATTTTAAAAAAGCTCATGTTTAGTTTAGGCCTTTAATCAGCACAAATTGATGAGCCCATATTGAGGAATTAAAGATAACTCAGTTTTTGAATAGGGAAACATAGCAAGAAAAAAGGGCACAAGGAGTTTCTTAGTTGAATCAACAGAAGCAATTGTAGAATTAAAATAAGAATGCTATTTCAAAAAGAAAATACTGAATTAAAATCAACATATAATTCACTAATATTTATATACCAAATGTAATTTTAGATGTTCAAACAGACTACCTTAAAATTTCCATGCTTTTCCTACTTCTCAAATCTCTGAAGGAATTGAGAGACACTTACTCATAATTTTTCACAAGCTGATAAAGGCAAAGAAGAATTCCTAGCCAACAAGCACTGTTATCAGACTGAAGATAAAAGCCAATTTTGTCCACAATGGCAGTCCAGCGGCTTGGATAATCGTGTTTGATGATATGGTGAATGCATGTAGTAAGCTGTACCCTGAAAGTCAAAAATAAACAATAAAGAGGAAGAAATGCTACCTAGATAAAATTCTGCTCCAAGAAAATTGCTGTTTAGACAAAAGTAAGCCACTGAGCAAAATCTACCTGTTCCTACTGATTTAAAAGAAACCCAACAAATGTTACAAGGTGATTTGGGGGCCCCTGGGTGGTTCAGTTGGTTAAGCGTCTGACTTCAGTCCAGGTCATGATCTTGTGGTTTGTGGGTTTAAGCTCCACATCAGGCTCTGTGCTAATAGCTCAGAGCCTGAAGCCTGCTTTGGATTCTGTGGCTCCCCCTCTCTCTGCCCCCTCCCTTGTTTTCTCCCCTGCCTCTGTCTCAAAAATAAAAAAAATTTTTTTTTAACTAAAAAAAAATTTTTTTAATGTCTATTTACCTTTGACACAGAGAGAGACAGAGTGCAAGCAGGGAAGGGGTAGAGACAGAGGGAGACACAGAATCCAAAGCAGGCTCCAGGCTCCGAGCTGTCAGTACAGAGCCAGACGCGGGGCTCAAACTCACGAGCTGCAAGATCATGACCTGAGCCAAAAGCCGGCTGCCCAACCGACCAAGCCACCCAGGAGCCCCCTCAAAAACAATTTTTTAATACAGGTGATTTTATTTTTTTATTTTTCACCCCTATCATCAACTGACGAGTTTCATTTAGAACATAGTTATTCTCATTAAAAATTCTGCAGAATCATATAAAAATAAGAGCTTTTAAATATCAAGACTATAAAATATGGGGCACCTGGGTTGCTCAGTCAGTTAAGCATTCGACTCTTGGTTTCAGCTTGGGTCATGATCTGGCGGTTTCGTGAGTTTGAGCTCCACATTGGGCTCTATGCTGGCAGCATGGAGCCGGCTTGGTATTTTTCTCTCCCCATCTCTCTGCCCCTCCCTCACTTACATGTCTCTGTCTCTCTCAAAATAAACTTAAAAAATTAAAAAAAAAAACCAACAACCAAGACTATAAAATATAACATATATGACAGCATTCTAAAGTTTTCTTTTACCTGTGTCCACCTGATCACACTATGTTTCACAAGTTTTACAGGAAGTTTAAAACCTTTAGGTTTTATAAGTGTAAAAATCACAGTAAGAAAATTAAATAAAAAGAAATTTGCCTGTAACAGCATTTGTTAAGTTTACTGCTATAAAAATGACAGGTTTTTAGGGGCACCTGGGTGGCTCAGTCAGTTAAGCACCTAACTCTTGATTTCAGCTTAGGTCATGATCTTATAGTTATGTGAGATCAAGCCCGAAGCAGGGGCTTGAGATTCTCTATCTCCCCCTCTGCCCCTCTTCCCTGCTTGTGCTCTCTCGCTCGCTCTCTCTCTCTCTCTAAAATAAAAAATTAAAAAAATTTAAAAAAAGACAGGTTTTTATGTTCTGGAAAGACCCCCTCCCAAACTCCACAAATTATATACCTGCAACAATGGGTAAGTTTTAAAAATATACATATACCTGATGAGCTCAGGAGAGTGGATAATAGCTTCTACAATATTTTCTCGAATACAATGTCGATCTTCTTCTGGAATAGTATACGGAGATATATCTCCTGGTGCTGTTTCCCGATCAGGCCAATACTGTGTTATCATATTTTTCAAATAGATAACACCTAAAATGTAGATAAATTTGACAACAGTATTTACTGTGAAAGCATTGTGAATACCTCTATAAGTGTCCACACCTCAATTTATTTCTTTCGGACCAACCACTATCAGTAAA
This sequence comes from Panthera tigris, assembly GCF_018350195.1. Classification (NCBI taxonomy): domain Eukaryota; kingdom Metazoa; phylum Chordata; class Mammalia; order Carnivora; family Felidae; genus Panthera; species Panthera tigris. Next base: position 65,590,731 of record NC_056669.1, on the reverse strand, counting down.
GCTATCCTTTTTTAAAAACAAAATACTGCCTTCTATTATTTTAAAAGTTGATAATCAAAATACAAGTTTAATTCTTAGCTACTGTTATGATCCATAAAGTTATTATTAAGCATATAGCCTTAGAGAACTCTGCAAATAAACACACTGTACAAACAAAACTGCTAAAGACTTTTTACATCACATTTATTCCTAATATTTTTTATCCTGTTTTCTGTCGGAAAGCTATTTAATTTCACCTTATCAATTTTCTAAACGAAGCCTCTAAAGATAAAACCACATACACAAACCAATATAGCTTCTACAATTAGTAACACTACTATAGACTGAATGTTTGTGGCCCCCCTCAAGTTTATGTCAAAATCCTAACCCCCTAAATGACAGCATTAGGGGTGAGGCCTTTTGTAGGTATGTGACAGCATTAGGGGTGAGACCTTTTGTAGGTGATTAATGCCATTAAAAGAGAAACCCTAGAGGTTCTTCCCCTTCCACCATGTGAGGTTCTAAGAACCAGAAAGTGGGTTCTCATCAGACACCAAATCTGCTGGCTTCTTGATCTTAAGACTATTCAGCTTCTAGAATTGTGAGGAATAAACTTCTGTCATGCAGTCTATGGTATTCTGTTACAGCAGCCCAAACTGACTAAGATGTACAAAGGCTGTTATTTTTATCATAGAAAAATTATAGTATAAAAATCTCTAGTCTACAAATTTAAGCATTTCATTAATATGCAATTGTACTACTTCAAATTCATTTTATTTTATGGGAGAATTTGCTATGTTCAAAAATTACAGATTACCTATTTTGCGTTACCGATCACACTGCTATCTTGAACATTGCTAGTTAACATGAACTAGATTGCTAACAGTGCTTTTAATCCAGTCCTCCCCTTCCCATGAGAGAACCTTCAATCACAAATGCATAAGATGTACAGGAAAGGGAAATTATTCAAAATTAATCAATTACTAAATTCTAAAAAATACCAGCTCTTCTCTGATTAGTAATTAACACTTACCTGGAGTTTTACACCTATTTGAATAAGGATAACTAATACATCTATGATTTTTACATTCTACTTTGTTTATCTTGGGAGTTAAAATAATATCCCACCTTAAAAGTATTGCAAAAGAGATTAAGACTACACATTAAAATACCCTTCAACAAGTTTTAAGACAAACTACATCTACAGTAAAGAACACTGACTCAGGGAGCCTGGGTGATTCAGTCAGTTATGCATCTGACTCTGGATTTTGGTTGTGATCTCAAGATCATGAGACTGAGCCCCAGTTAGGGCTCCATGCTGAGTGTGGAGCCTGCTTGGGATCCTCTCTCCCTCTCTCTCAGCCTCTCCCCCACTCAAAAACATAAAAATAATAAATAATTTAAAAAAAAAACATGGACTCAGTATATGTAACATATTTAAGATTACTACTATTTCCAGAATTTTTATTCTTCCAAAACAGAACAAAGATTAAAATTAAGACTTGATACACTCCTATGTCCTCTGCATAGAGCCTCTGAGTATTTATTTCTATCATCTAGCAGCTGCTATCACCATATGCCCTATACTAAAGAGTAGCATTCAATTTTTTTTTTTAAGTTTATTTATTTTGAGAGAGAAGGAGAACGTGCACATGGAGAAGGAGCAGAGAGAGAGAGAATTCCAAGCAGGCTCTGTACAGTCAGTGTGTAGCCCAACATGGGACTCGAACTCAAGGACCATGACATCATGACCTGAGCCAAAATCAAGAGTTGGATGCTTAAGTGACTGAACCACCCAGGTGCCCCAGGATCATTCAATTATTATAAGAATGCAACTTTTAAAGTAGTTATTGTATTTTAAAATTTTTACTAATTCCACAGTTTAGCTGCTTCTGGTTTTGTACATACTAAACAACTTTCTAGCACAATTTAATTTTGTTAATGCACATAATCATGTCTCAAAATATTAAGGTCCCTAAATGCCACTTACAACATCTTAAGTAAAAATTTCATATTTTAAAGTCAAAGATTCTTATTTAAAAGAATAACCAAATGGGAAAATGCCAACTTCACTGGTAAAAGAGAAAGGACAGTTAAAATAAAGATTTATATCTGACCAGGGTCCAGTGAAATCACTATATTTTATAAACATAAAAAATATTCTATTATTGTGCTACTTGTATACCAATATTGTAAAAAATAATAAACTTATAGGCATTCATTTATTTTTTAATTACTTTTGGTGTATCAGGCAGTATTTTAGGTACTGGGAATACAATTGTTAATGAAACAAATCTAAGATTAAATGCTAACAATTGAGAAATGGTTCACTGCCTATGGCACATTATGGTAAATTATGTAGCCACTGAAATATAAGTTTTAAAACTAACACTATGTGAAGAAAAGGGAAATGATTACTATACATTAAATGAAGCAAAAAAAAATTTAACGAAATTGATGTAGGGAAAAAGAACAGCAAGAAATAATACCAGAATATAACTGGTTTTCCTAGAATGGTGCAATTATTAGTATTTTATATTTCCTATAACAAAATTAATACATCTGCAAATAAATTTAGTAACAGGACCCTAAAGATGGGAATTCCATTATTTTGCATACTAACAGCTAATATCAGAAGTAGTGTACCACATTTTCATACACTATTTGGTACTGAGAGAATTGCTCAATATCTTGTTGAAACTGGAACTAAGAAATACAGTAGTCCCCCCCACTTCTGCAGTTTCACTTTCTGTGGTTTCAGTTATCCGCGGTCACCCACAGTCAGGAAGCAGATGAGATGATCTTTTCTGACGTATTACCAGAAGGCCAACAGTAGCCTAGCATCATGTCAAAATGCCTACATCATCTACCACACCACATCTCATTGCACAGGCACTTTATCTTCTCACACCATCACAAGGGTAAGTACAGGAAAAGAAGGTATTTTGAGAGAGACCACATTCACATACCTCTTATTACAGTATATTGTTATAATTGCTCTAATTTTTATTAGTTACTGTAACTAATCTCTTACTCGCCTAATGTACAAATTAAACTTTATCAATAAGCATGTATGTATAAAAATAAATGTAGTATATATAGCATTTGGTACTATACACAGTTTTAGGCAATTACTGAGAGTCTTAAAATGTATCCAGCATGGATAAGTGAGGGCTACTGTAGTATTTTTTTAAATGATTTAAACAATAAAGGCAAAAATTAAAGGAACAACTGATAAACAAAGAGGTTTGTATCTTAGAAGCATCCACTGGGCAAATAAACAGGGAATGAACAATCTTTTAATAAACCTTATCAATTTCTCTTTTTAGCTTCTCTTTTAATTCAAGGAAATATCACATTTTTTTCTGCCACCAAATATCGAGGCACTAGCTGTTTGTAGTAAACACAAGAGGGCAAACCGAGTTTCAGGGAAGAAAATCAATGAAGGGCCATCCCAACATACCTCTGCTATTCAACTATGAACCTTTTAAATAAATGACTTACATAAACCCAAGAAAATAATTTAAACTTGCCTGCCTGTCTCACAGGTAAATCCAGTTGTTCCGACATAGTAATCTGAAGCAGTGTTGAAACAAAATTCAGAGACTTGTGTGCCTACAAACAAAAAAACAGGTTTTAAATTTCTGCAAATAAATATTCTCAGTACTTTATTCCACTGTTTGGCACAAAAGGCTACCCACCTGGAAGTTGGTCCCAGCCTTATTTCCCATCACTCACCAACTATGAACTAAAAGAAAAATTTAATAACCTAACTCCTAAAATATTTTGGATGTTTGTATTTGCCTTCCCGTTTATCCCAACTAGCATTCTTAACCTACACTGGCACCAACAGCTCAAAAACCATATCCTCGGTAATGTCTATTTCCCCAATTCAGTAATAATTTCTCAGTAGAGATGTTCTACTAAGTGGCTACACACAAACGAAGTCAGTAAAAATTAACAGCCTGGAAAGTGGTTTACAAGAGGCTAATAATGTTTTATTTCTGAATATGGCTATTTTACATAGTGTGTTCAGTTTGTGAAAATTAATCAACTGTACCTTTATGACTATTCTGTATGCATGTTACATTTAAATACAAAGTTAAAAATCAATAGCTTTGAACATATGATAAAAGTAGTATACAAACTATAGGATTATTTAATACACTTATATGAAATTCCAGTGCAACATACACAGAAAATAATGAAATATATCCAAAATGCTACTATAGTTGTATCTTGGGTGGTAGGATTATAAAGAAGCTATTCTTCACACATTTTCTATTTTCCAGTTTATACTATGGACCCTGGTCACTTTCATTAACAGTACTAAAAAGTTAAAGACTCCTAAAGTTGTCATATTTGTTTCTGGTTTTCTAAAAAAGAACTGGGGGAACCTGGACGGCTCAGTCGTTTAAGTGTCCGATTCTTGATTGCAGCTCAGGTCATGATCCTAGTGTCGTGGGATCTGGCTCCATGCCTTGCATGGAGCCTACTTAAGATTTTCTCTTTCCCTCTGCCCTTCACCCACGCACCCACTCTCCCTTTCTCTCTCTCTCTCTCTCTCTCTCTCTCTCTCTCTCTCTCTCTCTCTCAAAAAAGCCAAAACAACAAAAAAGGCAAGACTACCTTTACCTGAACATTAACAGCAGCATTATTTATAATGCCCTCAAGTGGAAACAACCCATGTCTACCAACTGATGAATAGACAAGCAAAATGTGGCTTATCCATACATAATGATTAAATATTTGGTAGTAAAAAAAATGAAGTACTGATACATGCTACAACATATGTGAACCTTAAAAATATATTGTGTGAAAGATGCCAATACTCCAGGACTGGGAGTTGGCAGGGGGCAGAGAGGGAGATGGAGAGTGACTGCTAACAGGCACAGAGTTTCTTTTTGGGGTGATGAACATGTTCTAAAGTTTGTGGTGATGGTTGCATAATTCTGAATATACTAAAAACAACTGAATTGGATACTTTAAGTGGTTGAATTCAAGTTATAAAAAAACTGAACTATGAAAATAAGTGCTTATTTTATTACTTTAAGTTACTTTGCCTTCAGAAACACAAGCACATATCTCAAAAGTGCAAGTGAGGAAAAAAAGTGTTCCTTTCAGACAACTGAGCTAGACCACGTGGTAAGAAAAAAAAGGATGTTTCTGACAGCAGAAACAGCACAAGCAAACTCAACCTGGGACATTTATATTTATATACCTGCCCCGCACAAATTTCCATCCAGCTGAAATCCCTAATGCCTTGTATCCTCCCAAAGAAGGTAACAAATAGACATAAAGTAATACTAAATATCAGACATGACATTCTCAAGAAAATCCAGAGCAAAAGTAGATTAGCAATTACCTAGACCTGGGATACAAGATTAAACTGGAAGGAGGGAGTTTACTGAGAAAACAAAAATATTCCAAAACTAGATTGTGGTGACAGTTGTACAACTTGCTAAATCTACTAAAAATAAAAATCAATGAGTTTCACCTAAAACAGTTGTATTTTATGGCATGTAAATTATACCTCAATAAAGTTTAAAAATGAAGGAAAAAAAGACCATGGATTGGTACAACTGTAAAACAGAGATCAAATAAAGATACATTTTAACTGTTCAAACAGGAAAACCTCCTTTTAATCACTAGCCTCATTCTTCATCACAAAAACCTTTTAAAATCTCAGTAATTGGGGTACATGGGTGGTTCAATTGGTTAAGCATTTGACTTCAGCTCAGATCACAATCTCACAGTTTGTTGAGTTTGAGCCCCAAATTGCGCACTGAGCTGATATCGAGCCAGCCTGGAATTCTCCCTCCCCCCTCTTGGGTATGCGTGTGCACGCTCTCTCTCTCTCTCTCTCTCTCTCAAAATAAACTTAAAAAAAATAATAAAATCTGAGTAATTATGTTATCACTCTCAACAGTTTGGCAAACATTGATATGGGCCTCAAGATGCTACAATAAATCTTTTAGAGTGTGAGTTAGAGATGCTGACACTAATTATAGGCCCTTCTTCAAGCTTCTCGTTTCCAGCAGAGAACCAGAAGAACTGAAGCAACGAATGGGTCATCATACATCATTAGGTAGAGCTACAACGGCTAATACTAAAGTTTAAAAGCTGCTAACCACAACACAAAATTACCTTTCAAGACAACTTCTTACCTTCTCATTGTCATCAACCCAGACAATTCAACATTCACCCTTAAACCCATTTCATCAAAATTTTTCAAAAGCCACAACCTGAATTCCATTTCCTTTAACTCCACTACACCTATTGGTACTTACAATGTGTCAGACACTACAGAGATAAAAGATCACTATAAGGTAGGTTGGGGTATTAATTCTATTTCGACGTAAAATTTTGAGTTAGGTCCAAAAGGACTTACCATATAGATGAGATTGGGGTGGGATTTTTAAAAAGAAAAGAAGTATGGGTTATATTCAAGAGATTATTAGGAGAATGAAAGACAATAATGAAAGACGAAAATGAATAAATTGTGACATCAAGATCTAGTTAAGTGTGAACTTTTTTTGAAATTTTTATACAACCAGATAAGGAAGATAATAAGGTCTTGAAGCAGTATCAAGGATTTAATTGTAGGATAAATGAATATAAAACATCACAGGTGGAAAGCTATTATTATAACAGGTAATAATAGGCCTGAAAAACTTCTACTCTAGGGGCAGCTTCCCCCACCTCCCTAAGTAAGTCTAACTTTACAAAAGGAAAAAATGATTACACCTACCCACATAAACAAATTTCGCCAGACCCTTTAACCTACAATCTTATCCCCACCCCCTTACTAGCTTTCTACTCACTAACTCTGTATTCAGAAAATTGTTTTCTGTAAGGTTACCAATATTTTAAAAGCTTTTTCCATCAAAAAAGTCTAAATTTTGCTTTAACCTCCCTCATTTAAAAATAACAACCCTTTCTTTTTCTAATAGCTTTTTACTTAATACATAAGTAATTCGTGTTGACTCGTAGAAAAACTAATCATTGAAGTAAAAAGGAAACGAAATTACCCACAACCAACCTTCTTACTTAAAACTCCTTTTCTTGGCTTCCTCCTTTTATATACAATTCTCCAGTCTCCTTTTTTTCTGTTTCTCAAAGTTCCAAAAATAGGAATGGCCAAAAGTGAAGCCCTCCAGTCCACCCTACACCTCCAGATGACACTCCCTCCCTCTCAATTCACCAAGAAAAGTCTCCTTTCCATTGTTGCTTTCTCTCCTAACCTTCAATTCCACATTCCCTATTGCCTGCTACACATTTTCCCTCTGATATTTACCAGCTCCTCAAACCCAACTTAAAATTTAAGCCATGTTTTCTCCAATATCAGTTTCCCCTCTAGACCTACATTTTCCAATGTAATTACCTAATGTCAATATCTTTTAAAGCTAACTCTTTAAGAGGTAACTTTTTATTATTTCTCTCCAGTGGAATGCAATCTGAAAGACCTTCAATTAGCTACTGTACTTAACACTATTTATAAGGAAAAAGATGCGCATAAGGGCACTGTGACATCAGAATACATAATGAATACAGCCAGATAATTTCAAGAGCAAAGGGATTTCTAACTTTTCTGTTTTACTAGAGAATGACAAATATCCCGATTTTATCTACCTGAAATATTAGGCATAGTGAGGTTACATCATCATAGTGATAGAATCAGGACCAGCCTGAGGCTCTTCACTAAGTCTTCCAGCCTTTCATTAAATAGCGGTACTACATAAATGCTTTCCCACTAAGGAGTTTTAAAAAACTTAATTATAAAGGACTTAGTAACCAAAAGAAAAAAAAACCCACTTTAAATCAAATATCATTAATGTGCCACTGATAGAAGCAAACAATAAGTAAAATAATATATGCATCCACTCTATCTGAAAAAGAAATTTTTCTTATAAACATTAATATGGCAATATCTTTCTTTCAGATCTTTAACAGGCTGTGTCACTGAATAACTTCCTATCTAACAGCCAAAGTATCCAGACTTTCCCTCTCCCAAATTCAGAAGAGTATCTACTTAGAGATATTCCTAATTAAGGAATTTTACCTGCTCAGGGTACAGACAATTCTGTCTTCCAAAAACACATATTTTATTCTCATAAGTATTTTGCTGAATTTCTAGACATGCCAAATTGTCCTATAAACATGCCATCATTTTGCACTTTTCCAGATCTAAGATTTTCATTAATTGAACATTTCAAAAGTCCTTTAATTAAACAATCAAATTCACCATTTATAAATAAAAATTTATCACTTACACTAGTAATTGTAATCATCTGTGAAAACCCTAGAAGTGACTCAGGTAGTTTATGTATTTAAAAGATAAACACAAAATATCAAGAAACATATCAAAGCTAAGTCCACTTACTTTTTCACATAACGAATGTGAGAAACAGCATGTCTATCACATGACCATCTTATAGCACATTAAGCTTAGGAATTGAAGGTTTAAAATGCTCCTAGGTAAGCTTTCTAATTCTACTTATGGCAGTTTTTCTTGCTGCAAGTGTAAGAGGGGAAGGGATACTGATACTTAGATTCTATCTGCCTTAACCAAAGTCAGATTTAAAAGTATCTTTATCCAAAACTTACACATAGCTCTACTGTAAGTCCAACCACATGTGTTATGAGGGCCGTGTTGACTATGAAACTCCAGAAAGGTAGGAATCAATAATCTTTCCATCTACTTAACTCAGTACCTACCACAAAGACATTTGCTATTAAATACACCAGACTGGAAGCTGTCATCCTAAATAAACGTTTCAAAAAAATTTTCCTGACATTACATTTAAAACTTAAGTTCAAATGTAAACTTCATGAGAGTGAGGACTTTGTCTTATGTATGGTATCAGACCTCCAGCATTAAAGATAGGATTTGCCACATGATAGTCACTCAAATTTTTTTTAAGTTTATTTATTTTGAGAGAAAGCATGAGGGGGAGGCCAGAGAGCAGGAGAAAGAGAATCCCAAACAGGCTCAGCACTGGCAACACAGAGCCCCAATGTGGGGCTGGAACTCATAACCTGAGCCAAAGTCTAACACAACCAACTGAGCCACCCAGGTGCCCCTCAAATATTTTTACAGTTTATTTATTTTGACAGAGAGAGAGAGAGAGAGCACGCGCGCAAGTGACAGACGGACAGACAGCAGGAGAGGTGTAGAGAGAGAGATTCCTGAGCAGGCTCCACCCTGTCAGTGCAGAGCCCAAGGAAGGCTGGATCCCACAACCATGCGATCATGACCTAACCTGAAACGAAAAATCGGATGCTTAACCGACTAAGCCACTCAGGTGGCCCTCTTCCAAATATTTTAAAAATAACAGAAGCAATTATTTGTTGAACGTCTATGCTCAGCTAATACTCTGAAGATTTAAAAAAAAAAAAATCTTCATCTACAGATTTTATTCTCATTGGAGATTAAGTTCAAAGTCAATGCACTTTTAGAGTAGAAAAGACAGCAACCATCTAGTTCAAATAAAATTAAAATAGTTAAAATTTAAGAATATATACAACTAGGTATTAAAAAGGTGAGTTTTGAGTTTACAAAGTACCACAGAAGGTCAGAGTAGGAAAAGATGGCATTTAAGATGGTATTGATGAGATTTGTGAACAGGAAAACTTTCATTTTTAGGTTATAAGAGCTTAATAGGAGGAATGAGTAGCATGAGCAAAGGTTTGTATGGAAAGGTTTCCACTGAACAACACTGGCAGCTAAAGCAGGAAGAACTGCAGAGACTGTTGTCTATTATAATAATCTGCCAAAAACCTTCACAGATGTCTTAACTTTATCTTATAAAGGAAGAAACAAGTTTTTCTGAGTGAGAGCAAGAGTAGGAAGTAGGAGTCTCTGGAAACATAACAAATAATTAATGTTGAATGAACAAATACCAAATGTCACATATTTTAATTTCCTAAAATTTTTTAGAACTGTACTTCTAGATCTATAGAAGTCAAAGTATATAATTTACATGTCAAATGAGTTTCCTGTACACAAATCTACTTTAAAGATTAAAAGACATTTCTGGCTATTATTCAAGTTCTTATTTCTCCATGCATACAACAAAATATTTACTGAGAGCCCACTGAGTGTCAGGCACTGTGCTTATAATTGTGCCAATTTTTATGATACAATAATGCTATCTACTAACAATCTCAGTGTCCAAATAAGTACTTGTATTCTTTCTCCATTTTCCACTAAAATATGAAACTACTATAGTTAGACTGAGAAAAGAAATAAAATGTATAGTGCGGTAGAGTGGTTAATCAATTGGCACTGATGCAGTGGTTCAAATAACCTGGAGAGAACTTAGCAGGTTCCAAGCACTTTGCTGAATTTTTTACATGCATCAACTCACATGACACAGTGATATACACACTATTACTACTTTTATTTTGTACATAAGGAAAATGATGCTTAGAAGTTAAATAACTTTCCTAAGATCCTCCAATTAGTGCAGAATGCTTCATCGTTAAAAAAAAAAAAAAAATCAAATAACTAAGGAGGTTTTCAATTATATTTCCAAGAATGCTTGTACTTTTTAATGGTTTCCTCCAGTCTTTGAGGCAAAGTTTGTTACATGAAGAAATTTCAAATTGAGACATGATAATGTAGTCCAAAATTATAACAGCAATAAAAAAAAAAAAAAGGATCAAAATTCATGCCATGCTACAGTGTAAATCAGTGGTGAATACTAAAATGTGTCTTGAAAATATCTGCCAAAAAAACAGTCTCCTTACTGTCGTCTCCAGCAGTCTCATGGAAATTTCTTAATTTTATCTATATGAAATATAAAAAACATATAAATACTCTAAAAATTCTCTAATGAGAGATGGTATAACAGCTAAAGTCTTACTGTTTGTTATCTGTCATAATAAAGTCAGTAAAGCCTAACACTAACAAATCAAAGAATTGCAGTGACAAAAGACAAAAATTCCTCACCTCATTAAACTTGAAAATTATACTGACGAGAATAAGTAAAATATGTATGACAAACGAGTGTTACAGAGAAAAATAAACTAAGGGAGGTATAGTGTGTCTGGGGTGTCATAGCCAGGGGAACTCCTTAGTGATATGGAGACAGTTGAACAATGATAGAGGGAAGTAAGGAAACAAGCATAAGAGATAACTGAGTAAAAGAGGTTCCACACAGATGAAACAGTTAAGTGTAATCACTGCGAGGCAAGAGCACTTTGTTTTTGTTTTATCTGCACTATTAATACTTTGATAACATTTACAATTTTTACAGTTCGTGATTACTTCGCTTAGCTGAAAAGATTCACTCAAATGTCAATCTTTTTCTTTTAACGAAAATGAACCAAAATATAACTTGCTGAAAAAAAACAAAAACCAGTATGGAATGATTGCTTCATCCTGTCTTATCCAAAATCAAGAAGAGCCTGATGGAAATAAAATGTTACTTCCTCATTCTTGCTACAGTCAAGCTTCTTCAAGACTTATCTGGAATCTATTTCCTAAATTAAGGTTCTGCCACAAAAAAAGTCAAAGCAAGAAAGTATTAAAATGGGAACACTTCATTAAAGTGGAATGAAGACTAGAGATGAGAATATTCTAATTAAAAGAAAAGTTACCTTAGGAAATTTACTAAAATTGAGGTGTGATAATTGAAAGAAATTTGCAAAATGTGAACAGCTAACAATTACAGAAATACAGGCTAGGCACCAAATTTTCTTTCACAGAAAAGCAGTGTTCACTACTCCAAAGTATTCCAAAACTCTAACAGAAGCTTAACAGTTAAGTAAAAAATGCTATGAATACTATTTTGATTATTCATCTTCCAAAAATCAGATTGTGAAATATTTATCCTAGGTCTCAATTACAAAATGTCATCATATATAACCAGACATTTAATAACTGCTTGAAGAATGAATGAATTTCAAATTTTTCTATTAGGGAATCAACTTTTTTTTTCAAATAGTAATTTTTAAAATTAATAATTACACACAGCATGTTTTGGCAGGATAATAAAGTCATAGTAGAAATCACTGTGACTGAACTTTTAGAGTGCCTAAACTTACACATGTATTAATACTTCATAAACAAAATGTTAATCTTAACCTGTGTCTATCACAAAAATAAATCAAAATAAAAAGTGATCCATAACTACCTCCATAGTTTCATAATGGTTCAATATGGGAATTTGTTTCAGTGCATTATTTTATATCCAAAAGAAATCTAAGCTCCTCCCAAGGTGACTTTGAGCCTAAAAATTTGAGCACTGGGGCATGACTGGCTCAGTGGGTGAAGTACGGGACTCTTGATCTCAGGGTTGTGGGTTGAAGGACCACCTTGAGTGGAGAGAATACTTAAAAACATCTTTAAAAAAAAAACAAAAACTTGAGCATCACTCTTGGTATGATCTAATGATGGTCTCATTTATATACATAAGAGTTAACTTTTTTAGGGGTGCCTGGGTGGCTCAGTCAGTTAAGCAACCAACTATTGATTTCTGCTCAGGTCATGATCTCACCATATGTGTGGCTCCCTCTGTGCTGGCTCCCTCTTTCTCTGCCCTTCCCCTGCTCACATGCTCTCTCTCTCTCTCTCTCAAAATAAATAAACATTAAAAAAAAAAAGATTTAACTTTTTTATTTTGAAATAATTTTACACTTAATTTGTCTAAACTCTGTGGGTGGTCTTCTTAAAACACAAGTTCCTTGAGGGCAGAGATCTCTGACATAGCATTGTACACTGATGCTGTCCTGTTAGGAATGCTCCTGTGGCTTCTGCAAAGTCAATAATAAGTAATGTTTTTAAATGAGTTACTTACCAGTTAAGAGAAGCATAAAATAACTGAATTTCTACTTTAAAAAGGGACTTCTTTTTCCGTTTAAAAATAAATGTACACTGAACTTCACTAAAGCTTGCACTCAGTAGTATACCAAAAGCCAATTATTAACTGGCATAGGAATTACAGGGGTCCTTTTAAGAAGCCTTTAAAATACTCACTAAAATATAAAAACTTGCATTGATTTAGAAATAATGAAACTTAAGGTAGTACAATAGTATGCCCACATATTAAAGCTGTTTTCCAAAGGGTGGTCCCTCGAAAATACGGAGGAAAAAAGGAACCAGTCATGAGCGAGTTGATATGGAGCTTGGCACATTTCAAGGCACTCGGCCTTACATTGTCTCACTTGACCGTCACAGCAACCCTGTGGCCTGATGTTATGAATGGGAGATACTCAGCATTAAAAGGTTAAGCGACTTGCCCAAGGTCAGTCAAGAAAATTAGTGGTTCAGCTCTACCTAGAAGGGTGCACTTCACCTGACTTTCTACTACATTGTCCTGCCTCCCCGACTGAGGCATTATTAGAGTAAAAGAGCAGTGAATCAGACTGGTATCCAGCACTACCCTCGCCCTGCCAAAGAGGCGGGGGCTTGCCTCTGAAAGCTTTCCCTAACAGCTCAGTCGCAGAGAAGAAAGTTGTGCCGATCACCGATCAGCCCACTTAAGTGACAGGATGACAGGCGCAGCCCCCAAAGGACCAGCTTCTGCATTCCCAGGAGCCCCTCCAAACCCGACGCCAGCGAGACTGCTCCCGGAAACGTCTGAAAAACCTTTCAGCGAGTTTCGCCCCCTCCTGGGCGCGAGGAACGAGCTGGGTATGAGCCAGAGGGCGGCCGGCCACCCGAGCCAGCCATGTGTCCAGCCCGTCACGCCCGCCTCGCCTCAGCCGGCTCCTCATGCCTTGACCGCAGCCAGAGGCCCAGCTCAGGATCCGACGCAAAGGCTGCCTTAGCCGCCGCCACCACCGCAGCAGTCTGAGGCGCCCCGACGCGGCACTCGCAGTTAGGTTCCCGCCCCACCCCTCCAGTTGGGCCCCTCAGCGACGCCGTCCGCGCTTCTGGCCAGGCCCGGAGGGCTCGGCCTGCCACAGTCCACCGCCCGCCCGGCGTCCTTACTTCATTGAGCTGGCGCTCCGCGGCCTCACGCAGGGCTGGGTCCATGGTGCCCCGCAGGGCCTCGATAATGGTGTTGGGGTCCATCGCAGCGCGGACTCGGTCAAACCCGGAGCTCGGGTGCTACTGGGCCAGGAATAGCGCCGCTCACTGCGCACATGGACCTGCCGCGCTCCGCAGCGGCAACCGGCGCGAAAGGAAAGAGAAGCGCCAAGGCCCCGGATAGAACCTCTTCGCCTCGGCGTGGAGGCGGGAGATGCTCCAGCCACTTCCTGTCGGCGCGCCCGCGGGGCACCTTGGGAGACGTAGTCCGCGTGAGCTTTCCACATCCCACGTGGCCCTGAACTGTTGCTCCTACAGGCAACTCTTGCTTTTCAAAAAGGGAAAATGTTCAAACTCCACAGTAAAAAAAATTAAAACAAACCCAAGGATTTCCCATAATAATATGCCTCTGGTGATTGTGAGGTGAATCTAACGCAATGTATGATGCAATCCATTGCTAGTAGCTTTGTAATTGAAGGTAATCTTTTGAAAAGCAGTTTGAGATGTGTTTCTAGATGCCATAAAAGTATTCATAATCTTTGCCCCAACTATTCCCATTAATGAGACTTTATCTTAAGGAAATAACACAAAAGATTAAATCTGATTTATGTGTAAAAGATATTATAACATTACATATTTATGATTACCAAATATTAAAAATATGGTTTTTATTGAGCATCCAAATTTTGGTAGGAACTTTCTATAAATCAACTGTAAATGCAGAATAAGAGCATAATCCCTATTGGAACACTACCTTCTTTAAAACAGTTAAAGCAACATTTTCAGAAAAGTTAAATAACATGCCCAAGGTCACTTAGGTAGTAAGAAGTTCACCCAGGATTTCAAACCTAGGATGTTTCTGTTTTAAAAGATTTTATTCTCTTTACTGAATCACTCTGCCTTTCAAGAGAAATGTCGAGTGATATAGGAATTGTTAAGCAAAGTAAAAGAATTCAGTCAGTTAAATATTTCACAGGCATTAAAAATTACAAATATCATATACTTTGGGGCACCTGGGTGGCTCAGTTGGTTAAGCGGTCCACTTTGGCTTACAGTTGGTGGATTCCTGCATCAGGGTCTGTGCTGACAGCTCAGAGTCTGGAGCCTGCTTGGGGTTCTGTGTCTCCGACTCTCTCTCTGTCCCTCTCCTGCTCACAGTCTGTCTCTCTCTTTCTCAAAAATAAATAAACGTTGAAAACAAAAATTAAAAAAATATATGTATGTGTATATATATATATATATATATATATATACATAATATACCTTGTAACAACACAGAAACAGTTATGTGAGGATATGGCTTTGTAACATGGACAAAGACTTGGGAAATAAAGCTGGCAAATGAAGTTAATTTATTTTCTAGGATGGTGATATTTTGAGTAATTTCCTTTCATAACTGTCTCGATTATAATAAAGTTATGTAAACATATATCCTTAAAATGAATCATAAAGTTTAAATGCAACTTGTTAAAAAATCACTTATTGTTTTCAGTTTGCAAAAAAAGGAGAAAAGGGGGCACAAAAGTCTTTCCCTGGAATAGTGGACTTTGCAATATTAATATCCCTTGTATGCCAACCACTGTGCCTGGAAGTGTGGTTTACATAATTATCCCTAATTTACAAATGAAGAATCAAGGCTCACATAAGCTACTTAAATTGTGAAAGGTCATAAAATTTCCATAATATAACCTGTTGTTAGCTCCATCAGTGTACTGATACAACCTGTTTGAGAATTTCTTCTCCCTGGGGCATCTGGATGGCTCAGTTGGAAGAGCATGTGACTCTTGATCTTGGGGTCGTGTGTTCAAGCCCCACATTGGGTCTACATCTTAACATTACTTAAAAATAAAAATAAACCAAAAAAGAAAAAAAGAAAAGGTTTCCTCTCCCTACCCATTCCTCGATAGTGAGGGCCTTGAAGATAAGGATTATATTTTATTCACTTTTGTATCTTTACCTCCTACCATGAAGCTTGAATGTCTATTAAGAGTTCAATAAATGTTTTAGTTAATAAATGAAAAAGAATAAATGAACTAGTAATGACTTGTGGTGGCTCAGCCAGAATCTAAACCTCAATTTTCATGATTCCAAAGCCAGTCTTTTTTGCACTACTACATATCTATTTTAGATTCCAGAATTGACTTATCCATCATGAAATCGTGACAACTACAGCATAGCACAATGCATGTAAAAGACCTGACACATAAAAAGTGATCCAAAAATATCAATTCCTTTCCCCGAAACTGAAAGGGAGAAGTGGTGATGAAAAATATGGTTTCTAAGCTATAGTACTGGGAATTGGGAGCCAGCAAGGTTTGCAGATCCAAAGCTGGAGTGGGGCCTGTGTCTCATTCCAATTCACAGTGTATGTGCTGCCCAAGTGAGCACTAGGCAGTGTCTCATGCTTCAGAGAGAATAGAGCTCATAGGGTACTAGATACCATCTGGGGAACCAGAGTTCCTTTATTCACACAAGGAGCTTTGTTCCAGGACACTTCAGAAGCTTAGCTGGCAGTGTGATTAGCACACCCAACTTATTGTAGGTTTGTTTGTTTGTTTGTTTGTTTGTTTTTGTCCAGCTGTTGACACAAAGAATTTGACTCAATAAGACTGGAAATTTAGATGTGAGGTCCTCCAGGGCAGGGACCATGTCTATCTCTCCATGACAAATGCAGAAGTGAGCATGTGCTCAATAAATAAATGTGTGAAGATTAAAGAAAAAGTGCTATGTTAGGCCAGTATAAGCATAAATAGATAACCTTACCTCACTGCTCAATCCCAATTCCCAGAGCCACTATAGCGAATATAGATATGTGTGACTTCTTGGGCAAGATTAGTCTAAGGAAATCAGAAAAGTAGAAAATGCAAAGTTCTGAGCTGGTTTTGAACTGGAATGGAATTGGACAAAAATAGAGGTAAGGAACAATATAAGAGGTGATTTGGTTATCTGAGCTTATAAACGATGGTTCTGTTGTTCACACAGAAAAACAAAACAAAACAACCCATGTCTTCCTGCAGGTATGAAAGAAAAAGAGGGTTCAGGAAATGACCATTCAGCTGTACCATAAGGAAATAAAAGAATGAATTTTCCCTGTACAAGCCTCCATTAGAGGCTTTCATGGATGAACACTTGTGATAAGGTTTTGATGATAAATACCAAGCGCCCAAAGTTATCTTAAGGCCTAGACTGATCTGTCTGAGGTGACTGGATTTTGTCAAGACATCCCATAATTACTGAAACTTCACATCCTATACATCCTATGTTAGCCCCATTTCAGATATCAAAAATATTTTAGACAAAATTTTTCATGAAATTTTGTTTTTTCACTAATAGTAATCATTATACTTATAACTGAGTGGAATTCATTTTTACACCTTGGTAAGATTTTTGTTCTAAACAATTCAAAATGTAGGCGTTTAGGGTGGTTGGCTGGCTCAGTGGTTGAGCATGTAACTCTTGATCTTGGAGTTGTGAGTTCAAGCCCCATATTGGGGGTGGAGTTCACTTTAAAAATAAGTAAGTAAAATAAGCTTTTCTGTGACTTATCCTTTCCCAGGTGTCTTCTCACTCCTGGGACCACAATGGGAAAAAAAATGTAGGGGGCTAAAAAAAGACCTAGAAGCTAAAAAAAGAGTGATTATGTTCTGAGGCACTGTGCTGCCTTGGGTAAAACGTTTATCTCACTGGTCCTCATTTTTTATTTCCACCTGGGAAATGAATAAATAATCTTGCCTGGGCTCCCAAAATTATTCTGAGAATCAAATGAGTCTGGGAAGTACTTTGTAATTATAAAGCTCAGAACAAAAGTAAATTGTTATTGGCATTAAGGAAAGGGCTGAGGAGAAAGTCAAGTAAGAGGGTAAGGAAGGAGAGTTAAAGAAAGCGAAGAAATGAGGACTTTCTGCAGAGCATCCTTCACAGCAGCTATAATGCTGAATGTTCAGCAACTTGGTATGTATGTGTCTAAAGGTTAGTATGTGCAAGACAAGGTAAAGACCATGTTGTACTGAAATTGTCACATGAAGACCATTTCTTTATTGTATTTCTTTTAAGTACACTGACCTACACGAAATTGAAGTTTGTGCCCTAAACCATAAAAAAATTTTTAAAGATCAACTTCATCAAGGTATAATTTACATAAAATTCAATGAGTTTTCATACAGTTATACACTTATTTCACAGTACCACAGTCTACATATAGATTATCTCCATCAGTGCTTCCCAGTTAATCCTTAAATGTTCAGCTCTGTGCCATATACACCCACTGATGTGCTTTCTATCACTATCAATTAGATTTGCCTTTCCTACAATTTTATATACATGGAATCATTCAGTAAGTAGTTTTTGTGTCTGGCTTTTTTCACCCACTATAGTGTTTCTAAGATTATTTACATAATGTTGAGGTTATCAGTAGTTCCCTCCATGTTGCTAAATGGCAGTCTGTTGCCTGCATATACAACAATTATCCATATATCTATTGGTGGATATTTGGGTCATTTATAGTTTTTTGCTGTTGTGAATTAAGCTGATATGTACATTTGTGTACAAGTCTGAGTGTGGATATATGTTTTCATTCTTCTGGTAAATAGGAAAGAGTGGAATGGCTGATTTGTTTTAAAGATTTTTTTTTTTTTTAAGTAATCTCTATACCCAACATAGGGCTCGAACTTACAACCCTGAGATCAAGAGTCACACGCTTTACCAACTGACAGCTAGGCATCCCTGGAATGGATGATTTGTATTCTAAGTGTATATGTAACTTTATAAGAAACTGCCAAATCATTTCTCAAATTGGTTGTACAATTTTACATTTCCACAAGCAATTTATGAACATTCCATTGTTCCATATCTCTACCAACAGTTTGAATTCTCAGTCTTTTTACATATATATATATATATATATATATATATATATATATTTTAGTGTTTATTTATTTATTTTGAGAGAGGGAACACAAGTGGGGGAGGGGCAGTGAGAGAGAGGGAGAGAAAGAATCCCAAGCAGGCTCCGCACTGTCAGCGCAGAGCCCGATGTGGGGCTCGAGCCCATGAACTGTGAGATCATGACCTGAGCCAAAATCAAGAGTTGGATGGCTTAACCAACTGAGCCACCCAGGCGCCCCTGAATTCTCAGTCTTTTTAAGTGTATATAGTAGAGTGAATGTGTAGTGGTTATGTCATTTTGTATGTCACAATGCACTATATGCATTTCTCTGATGACTAATAACATTGAGTATCTCTTCATGTGCTATTAACCATTTGGATCATCTTTTGAAGTGTCTGTTTTGCCCATTTTTTAAATTGGGTTGTTGTCTTACTGCTATTGAGTTCTAAGATACTCTGGGTACAATTTCGTCAGATTTCTATATTGTGAATATTTTCTTTTAGTCTGTGTCTTTTCATTTTTTTAACTTATCTTTCAAAAAGCAGTTTCCTGTTTTGATAAAGTCCAATTTATATATTGATTCTTCTATAATTATGCCTTTTGTATTCTGTATAAGAAATCTTTCCCACCTCAAGATTGTTAAGATTTTCTCCTATGTTTTCTTCTAGAAATCTTGCAGTTTTAGCATTAATGTTTTGAACTGTGGTTCAGTTTGAGGTGTCTGTGTGTGTCTGTGTGTGCAGTGTAAAGTAAGGGTTGAAGTTATTTGTTTCTGCACGTGGATATCCAGTTAGTTAGTATAGCTTAATTTGTTAAAAAGTTTGTACTTGACCACTGAATTACCTTGGCCCTTTTTTGAAAATCAATTGACCAAATATGTGTAGATCTATGTTTGAATTCTCTGCTCTGTTCCATCGATCTATTTATCTATCTTTATGCCCGTATCACAATGTCTTCATTAATGTAGCTTTCTAAAAGTCTTAAAGTCAAGCAGTGTAAATCTTCTAACTTTGTTACTCTTTTTCAGAATCGGTTAGACTATTCTGGGTTATTTGCATTTCGAAATACATTTGGAAAATTCAGCTTGCTAATTTTCAATTTTAAAAAGTCTGTTGAGATTTTGATAGATACTGCATTTAATCTCCACATCAGGGGTGCCTGGCTGGCTCAGTCAGTGGAGCACGTGACTCTTGATCTTGGGACTGTGGGTTAGAGCCCCATGTTAAGTGTGTAGATTATTTTTAAAAAATATTAAAACAGGGGCGCCTGGGTGGCTCAGTTGGTTGAGTGTCCGACTTCAGCTCAGGTCACGATCTCACGGTCCGTGAGTTCGAGCCCCGCATCGGGCTCTGGGCTGATGGCCCAGAGCCTGGAGCCTGCTTCCAATTCTGTGTCTCCCTCTCTCTCTGCTCCTCCCCCATTCATGCTCTGTCTCTCTCTGTCTCAAAAATAAATAAACGTTAAAAAAAAAAATTTAAAAAAAAATCTTAAAACAAAATATACAGGGGTGTCTTGTTGGCTCGGTCAGTGGAGCATGCAACTCTCAATCCCAAGGTCGTGAGTTCATGCCCCATGTTGGGCATAGACCTACTTAAAAAAAAAAAAAACAAAAACACTACACATCAACTTGGGTAAAATTAACATCTTAACAATATTGAATGTTTTGATCCTTGAACACAGTATATATCTCCACTTATTTGAATATTTAAAAATTTTTTCTCAGCTGTATTTTTAGTTTTCAGTACACAGATTTCACACATATTTTCTTAACTGTATCCCTATATTTCATGTTATAGTCAATGATATTTTAAAATATCTTTCCAACTGTTTTTGCTTATATCTAGAAATACAATTGATTTTCATATTTGACATTGTATCCTATAGCCCTGCTAAGCTAACTTATTGATTTTAATAGTTTCTTTTCTAAATTCCTTAGAATTGTGCATATAATAAGGTATCCTGCATATAAAAATGGTTTTAGGGGCACCTGGGTGGCTCAGTCGGTTAAGTGTCCAACTTCAGCTCAGGTCATGATCTCAGGGTTCGTGAGTTCAAGCCCCCCGTCAGGCTCTGTGCTGACAGCTTGGAGCCTGGAGCCTGCTTCAGATTCTGTGTCTCCCTCTCTCTCTGCCCCTCCCCTGCTCATGCTCTGTCTCTCTGTCTCAAAAATAAATAAAACATTTTAAAAAATTAAAAAAAATAAAAATAAAAATGGTTTTACTTTCTTCCCATTCTTTAGCCATAAGGTTTCCACAGATTCTGTCACATTGAAAAGATTCCCTTTAATTTCCAGTTTTCTTAGAGTCTTTAATATGAACAGGATGTTGAATTCTGTCAAATATTTTTCTAGAGCTATTGATACCATCATATGGATTTTCTTTATTCTTTTAATGTGGTGAATTATACTGATTGATTTTCACATGCTACATTCCTGGGTTAAACCTCACTTGGTCATAATGTGTTAACATTGGAAAAAACTTTATATATTGCTGGATTCCATTAGCTACTTTTTTTGAAGACGTTTGCATCTATCTGCATGAGGGATATTAGTCAGTAGATTTTTTGTTTTTTTGTTTTTTGGGGTTTTTTTCCTAAATGTCTTTACCTAGTTTTAGTATCAGGAGTATGTACTCCTTCCTCTTTTGTTTTCTGAAAGAATATGTGTAGAACTGACATTATTTTTTCCTTAAATATTTGGTAGAAATCAGCAGTGATACTATCTGAGCCCTGGAGTTTGCTTTTTGGAAAGATTTTAAATTATGTAATGTAAGTTTTAATAGATATAAGACTATTTAGATTTTGGGGAAAACACACTAAATGTTTATTCTGTTGTTATTATTTTTTTAGTTATTTCTTTAACATTCTTTTTTTGATGAACTTTTAAAAATTGAAGTATGAACTATTGGGGCCTCATCAATATAAAAAGCTTCTGCACAGCAAAGGAAATAATCAACAAAACTAAAAGGCAACCAACAGAATTGGAGAAGGTATTTGCAAATGACATATCAGATAAGGGGTTAGCATCCAAAATCTATGAAGAACTTATCAAACTCCACACCTAGAAAACAAATAATCCAGTGAAGAAATGAGCAAAAGACATGAACAGACACTTTTCCAAAGAAGACATTCAGTTGGCAAACAGACATGAAAAGATGCTCAATGTCACTCATCATCAGGGAAATACAAATCAAAACCACAATGAGATAGAGTCTCACACCTGTCAGAATGGCTAAAATTAACAACTCAGGAAACAACAGATGTTGGTGAGGATGCGGAGAAAGAGAAACCCTTTTGCACTGCTGGTGGGAATGCAAACTGAATCTGTTAGAGGAATTCTTGGGATGAGTAATTTATAGATAATTTTCATTTATTTTCAGTTAACTCTCTGGTTATTTTTCTTGTTGGCAGAGATTGTAAGAGATTAAGTCACATCTTATAGAGTACAGACACTGGACAACAGTATGGAGGTTCCTCAAAATCTTAAAAATAGAACTATCTTACAACCCAGCAACTACACTACTAGGTACTTACCCAAAGGATACAAAAATGCTGATTTGAAGGGGCACCTGCGCCCCAATGTTTATAACAGCACTATGGACAACAAATTGTGGAAAGAGCCCAAATGTTCATCGACTAATGAATGGATAAAGATGTGGTATATACATACAATGGAATATTACTCAGCAATCAAAAAAAGAAATCTTGCCATTTGCAACAATGTGGATGGAACTAGAGTGTATTATGCTAAGTGAAATAAGTCAGAGAAAGATAAATATCATGATTTCACTCATGTGGAATCTAAGAAACAAAACAGGTGAACATAGGGGAAGGAAAGGGAAAGTAAGATGAAAAGAGAGGGAGGCAAACCATAAGAGACCCTTAAATATATAGAAGAAACTGAGGGTTGCTGGAGGAGTGTTGAGTGGGGGGATGGGCTAAATGGGTGATGGGTATTAAGGAGGGCATTTGTTGGGATGAACACTGGGTATTACATGTAAGTGATGAATCACTAAATTCTACTCCTGAAATCATTATTACACTACATGTTAACTAACTTTGCTTAAAATAAAATTTTTAAAATTAAAATAAATAATAATAAATAAAAAAATAAAAATTGAAGCATGGGGCGCCTGGGTGGCTTGGCTGGTTAAGCATCAGACTTCAGTTCAGGTCACGATCTCACGGGTCATGAGTTCAAGCCCTGCATTGGGCTCTCTGCTGTCAGTGCAGAGCCTGCTTCAGTTCCTCTGTCTTCCTCTCACTCTGCCCCTCCTGCAACACACATTCTCTCTCTCTCTCTCAAAAATAAATAAGCATTTAAAAAATTAAAATTATCAAAATTGAAGTATAATTTACATATAATATTGTGTTAATTTTAGTTGTACAACATAGTGATTTAATAATTATATACATTCCTAAATGCTCACCATGATAAAGTGTAGTTACCATCTGTCACCCTACAGGGTTATTACAGTATTATTGACTATATTCCCCATGACTTCTTTATTTTATAAATGGAAGTTTGTATCTCTTTTTTAAAAATTTTTTTAATGTTTAGTTATTTTTTTGAGAGAGAGACAGAGTGTGAGAGTGGGGGAGAGGCAGAGAGTGAGGGAGCCAGAGTCCAAAGCAGCTCCAGGCTCCAGTTGTCAGGACAGAGCCAGATGTATGGCTCAAACTCATGAACCGTGAGTTCATGACCTGAGCCAAATTCGGATGCTTAACTGACTGAGTCAACCAGGTGCCCCTGGAAGTTTGTATCTCTTAATCCTCTTCACCTATTTAACTCATTTGCCCACCTCCACCCCTTTAGTAACCACTAGCTTGTTCTCAGTATTTATGAGACTGTTTCTGTTACATTTGTCTGTTTGCTTTGTTTTTAGATTCCACATATAAGTGAAATCACATGGTATTTTTCTTTCTCTTTCTGACTTATTTTACTTAACCTAATACCCCTTTCTCAATCTATGTTATCACAAATGGCAAGATTTCATTTTTTTAATGGCTGAGTAATATTCCATTATTTATATTGACAGAGAGAGGAGGAGATCTAAAATTTCCTAGCTTTGGAGTCCCTGGGTGGCTCAGTCAGTTGAGCATCCTTCAGCTCAGGTCATGATCTTGTGGTCTGTGAGTTTGAGCCCTGCGTCAGTCAGGCTCTGCACTGACAGCATGGAACCTACTCAGAATTCTTTGTCTCCCTCTCTCTCTACCCCTCCCCACCCATGATCTGTCTCTTTCTCTCTTTCTCTTTCTCTCTCTCTCTCTCTCTGTCTCTGTTAAAAATTTTTTTTTAATTTCCTAGCTTTGACATCACTTAATGCTTCAATGTTTTATTCTGTAAAATAGGAACAATAGTAGTTCTATCATTAGATTATTGTAAGATCATGTATACCAAACAAGCCATGCACAGGTACAGGAAACTCAACAAGTGATCATTTGAACAGACACCTCACCAAAGAAGATAAACAGATGGGAAATAAGTACATGAAAAGATGCTCAACATCATATGTCATTAAAGAATTGCAAATTAAAACAATGAGATACCAGGGCACCTGGGTGGCTCAGTCTGTTAAGCATCCAAGTCTTGATCTCAGCTCAGGTCATGATTTCATGTTTTGTGAGATCGAGCCCTGTGTCAGGCTCTGTGCTGACAGCATGGAACCTGTTTGGGATTCTCTCTCCCTCTCTCTGCCCCTCCCCAGTTTGCGCACACACTCTCTCTCTCTCTCTCTCTGAAAATAAAATAAATAAACTTAAAAAAGAAAAAAACAATGAGATATACCACTATACACCTATCAGAATGGCTAAAATAAAAAACACTGACAACATCAAGTGCTGGTGAGAATGTAAAGCAACAGAAACTATCTTTCATTGCTAGTGGGAATGCAAAATAGTACAGCCACATTGGAAGACAGTTTGGCAGTTTCTTACAAAACTAAACATATTCCTACCACACAATCCAGCAACTGCATTCCTTAGTATTTACCCAAATGAGCTGAAAACATATTACCATACAAAAATCTGTAAATGAATGTTTACTGTAGATTTATTCATAATTGCCAAGCTTGGAAGCAACTAAGATATTGTTCAATAGGTAAATGGATAAATAAACCATGTACATCCATGCAATGGTATATTACTCAGCAATGAAAAGTAATAAGCTATTAAACCACAAAAAGAGGAACTTTAAGTGTATGCTGCTAAGTGAAAGAAGCCAACATGAAAAGACTACACACTGTATGATCCTAACTATATGACATTCTGGAAAAGGCAAAACCATGGGATAAATGAAAAGATTAATGGTTGGCAGAGGCTCAAGGGGTGGAAAGAGAGAAGAACAGATGGATTACAAGGGATTTTTTCGGTAGTAAAACTATTTCACATGAAACTGTAATAGTGGGTCCATGTTCTTATATATTTGTCAAAACCCATAGAATGTACAACACAAAGAGTGAATCCTAATGTAGACCATAGACTTTAGTTAATAATATGTCAATACATGCTCATTAATTATAACAGATGTACCACACTAATGAGAGATACTAATGAAAGGAGAAACTACGTAGGGAGCAGTGAAGGGACAAATGGAACCCTTTGTACTTTCTGTTCACTGTTTCTATAAACCTAAAACTACCCTGAGAAAAATAAAGTCAATTCAAAAGTAAACAGTGGTAAAATGATAAAATTATATAAGTAGAGAACAAGTTGGTGGTTATCAAGGGTTAGAGATGGTAATGGAGAAGGGGGAAAAGAAGTTGTGTGACTGTAAAGGGGGTAGCACAATGGAGATGTGGTGATAAAATAGTTCTATATCTTTATTGCAGTGGTAGTTACACAAATCTATGCATGTGATAATATAACACAGAACTACACACATACATTACACCAATGTCAATTTCCTGATTTTACTATTGTGCTACTTAAGATGTAATGGCAGGGCGCCTGGGTGGCTCAGTCAGTTAAGCATCCAGCTTCACATCAGATCTCATGTTTCATGGGTTTGAGCCACAAATCGGGCTCTGTGCTGACAGCTCAGAGCCTGGAGCCTACTTCTGATTCTGTCTCCCTCTTTCTCTGCCCCTCCCCCACTCATGCTCCGTCTCTTTCTCTCTCTCTCTCAAAAATAAATAAAAATTTAAAAAAAAGATGTAATGGGGAAACTGGGCGAAGAGTACACAGGATTTCTCTGTACTCTTTTTTTTTAAATTAACAATATTATATTAGTTGCAGGTGTACAATATAGTGATTCAACAATTCTACACATTACTCAGTGCACATCATGATAAGTGTACTCTTAATCCACTTCACCTATTTCATCCATTCCCCCACCCACTTCCCCTCTGGTAACCACCAGTTTGTTCCCTAAATTTAAGAGTCTGTTTTTTTGTTTTTCTCTTTTCTTCTTGGTTCATTTGTTTTGTTTCTTAAATTCCACATATGAGTGAAATTTTATGGTATTTCTCTTTCTTTGACTTATTTTTCTTAGCATCATACCTTCTAGATCCATCCATGTAGTTGCAAATGGCAAGATTTCAACTCTTCTTCATGGCTGAGTACTATTCCATTGAATTATATAGATACATATACAGATGATGTAGATATGGATATAGATATCCATCTTCTTTATCCATCTTCTTTAACCATTCATCTATATGGACATTTGGGTTGCTTCCGTATCTTGGCTATTGTAAATAATGCTGCAATAAACACAGAGGTTTATTGCACAGAGGTGCATATATTTTTTAGAATTAGTGATTTCATATTCTTTGAGTAAATAGTAGTAGAATTACTGGATCTTATGATAATTCTATTTTTTTAAGTTTATTTTTATTTATTTTGAACGAGACAGAGGGAGCATGCATGTGCACACACACATGGCAGCAGGGGAGAGACAGAGAGAGAGAGAGAAAGAAAGAGAGAAAATCGTAACCATGTTACATGCTGTTAGCGTGGAGTCCAACTCGGGGCTATCTCACAGACTGTGAGATCATGACCTGGGCCAAAATCAAGAATTGGATGTTTAACCAACTGAGCCACCCAGATGCCCTGGTAATCCTATCTTTAATTTTTTGAAGAATCTCAATATTATTTTCCACAGTTTCTCTGGACTATCTTTGCAATCTCTTTTGAATCTGTAATTGCACAATAAAAAAGTTTTTAAAAAATTTTTTAAAACATTTATTCATTTTTTGATAGAGACAGAGTGGGAGTGGGGGAGGGGCAGAGAGAGAGGGAGACACAGAATCCCAAGCAAGCTCCAGGCTTTGAACTGACAGCACAGAGCCTGACACAGGGCTCCAACTCATGGACCGGGAGATCATGACCTGAGCTGAAGTAGGACGCCCAACCGACTGAGCCACCCAGGCGCCCCTAATAAAAAAAGTTTTTAAAAATAGATAGCATAACCAAGAGAAATCTAAGTAGATATAAATGTTAAATGCCACTTAGTATCCTAAGTGGGGTCCTAGAAGGAAAAATGGACTCTAGGAAAAAATAAGACATCTGAATAAAATATGGCCTTTAGTTAGTAATAATATACCAGTAGTGGTTCATTAATTGTAACAAATGTACTATACTAATATAAATGTTAATAATAGGGGAAACTGGGTCTGGGGTATAGGGGAGTTTCTATACTATCTTTGCAATGATTCTGCAAATCTAAAGTTCTTCTAAAATAAAATTGTTATTTAAAAATAACAAATAAATAGTGGCAAGCTAATAAGATACATAAATCTAAATCTAAGTAGGACTTATATCCAGAGTAATAAAGAATTCCTACAAATCAGTTTTTTTTAAAAAAGACAGACAACTCAATTTAAAAATGCACAAAAAATTGAATAGACATCTCAATAAAGAGAAAAACAAAATTGACAAGAAACGTAAAAAGATGTTCAACGTTATTAGTCATCTAAGAAATGCAAATTACAACCATTAGGTAGCATTACTCACCAAAGAACCTCTAAAATTTAAGGACTGACAATTCAAAGGGTTGATTAAGATGTGGAACAAATAGAACTCTCATGCTTTTCAGGTGGAGTATAATTTGGTACAATCACTGGAAAAATGTTTGCCAGTGACTACTAAAACTAAGCATACAAGGGTATGCCTGGCTGGCTCAGTCAGTACAGCATGTGACTCTTGATCTTGGGGTTGTGAGTTTGAATGCCATGTTGGGTATGAAAGAATACTTAAAAATAAAACCTTTAAATAAATAAATAAAATTAAGCGTACATATGACTCCGGATATACATCATAAAGAAATTAATGTTTGTGTCCATCAAAAGACCAGCATGAGAATACTGATGGCAGTTTTCTTTGTAATTGCTCAAAACTGGAAATGATCCAAATATCCATTAATAGAATGGATAAATAAATTAATACAATAGAATGCTACACCGCAATGAAAAAGGACAAACTATTGATATACACACAACATGGATGAATCTCCGTGACAATGTTGAATGAAAAAAGTCACACAAAAGACAGTACATATTGTATGATTCCACTTATATTAAATTCAAAGACCTGCAAAACTAATCAATGGTTGTAGAAGTCAGAATAGAAGCTACCCCTGGAAGAGATACTAACAGAGAGAGGGCACAAGAAAACTTCTGGAATGTTTTCTATTTGTGTAGATAGTGGTTATAACTGTTATATACACACATGCAAAAATTACCTAACCCTTCATTCTTAAGTGAATCTCAATTTGTATACTCCATTATGTATGTTATATCTCAATAAAATTTTTAAAAGAAACAATCAATAGCATTTGCCTATGTCAACCATAACCAATTAGAAAAGATAACAGAAAATAAGATATGATTCACTATAACACCATATTGATTTCTGTAAAACCATAGTAATTAAAAACATGCATCAACATCACTGGCTCAGAAACAGATAAATAGGAAAATGGGACAGAACCAAAGCTATAGACTGGATCCTTATATAAATGGGGATTTCATAAATGACAAAGTTGACACCCCAAAGTAATAGGGAGGTACAGGTTGTAGAGTGGGTAGTTTTGGAAAAAATTGGTTCTTTATAAGTAAAGAAATAAAACTGGCTCCCTCACACTATGTACATAAGTGGATCCCAGATAGATCAAAGACGTCATTTTGAAAAGCACAATTCTAACTAATAGAAAAAGTGTAACAGATTTTTTTTTTTACTTAGAAAAAGGGAAAGGTTTTTGAAACCCAAAACCAAAAATGTGTCTACATGAAAGTAAGGACTTCTGTCTAATAAAAGATGACATAGACAAGGTCAATAGACAGATACCAGACTCTGTAAAGATATTTACCACATCTAAAACCCACAGAGGACTATTACTATGGGTTGTCACATACGTGTGGAGTTTTTGAAAATCAGTAGAAATAAAACCCGAAAGAAAAATAAGAAAATGTTATTAAAAGGCAATTCATGGAAAGGGAGGCTTGAGTTACAAAATGGGACATACAGAAATGATCAAGGTCACTAGTAATTAGTGAATCATAAAACAATGAAATACCATTTTTATTCTGTTAGAATAAAGATAAAGTTGTATGATACCAAGTATTTACAAGTATATGAGGAAATTGGCACTCTTGTGCACTGCTCATGAGAATATAAACTGGTTCAACTATTTTGGAAAATAATCTGTTAGTGCTTTGCAAAATCAAATTGTGCTTACATACTATAAGGCTGTACTCCCAGTCCTAAGGTTTATATTTCAGAACTTAGTCTTCATGGCTTTTTGTTGTTATAGGGGGAAGTAGGAGGCAACCCAGATATCTATCACTAGAGCACCGGAAAAGATAAAAGTAATAAATTCACACCATGGAACGCCATGCTGCAAGTAAAAGCAACAGTATCTATGTTCCTATCTATAGCCATAGGAACAGATCTTTGAAAACACACTGTTGTGTTGGAAAGGAAGCAACTCAACGAAATTTATAGCATAACGACATTGATGTAAATTACAAACCCATACACATGCCAATTCTGATCACAATGGAATAACTATAGGAATATCCCTCTCACTGTGAACAACTATAAAACTGTACCAAGTATGTGAGGTATTGATTTTTCGGCAAAGATAAAGAAAAAGAGAGTGTAGGACTGTGATCCCTGAGAGTAAGGAAACTTACAAAGTGAGTCCCATGATTGTCCATTTACCTGTCTAAGAATAATTCTTACCTATAGTTCACAGAACTGAGTTCTGATAGAACACAGGGATCCTGCCAACCTGAAAAGGCAGAGATCAGAGTTCAAGACAGGTGAAATTATTAGAATCTTTGGGATGAAATTTCATGGAGGAGAGAGCTTTATCGAGATGATCCCTGGAAGTCTGTGTAGTGGTCTCCCGTGAGAACACAGTTGCTGGTTGTACTGCACACACACACACAGTGAGACCATTGAAGTCTTGCCAGAGAGAAGCTCCTAGGAGCTTAAGAATGGAACAGAGATGCTAGAGATCAGGCAGTCTGGGTGTCCTTGGAGTTTTAGCCCTGAGAAAATGGAGAAATCTCGTCAACACCCCTGGACTTCAGCTGAAACACTAGAAAGGAAGTGCCTTAGGTGTAAAGACCATGTCTTAAAGAAAAATCTACACTGGATTCACCTTAACAAAATCTAGAAACAGGCCCTTAAAAATGTCTAATGTGCTTTTAGGAAATAGACATGGAAAAATTAGTAGTAAAGGGGTATCATGTCTGCAACTCAATCTCAACCTTTTTGAAAAATATGTGGAAAGAGAATGATAAAGCAAATGAGGTAAAATGTTAACATTTGGAGAATCAGGGTAAAGGATATACGGGAATTATTGGAGTCTTTCTGTAAAGTCTGAAATTCTTTCAACGTAAAGAGTTACAAAAGTAAAACATAATGAAAAAATATATCACATTGTCACTTAAAAATTTTTTTTTTAAATAACAGAAATTTATTCTCTCACAGTTCTGGAGGTGAGAAGTCCAAGATCAAGATATTAGCAGGGCGGTGTGCTTGGCCGGCTCGGTCAGGAGGAGCATGCAACTCTTTATCCCTGGTTGGGTGTAGAGATTACTTAAAGAAAAAAACGTCAACAGGGCTAGTTTTTCCCAAGGCTTCTCTCCTTGGCTTGGAGATGGTTGCCTTCTCACCATGTCCCCACATAGTATTTCCTCTGCATATCTGCTTCCCTGGCATCTCTTTTTGTATGTCCTAATCTCCTTTTCTTATAAGAACAACCACCAGTCAGATTGGATGAGGGCCCACCCTAATGACTTCATTTCAATTTTGCCTCTTTTAAGGCCCAATCTCCAAATATAGGCACATTCTGAGGTACTGATAGAGCTTCAACATGAACTCGGTGGGGGGACGCAACATAACATCTCTAATCATCTTATTTTTTCTAAATCCTCTTTGTTTTTTAAAATTTTATTTATTTTTTATTTTTTTAAGTAGGCTCCATGCTGTGCATGGAGCCCATGTTTTTTGAAACTTTTTTCAAAATAAAAATCAACTATGATTATGGATTTCTTTCTTTTTTTTTTTTTTTTTTTGGTGGCAGGGGGGTAGGGAAGAGTGCAAGTGGGGGAGGGGTGGGGTAGAGAGAGGGGACAGATGATCCGAAGCAGGATCTGCACTGACAGGCTGACAGCAGCAAGGCTGATGTGGAGCTCAAACTCACGAATTCAGAGATCATGACCTGAGCTGAAGTCAGATGCTCAACCAACTGAGCCACCCAGCTGCCCTGATTGTGGATTTCTAAATTTGTCCTTAT
The DNA here is from genome assembly GCF_018350195.1 of Panthera tigris. NCBI lineage: Eukaryota > Metazoa > Chordata > Mammalia > Carnivora > Felidae > Panthera > Panthera tigris. The sequence goes on along the minus strand of NC_056669.1, from coordinate 65,559,144 downwards.
AATTCTGTCAATAAGTTTTTTACATTACATATTTGGGGCTATGTTATTTCCTGGTGAACTGAAACTCTTTAAGTTTTATTTATTTAAGTAATCACTACACCCCACGTAGGACTTGAACTCACAATCCTGAGATCAAGAGTTGCATGGGTGGCTCAGTGAGTTAAGCATCAGATTTTGGCTCAGGGCAAGATCTCTCGGTTTGTGAGTTCAAGCCCCACATCAGGGTCTCTGCTGTCAGCACAGATCCCGCTTCGGATCCTCTGTCCCCCTCTGTCTTTTCCCCTCCCCCACTTGCACCCTCTCTCTGTCTCTCTCAAAATAAATAAGTAAACTTAGAAAAAAAAGTTGCATGCTCTTCCAACTGAGCCAGCCAGGCACCCTGAACTGAAACTTTTATTATTATGAAATAATTCTCTTTATCTCAGTAACTTTTCTCATTAAAGTATATTTTACTTGACATTTAAAAATTTATCCTCACACAAAATAATATTATATATTCTACAAGGATTACAAATATTGGGGTGCCTGGGTGGCTTAATTGGTTGAATGTCCAACTTTGGCTCAGGTCATGATCTCACGGTTCGTGAGTTCAAGCTCTGTGTCAGGCTCTGTGCTGACAGCCTGCTTCAGATTCTGTGTCTCCCTCTCTCTCTGACCCTCCCTCACTCACACTCTGTCTCTCCCTCTCTCTCAAAAATAAATAATAAATTTTTTTAAGGATTATAATTATTTAGGGATGCATATCAAACATATTAAAGTGCTTGCCTGTGGAAGGGAATGAGATGCTAATGTGAGAGATGAAAGGAGGAAAAGTAGAAGAGTCTCACATGGGCTGATGATGATATGCACTAAGAACTGAGATTATATATAATTAAGTCAACTTTTCACATCTGAGACCCAAAAATTAAAGAATGAAACAGAGAAAGAAAGCGAGGTAGGGGAGGTAGAAGGAAAAAATATTAAGCCTAGAAAGATGGAAGAACAAACTATAGCTCAAAATTGCTAATTTTTTTTAAGTTTATTTATTTATTTTGAGAGACAGAGGACATGTGCAAGCAGGGGAGAGGCAGAGAGAGGGAGGGAGAGAGAGAATCCCAAGTAGGCTCCATGTTGTCAATGTAGAGCCCGATGCGGGGCTCCATCCCATGACTGTGAGATCACTACCTGAGCCAGAATCAAGAGTCAGATGCTTAACCAAATGAACCACTCAACGCCCCCCCAAGATTATTAATTTTTAAGGTGTTCAGGAGGACTTTTCAGATGACTGTATGTCATGGTTTCTGAACTTAGAGGATGAGAAAGAGATGCTTCTGCAAATGGAGTTAAGACAAAGAATGTTTCAGGACATAGAGTAATGAGAGCACAGAACACGCTGGAGAGGAAAGGGGAGGACAATAATGAGAGTTGAGTTCAGAAAGGTCAGTTAGTGTGAAAACGTTAAAGTATTATATCAAACTTTGTGCTATAGATAAAAATACTTGTTAAGACACTACTGTGGAGGTGCCTGGGTGGCTCAATCAGTTGAGCAAATGACTCTTGATCTCAGCTCAGATCTTGATCTAGGGTTCAGGTCCCTCATTGGTCTCCATGCTGGGTGTGGAGCCTACTTAAAAAAAAAAAAAAAGACAGTACTGTGGAGTGGTTTAAAAGCTCAGACTTAAATAAAAAAGACTTGGAATTTAATTTGAACTGTCCCATATGGCAGGGATATGATGGGGGGCAAGTTATTTAATCTCAAGGAGACTCAGTTTCTCATCATGAACATTTAAATAATAATGATATTTCTCTCAGTGAGTTGTGAAAAATGAGTAAATGCACATGAAGCTCATGAAGCTCTAAATACTGCACCTGGCATATAGTAAATGACATGATAGTTATTATTATTGCTATTATTTTGTCATCACCATCATTGTCATCATCATGATTATTATTTAAACCAGAGAATTACCTATATTTTAGAAAGGGCATTCTGGTAGTACTATGAGAGCTGACTTGGAAGGAGTGAGACCAAAAGCAGGTTAACCAGATAAAAGTGAGCTGCAGTCGATAGTAAGGATCTAAGTGTTGCCAGAGAGCAATATTTCAGGAAGTAAAGTTCATGGGTATTTTATATACCTCTTATGCACCACTTCAAATCCTTATAGTTACCGCTGTACTGACCAATTCCGTGCAGTTTTCATCTATCTTCACATCAGGATGCAACTTGACAACACTTCATTTTAAGCCTGCAATTTACCTCTCACTTTCTGCCCTAGGACTTCTCTATTTCCCATCTCGGGCTCCTCGGGGCACCTGCTTGGGTATTTGTACATGTGTAAAACTCAAGTGCCCAGGCGGGTTTAAGCCTTGTGGGGCAACCCTTACCCAAAGAAAACAGGAATGGGCAAATGTTTCCTCTCTCTTCCCTAAGGTGGACGGTCCTGAGATACATTTCAAATAATTCCTTGGATGTCCTCATGGGATCTAGCACCCAGTTATCCAGAACAGTGGCTAACTCCATAGCCCATCTTTGTCTTGACTTTTACCTCTTTTCTTGTTATATTTTCATATATTTACCTATTGTTATATATTTATATATATAAAGGTTGTCTTTTACTTCTGCCCTCTAGAATCACACTATAAAATAAACACATAAGCCTTTGTCTCAGGGTCTGCTATCCTGGCAACCCAGGCTAAGAGCATTGCTATACAAAATAGTCTTAAAAAGCAGACCCTAAGGGGGTTCCTGGGTGGCTCAGTGGGTTCACTGTCTGATTTCGGCTCTGGTCATAACCTCATGTTCAAGAGCTAGAGTCCTGAGCTGGGCTCTGCACTAACAGCATGGAGCCTGCTTGGGATTCTCTCTCTGCCCTTTCCCTGCTCGTGCGTGCACACACACACACTCTCTCTCTCAAAATAAACTTAAAAAAAAAAAAGAGAGAGAGAGAGAGCAGACCCTCAGGAAAGAATTGTATCACCTAATGAGGACTTCATTGCTGTTGATAACAAGTTTAGTTAGAGGGCTTAGATGACCTCTGACCTGCCCAGGAATCACATTTACTAAGAATCTCACCTGTGGTTGATTGGGATGTGGTGCTGGTGAAAGGGAAGTATTGGTTATGTATACAATGGCTGTGGCACTTGAAGAGCATAGGACAATGATAGCTCTGAGATTATGGTTGGAGTTCACTTTTATTAGCACTGGAAAAGTGGAATTAAAAAGGAAAAGGACAGGGACGCCTGGGTGGCTCAGTTGGTTAAGTGTCCAGCTTTGGCTCAGGTCATGATCTCATGGTTCGTGAGTTTTAGCCATGCATCAGGCTTTGCGCTAACAGCATTCTGGAGCCTGGAGCCCACTTCGGATTCTCCCTCTCTCTCTCTCTGTCCTTCCCTCCTCATACTCTGTCTCTCTCTCTCTCTCTCAAAAACAAATAAACATTTAAAAAATCAAAATAAAAAAAGGGAAAAGGACAAACTCCTCTAAGCCAATCAACCACTCTATGCTATGAAAGTGAAGGCTTCTATGACAGCATTTCAGGAGACCCTCAATGCCTGTAAAAAGCTGTAGCCTGTGCTGAAAATCAGGCCTGTATTATGATCATCAGAGTACTATTGCTTCAAAGCCTCAACAGATCTATTACATCAAAGTCAGTCCCTGATAGAAAGTGGAACTCTGAGATCTAGGATAAAGATAATTAGATGGGTAAGCATGAGAATTTTGAGCCCCTGGATTCTCTTAAATCCTCCAAGCTAGTAGAAGCAGAAAGGAAGAAGCCTAGCTAGGAGAGGTCCCTCCCTTCACCTGAGGATCCTGCTAAGATCTAAGCTGAGGCAGATGTCTCATAAGATGACCCCTTCCTTCTTAAGATCTAAGTCTGTCCCCCTTCACTGCTCCAGGCTCATACTAAACTAGAGTTTAGTTTTTTATAGTTCAGAAGCTAAAAATGGTTTTTACATTTTTAAAGAGATTATACAAAAGAATATGCAACAGAAATTGTATGTTGTCTACAAAGTGTAAAATATTTACTACCTGACCCTTTAAGTAGTTGTTTGAGAAACAGTTTCCAATGTGTAACTGGGACCCAGTAGAGCCCAACTGCTTTTCCATGGGACATGAGTGACAATGCAATCAGAGTTCCCAATCACATGCTGCATGTTACAAGATCTGCTATGCCATAAGGTCAAGCATTCCGGGGCATCTGGTTAGCTTACTTGGTAGAGCCTGCGATTCTTGATCTCAGGGTTGTGAGTTTGAGCCCCACGTTGGATGTGAACAAATCAGGAGACTATAGATGCTGGAGAGGATGTGGAGAAATGGGAACCCTCTTGCACTGTTGGTGGGAATGCAAACTGGTGCAGCCACTCTGGAAAACAGTGTGGAGGTTCCTCAAAAAATTAAAAATAGATCTACCCTATGACCCAGCAATAGCACTGCTAGGAATTTACCCAAGGGATACAGGAGTGCTGATGCAGAGGGGCACTTGTACCCCAATGTTTATAGCAGCACTTTTAACAATAGCCAAATTATGGAAAGAGCCTAAATGTCGATCAACTGATGAATGGATAAAGAAATTATGGTTTATATACACAACAGATTACTACTTGGCAATGAGAAAGAATGAAATATGGCCTTTTGTAAGAACGTGGATGGAACTGGAGACTGTTATGCTAAGTGAAATAAGTCATACAGAGAAAGACAGATACCATATGTTTTCACTTTTATGTGGATCCTGAGAAACTTAACAGAAGACCATGGGGGAGGGGAAGGAAAAAAAAAAGGTAGAGAGGGAGGGAGGCAAACCATAAGAGACTCTTAAAAACTAAGAATAAACTGAGGGTTGATGGGGGTGGGAGGGAAGGGAGGGTGGGTGATGGGCATTGAGGAGGGCACCTGTTGGGATGAGAACTGGGTGTTGTATGGAAACCAATTTAACAATAAATTTCATATTAAAAAAATAAAATATTTATTTTTATTTTTTAAATTTTTATTTAATTTCTTTTTTTAATTTGCATCCAAGTTAGTTAGCATATAGTACAACAATAATTTCAGGAGTAGATTCCTTAATGCCCCTTACCCATTTTGCCCATCCCCCTCCCACAACTCCTCTAGTAACCCTTGTTTGTTTTCCGTATTAAAGAGTCTCTTATGTTTTGTCCCCCTCCCTGTTTTTTATTATTTTTGCTTCCCTTCCCTTATGTTCGTCTGTTTTGTACCTTAAAGTCCTCATATGAGTGAAATCATACGATATTTATCTTTCTCTGACTAATTTTGCTTAACATAATACCCTCTAGTTCCATCCATGTAGTTGCAAATGGCAAGACTTCATTCTTTTTGATTGCTGAGTAATACTCCATTGTGTGTGTGTGTGTGTGTGTGTGTGTGTGTGTGTGTGTGTGTATGTGTGTGTATATATATATATATATATATATATATATCTCCCACACCTTCTTTTTCCATTCATCCACTGATGGACATCTTTCCACACTTTGGCTATTGTTGATAGTGCTGCTATAAACATGGGGGTGCATGTGCCCCTTCGAAACCGCATACCTGTATCCCTTGGATAAATACCTAGTAGTGCAATTGCTGGGTCATAGGATAATTCTATAAAATAAAATATTTTAAAAAATAAGCTCAAGTATTCCATTGTACAATAGAAATGCTAGATTTGGGATTGGGTCTAAGCAGGATGAGAAGGCATGAGCAAATTATAATTAACAAGTGACCTAAATTCCTGTGTCACTTACCTCTGTAGTACTATAAAGCCTCTCTTTCAATTCACTTCAATGATGGGGGCAGGAAACTTAGGCCTGGTTCACAGAAAGATCAGCTACTATGTTGGTCCTAATAAAAAATGGACTATGCTAAACCACAACTCTACTCAGGTGCAGTCCTAAAGAACCCCTTGGTGGTGAAGGAAAAGTGTCCGAGCAGGTAGAGTTGAGAACAGTATACTTGTTCATCACTGTATATGGAGGGATAAGTGGCCTGAGATATGGATATATATGGATTCTAGTGGTGAATGTTTTATCTGGTTAATAAGGGTCCTGGAAGAAGAAAAATTGGGCGATGGGACAAAGAGAACTGGGGAAAGGTAAATGGGTGGAATTAAAGAAATATGCACAAAGTGTGTAGATCTTTGTGCCTCATTATGATGCCCACCAGAGACTAAACATTACAAAAATGCGCTCAGAAACCAGGTAGGCAGGATGTCTTGTCCTATGGATGCCAGCCAGACTCTCCTTGGCCATGCCAGTGCTTAAACAACAGGCCTCTTAAGGGAGTGGCCAAAATAGCAGGGATGGAGACTATACAGCAGAAGAGACTAATGCAGAGCACTCAATATCACTCCATCCCTTGAGGAAACCAGCCAGACACTTGGTAGCAGACTGATTCCATAAGATCCCTTCCACCCTGGAGGGGCAGCAATTAGTTCTTACTGAGATTGACAACTAGTCGAGAAATGGAGTACTGATATGAACATAAAACTGATGCTGCCGAGGGCGCCTGAATGGCTCAGTCAGTTAAGGGTCTGACTCTTGATCTCAGGTTTGTGAGTTCAAGCCCCACATTGGACTCTGCACTGGGTGTGAAGCCGACTTTAAAAAAGAAAAGAAAAGAAAAGAAAACAAAACAACCTGATGCTGCCTACTGTGTAGTAAGTAATAAATTCCTTTGCCTCTGGCCTAGGAGTCTCAGATCTTCTGTCAGCATCCCTATAACTGTGGCTTGTAAATAGAGCTCTTGACATATACCTATACAACCTGTCTGTGTGGCTGGGCCTCACCTCATGCCTGAACCCAGGCCTCTCACTTCCTACCCTAGGGCTTCTGTAATGCCATCTTACAGTATGCCCACAGAAACATGCTTGGCTCTTATGCATGTGCAACCTGGAAGCACAGGGAAGTTAACAGTCTGTGAGGCAATCCTTGACCAATGAGGAAGGAGAGTTGATTCTTCTCTTTTTTCTCTTGGTCAGATGGTCCTGAGATGCATTTCATAAACCTCACAGTCCCACAAGCCAGTCTTCCATAGTAGGAGACAACCAAAAGCCTTTCTTTGTATTGGCTCTTTCCCCTTCCTAGTTTTAGTCCTCACTCCTGCTCTCTGGAATTATACTTCCAAATAAATTACCGGCATTATGTCTCAGGTTCTACTTTGGGGGAAACTCAGACTATCACAATGGAACTTCAGATGTAGTAGCAAGACAACTTAAAGGTTTGTGTGTTGTTTTTTTTTTAAGTTTATTTATTTTGAGAGAGAGAGAGTGTGTGAGTGTGTGTGTGCGAGCTGGAGAGGGGCAGAGTGAGAGAGAGAGAATCCCAAGCAGGCTCCCCACTGTCAGCACCAATCCCGACTCAGGGCTCAAACCCACAAACTGTGAGATCATGACCTGAGCTGAAGTCGAGTCTGACACTTAACCAACTGAGCCACCCAGGAACCCCAAGACAACTTAAAGTTTTTAAGCCTGAGTGACTTAGAGGGTGCTCAGCATTGCAGTAGGAAGAACATGTTTGTTACTGAAAACATTAATTTGAAATATTGGGTATATCTTTTTGATGCCCAGGGCACAGGATGTGATGCTTACCGGGTATCAAGTAAAAGATAGATCTTCCTTTCAGCTGACATATATTAAAAATCCGCTATGTGCAAACCAGTTTTGGTTCAATGCCATGTTCTTGAGGATAGTTGACACCATGAAACAGGGAGAAGATAAGCAATATATCAGTAGAAGGAGCAGTAAATAATGAAGCATCTACTCTGTGCATGTTTAGCTCTGCTGCAAAGGAAACATATAATAGTCTTTGTATTTACTTCAAGGTGCTCATAATCTAATAGAGATGATGTTCTTATATAATACAGAGTTGGGCGTGATATTTAAAAAAAAAGACTTACTTATTTACTTATTTAAGTAATCTCTACACCCAACATGGGGCTCAAACAACCCCAAGATCAAGAGTTGCATGCTCCTCTGAGCCAGCCAGATGCCCCGGGAGTGAAAAATATTCTTAAAAGCGGCAGAAATGGGGGCTCTGAGGAGAGAGGGGGTCTTTACTTGCAGCTGAGATATTAGGGATAGGTGGCTGGAGGAGGTGGCATCTGACCTGGACTCTGGATACAGAGCGCTGAAAGCTGCAATAACAAGACTGAGGGCAGAACAATGCAAGCAGAGGAGACGACAAAGACACAGAAATAGGAGAGCATGCTTTACGACAATGTGGTAGTTAGGATCTTTGATTGCAAAGATCACATTACTTTAAGTGATAAAGATTTCTTCCAACACTATGTGGGAAAATAAAGAAGACAGGAATGTCACTCATGCAGGACTGAGGCCTCACGAAAGATTGAATTCCATCTGGAAACTAGAGGTTATACCAGATCCAAGGCAGCTCAAGGGATCAGGTATTTTATCTGGATTCCTGTCTATGGTCTGTCACTATATGGGGATTTTCTCACTGTATCTACTACCATTTAACTTCTCATTTTGTTTCTACATACTCAAGACAGTCTATTCTTCATTCTGCTGTGTCCTAACTTCTAGTTACACCTGTTTCTCTGTATGCCTTTCATCTTCTGACCCTGCTATTAACCACTTTACTGTCTGGGTCTCAAATTCAATCTTTGCAAGAGAAAATTTTATTGATCTAGTTAATTATTATCAGTCGTATTGAGCAACTCCCTTGGGCAATTGGACAGGCTATGAACAGAATGGTCAATTAGATGTGTCAAAGGTGACAGGGTCCTGTGGTATAGAACAAGGTGACCTCACAGCTGTGGGAGTAGAAGTCACCGCTCAAAAACTAGGCATATTAAGTAAAGCAGCTTGGCCTGATCTTAGATATAACAAAGAGGAATAAACCTGGGACAAGATAATGATGGCCATAAGTGCCAGGATAAGTCACTTAGATTTATTTGACTAGGCCATTAGTTCCCAACCCTCTCAGATCCCTTTTTGTAATGCTCTCTCTACTATTCCTAAATGGGGTACATACATACTATAGTCTAACTACACATACACACATTTTTAAGAAAATCAACAATGTTCTGTTTTACCAGCCCTCTCTAAAGAAACAAAAACAAAACAAAAAGGAAAGTTATTTATAATAAAATAATATGTACTTCAAAATGTAATTGCTCGTGCATGGCTATACCAGAAGTCATAAAGCAGTAGTCAGATGCTTACAACTATACATAGCAAAACTATAAATGTTACAGTTGCAATTTGAACTGATATAAGCTGGTTGTGTTGGTGACTCAGATGCCATCAACAACACTGCAATCAGCAATGCAGCTTTTTAAAACAGTATCATCAACCCCTAGCACAGGGTCCAGTTAAATTTGTGTTTTTTGAGATGATAAAAAATCTGAAAGCAGAAGATACACATTAAAGATTTTAAAAAGACAAGTGTCTGATTCAGAACAAACTTCAGGAAAATTTAAGACTCCTAAAAGACTATAAGCTCCAAGCTCTGGGCTGTTTTCATCTTTGGTTCAACTCCTACTCCTACCCCAGTGCGTATAAGTAGTACTCACTCAATATGTGATTTTGAATTGAATTGATTTGAATCAAATAATTTCTCCAGCAAAGTACCCACAGGGCCCTTTGGCATCACATTATCTTAGGGCAGAGCTCCAGAAAGACCGTATTAGTGGAAGTGACTCCCTCACCACAGCTATTTCCCATGTGCAGGACCCTGGAGTCTGAAGCAGAATTTCTAGGTCCAGGTCTATTGAAAACAAAACAAAACAAAACAAAACAAAACAAAACAAAACAAAACAAAACAAAAAACTATATTCTATTAGGTCATCTTAAGATTCACTAGCAACAAACCCAAGGACCCACAATAACAGAAGTCTTTAACAAAAATCCATTATATGTAGCTGGCACATGTGTTCCAAATTTTGGTTGATTATTTAAAAAAAAAATCTTCAGGGGCGCCTGGGTGGCTCAGTTGGTTAAGCATCCGACTTTGGCTCAGGTCATGATCTTGCGGTTCGTGAGTTCAAGCCCCGAGTCGGGCTCTGTGCTGACAGCTCAGAGCCTGGAGCCTGTTTCAGATTCTGTGTCTCCCTCTCTCGCTCTGACCCTCCCCCGTTCATGTTCTGTCTCTCTCTGTCTCAAAAATAAATAAAAACATTAAAAAAAAACTAAAAAAAAATCTTTAGTACATAGCATAGTGTCTAGCTCATAATAGCCACTTAACAAATATGTGTTGAATAGATGAATAACAACAGTTGAAAAAGTGCCTAAGAAGGAGAAATGAAAAAGGCAAATTCTAGTGTGTATCACACCAGAACCAGATCTAGGACTCAGATTAGTTTTGAAGAACTGTTCAGCTTACTGACTCAGGCCACACATTCAAAACAAAACAAGAAATAAGTAGTATATTTGCATACTTACAATGTAGTACTGGAGAGTTTAAGATGAAAAGTAGCAGCTTCTTGATCTCCTTCTCCCTGCCCCCCCCCCTTCACTCCCACTGTCTCCAATAGGTCCCAGTTTCTAAATATAAACTTTGTTCCAAAGATCTTGTGATATTATCTCTTTTCAATTTTATCCATTATCTCTAACAACTAAATCACTGAGTTGATAGAAAAGGTTTACACATTTGAGTGATTTTTAAATCGGGGAGGGGGAGAGTTTGTGAGAAAATACTTCTATTATTTCAGCCTTGGTAGCCATGGTAGATGTGCCTGTCACTGCTCAATACACAGCTATTGTTATCTTTAATAGCAGACAATATTTATAACACTTCTGAACTACTATGTGCAGGCATCATTCTTAGCACTGTACAAATGTTATCTCATCTAGGTCTCATAACAGTATATGATGTGTTATTATCCCCATTTTTCAAATGAGAAAATGGAGACTGAGATAGGTGAAATAATTTGTTCCAAGTCACACAGAAGACTGTTAACAGTGGCACTTCAACATAAAGGGCTTGATGAAAATCTGAAAATGTCTCAGACACAACTCTGAATTCCACTTCTGTCACACTCCTGCAAAGGTCTAGCCTTTTCAAATGTATACCTTAAAGCCTTAAAGAAAGGCTGTGATTATCCAAGTGGGATAAAATATTAAAAGAATATTTGGGGAAATTATGGCAGCTCTTAAAAAGAAAATAAGCTTTCCTATAGTGCAATGGTCCACAGCCACTTTTCCACATTAGATTCCACCATTTTGCCCAGTGAGGTTTCCTGATGGAGGACAAACATGGACAATCGGAAACAAGAAAAGAGCAATTCCAGTCAATAATCTACAAGCACACCACAGGAGGATTACTTAGTAGTTTATGCATAATGCAGTTATTTAAAATAATGATCCCGAAGATCTGTGAGACATGGGCAAATGTTTATATAACATTACCTTAAGACAGTAAAATAGAAGATGATACCTCTGATGCAGCTATATAAAAAACTTATTGTGAACAAAAATGTAAGGGGAGAAGCAAAAGTAATTGTGGTTTCTAGTTTCAGGGACTATGTAATTGGGTACGATTCCCTCCCCCCTCCCCCCCCCCCCCCCCGGGATTTTTATAGTATCTTTTTTGACTAAAAAAAGAAAACTTGAATAAAAACAGCAAAATATAAAAAAATGGGCTTCTGGCCTCAGTAGCGTAGTAGTGGGGAGAAACTGGAGAAAGATCTATGAATCAAGTTTATCAGGGACCTCTAGAAAGTCCCTGTGAAATGTTCCCATCCTGGGAGAACTTTATTTTCTGTAAACCTTTATTGCAAGGTTTATCCTCTCTTGAGATTCCGGATTTTTCGCTTTTGCATTAAAAAATAATTGTGTGTGTGTGTGTGTGTATGTGTGTGTGTGTGTGTGTGTCTGTGTTGTTTTAATTATTATTTATTGCATTTTGGAACTGAGGCAGACAAATCATTTTTGGTCCCGGGCAAGTCCCTTTTGATCTTCAAAATCTGCCCCGTCTTAGACCCAAAGCTTGTCTCCTTTCACAAGGTCAGTAGCTTCCACCGAAACGTGCGTACAGGATCCGCTGCTTGGGACCATCTCAAGACTTCAAATTTCAGTCTCGGCTTCCAGCGTGTGGGCGCGATCGCCGAAGCCCTGCGCCCAACCGCGTCTCCGCGGGGCCGTGCGGATAGCTGGCCGGGATCCGAGCGCAGCCCCGGCGCCCTGGAGCTGCGGCGCGCGGCCCCCGCGGGCGTGCCCGCTCTGACTCAGCTCTTCCGGCCTCCGCCAGCCGCCGTCCGCTTCCCTGCGTGTGCCGACGCCGGGCGTCACGGCTCACCAGTGCGGGAGCCGCCGGCCGCCGGGCCCTGTCTTCGCGCGCTGCGTTTCTGCCCTGCGGTGACTCAGCCGCTTCCGCCCCGGGCCGCGCGCTGAGCCGCCGCCGCCGCCGCCGCCGCCCCCGCCCCCGCGACGCGCCTTCTTCCGCCCTTAGGTGCGGGCTTTCAAGGTCCTGACGGCTCGTTTAAGCGTCCCTGTGCGGTGCTTGGGCCCTGCAAGGTCCTTCTCCGTAAGTAGAGGAGTTGAGGCCTCAGCTCAGGAATATTCCTCAGCCCGCAGTGCAGAGAGTGGGTAATCTTGACCCGGGCAATTGAGGTCTAGGTCTTCAGAGCCTGACGACCTATATTGGAAGTTCAGCACTGCCACTTGCATGGCGTGTGGCCCCCAGAGAGTCACTTCATCTAGCCAAGTCTCACTTCGCACGTGGGCGAAATGGGGGTGAGTCCATACCCACCTTAGCGGTGTTGGCACTTCTAGCAAATCTGGGGAACTCAGCGAATCCCAGTTTTTGTTATTTTTCTTTTGAAATACCTTGTAGATGTAGTTCTTCCTCTCCATGCCACCGCAGCCATCTTGCATTTCTTACATCTCAGTGCTGGGTCACTGCAGGGACTTCCTAACTGGTTTTGCCACATTCCCATCCAACTCACACAATGACCTGGTACATTGTTACACAGCACACTATAGTCTTCAAGACCCGCTTAAGAAAATGTAACACTTTTCCTATTGTCCTTTCCTTAGTATTTAAAGCATAAAGCCTGGCTCATTCACAACCCCCATGCCTCCCATAAATATTTTATGCTTAGTCTTCATCCTACATTGTGGTACATAGATTCTTGTCCTGCAGAAGCTGGGGGCAGGGAAGATAAACACATAAGCACATACTTGTAATACTGGGTAATAAGTGCTCCCATCTAAGTATGAGCAGGACAGGGAGCAACTACAGAGGGGAAAGAGGAAAGGTTTCACTGAGGAAGGGGGTGGGAGTGGGGTTGGCTTGACAGATGAGCAGTGTACCAGCACTCTGATAGTGTATCCAGCAGTACCTTGGTTGGTACACAGCCTGGAGGTTGTATTGTGCTCTGGACTGTTACTGTTGTGGAATGCTTGCAACACTGAGCCCCTTTTCTTGATTTTTTTCAGGTCTAGAAGTACTATAGGAAATAAAATTTGGGTTGAGAAATGAACATCGCAGGGGCACCTGCGTGGCTCAGTACATTAAGCATTGGACTCTTGATTTTGGTTCAGGTCATAATCCCAGGGTCATGGGATCAAGCCTGACATGGGGGCTCTGCACTGAGCATGGGGCCTGCTTGGGATTCTGTCTGTCTGTCTGTCTGTCTGTCTCTCTCTCTCTCCCCCTCCCTCCCTGCCCTTTTCCCCTGCTCTCTCACACACACACTCTCTCTCTATATAAAAAAATTTAGAATGCTATGGTGTGTGTTGGGTGTCTGGGTGGCTCTGTTGGTTAAGCATTAAATTAGGCCCAGGTCATGATCTCACAGTTCGTGAGTCCAAACCCCTGCGTGGGGTTTGTGCTGACAGTGCAGAGCCTGTTTGGGATTCTCTCTCTCCCTCTCTCTCTGCCCTTCCTCTGCGCCCTCTCTCTCTCTCTCAAAATAAATAAATAAAAACCTAAACAAAAAGAATGCTATGGTGTGTATCTCTGGGAATTAGGATTATAGAATTAAGGTTGTGTCAGTTGGGTTCTTTACGAAGCAAATGCTGAGCTGGAGTTAGTGAAAAAGTTTGTTGGGGAGCTACACCAATGAAAAGAAAGGGGAGGAAGTAGAATTGGGCAGATGTGATATAAAATCTTTCCCAGCCCAGCAGGGAAATTTGGAGCAAAGACTGCCAACTGGAGGTGTCCTATGATGGGCAGAAATAAACAGGCCTTTGTACCACCACCTTCCACAGTCATTGGTTGGGGCCACTCTGAGAACAGACTGACCTTGGCTGGATAGCTGAGGATGACCAAAAAGTTAACAGCTGAATTTTGTCACTGCCTGCAGCTGGACATTACCTTTTCTTTTTTTAAGTTTATTTATTTATTTTGAGAGAGAGAGAGAGTGCACACACAAGCAGGGGAGGAGCAGAGAAAAGGAGAGACAGAATTCCAAGCAGGCTCCATGCTATTGCCATCAACACAGAGCCTAATGTGGGTCTCGACCCCATGAACCATGAGATTGTGACCTGAGCTGAGATCAAGAATTAGACACTTAACCTACTGAGCTACCAGGTGCTCCAGTAAGTCCTTTCTTGAGGGGAAATCTGACCAGTGCATCTCTCTAACTGCAATGAAGGGTGATTTTTTTTTTTTTAAACCTATTTTTAGACATTTTTCTGTGATCTCCTAATTTTGGCCCAAATATGCCATGTTTTTATAATGCAAATTTGAAAATTGTAAATAGACTCCAAATAAATAAATATTCAAAAGGGATCTCCTTAGGTAAAATACATGTGTTTTTAAAGCATTGATGATTTTTTTTTTTTTTTTTTTTTTTTTTTTTTTTGGTCAGAGGTCATTACTATCCCTTTCTGGTTTGCAGGCTATGTTCCAAGTAGGTAAGGTTGCCAGAGCTGAGTTCTAGTATCTCATCTGCGTGATAAGAAAATCTTATCTCACCAAAATTGTGAAAATATTATTATTCCTCTTGATTGATTAGTTCTTTCATTTATTCAACAAATATTTGTTAAGTCTCTACCTGTTAAACTACTATACTAGGCACTTTGCTCAATGTAAAAATTAATGAGATGTTGATCATGCACTTACAAAGCTTATAGTTTAGTAGATGAAATAAGTCATGCCCTTAATATGTTAAAAATGTACATACCCTTGGAGTTGCAGTTCTGCAAGATGAAGAGTTCTGGAGATCAGTTGCACAACCATGTGAAGGCACTTAACACTACTGAACTTTATACTTAAAAATGGTTAAGATGGTAAGTTTTATGTCAAATATATTTAAAATTATTTTTAAAATATTTTATTTTATTTTTATTTTTGAGAGAGAGAGAAGGAGAGAGCAAGTGGGGGAGGGGGAGAGAGAGGGGGATAGAGGATCCAAAGCAGGCTCTGCGCTGACAGCAGTGAGCCCGATGTGAGGCTCAAACTCACGAATCGCGAGATCAGATGACCTGAAGCAAAGTTGGACGCTCAACTGACTGAGCCACCCAAGTGCCCCCTAAAAAAAAATTTAAATGTACATACCCTATGGCTTAGTAATAATACTTCGAGGTATATATTCCAAAGAAACTCTCACCCATGTGTACAAAGAAACAAGTATGAGGATGTTCTCTGCTCCATTGTTTATAAAAGCAGAAAGATGGAAGCAGCCTAAATTTTTATCAAAGAGTAATGGGTAGTAGTGCCTGGATGACTCAGTCAGTTAAGTGTCCAACTCTAAGTTTCAGCTCAGGTCATGATCTCATGGTTCAGATGGTTCGTGAGTTTGGGCCCTTCATTGGGCTCTTTGCTGACAGTTCGGAGCCTTCTTGGGATTCTCTCTTTCTCCCTCTCTCTGCCCCTCCTCCACTTGCACTATCTCGGTCTCTCTCAAAATAAATAAACTTAAAAAAACAAAGAGTAATAGGTAAATAAATTTATATTCATAAATCAACCTGAAATAGTCTCAAAAAAACTTTGGGTGATAAAAACAAGATGCAAAATGACACATTCATCATGATACCATTAATGTAAATTTGAGGACACAACATCATAATCCATTGGTGATGGATACATATATGCATGCAGATAAAATTATAGAGACTAGAATGGAAGGATTCACACAAAACTCATGTTAGCAATTGCCACTGGACATTGAGGGGAGAAATGGGACTAAGTGGGAGAGTGTGTGGTTAAAAGAAACAATTTTATCTGTAATATTTCACTTCTATTAGAAATATGGAAGCAAATATGAAGCTTAAAAACTGGTGATTATAGGGGCGCCTTGGTGGCTCAATCGGTTGAGGGTCTGACTCTTGATTGCAGCTCAGATCATGATCTTGCAGTTGATGGGTTCAAGCACCGAGACAGGCTTCACGCTAGAGGTGCGGAGCCTGCTTGGAGTTCTCTCTCTCCCTCTCTCTCTATCCCTCCACCACTCATGCACATGCGCAAGTGTTAGTTCAGTAGTATTAAATGCATTCACATTGTTGTGCAACAAATCTCCAGCATTTTTCATCCTGCAAAACTGAAACTCTAAGGGTATGTACATTTTTAACATGTTAAATAAATAAACGGATAATAAATATGTTTAAAAAATTGGCAATTCTCGGTGGTGAGGTTATAACAACTTTTATTACACTGTCTTGTACTTGTAAAATGTATTACCAAATTTTAAATTAAAAAAAAATGTTTATTTTTGAGAGAAAGTGCAGGGGAGGGGCAGAGAGGGGAGGGACAGAGAGAGGAGGGGACAGAGAATCTGAAGCAGGCTCTGTGCTGACAGCAGAGAACCCAACACAGGGCTCAAACTACAAGCTGTGAAGTCATGACCTGAGCCAAAGTCGATGCTTAACTGGCTGAGCCACCCAGGTGCCCCAAATTAAAAATTTTTTATTTAAAAAAAATAAACAACTACAAGTTTTTTTGTTTGTTTTAAAGTAAATGATGCATACATAAACAGAGATACAGGTAAAGTTCTGTGGGAGCTCAAAAAAGACATTATCAAAGGCAGAATAGGAGAAAGAGGAGATCAGAACATGTGAACTGAGCCTTCAAGGATGGAGAAGTTGGAAATAGATGAGTAGGGGACCGTGGAGTGGTATTCCAGCCAGGAGGAGTGGCACAAAAGAGGCATGGAGACAGGAAAGCAAGGGACTCTTGAGTAGTCAGATTGGCTAGACCAGAAGATACCTGGAAACATGTAGCAGGAAGTGAGGTCTAAAAGGTGGTTTCAGCCTCATCCAAAAGGACCCTTCTATGGGAAACCAAAGAATTTCAGTCTATTCTGTAGGGAGTGGCTTGTGACTTATCATTAAGGGTTTTGAAGTTGGCATGACAGGATCAGAGCAGGAAGATTAATCTGATAGTGAAATATAAAATAGTTAGAAATAGAGAAGGACCAGGGGTGCCTGGGTAGCTCAGTCGGTTGAGTGTCCGACTTCGGCTCAGGTCATGATCTCACAGCTTGTGAGTTGGAGCCCCGCATCGGGCTCTGTGCTGACAGCTTGGAGCCTGGAGCCTGCTTCGGATTCTGTGTCTTCCTCTCTCTCTGCCCCTAACCCACTTGTATTCTGTCTCTGTCTCTCTCAAAAATAAATAAACATTAAAAAAAAAAAGAAAAGAAAAGAAATAGAGAAGAACCAGAGGCAGAAAGAGCAGCTAGGAGGAAATGATTGTACGAATCCAAGGGAGAGATGAATGCAGGCCGTCTCTTCTCCTTCCCCCTTTTTTTCACAGCTTTACTGATCCTGGTGCCCTTTTGACCACACACAATATTCTCTGAAAAAGCATGTCTGCCTCTGGGCAGATGTTTCCCAACCATTTTTCATGTCCCCACATGCAGTTGAGAGTTATAACATGCTCTCCTTAGTTACAGCGGTTCATTGAGGCAGGGTTTCTAGGGACAGCTGGTAGAAATGTGCAGTTTGGAAGAGGATTCAAGTGATTTGCTGATCAGTCAGAACTTTCATCCTGTATAAACGCTGTCCAAAAATGTTCAAAGGTTCCCATCGCCTGGGTCTATTGAAAGATTCTAAGTCCCTGAGGACAGGATAGAAGCTGCACCCCTCAGCACACCCCACCCCTGAATTGGCAGCAGTTAACTCCTCCAGCTTTAGCTTCCTGTTCTATGTGGATTCTATACTTCAGCCATGTTGCTATGCCTTGTAATCCTGCAGGTAGAGCCATTTTCTCACTCCTGCCTCTTAAAAAAAACATTTTTTTAAAGTTTATTTATTTTGAGAGTTAGTGAGCAAGAGAGGGGCAGAGAGAGAGGGAGAGAGAGAATCCAAAGCAGACTCTGAGCTGTCAGCACAGAGCCTGATGTGGGGCTCAAATCCATGAACTGTGAGACCATGACCTGAGCCAAAATCAAGAGTCAGATGCTTAACTGACTCATCCATCCAGGTTCCCCCGCCTTTTGTTTCGTTTTTAACTGGAATGCTCTTTCTCCCAATCTCTGCTTACCAAAACTTTTGTTCTTTCAAGGGCCCAGATTCAACTTCTTCCATGAAGCCTTTTTTTGATCACCCCAGAAAGGAATTATCTCCTTCCTTTGAGTTATGGAGGCTTCTGCCAATCACAAGACAGCTTACACTGCCTCTCTGTCTTTAACATTGTGTTTCTTTCTTTAGTTAAAATTTGAATCTCTGGTGGTAGTGATCAAGTTTTTTTGCTTTTTTTTTCCTCTAATTTTTTTGTTTTTTTAAGTGGGTTCCACACCCAATTTGGGCCTTGAACTCATGAGCCTGAGCTCAAGAGATGATCTATGGACTGAGCCAGCCAGGTGCCCCTTGTTTTTATTTTTTAAATCCCTTAGCCCAAAGTCCTTGCAGCTCAAGATGTTATGTTGTTTTTTTTTTTAATTTTTTTTTTAGGTTTTATTTATTTATTTATTTTGAGAGAGAGAGCATAAGTGGAGGAGGCACAGAGGTAGAGGGAGAGAAAGAATCCCAAGCAGGCTCCACACCAGCAGCACAGAGCCTAGTGTAGGGCTCACACCCATGAACTGTAAGATCATGACCTGAGCTAAAACCAAGAGTGGTCACTTAACTGACTGAGCTACCCAGGCGCCCCAAGATGTTTTGTAATTAAAATAAGCACCATTTATTGAAAACCTTTTAGTGCCAGGCACCATATACATTATATCTGTTTCTCATAATAACCCTAGGATGTAGGTAATATTATTCCCATTTTACAAAAGGAGAAACAGAGGCTCAGAGATATTAATTAACATGCCCCATATAGGCAGCTAGAAAATAGAAGATTTAAGATTGAACAGGGATCTGATAGGCTCTGAACCTTGTGTTGTTTTCATTGTATTATGCTGCTATTCTTATGTAATAGTTGAATGAATGAAAGAATACATTTTTGGGGCACCAGGGTGACTCAGTTGGTTAAGTGTCTGACCCTTGATTTCAGCTCAGGTAATGATCTCATGGTTATGAGATTGAACCCTGCATCAGACCCTGTGCTGACAGCATGGAGCCTGCTTGAGATTCTCTCTCTCCTTCTCTCTATGCCCCTCCCCCACTCTTTCTCTCTCACTCTCTCAAAAGAAATAAATAAACATTTAAAAAAAAGAAGGGGGACCTGGGTGGCTCAGTCGGTTGAGCATCCGACTTCAGCTCAGGTCATGATCTCATAGTTTGTGGGTTCAAGCCCTGAATCAGGCTCTGTGCTGACAGCTTGCTCAGAGCCAGCAGCCTGCTTCAGAGTCTGTGTCTCCTTCTCTCTCTCTGCCCCTCCTCCACTCATGCTCTGTCTCTCTCTGTCTCTCAAAAATAAATAAATGCTAAAAATAAATAAATAAAAATAAATAAATTTTTTTTTTAATTTAAAAAAGAATACATTTTTGAGCATTTTTTTTCAACTTGCTTTTCTTCACTATATTTTCAGCCTAAAGGTTTAATCAGCTGGTCAAACAGAAGGAAATACCAGTCAGTCTTGTCAGCTGTATTAATTTAATTTAATTTAATTTAATTTAATTTAATTTAATTTTATTTTATTTTATTTTATTTTAAGTAGGCTCCACACCCAGTGTGGGACTTGAACTTGCAACACTGAGATCAAGAGTTGCACACTATCCTGACTGAGCCAGACAGCCCCAACTGTATTAATTTTAAAGTAATAGAAATCCAAGTCCTACTGACTTACACACTAAAAGTAAATATGTTGTCTGATAAACCAAGGAGTCTATTGATGGATTGCTGGCTTTAGAATTGGATCAATGTTGTAACCAATTTGCTTCTCTCTTTCAGGTTTGCTTTCCTTTGAGTTGACTTCATTCTCAGGCAGGCTTTCCCTATGTGGGAAAAAAGATGGCCACCAGCAGCTCCAGGTTACATTCTACCAATTTAGTAACCCTAGCAGAAAGCATCTCTATCATTCTCAGGTAAGACTGTCATTGGTCCAGCTTGGGTCACGTGGACATTTCTGAAACACTCATTGTGTCTGAGGTGTGTTGTGTTGCTCTGGTTGGCCAGGACTAATGCTGGAGTTTGGGTCAGCCCAACCAGAATTTTATGGATTGAGAATGGGGATGGAAAAGTCATGATATCAGACCAGAAGGGATGATGGGCAGGTAAAATGGATGTCCATCACACACACATCCATTGAACTAGTGGGACTCAACAGTCTCTGATACAGGTTGCCTATGCCTGAATAGACACTATGGGTGATTCTCTGATCTATCCTCAAAGGGCTCACTACACAGGGCTGTGCTTTTCCTAGTTTGGTCTCAAGGGTTGCACTGTTCTGCAGACCAGTTATATAACAAAGCATTCTGTTCAAGGGAAATGGCTCATGCCTGGCTTGAGTTCTGTGGTGGCCTGGGCCAGCTGAGTGAAAGAGACAGGTATCTAATACCACAAGGGGACACAGTGTCAGCTGCAGAAGCACTGAGCAGGCCAAATTCGCCATTGGGAGGGCATACTGACAGATAGCAAGCTGTAACATAGGCCAGCAGTTGGTATCTGAAGCCGAACAGAAAATGATGTGTTGTCTTACTGAGAAGAATTCTGAGATAGTAGATACTCAGGATTTCAGACAAATAGATAAGTCTGGTCAGCTGGTAGTAGGACCCCAGTCACTGGACTAAAGTTCGGGGACATTCCAGTCCCAAGGAGTGGATAATTGAAAGGAACAGTCAGGCATGCCCCAGTTGCAGGGTTATCAGGATTGGATGTAAGGCACTAGGACTGGGTCTGGAGTCCAAGGCAGGGCTGAGTCTTAATGAAACTGAAGGTCATCTATCTGATAGAACTTGGGTATAAGTTCAGACTAGCAACCCTAGCTAGAGTGAGGGACTAAAGTGCCATAAATTCCTCCTTCTGTGTGGGATCTAATGACCAGATCAAGCCTGAGCCTACAGGTGCTATTGATGGCCTCAGCTAAGGGGAAGGAGGGAGACAGAAGATGGCCCCACCACAAGGTCTAACAAATTACAAAATATAAAAGGCATGTGTTCTCTCATTGGAATGCATAACTTAGTAAAAAATTAAATTGAAAAATTTCAGCTGGAATGTATTAAGAAACAAAGAACTGGGAAAGAAATAGATGCACTTCTAATTGGATGTTAAACGAGATATCCCTATTTCCTTAGTTCAGAGCTTAGAATAATAGGTTACAAGTGCCCCCGTGTTGCAAGGAGATGTGTCAGATCATTTAAGCGTGACTTGCTCAGGGGGTAGCCCCCTAATTGGTTCTAAAACCTGTAGACTGTCACCCACTTTTGTCCTGAGAAAAGAAAATTAAGGAGAAGAGGGTTTTTTTTAAGTTTATTTATTTATTTTGAGAATGAGAGTGTGCAGGCAGGAGAGGGGCAGAGAGAGAGGGACGGAGAGAGAGAGAATCCTAAGCAGGCTCAGAGCTGTCAACGCAGAGCCTGAGGTGGGGCTTTAACTCACAAACCGTGAGATCATGACCTGAGACAAAACCAAGAGTTGGACGCTTAAATGACTGAGCCACTCTTGCACCCTAGGAGAAGAGGCTTAAAAAGCAAGGATTTCTTTGAAGACAACTTTCAGAGTGCTGTGTTTGTCTCACTTTCTAGTCAAGGGAAGGGAAAGAGTGGGGATCTGCCAGGAAAGGAGACTGACTGACATCTCATGGCCATGTGTGCTGAGTGGAAGAAATGCCCCCGAGGTAGCTGGGAGGTAGAGCAGAGTGTATGGAGATAGAGTTTTTGGGACAATCTGACCTGAGTGTCCAGAGTTGTGAGGTAGAGGGACTGATGTTTTATCTCAGTCCTGAGGGCTGGCTAGGTCAGAGGCTGGAGGACCAAAGACTGTAAGTTAAAGGGATTGGAAGGGAGAGTTGACAGAGTGAGTTTGAAAGGCAGTAGTAAGAAAGAATAAATTAAGAAAGAATAAAATTGTTCTTTCCTTTGTATAAAAGGGAAGACTGAGTTTTCTTTTTAGCTGTGCCACAAATTAGCTGGGCGAGTGTGGAAAACCCCTTGATCTTTCTGGGTCTCAGCTTTCTTTTCTATAAAAAGAAAAATTGGATTAGAGTGTCTTTTTTTTTAATTAAAAAAATTTTTTTTTAATTTTTAGAGAGAGAAAGTGAGTGGGGAGAGGGGCAGAGGGAGAGAGAATCTCAAGCAGGCTCCATGCTCAGCGTGGAGCCTGATGCAGGGCTCGATCCCATGACCCTGGGATCATGACCTGAACCAAAATCAAGAGTAGGACACTCAACCCAGTAAGCACCCCTGGACTGGACTGTCCTCGAGTTACCTTCCATGACTTTCTAATTCCATGGGTGTATTCGGCTGAACTCTATGGTGACTCCTGGACTAGAGCAGATTATTATAGTATATATACATTCTATTACACTAGATGCTAGAAATTCGGGTCTCAAGGGTACAGCATTATCCCCTTCCCTACCCCCCTTTTCTCTTAACAAGTATTTAAAAGATGAACTAACTTAAAAACTTCATAGGAAAAAGTCACCCATAATACCACCAACCTGACATATAACTAATTGTATTTTGGTACTTTCCTTTCCAGATCTTGACCACTTACACATGTATTTTCTCTGGGTGCAATCACTACCACACACTTTTTGTGTTCTTATAGCACACCAGTTCAATAATAAACTGTGCATGACCAAGAGGAAAAAGCTTAGAGTGCTTCCAATTATTGCACAATAAGAGTAGGCAAGGAACAAGCTGGCCTTTGATAATACAGTCTTTTGGGGCACAGGACTACTCTGCTGTAGCCTCTCTTTCTTCTTAAGTCCCCTTCCCCCCATCCCCACCCTCACTTCCTGATCCTTTAGCAACAACAGGAACTCAAGAGGCCCAGTAGGGCTAAGCCACAGCAGCCTGTGATCTACATGACATTCATTCTGAGGTTGTTTCTGGGTTAGAAATACCAGATGATCCATTTAGCAGACATCACGACAGCCACCAGAGAGTTATGTCAAGCCCCGAAAACCACAGAGAAAACTAGTATCAAGGGGGATAGAGAGATGTACTGGTGATTCTACTGTTGTTACGGTAGGAATGAGGAGATGTTTGCAGATGATCAGTAGGGTGATGACACTCCACCCACTTCAGTGCCAACACTTCTGCCTCCATCCCTATGACTTCAGTCTTAATCACAGGAGCACAACTGAGTCCAGCGCCATCAAAGTCAAGTTTTTGGAGCAGCCTTTGTACTTCCTCACCTACACAGAGAAGGAGATGGCTCAGTTTAAACCTTGAGATGCTGTGTCTTATAACAGTCTGGTATTATGGAAACTTAAAGAACAGAGCTAGAGGTAAAGGGCAATGGGGCTACAGAAGCAGGTAGGTAGGACTGGTTCATGGAGTCCCTGGGGCTTGCAGGGGCAGAGGAGTCTCAGACAATTTGAAGCAGGGATGTGACATGCTCAAATTTGTGTTTTAAAAAGATCACTCTGGTAAAAGTGTGGGTAATTACTTGAAAATGGCAAGACTGGAGGCAGAGACCTGAGGTTATCATAATTCTGTTAAGACATTAAAATTTGTAGAAAAAACATAGGATTTCATCATTAGAAGAGAAAAAGGACAAAATGTGCAAGATGCTAGAGAGAATACCATCCCCTTGGAGAATTCCACAGCTGAAATATCTTCTATGTGGGTTGCCTTCTTATTTGGCATTGAACATGCTAAAGAAATATGAGTTCATATTATATTCTGATTACAAAAACAATTGATACTCATTGTAAACATTTCAAACATTTCAGAAATATTTCATTTAGGAAGTAAAAGTCCTGCACAATCCACCCCTTACCCCTCACCCCGAGGTAACAGCTGTTGCTAGTAAAATACCTTTCTCACAGTGGGAAATCCTGCTCTTACCAAAGGACTTGAAATGCCTTACAACCAGATCTCAAAAGGCAATGCAATGCTCAGATTCCCCAAAGAGTAAATGATGAAAGAGTATTCAGAGAAGGAAAGCTATACAGAAATAACTGGGTGAAAAAGATTAAATGCTAAAGGAGGTAATTCCCAATTATATCTCCTGCTCAAGGGTTCACTTGCCTGAAGCTATCTAGGGTACTTGGCTAAGTGGGTGGCTAGTGTTCACTTCAGTGGAATAAATAAGCTGTAAAAGTTTACCTTCATTCTTGTTAACTGTTGATATGTTGCAATTTACTTTTGGAAAGAAAAAGTGTATTCCTGAGGCTAAAAAGGGTTTTCTATTCCTAGCAGGTGTGTTGACCTGGTAGATAACAATAGAAAATAATTAAGATCACAAGAATCTACCCCCAAAACCAAGAGTACACTGTATATGCTATATGTTAGCCAACCTGACAATAAATTATATTTTTTAAAAAAGGAAAATAATTCAGGATCTTTGTGCCCATGTGTACTTGTCAGATTGGGATATTAACACCTCCTGACTCCCTAGACAGGTAATGAAGCAATTGGGTGATTTCTTCTTGGTCACTTGCTTTTGAAATTACAGGGGAAAAATCTAGATTTGAGGCCTTTTTAAGAAAGGAATTGTCCATTCTAGACAATTCTTGGAGAATTTCTTTAGAAAGAAAGCCTTTCTTGGAACCCATCCTGAGGTTTAACAATTTTTACCATCAGGAATCCTGAACTTTTTCAGGGCACCTGGCTGCCTCAGTTAGTTGAACCTCCAACTCTTGATTTTGGTTCAGGACATGATCCGAGGGTCATGGGATCGAGCCCTCAGTTGGGCTCTGTGCTGAGCATAGAGCCTTAAGATTCTCTCTGTCTTTCCCTCTGTCCCCTTTCCCTAACTCATGTGTGCTCTCTCTCTCTAAAATAAATAAATAAGTAAAAGTAAATAAATAAAGTAATTAATTAATTAAATAAATAAAATAAAAATAGAAAGAAAGAAAGAAAGAAAGAAAGAAAGAAAGAAAAGAAAAATTCTGAACTCTTTCCATTGCTATAACAGAAACTTAATTCAGACAATCTTCTGTGAAAAAAGGAAGGTTACTGTTTCATTCCTCTAACACTTGACAAAGGTAGAGTTGGTTTCAGGTATACAAACTTCTTTGGGAATTATAATTAGATTCGAGAAATTCTACTTCAGTAACTGCATGATGCTTGAGTGGAGGAGGCACATTCTTAGAAGTTGTGGAATGGTCATGTTTGGCCATATGCATGGTCAAAACATTGAGAGCTAGTCTTTGATGGCAGAGGATGCCAAAACAGCTGTGCAGAAAGAAATAGAAAGATGGTAAGGGGATGATGCTTTGCTGAAATACCTTTTCTTTGCACTAGTTTGATGTGAATTTCTCTTACTTGCAACCCAAAGAATCATGACTGCTATGGATTGAATATTTGTGTCCCCTCAAATTTCATATGTTGAAGACTTTAATCCCCAATATGATGGTATTTGGAGGGGGGAGGCCTTTGAGAGATGATTAGATTTAAATGAGGTGATTGGGTGGAGCCCCCATGATGGGTTAATGCCCTTCTAAGCATTGGAAGAGATACTAGAACTCTCTTTCTCTGCCAGATGAAGAAGGAAACAAGAAGGCAGCTGTCTGCAAGTCAGGAAGAAAATCCTCACCAGGAGCCAAATCAGCGGGCACCTTGGTCTTGGACTTCCCAGCTTCCAAAACCGTGAGAAATAAACATCTGTTGTTTAAGCCACCTAGTCTAGGTATTTTGTTATGGTAACCTGAGCTGACTAGGACAATGACTAAGAAAACTACTAGAGAAAATTAGTAATAGCCTTTGTTGTATACTCTCTAAAAGATGTAGAGAAAACATCTATGCTTTGAGAGGGAAACCTCTCAAAGGTCATCAATTTCTAGTTGCCAAACCCAATGATTCTCATTCAATTTCCATTCTTCTTTGCCATGTTGACTGTCCTTGCCTTCTTTTTGTTTTTTTAAGTTTGTTTATTTATTTATTTTGAGATAGAGGGAGCACAAGCAGGGGAGGGGCAGAGAGAGGGAGAGAGAGAATCCCAAGCGAGCTCCACGCCATCAGTGCTGAGCCCAACTCAGGGCTCAATTTCACTGACCAAAAGATCATGACCTGAGCCAAAATCAAGAGTCAGTTGCTTAACTGAGTCACCCAGGTGCCCCATCTGTCCTTGCCTTCTTGAATCTCTTCTACTTTGGCCTCTGTGACTCCCCCCATCCATGGATTCTCCTTTTACTTTTCTGACAGCTCTCTCTCTGTATCCTTCAGTCTCTTCTTTTCTCCACTTGCCCTATACAGGAGATCTCTGAGATTTGTTCTTGGACATCCTATCCTCTTGCTCTACCCACTTCGCTGAATAATTTTATTTACCCCCACAATTTTCTGTCTCACTCATAGGCTGTTCCTATGTATCATTTCCTCATTTATTATTCATAGCCTTAAAGTTTGCTGAGCTTTAGGTCCTGATTTTTACTGTCCTGGTGAATACCTCCACCTGCATAAGATGCAAAGACTATAAATATGTCCCAAACTGAACTTCTCCTTACCCTAATCTAGTCTCAAAACACTTTTTTAGTTACCAGTACCTCTAATACTGGCAATCCACACTCTCTGCCAGGCTCTAGCTCAGTTTTATAGGCTTCCTTCACCAACACCGCTTCTCCTCTACCCCATTCCATTCTCACTTTCTTGTCTAAATCCTGCCTTGTCCAATATTCATTTTCCTCCTTTTGCTTTGTTGACTACTGCTTTCCAAGAACATGTCATACATTTTTATGCTTCCATGAGTTGCTTATGGTTTCCTTCTCCTTGGAACGCTGTTTCCCCACTGTTACCTATCTAAATCCTACTCATCTTTCAAAATCCAACTCAAATGCTAATTCTTCTATGGAGCCCCCTGACACACCTTGTCAAAACCAAGCATTCACCTCTTTGGGCTCCCACAGAACCACCAGAACAAGTACTATAATCCTTTTGGAGTTATTGTGAGTTATGTATTTTCTTTTCTCTCCTGGTAGAGTGTGATTTTTCTTGAGGGAAGGAAGCATCATAACAGTGCACTGCACAATTCAGATGCTCAATAACATTTGTCAAATTGAATCAGAGAAGAAAATAACTGAAAAAAATGAAGATATCTTTAATAAGAGGCAATGTTGCTTAAGAAAGACATTAATACTTTGGAGGACTATTCTCTTATATAAAGTCTTTGCTGTTAAAAAAATTGTGACGGGGCACCTGGCTGTGTCAATCGGTAGAGCATGTGACTCTTGATCTTACGGTCATGAGTTTAAGTCCCATATTGGTTGTAGAGCTTCCTTAACAAATAACAGTAGAGTGAGAGACAGGCAGTAGCACACAGGGCAGATGCCTTCTTAACTCTTCTTAGCAGGTGATTTTCATTTGGCCTTTGCCCTGCAACCCAAGTGGGCCTTCCCTTTAAAATGTTTTGTTTGAATAAGCTGAGATTTCTTAAAATTCATATCTTGAGAGATTTTATTGTTTAAGCAGAAGAGAAAACTCTCAACTCACACATTATCATATTATATGGTTTTGATATGTGGTGGGCTCCACATATATTAGTAATTGGCTTATGACGAAATCTAAACCTATCAGGACAGAAGAAGCAGTAGAACATATTAAGTGAAAACTTGGCTCTGGAGCAGGACTGCCAGAGCCTGAATTAGGCAAATTAACTTCTCTGTGCCTCAGTTCCCTCTTGCGTCCAGTGGAGATTGTAATGGACCTACTTCACAAGGTTATTATGAAGATTAGACAGGTTGATGTATGCAAAGTTCTTGAACAGGCTAGGCACATGGTAAGCATTCAGTAATTATTCTGTGTTATTATTATTTTCAATTACCACTTTCAACTGGGATGGCAAATCCCTGTCTCCTGTACCTTAATGACACCCCTGGAAGATTCTATGACTTGACTACTACAATTCAGTTCAATCTGGTTTCAAACATCAGTCTCATGATTGGTTCCAAGTTCTCTGCCTCACCCTATACAAGCTAGACTTACTGGCAGGAGGACACTGTTTGACTTTTTCAATCATCCTCCTGTTGTAGTGACCTAGAGGGTGCCTGGAGGGTGGGTGGCGTTGGATCATGTTCTGGGGCACTGGGTCGCCTTCCCAGTTCTTGGGACTGGGTCAGGAAGAGAGATGAGACAGTCAGAGCTCTCCTTATATAGCTAGCTTCCTCTTGTTAGGAATGCATCCCTGAAACTCACTGCTGTGGTTCTGTTTTGTTCTGCTCCTGCTGTGGCCTCTGATGAAATGGTAGCCTCCACTGGATGGGTGCACACTGTTTAGTTTTACCCTAGGTACCTCTTTAGCGTTAGATTACTGAAGCACAGTTGATGCTGGAGAGGAGACTGGAAACGGTGCTTGATTTTGTTGTTTTATTGTTCTGACAAGAGGGACAGCTTACAATTAGAACACTCTTATTTCCCACGATGCCTGCTGAATAAGCCTCCAGGGAGGATGTATAATAAAGCTCAGTGTGGCTAAAGCAGATCACAGACCAGAAGCCCAGATGCTACTCAAAGGGTTTCTGGATCTCAAGTACCTTTATATTTTTATTTTAAAGCTTTTTTAAATGTTTATTTGACACAGAAAGAGAGAGAGAAAGAAAGAGAGAGAGAGTGAAAGGGGGAGGGGCAGAGAGAGAGAGGGGGACAGAGGATCCAAAGTCTGATCCTGGGCTCGAATTCATGAACCAGGAGACAATGACCTGAGCTGAAGTTGGATGCTCAACTGACTGAGCCATCCAGTTGCCCCACGGATCAATTACTTTAAAGAGAGTGATAACCCAAAAATATCATTTATTGAATATCTACTAAAGCTAGGTACTTATGCCTAAAGCTAGGTATACATTATCTATTGTATATGATAAGGATTACTAGTTCTATTTTAAAGATGATGAAAGTGAAGGTAAGAGGAATGAAATCAATTGCCATTATTTTTGAGGGCCTTGCTCCTTACATAAAAATTTCCACACTGATCCAAAAAGATTTCAGAGAGGAGAGGTGTTTGAGTGGCTCAGTCAGTTAAGCCTCTGACTCTTGATTTCAGCTCAGTTCTTGATCTCACTTGTTCATGAGAGGGTTTGTGAGATGGAGCCCTGAGTTGGGGTCTGCACTTACTGTGGAGCCTGCTTGGGATTCTCTCTCCCTCTCCCTCTGCCCCTCTCCACTCACAGACTCAGTCTCTCTATCTCTAAAAAAAAAAAAAAAAAAAAAAAAAAAAAAAAAAAAAAAGATTTCAGAGAGGCAATATTACCAAAGTCATATTTTGGACATTTAGGATAAAGCTGTGATTGCTAATGTTAATTTTTTTAATGACGCAAATATACATCTTTACTTGGTATTAATTCATCACAAGTATAAAGGCCATAAAATATCTTAATTTTTACCATTCTTATAGTATTTTCCCCCAGTATTTATTTATTTATTTATTTATTTATTTATTTATATTTAAAACTCCAGTATAATAAACATACAGTGTTATATTAGTTTCAGGTGTACAATATAGTGATTCAACAATTCTATACATTACTCAGTCCTCATCACAAAAGGTATGCTCTTAGTCCCCTTCACCTATATTGCACATCCCCCTATATTGCCTATCCCCACCTCTCCTCTGGTAACCATTAGTTTGTTCTCTATAGTTCAGAGTCTGTTTCTTGGCTCGTCTCTCTCTCTCTTTTTTTTCCCCTTTGCGCATTTGTTTTGTTTCTTAAATTCCACATATGAGTAAAACCCTATGGTATTTGTCTTTCTCTGACCAACTCATTTCACTTAACATTACACTCTCTAGCTCCATCTGATGCGGTTTTGAAGTGGTGGTGGAGTCTGGAGCCTATGGCCAAGAAAAAATTCTTGAGACATCTTTGGAGCAAAAGGTGATTTTATTAAAGCATGGACAGGACCCGTGGGCAGGAAGAGCTACACTGGGATTGTGAAGAGGGACTGGTTATATATATACCTTGGAGTTGGAAGAGGTAAAGGCCAAAGGGAGATTTCCACAAGGACTTTGATATGCTAAAGATGACTCATAAGATACTGGAGGCCTAGCTATTGTCAAGCTAAGGTTGTTTTTCCCTCTAGCCAATCATTAACATTAAGATAGTTGGGAGTTTCTGGAGAAATGGTATATTCCTCCTGCCTCAAGTATTAGCCGATGGGCTGCAGGTTATAAAGGAATTTAATTGTATCTACCATTTCCGTCTTGTCTTTGTTCCTCACATCACTATGGAAGGGATGGTGATGATAGGGCTCCAGGAAGCGGAGTCTATGGGTTTCTAGAGACTAGGCTATTGATAAGATTGCCTTTTTTTCTGGTGATTTACAAGGACATTTATAAACTGATGGAGACAAGAATATCACACATACCCCACCTGAGGGAGGAGGGTTTTGCGGGGTGTCAGCTTGATTTATGGTCCCTCATCACATTTACATCATTGAAAATGGCAAGATTTCATTCCTTTTTTATGCTAAGTAATATTCTAATATATATATATATATATATATATATATATATATATATATATATTACTTCTTTATTCATCTAAAGATGGACATTTGGGATGCTTCCATATCTTGGCTATTGTATAATGCTGCTATAAACAAAAGGGGTACATATGTCTTTTTTTTTTTTAATTTACATCCAAATTAGTTAGCATATAGTGCAACAATGATTTCAGGAGTAGATGCCTTAGTGCCCCTTACCCATTTAGCCCATTCCCCGCCCTTGCACAACCCCTCCAGTAACCCTCAGTTTGTTCTCCATATTTATGTTTTTGTATTCTCTGGGTAACTACCCAGTAAGTGGAATGACTGGATCATATGGTAATTCCATTTAATTTTTTGAGGAACCTTCATATTGTTTTCCACAGTGGCTGCACCAGTTTGCATTCCCACCAATAGTGCACAAGGGTTCTTTTTTCTTCACACTCTCACCAACACTTGTTGGTTCATATCCATCTTTATAGTCTTTTCACCACAGAGAACTAAAGAAAAGGATGATCTTATTGATACTAGTTCAATTGCCCCCCCCCCTTTTTTTCTTTTCTGGTGGGCACTTTTTTTATCCTATTTTTTTTTAATTTTTTTTAACGTTTTTTTATTTATTTTTGAGACAGGCAGAGACAGAGCATGAACAGGGAGGGTCAGAGACACAGAATCTGAGACAGGCTCCAGGCTCTGAGCTGTCAGCACAGAGCCCGACGCGGGGCTCGAACTCACGGACCGCGAGATCATGACCTGAGCGGAAGTCGGCCGCCCAACCAACTGAGCCACCCAGGCGCCCCTTTCTATCCTTTTAAAATGTGTCTTCTCAGGGCGCCTGGGTGGCTCAGTTGGTTAAACGTCCAACTTTGGCTCAAATCGTGATCTCATGGTTTGTGGATTTGAGCCCTGCATTAGGCTCTGTGCTAACAGCTCAGGGCCTGCTTGGGATTCTCTCTCCCTCTCTCTCTCTGCTCTCTCTCTCTCTCTCTCAAAATAAATAAACTTTAAAAAAAGTTTTACTGAAAACTATAGAAAGCTTATGAAAGAAATTGAAGAAGACACAAAAAATGGAAAAACATTCCATGCTCATGGATTGGAAGAACAAATATTGTTAAAATGTTGATATTGCCCAAAGCAATCTACATATTCAATGCAATCCCTATCAAAATAACACCAGCATTCTTCACAGAGCTAGAACAAACAATACTAAAGTTTGTATGGAACCAGAAAAATGACCCCAAAGAGCCAACGCAATCCTGAAAAAGAAAACCAAAGCTGAAGAAGGCATAACAATTCTGGACTTCAAGCTGTATTACAAAGCTGTAATCATCAAGACAGTATGGTACTGACACAAGAACAGACACTCAGATCAATGGAACAGAATAGAGAACCCAGAAATGGACCCCAAAAGGTATGGTCAACTAATCTTTGACAAAGCAGGAAAGAATATCCAATGGAATAAAGACAGTCTCTTCAGCAAGTGGTACTGGGAAAACTGGACAGCAACACGCAGAAAACTGAACCTGGACCACTTTCTTACACCATACACAAAAATAAACTCAAAATGGTTGAAAGACTGAAACGTAAAGACAAGAAGCCATCAAAATCCTCGAGAAGAAAGCAGGCAAAAACCTCTTTGACCTTGGCCGCAGCAACTTCTTACTCAACGTGTCTCCAGAGGCAAGGGAAACAAAAGCAAAAATGAACTATTGGGACCTCACCAAAATAAAAAGCTTCTGCGGAGCAAAGGAAACAATCAGCAAAACTAAAAGGCAACTGGCAGATGGGAGAAGATATCTGTAAATGACATATCAGATAAAGGGTTAGTACCCAAAATCTATAAAAACGTGTCAAACTCAATACCCAGAAAACAAATAATCCACTGAAAAAATGGGCAGAAGACATGAATAGACACTTTTCCAAAGAAGACATCCGGATAGCTAACAAACACGTGAAAAAATGCTCAACATCACTTATTATCAGGGAAATACAAATCAAAACCACAATGAGATAGCACCTCACACCTGTCAGAATGGCTAAAATTAACAAGTCAGGCAGCAACAGATGTTGGCAAGGATGGGAAAAAAGAGGAACCCTTTTGCACTGCTGGTGGGAATGCAAACTGGTGCAGCCACTCTGATAAACAGTATAGTTTCCTCAAAAAATTAAAAATCAAATTACCCCATGACCCAGCAACTGCACCACTAAGTATTTATCCAAAGAATACAGGTGTGCTGTTTTGAAGCACATGCACCCCAATGTTTATAGCAGTGCTATTGACAATAGCCAAAGTATAATGGAATATTACTCGGCGATCAACAAGAATGAAATCTTGCCACTTACAACAACATGAATGGAATTAGAGTGTATTACGCTAAGTGAAATTAGTCAGTCAGAGAAAGACAAATATATGAATTCACTCATGTGGAATTTAAGATACAAAACAGATGAACATAAAGGAAGGGAAGCAAAAATAATATAAAAACAGGGAGGGGGCAAAACATAAAAAATAATATAACATAAACATAGAGAACAAACTGAGGGTTGCTGGAGGGATTGTGGGTTGGGGGATGAGCTAAATGGGCAAGGGGCATTAAGGAGGATGAGCACTGGGTGTTATATGTAGGGAATGAATCACTGGATTCTACTCCTGAAATCATTATTGCACTGTATGCTAACAAACTCAGATGTAAATTTTAAAAAGTTTTACAATGTGTCTTCTCCATACATGTGTAATCTCTTCATCTTAGTTGAGCAAACTTTTTCATTATTAATTTGCATGTTCCATTGAATAACAGTATGTTTTAGGGAGACTCTTGCAAGAGCTAATGAGGAAAACATGTATAATGGTTTCTAAGATTTGCTAATGGTTTTTGATTTCCTCTGATCTCAGATCCAAGTGGTGAAACTAGCATTCTGTGTTTTATACACTCATACCATGTAAAGAAACTGGGGCCAAGAGCACAGTTAGAAGTTGGCAATGGACACAATAATCCCAATTCATTTCTTTTTCTTTTTGGCAAGAAGATAATTCACTGAAAATTAAAAATTTTTCTTTTTAAATCTTTAAATAAATCACCCTTCCAAAGCTCTTTCTCTTAGTCACTTGCTTGCCATCTGTGAACCACCACCAATTCAATTATAAATAAATATTTATAAAAATCCTGCTGTGTACCAAGCAGTGCTGGAATACTGTGGTTACCAAGGGAGACAAGGTGCTTGCTTTCATGGTGCTTAGGTCTTACCTAGGGAAACGGACAATAATCAGATCAATAATAAAATTTCAGATGACATGATATGAGGACAACAAGACTAAGTGTCATGAAGCAGAGTGATGAGAAGAGGGTAATAGCAAGTAGGATAGTCAGGAAGGACCGACATTTGACTGAAACCTGAATGACAAGGAGGCAGCTACTCAAAGATTTGGGAAAAGAGCCTCTCCAGCCAAGGAACTAGCAGGCACAAGGGCCTGGGAATTATTTGGCAATTTTAATGTTTTGGATACTGAGAGTATGAGTCCTCTCTTCATTCCCCCCAACCCTCACTGACAGAACCCGACGGCAAGTACAGTGTAAGATTGAAAGATTGTGTTTAACTTCTGGAAGTTAAAAGGCCTGTAGGGAAATATGCAGAAGTCAAGAAGAAAATAAAGGTGAACTGAAGCCCAAATTGTAGTCCAGGCCTACTAAGAAGCTTTCCTATAATGAAGGTAAATTCTACAATTTGATTCCATTTTATTGATTCAATGATGTTATTGACTAGCAAAGAATCCACCCTAAATCACTCTTCTGTGCTCATTGCATCACTTTATTTATAACTAAATGTTTCCTGAAATAAAGTAGAAAACAACTACTTTGCTCTCCGTATTTATGCTCCTCAACAGAGATCCCATAGTAGACTTTCTTATATTTGTGGTAAACTACTTTTAACCGTGCATCAAGGCAATAAAAATAGTTTTCATATGATTATGCCTTTGGAAATCTGGCACAAAATGTGATTTCACTTAGTGAGTGTGGTGTGACAGCTGTAAATTGCCACATTCCAGCTTAATGCTTCAATATTGTATTTTCAGTGTGGCTGAGTTGCTGGTTTTTTCTGGCTTTGATTGCATTTTCCACAGAGAAGCTGGCACTCAGACAAATCCCCTGAGACACCCTCACAAAGAGATGCTGACAGATCTCTGTCTCTCAGAGGTTCTAACTGGGCAGTGTTCCATCCAGACATGCTGGGAATGAGCCTGGGTTATCTGTGTCTGTTGGCCTATGGGAGGGTCTTCTCATTTTGTTTTGCCAACAGCCAAGAGATATAGAGAGCCCCTTGGGATGGGAGTTCTGTCCTGGGGCCAACATGCTCTGGTAGGAAGGCACTGGACCAGTGTAATAGGGCAAAGAGTCTTATTCAAAGAAGCCAGAAGTATTTGAAGAATCAAATTTGTCTACCCAGTATGTGGGTGGGTCATTGACTAAGTGCTTAATAAATAATTGGTAGAGTGTTCAGGCATTCTCCTCAATACTAGTGATGTATAGCTGAATACCTAATTCAAAGAACTCACCCTAACTTGTTTGGGGAAGTAGCCTGTAGTGGCCAACCCTTTTTTGGCTGCCCCTTCCCAACCCTAAGACTGCTTATAACCCATTCAATGAATTTTCAAGTAGTTATTATCAAGTACTTCTTATGGGCCAGGGACTGTGGTCTGCCTAAGATGTGCAGAAATGAG
This sequence comes from Panthera tigris, assembly GCF_018350195.1. Taxonomy (NCBI): domain Eukaryota; kingdom Metazoa; phylum Chordata; class Mammalia; order Carnivora; family Felidae; genus Panthera; species Panthera tigris. Next base: position 65,523,640 of record NC_056669.1, on the reverse strand, counting down.
CAAGACAGATTTTTCTAGGATTAGTATTGTACACACCAAAATGTTACAATGGTTATCTTAAGGGGGTAGAATTAGATGGAGACATGGTGAAGGACACTTAATTTTTCATTTTGAACTTTACTATTTGAACTTTTTGTGACAAGCTGTTGGCCATGATACTTTTTTGTATCTCGACAAAAATCTTCCCTGGGTGCCTGGATGGCTTAGTTGGTTAAGTGTTGGACTTCGGCTCAGGTCATGATCTCAGAGTTTGTGAGTTCAAGCCCCATATTGGGCTTTGTACTGTCAGTGCTTCAGATCCTCTGTTTCCCTCTCTCTCTGTCCCTCCTCCTCCTCTCTCTCTCTCTCTCTCAAAAATAAATATATTTTAAAAAGTCTTCTGAGCAACTGTTTGTGTCACTCTTCTGAGCTTTGAGAACACAGCAATGAATGAAGCAGAAAAAGTGCCCTGCCCTCACAGAACTTCCATTCCAACTGGAAAAGCACCACAAAACAAAACAAAATAGTCCATACAAGTATGCCATATAATGATGATCAATGACATGTCCTATGGAAAACATAAATACTTTTTAAAAATAAAAGAGTTAATCTGATTTGTTCAGATACTCTTGACTCTTTGGAGACCAGGATTCTTCACTGGCCTGGGCAAATAGCATTGACAGAAGTGGGCCAGAAGGCCAACCCTCAAAGCCTTGAACCATTTGGACTCATTCTGCACTCTTTCCAGCCAGCATAAATGAAAAGGCAGTCTGAGCTGCCTACATTCTTTGGGCATAAGAGTGATGTCAGTCCAGAGAGTCTGACCTGGCTAGTTGCTCTTGACTGGAGCCCAGGCCTTTCCCCACCCAGTCTGGGGACAGAACTCACTGCTGTGCCAGTATTTGAAGGTACTGACCCTGCCTACCCCACATTCATTGCCTGCTGCTTCTTTCCAACTTCACCAGCTGGTTTCCAGGGACCTGATCCTGCTGGCTTTTGGCCTGCCCTGTCTGACAGCTGCCTGAACACTGGGACTTAAAAATTAGTTCTAAATGCCTGAGTCCAGCCACCACATTCCAATCTATTTTTAGGACCAATCCTCCTTCTTTGGCTCCCTGAGAAACCACTCTTCTTTTTCTGTTTCTTAAACTACTTCCATTCCCAGCTCAGACTGAGGTCTCCTCACCTGGGAATGCAAAGCTTAGGGTTTCCAGTTCCCGCTCACCAGCCAAGGAGAAGATGCTGTTTTCACTCAATTTCTCTAGTCTGAGAAGAGGTAAGACTTGATATGATAGTAAGTTAAAGAAAGACAGCCAAAATTGTATGCACATGGACATTACTAACATTTAAAAATTATTTTTATTTTAATCATGAAAGTGACACAAGCGTATTGCAAAAACTTCAGAGAATACAGTAAGAATAATTTATATTTTAATTATTATTTTCTTCTTGATCTGTTCTTGTGCTCAGAAATTTGTTGTTATTGGTTAAATATATTATTCATGCACACAAGATAAAATTCAAGTAGTAAAACATCACTGTTCCCCTGCCATCCGGTTCTTCTCCTGAAGAGAATTGTTCATAATATTCTTTTATAATCCTTTTTATTTCTGTAAAATCTGTAGTGATGTTCTACTTTCTTTCCTGATTTTGGTAATGTGGTTTTTCTCACTTTATATTTCAGTCAACCTAGGTAAAGATTTGTCAATTTTGTTGATCTTTTTTAAAGAACCAGTTTTTGGTGTTGTTGATTTTCTTCATGTTGTTTTTCTATTCTCTTGTTTTTGCCTCCACACCATTGTTCTCTTTCTACTGCTGGCTGTGGACTCAGTTTGCTCTTCTTTTTCTAGTTCTTTAAGGTGTAAAATCAGGTTGTTAATTGACTTTGCCACTCTTTCTAATATACATGTGTATGTATTATTTTTATTTTATTTTAATTATCCTACAGTATAATTGAGTTTTTGCAATGCTGTTTTATGAATTTTAGCAAATAAACAGATTTACATAACTAATGTCACAATCAGGATACAGAAGATCTACTTATTTTGTTAGTTACTGAGAAATGAATTGCAAAATCTTCAACTATAATTGTGATTTGTGCATTTATTTCTTTCATAATTGTTACCAGCAGTTGTTGATATGATATATAAAGTTACTTTCTCCTTTTGTAATTAATCATATTTTATGGTGTATTGAAACTATGTAAATATTATATTTTCATCAAAATTTTAATTCATTGATTTTAAATTTTTATTTATTTTTTATTTCATTTTAGAGAGAAAAAGCACATGAGTGGGGGAGAGGAGCACAGGGAGAGAGGGGGTGGGGGGAGAGAAATCTTAAGCAGGCCCCAAGCTCAGAGCAGGGTCAGGCTTAATTCTATGACCCTGGAATTATGACCTGGAATTATGAGCTGAAATCAAGAGTAAGACACTCAACCGATGGAGCCACCTACATGCCCCTGATTTTTTATTAATATAAATTCATAATTTCATATTTTATCCGATGGGCTATAGTCTGTTAAAAATATCATTATTTATTTTGCAGCTCACATTACATGCGATTTCATCACTAGAGCGTCTTCAAGCTTGCTCGAGTCCCTTTGATATGTCCCTGTCATTCTTTGAGCACTTCCTTGTTTCTTGCACAAGATGTTCCAGTCTCACTTGTATTTTTCCATGCCCCAAACTTGCAATCAGCCATTTCTCCAAGAAATGGAGAATGTTATTTAAAACCAAGATCTTGACACTAAGTATATTGATTGTTTTTGGGTGTCATTGCCCCCAAGCTCTTTCATTTTTTATTTTATTTTATTTTTTAAGTAAACTCTATGCCCAGTGTGGGAGTCAAACTCATGACCCTGAGATCAAAAATCACATGCTCTAGGGGTGCCTGGGTGGCTCAGTCGGTTGGGCGTCCGACTTTAGAGGTCATGATCTCACCATCCGTGGGTTCGAGCCCTGCATCAGGTTCTGTGCTGACAGCTCGGAGCCTGGAACCTGCTTTGGATTCTGTGTCTCCCTCTCTCTCTGCCCCTCCCCTGCTCAAGCTCTGTCTCTGTCTCTCTCAAAAATAAATAAATATTTTTTAAAAATTAAAAAAAATCACATGCTCTACCATCTGAGTGAGCCACGCACTCCTACCCCCAGGCCCTTTTAGTAGACGCACTTATTTATATTTATATTCATTCCTACATCGATCCATCATCTATTGATCTACCTATCATCTATCCATGTACTGAAAACTATGATTTTGCACCAATACCTCCAATTTCAATACACATCACGGGTTTCATTCCACTTTTCTACCTTTCCATGTTTCTAACTCTAATACTGGTAAGAAAATCCAGGCTTCTATTATTCCTAATACTATTACTTATTTTTTATCGATCTACTAGTCTGTAACCAATCTCTTATTCCTGTACCCCTCTCTCTCCTGTGTAGATGCCCACCTTATACCACTTGAACTCCAACAGACACCTTGCACCAGGTTGCCCTACATGGAGGCACTTTCACCCAGTTTTGCCTCTGACTTCTTGTGCCATCATTGCCTCCTGTGGGGACACTCTCCTCATCCTCCTTTGGCATTGAAAACCTGGTTTGAGCTGCTCCTTCTGAGGGATACCCTTGTCACCTGGTGAGCAGAGAAGAGTTAATATAGCAGACCTGAGACTGCTCTCCATAGAAGAGCCTGCTTGAAAGGTTGGCCTGTGGCTAGTGTCTGGTAACTTGGATTTCAGGAGGGTTTCAGCATTCCCGTGAGAAGGGTGGCTCACTGTGTCCCAACTGTTTGTATAAATAACATGCTTTATACTGAACAAACTGCTTTCCTTGTGGGTATCTGGGATTCTGGCTAGGCATAGAGTGCCTATATGACCAACTTCCAACAAAAACTTTGGGCCCTGAGTCTCTAATAGGCTTCCCTGGTAGACAACATTTCATACATGTTGTCACAATTTGTTGCTGGAGGAATTAAGCATGTTCTGTATGACTCCACTGGGAGAGAGAACCCTCAGAAGCTTGTATCTAGTGGATACAAGATATCCTCTGGACTTTACCTCATGTACCTTTCCTTTTGCTGATTTTGGTTTGTATCATTTTGCTGTAATAAATCCTAGCCATGAGTATGACTATGTGCTGGGTCCTGGTTAATCATTGAACCTAGGGGTAGTCTTGGGGACCTCTGTCAAACCTGGCTTGGGTTCTGAAAACTTGGAACGGGCTGCCTCTCTGTAAGGACACTCTCTTCACTTGCCTGGGTTTTAAGCTTCTATGCCAAACCAGCCTCCTCATTCTGTCTGGGCTCTGACACCCTATGCCAACCCACCCCACTTCAGGGACACTGTCCTCACACCATTTGTTTCCAGTGATTTTAGCTATTGTGATTATAGCTGCTACGAATATTTGTGTATAACTCTTTTTGTGGACACTTATTTTCAGTCTTGATGGGTGAATACTTAAGAGTGGCATTGAGGGGTCATAAGGTAGGTGTTTATTTAGTTTTATAAGAAGTTGCCAAACCTTGTTCCAAAGTGGGGCTGTACCATTTAAAACTCCCACCAATAATGTATGATTACCAATTATCTTCTAAAAATTACATGAGGAAAAGTTCTTTTATAGTTACCTGTGTTTTAGCATTTGGGGCACTCTTCATTCCTCTGTAGATCTGCATTTCCTTCTATATAGAAGGAAAATTATATATATATATAAATATAAATATATACATACATGTATATAAATATATACATACATATATATTTATATGTATATAATTATTTTTGAGAGAGAGAGTGAGCAGGGGAGAGTGGCAGAGGGAGCGAGAGAATCCTAAGCAGGCTTCATGCTCAGCAGGGAGACTGACATAGGGCTTAATCCCACAACCCTGGGATCATGACCTGAGCCAAAATCGAGAGTCAGATGCTCAACTGACTGAGCTAGGTCAGCTAGGTCAGGTGCCCCTCCCACAACATTTCTTATGTTCCAAGTCTGCTGATGACAAATCTTTCATCTTTTGTTAAACTGAAATATCCTTATTTTACCTTTATATTTTAAGATATTTCTGCTGCATTTAAAATTCTCAGTTCACAGTTTTGTTTTCTTTAAGCACTTTAAAGAAGTCATTCCATTTTCTTCTTATTTGCATTATGTTTTATAAGAAGTCCACATTTGTTTTTATTGCTGTTCCCCTAAATGAAATGTGTCTTTTCCCCCAAGTCCCCTCTGGCTGTTCCAAAGATTTTCTTTTTATCTTTGACTGTCAGTATCAATATGATATACCTAACTATGTTTTTCTTTATGTTTATCCTGCTTGGGGTTCAATGAATTTTTTGATCTTTGGCCTTATTTTTTTTTTTTCAACAAATCTGTAAAAACATTGGCCATTATTTCTTAAAGTACTTCAGATACTTTAATTCTTTCCTCTCTCTTTCTGAAGTTCTAATTAGTTCTATGTTAGACTCAGCCTTTTTCTTTCTGTGCTACTTTTTGACAGATTCTTTTGCCCTGTCTTCAGGGTCACTGACTGGTCTTTTGTTCAATGTGTCTGGTCTGATGTTAAATTCACCTAGTGAATTTTTAATATCAGATATTGTATTTTTTAATTCCAGAATTTTTATTTGGTTCTGTTTTATGGGTTACATTTCTTAATGACCTCTGCAATCAGACAGCACAAAGTAATAAAAGGCATCCAAATCGGCCAGGAGGAGGTCAAACTTTCACTCTTTGCAGATGACAAGATACTCTATATGGAGAACCCAAAAGATTCCACCAAAAAACTGCTAGAACTGATTCATGAATTCAGCAAAGTTGCAGGATATAAAATCAATGCACAGAAATCGGTTGCATTCCTATACACCAACAATGAAGCAACAGAAAGAGAAATCAAGGAATTGATCCCATTTACAATTGTACCAAAACCCATAAAATACCTAGATATAAATCTAACCAAAGAGGTGACAAACCTATACACTGAAAACTATAGAAAGCTTATGAAAGAAATTGAAGAAGACACACACACACACACACACACAAAAGGAAAAAGATTACATACTCCTGGATAGGAAGAACAAATATTGTTAAAATGGTGATATTGCCCAAAGCAATCTACACATTCAATGCAATCCCTATCAAAATAACACCAGCATTCTTCACAGAGCTAGAACAAACAATCCTAAAGTTTGTATGGAACCAGAAAAATGACCCCAAAGAGCCAAAGCAATCCTGAAAAAGAAAACCAAAGCTGAAGAAGGCATAACAATTCTGGACTTCAAGCTGTATTACAAAGCTGTAATCATCAAGACAGTATGGAACTGACACAAGAACAGACACTCAGATCAATGGAACAGAATAGAGAACCCAGAAATGGACCCCAAAAGGTATGGTCAACTAATCTTTGACAAAGCAGGAAAGAACATCCAATGGAATAAAGACAGTCTCTTCACTAAGTGGTACTGGGAAAACTGGACAGCGACACGCAGAAAACTGAACCTGGACCACTTTCTTACACCATACACAAAAATAAACTCAAAATGGTTGAAAGACTGAAACGTAAGACAAGAAGTCATCAAAATCCTCGAGAAGAAAGCAGGCAAAAACCTCTTTGACCTTGGCTGCAGCAACTTCTTACTCAACGTGTCTCCAGAAGCAAAGGAAACAAAAGCAAAAATGAACTATTGGGACCTCACCAAAATAAAAAGCTTCTGCACAGCGAAGGAAACAATCAGCAAAACTAAAAGGCAACTGGCAGATGGGAGAAGATATCTGTAAATGACATATCAGATAAAGGGTTAGTACCCAAAATCTATAAAAACGTATCAAACTCAATACCCAGAAAACAAATAATCCACTGAAAAAATGGGCAGAAGACATGAATAGACACTTTTCCAAAGAAGACATCCGGATGGCTAACAAACACGTGAAAAAATGCTCAACATCACTCAGGAAAATACAAATCAAAATCACAAAGAGAAACCACCTCACACCTGTCAGAATGGCTAATATTAACAACTCAGGCAACAACAGGTGTTGGTGAGGATGCGGAGAAAGAGGATCTCTTTTGCACTGCTGGTGGGAATGTAAACTGGTGCGGCCACTCTGGAAAACAGTATGGAGATTCCTCAAAAAACTAAAAACAGAAATACCCTACAACCCAGCAATTGCACCACTAGATATTTATCCAAAGGATACAGGTATTCTGTTTCGAAGGGGCACATGCACCATCGACAATAGCCAAAGTATGGAAAGAGTGCAAATTTCCATCGATGGATGAATGGATAAAAAAGATGTGGTATTATATACAATGGAGTATTACTGGGCAAACAAAAAGAGTGAAATCTTGCCATTTGCAACTACATGGATGGAACTAGAGGGTATTACAGTAAGTGAAATTAGCCAGATAAAGACAAATATCATATGAGTTCACTCATATGAGGACTTTAAGGTACAAAACGGACGAACATAAGGGAAAGTAAGCAAAAATAATATAAAAACAGGGAGGGGGGCAAAACATAAGAGACTCTTAAATATGGAGAACAAACAGAGGGTTACTGGAGGGGTTGTTGGGGGGGGGGATAGGCTAAATGGGAAAGGGGCATTAAGGAATCTACTCCTGAAATCATTGTTACACTATATGCTAACTAACTTGGATGTAAATTAAAAAATAAATAATTAAAAAAAAATAATTTCTTACCTTGTCTTTCTGCTGCTATTGGGACACTCCTCAATTCTATCACCGAGAAGTCAGAATAAGCTTTGTAAATACTAACCTTAATATGTCCCTTTCCAGTTAAAAGTTCTTCAATGACTTCAGGTATCTTTGAGCATTAAGTTCATACTTCCAGCACTTTGTGACAAGTCCTTTGTCTTCTCTCTCTCATCTCATTTCTTTCCATTCTCCCACTCTTTGCTTGCACTTATTTGTCAGAGATTAGTAGTAGCTTCCAGCTTTTGCAAGTTTCCTTCTGCTTTCTTTTGCTAATTCCTACCCGTCCTTTATTTATATTTAGAGAGAGAACAAGCTTGTGAGCAGGAGAAGAGGGGAAGAAGGAGAGAGAGAATCTTAAGTAGACTCCATGCAGGGGTTTTATCTGACACCCTGAGGTCATGACTTGAGCTGAAATCAAGAGTTGAACACTCAACTGACTGAGCCGCCTAGGCACCCTTCCTATTCGTCCTTTAAATCAGCTTAATATTCATTCTACCTAGGAGACCTTCACTGCAACCCACTCTAATTTAGCTACCCCTCTTCTGCTAGTGCATTCTATGTACCTCTCAGTCAGTGTTATCACAAGGCATTAATGAGGTTGTTCATCTTTTCCTAATTTGTTGGCTATTTAACTTTTTCTTCTGAGAATTGACTATTCATATCCTTTGCTTTTCTGTTGAGTTGTGCTTTTGTTATTAATTTGTAGTAATTATTTAATTTTTAAATTAATCTCTGCACCTAATATGGGACTTGAACTCACGACCCCAAGATTGAGTCATATGCTCCATGGATTGAGCCAGAGAGGCACCCCCCCCAATTTGTAGTAATTCTTTTTTACGTGGCAATATTTTTTCTCAGTCTATTCCTGGGTTTTGGGTTTTTTTTTTTCTTTTGGTGCTTTTGTTATACTTTTAACTTTTTTATGCAATAAAATATATCAAATGCTAAAAAATCGTTGTATCGTACTGAAGACTCTCTATCCTGGGATGCCTGGCTGGCTCAGTGGGTGAAGCATGTGTGACCCCCAAGTTGGGCATAAAGATTACATCACAAAAATAAATAAAAATACAGAAACAAAACAAAAATACTTTATCCTAAAAATATAAATTTACTTTCTTAAGTATTTTATATTTTTGTTTTTTATACTTCTTTGAATTTTTGTCTTTTCTTTTTTTTAAAGTTTTTTATTTTGAAAGAGTGCGCTAGTGTGGGCACACAAGTAGGACAGGGCCAGAGAGAAGAAGAGAGAAGCCCAAGCAGGCTCTGCACTGGGGGCTTGATCCCACCAACCATGAGATCATGACTTGAGCTGAAATCAAGAGTCAGTCGCTTAACCCACGTGCCCCACTTTTTTGAATTTTTGAATAAGCATTTTCCACATTATTAACCTCTTCATAAATATAATTTTCTATGGTTGAACATTTATTCAGCGAATTTATTGAATGCCCACTTAGATGCTGGCACTCTGTCAGCTGCTGGGGGATACAATGGTGAACAAAAAGACAAGGCCCTTACATTGTAGAGGTGGCAGACAATGAACAAGTAAACAAATAATCCAAATAATAATTGCTTTTAATGACGATCATGAAGGAAATAAAATGGGGAGCTACCTCCTAGAGTGGTCATTGAAGGTCTTTAAAAAAAATTTTTTTTTAAACGTGTATTTATTTTTGAGAGACAGAATGCGAGTGGGTTAGGGGCAGAGAGAGAGGGAGACACAGAAGCAGAAGCAGGCTCCAGGCTCTGAGCTGTCAGCAGAGTCCCACGCAGAGCTCAAACTCTCGAGCTGTGAGATCATGACCTGAGCCCGTCTGACGTTCAACCGACTGAGCCACCCAGGTGCCTCTGAAGGTGTTAATGCAAGTAGGCAGAGGTTGTGCACATAAAAGTTCCCTTCGATAAGCTCCCATAATTTAGTCAACTATTGTTTAGCGTTGGGTTTTTAGGTTGCTTCCACATTTACCATTATACTAATAAATAATGCTGTTAGGAATAACTCCGTGTATCCTTACTTCCATGAAATAGTTTCTTAGAAATATAATTACTGGATAGGAAGAGTATTTTATACAGACTGCCAAGTTGCTCTCAAGAGGAAATTCCAATACACTCACCAATAAGCTGAACACTGTTCTGAGATTTAAGTGTGGAAAAAGTTAACAGTCAACAACGGCACGTTTGGGCTCAGTGAAAGAAAAAGCTAAATGAGGTGACCTGGGTTTGCTAGTGAGGGGCGACAGGGTGAGGCAATGGGAAAGCTTCTAAACCCTTTTCTGCCATCCTGTGACCTTCACAGGTTATAGCTCCTCTCTGATCCTTAACTTTCCTTAAACTCGAACGGTTCGGATCAGGCTTTGTATTTTTCAACATTTTCAGACGAAACACCTAGACCCGACAGAGTGAAGACAGCCGCTTGGAGAATTGGTGAAGTCAGTACGCTGAATCACCATTCGCTGCGAAACGCCAACTAATCACTCGCGGGCACTTCCGGCGGCCGGGACAAAGGGTTTGAAGTTTCAAGGACCGCACTTCCGGATAATTAAAGCTGCGCATTAGATGCCTCTTGTCCTCGAGCTACAACCGATTCCGGGACTGCGACTGCGCATGCTCCATACAGTCGTGAGCAGGGGCGGGGCAGTGAACGGGGTGGGCCAGGGCCCTGACTTGTCTCGCGGTTACTGGGCGAGCGTGAGCGCGCGAGGCACGGGGGTGGCGCGGGGCGGAGCCTACTCCGAGTGGGCGCTGTAGGTTTCAGCAGAGCGTCGCTGTGCTCTCCGGGCTGAGGTCGTCTCAGGTGAGGTGGTCGCCCCGGAAGTGGCTGTGGCTGCGGCTGTGGCCCCTGGTGTAAGGAGCCTGAGGCGGAGGTGTTGTTAAGCGGGGGCGGCATCACTTCTCTTCCTTCACCTTCCCTGCAGCAGCCATGGCGAAAGGCAGAGTCGCCGAAAGATCGCAGACGGGGGCACTCCACACGACCCCTGTGGGGGACAGGGCAGCGGGGACGCGCGGTCTCATGACGCCAGGCAGCGGAGACTACTTGAAGGGTGAGTAGAACCGGAATCAGAGCTGGGGTTGGCCCAGAGGGGGTAGTGTGCCCGAGGGGCTTCGGAGTAGAAAGGACCCCGGTCTGTCCCAGGGATTTTCGAGGGGGCCTGCTTGGCACCCAGGGGCGCGGGAGCAGAGAGGGTTAGGGACCTGGGCTTGCTTGGGCCGCTGCCCACCTCAAGGCCAGACACTTAGGAGGTGGCTCGTAAATGCTGTTGTAGTTGAATTCAATTAAAAGAAGTGATGACACTGGCTTGTTTGAAGCTCAGGGAGGTTGTAAGCTTCATAATATTGAAGCCAGACGGAGCTGGAAGGAACTTCAAGACTCTTGCTTTATTTTCACTGATGAGGAAACTGAGGCCCAGAGTGGATATGGAACTTGCATAAAGTCACAAGATTAGTCAAGTAGTAGTTAAGAGCAAGGATTTAACTATGTCCAGGTGCCACTTCCAAGTGGACTGCTCAACCACTTATGACTTTGGACTTGTTATCTTTAAAAACTCAGTGTCTAAACTGTACAGTGGGGATGACAAAGGTGATAGTAATAATAGCTTGCCGTGTGGATTACGCAAAAATAATGGATGTAAAGCATTTAGTGTAGTGGCTTGTGTGAAGTGGAGACTAAATAAATGTTAATTATTATCATAGCTGAGATCTCCCATTCTCAAGCTTTTTTCCATTACACCATTCTGGCATTTCTCTGAACTTTAAATATTATTTTAAGAAGAAAGCATACCTGGAAGCTAAATACTTTGATTCCATCTTGGCATAGAGATTTTCACTGCTTTTCAAAAGTTAAAATGATTAAATTCTTTAAATATTTTTTAAAAAGCCCATAAACTTGAAGGGATCGTAACAAATGGCCATTGTGGAACACCACCGGTGATGGGTAGGGAGAGGGTCTTTGAAGACTGTCTAGCAACATCATAAGTATAGACAACAATAATGTATTGCACACTTTAGTTTAAAATGTCTTTAGTCTAATTTGACTTTTTAGGCTTTATGTATTTGGGTATTTCTCCATCTTATAGACAGTAGAGCCAAATAACTTCAAAACCCCAAAAATGAATTGTTGTTTAAGTATAAATCCACTCTAAATTAAAGGAACATTGTTTTGAAGATGCTGTTATGGAGAGTGACAATAATCCAAGTGTGTCCTGAAGACTTCTTCAGGAAGTCTTTCCAGATAGATCATTTCTAAAGATTGTCATTTGGTTTGCAGTAGCAGTCAATTTTTTTTATTACTGATTTTTGTTGTTTTAACCTAAAGCTATTTGGAAAATAAAACCTTGAAACCTCCAAAATGCTTTTATAATTGTTTATCTTTTATCATTAGAATAACCTATTCAACACAATTATTTTTATGATGCTATCAAACGACTTCTGTGCACTACACATCTATAGAAGGATAGAGGGAGATGTGAAGGCATGCCTTCAGGAAGAAGTAGGGTTTGCATTGTTAGAGAGAAGGTAAGGGATTCTGGGCGGAGGAAACATTAAGCTGGAAAGTTAGTGTGAATCTTTATGTCAGTAAACTTATTAACATTAATTTGTCAGGAATGGAGGATTTCTGTTGGGTATAGTAGGAGATAAGGTTGGCCATGATCAAAGTAATGTTGGTACAGAGGGATTTAAGTGCAAAGTTAGTGTTGTGTTTTTTTTTTTTTTTTTAATGTTTATTTATTTATTTTGAGAGAGAGACAGCAGGGGAGGGGCAGAGAGAGAGGGAGAGAGAGAATCCCAAGCAGGCTCCTCACTGCTAGCGCAGAACCAGATGTAGGGCTCAAACTCACAAACCATGAGGGATCACGACCTGAACTGAAACCAAGAGTGGTTGCTTAACCGACCAAACCACCCAGGTGACCAAACCACCCTGGCGCTTCATTGCAAAGTTAGTTTTTTGATCCATCCTGTTAGTGATTTCCAGTGTTTTCTTTTTCTTCTCTGCCTCTCAGTTTCTGTCTCTGTGTCTCTCTTTTTAATTAGTGTTAGGAATTCTTTCTCTGGGCAAAAGATTTTGTAGATCCCTTACATGATAGGGTTTGGTTGCTTATGGTAATGGTAATGAGCTGGTGATGTGGTGTCATTAGTAACTATTTAGCAACCAATTTTCCAGATTATGAAAAGCAATTTTTGTTAATTGCAGATGGTATCTGGTTTAACATCTCAAAAAATTAAAGGTTTTGGAGAAGAGATAAAAATTTTAATAACTTTTTTTAATGTTTATTTTTGAGAGAGAGAGATAGAGAGCAAGTGGGGGAGGGGCAGAGAGAGAAGGAGAAGAGCTTGATGTGGGGCTGGCTGAGTGTTGTGAACTGTGAGGTCATGACCTGAGCCAAAATCAAGAGTCGAACGCTTAACTGACTGAGCCACCCAGGCGCCCCAAATTTTAGTTAACTCTTGATTGAGAAATTCATCTATGTAACTTTGACAAATAGTTGTCATTGTGTGTATGCTTGAACTACTTTACATTCTACATGCAGTGTTTGGTATGTTTTAGTGGATTCCTTGCCATGACTCTGATCTCTAGTCTAACATCTGAGCCTTACAGACTGAGGACCACTGTGAAGACTTGACCAAGATAATAACACTGAGAGTCTAATTCTTGCATGATGAGGAAGAGTAAGTAAGAAGCACTTATGAGGCTCTTGATCTAATCTACATGCAAGAGTGCCTGAATGAGGGTATTTTATTTTCTTCTGTGTTATTTGTTCTGTCTGATTTGTTTACTAGCAAGTCAGAAGTTTCCCACTTCGATTCAAGAGAACTGCTAGGACTGTGTTTTTTAAATATATATAGATCATCATCCTTGTGAGCAGCGAGAGCCCTGTGAGATCAGTTTGATGGGTAATGATGAGTCATTTTAAAAAATGGAAGAGAAAATAGAGTGCTTCACATGTAGTAGGGCATAAGTGTTCTTTGAATTTTATTTTTCGTTTTATAGATTTTTGTGTGTACTAATCATGATATAAAGCCGTTTATTATGATTGCAGCCAAAAATGTTTGAGAAACATTGTCTCAAAGTTGATTTTACTACTTTTAGAAGACAATATTGTTCAACTTTGGATAATTCACCCCTCTCAGATGCCTGTTCTAGATCCTGCCTTGTTTATTTGGTTCAGTAAATATTCTTTAAGCATCTGCTGTGAGCAAGGTACTGGCCTAGAGGAAGAAAGAAGCTCTGATTACTGATAACCGGGAGTTAAGACTAAAATTGGCAACTGGATGTCAACCAAGGTGTTAGTATAATTTGTTGAGACAGTCTCAACCAAAATGTTATGTATCAGGATTTTTGTGCTTATCAATAGAAAATACAATTGAAACCCTTGCTGAAAGAAGGTTGATTGATATATATAACTAAAAAATTGATAGATTAAGTGGGATTCCCTGGCTTCAGCCTGGAACCAGTGGCCCAATGAGCCCAGTGATCAGGATCAGATTTCTTTCATATCTTTGATGTCAGCTTTACCTTAAGGTTGATTTCTTGTGAAGGTCCAGGTAAGCTAAATACATCCTTGATAACTTTGATAATGTTTTTCCTAGCATTGCCAATAAAAAATCTAAATATTCACACTGATTAGACTGTCTCAGATCAAATGCTTGTCCCTGAACCTATCACTGTTATCAGATTGGCTCAACCTGATTCATGTTTGACACCTAAAAAAATGGGAGTAGGAATGAGGCTAACTCAGTTTTCCCAAAGATGGATCTCTGTGATGGGTCACTCATGATTTTTCTCTATTTGTGCTCAACCATCTTCGTGAAGAAGGTGAATTTATATTACTGGTATTGGGTTAGATTAGATATAAGAAAAGGGTAAGGATTCTAATCAATGGTGTTGCTTCAGATGATATATCATGAAATCGAGGTTGGGCATGGAAGGAAGAAAAGTGAGGAGCCCAAGAGAAGGGAGAAAATGGAGGGAATACGTTCACGAAAGAATAAAGGTGATCAAGGAATAGCATGTTGGAATTTAAAATGTCCAAGGTAGAGCAGTGTCGGGATGTGAGAACTTAGTGTGTCGCTGGAAGTGGGTGGCTAAAGTTGAATAGAAATGAACCTTAAAGACTTTTGAGCCTGGGTGGATCATCTAAATGGATGATGAATCTTTTAGGATTACGAAGAAATTTATTATAAGCTTGATCTCAGTCTTTGGTGAATGGAGGTGGGAAGCATCTGAAAGTGGTTAACTGAGTCTGAAGGTATGTGGATTGAATGGTACCACAGTTGCAGGGCATAATCCTTAGAGAATGAGCTTTCGTACAAAATTGGTAGTGCCATTTTGTCTGGTACCTACAAACATGTTTTGTGTGTGTAATAGTCGATTATTTGTATTTTATAGTTATCTTAGCTGTTTACATTTATACTTGATGATACTGCTACCATTTTTTTATTTTTAAAAATTAAAAAAAATTCTAAAGCCCTTGAAATAAAATTTACTTACAAAAATACTGCAGTAGATTCTTGTGACCTTGAACACTTGTTAGAGTTTCTGTAAAGAGATGGGTCTTTTGCTTCTTCATGGTAGAATCAAGTAAGTTTAGAAAACATTGAATGTTGAGAACCTGATGACCTGATGGGCCTGATGACCAGTAGAGTCATTCCTAAAATCTTGCAGATTTAGGAAGATTTTGCTTTTCAAAGGTTTTTTTTGTATGTATGTTTGTATGTCTGTATTTAAGAGAGAGTGAGCACGGGAGAGGGAGGGAGAGAGAGAGAGAGAGAGAGAAAGAGAATCTAAAGCAGGCTTCATGATCAGTGTGGAACCTGACTCGGGTCTTGATCCCATGACCCTGGGATCATGACCTGAGACGAAATTAAGAGTTGGATGCTCAACTGACTATGCCCCTCAAAAGATTTTGATATGAAAATAGTAATGAAAATAGGGAGCTACTATAGGGCCATTAAGGTTATGACTTTTCAGAATAGATATATGCATATTAGGAGTTAGAGAAAAGGTGATCTTAAGAGGAAGAATTGAAGATACTGGGTGCATAGAGAAGAGACAATTCTTTGAGCAAAATCTGGAAGGAAGTGTGTTGGCATTTAATGCAAAGATAAGGGGAAAGGAGCAAGGGAGGATAATTTGAGGAACAGATCTTAAGGTAGAGATTGGGAAGCTCACTGAAGTGTGGAGGGAGTGTCATTGTTTGAGAATTGATGAAGATAGAATTAAAGGCTTGAAGAGACTTGAAATAGCCCTTTTGGAGTGTGCTGTGAAAGGATTATTTGCTAGTGATAACCTTATTTGAAGATAGAAAAAATTGTGAATTTGTAGGCTAAGAGAACATAATCTTGACTTTCTCTAGTAGTCTAATAGTAATTTTCGCCTGGGAGGAGGTTGGAAAGCAGAATATGGGGATAATTCAGATTGGGAATTAGTATGATGGAAGATGTGAAGGTTAATGAATGTGTAAAGTACTGTTGTGGATAGCTCTAAATGCTAAATGGCATGGTACATTATAAAAATGTATGCTATACATGTAGATGTATAATTATTATTAAAACAAGATTTTCAACTTTTATTTGTGTAGAACTCTAAATCAATTACATGCTAGTCTCTGGACTTAATAGAATTACACTCAAGAATAATTGTTGAATCATAATATCTAACAACCCCTAGTTACCAGTTAGTGTGAAAGAAAGGAGAGCTTCAGGGGCGCCTGGGTGGCTCAGTCGGTTAAGCAGCCTACTTCGGCTCAGGTCATGATCTCGCGGTCCGTGAGTTCACGTCCCGCGTCGGGGTCTGTGCTGACAGCTGAGAGCCTGGAGCCTGTTTCAGATTCTGTGTCTCCCTCTCTCTGACTCTCCCCTGTTCATGCTCTGTCTCTCCCTGTCTCAAAAATAAATAAAACGTTAAAAAAAAATTTTTTTTTTAAAAGAAAGGAGAGCTTCAATATTGAAGGTCATTTATTTTCTGCATTCTCATCAGTTTGTTTTCTGTGTTACTGTTGAACACAATGCTTGACAAAATTTGCCTAATTTTAAAGAGTGCAGAAAATATGTATCAAGTTAAACATGGAGGTTAATTTTATTCAAATGTCTATGTGTTTCATCATCCAACTGTAAGACAACAAGTAGCAGTCAGAAATGTGTACTCTGGGAGCATTCAGGGTAGTGTTCTGTAGTCCAGTTAAATGTTGCCCGACACCTTTCTTCCCTCTGACTCCTTACTTAGGACTGGCAAATTAATAATGGGAAGAAAATATTATAGTTTAACTTTAAAGCTAGCTTGCTTAATGTCCTACTTAATTTTTTTTTAAAGATTTTATTTTTAAGTAATGTCTATACCCAATGTGGGGCTCACTCACAACCCAAGATCAAGAGTCTCTTGTTCTACCGACTGGGCCAACCAGGCACCCCTAATTGTTAATTTAAGAGAACTGTATAACCTGTTGAAATCTTTTTATATTTAACTACAGTATGGATTAGAAAGCTGTAAATTCTTCTTATCTTTTAGTCTTCAACCAAGTTTCTACCTGCTCTGTGAATCTTGCCTCCATTACTCCAGCCCAGTAATCTTGCTTTCCTATATACTCAAAACCCCTTTGTGCCATTCATTCCTTGGTAATCTAGCTAATGGTGCTATCAGTTTCTTAGAAGCAGAGATTGAGGAAAACATTTTGTACATAATAGATGCTCAGCAGATCGTCCTAAGCAACTCTACATTTGACTGCATACCTTGCAGAGCAGAAGTCCTAAAGGAAAGTACCGAGAAAGAGGTGGGGGTTGGGGGGATATCAGCCATTTATTCTACAATTCTTGTGTGCACAAATGTCTGCCATATGAAAAACAAACAAAAAAAAAAAAAAACAGTGGTTTTGAAGAGTTTAAAAGATGCCAGTAATATTAAATTATTTGTATCAGTCCTTTTTGTACTCTGGACTTGATTCAAGCAGGGAAGTAAGTGAAAAGTGAAGGCTGAGCAAGTTAATTCCAGGTAGATTTAAAAGTAGCATGCCTTTAAGAAGTAGCAGGCCTTTCGAATAATTGTACAGAGTATGTGTGTGTACATACACTTTGCTTTGATGTCAGCCCATAGAAAACTATGCCATAAACCTCAATGTTTATATATTACTTTTATTTCTTTTCCTGTGGATTACCTCTTTATTTAACAAAGTAGGAAAATAAAATTTTAGCCTAGTGAGAAGTTTGTGTTTCAGTAGATTTTCTATTTAAAACCACATTTTTGGGGGCGCCTGAGTGGCTCAGTCAGTTAAGCGTCTGACTCTTGGTTTTGGCTCAGGTCATGATCTCACGGTTCATGAGTTCAGGCCCCACATCAGGCTCTGTGCTGAGCTCCCTGAGGCTCCCTCTCTCTCTGCCCCTCCTCTGCTCTCTCTGTCTCTCAAAATAAAGAAACTTTAAAAAAATAAATAAAAAATTAAAAAAAATACATTTTTGGTTGAATTGGTTTTATTGCACACTGATTTTTTTTGTCACTTTTGGCTGATTATTCTTTTCTTTTTAGAGTGAGTAAATATGATTTCTTAAATTCTCAAGATAAGCATTGAATTAGATATCATAACCAAGGCAAAGATATGGACAATTAGGCATTTGTTATCATAAGATTCTGCAGAGATCTTTTCATATTATGCCTACCTCAGATGTTTAAGGTCTCTGTTCAATTTTCTGTGCTGCAAAACATACAAATACATTAGTGGATTAATGAACTATAGTATTCAGTGGCAGGCATCCTGGTTTATTACTCCATTGAAGCCATCTTTTGTAGTATTTTATGATCCCATTGCTTCCTGCAGTAAATTTTAGAAATATGATATGAGTGGAGTGCCTGGGTGGCTCCATCAGTTAAGCGTCCAACTCTTGATTTCAGCTCAGGTCATGATCTCATTGTTCATGAGTTCAAACCCTACGTGGGGCTCTGTACTAAGTCTGCTTGTGATTCTGTCTGTCCCTCTCTCTGCCCCTCTGCAGCTCATGCTCTCTCTCTCTCAAAATAAATAAACTTAAAAAAAAAAAGAATATTTAAAAAAAAGTATGATATGAGCAAGTAAATTTCTATTTGTAACTTGGTTTTTTAAGTACAGTCCTTTTTTTTTTTTTAATAGTTGAAGTAAAGTCTTTTTTTTAACTTTAGTGTTCACATACTAGAGCTTGATAAACCTAATACTGTCTTTCAGAAAGTCAGCTTTAATAAACAGATAAGAACAATTTGTATCTGGTATATCAAAGCACCAAACCTAAGCAATTTGTGTTATAGCAGAAATTATGAGTTGATTATACATGGATATTAAAGGGCTTTGGGGATATACTTTATGCCATTCAGTTCCTTAGGAATTTTTTTAATAGTGCAACCTCCTTAGGGCCTCTATTTACTTACCTATAAAATAGGCAAAGTGGGCCATATTGTTTTCTCTTAAGTTTTAATGTACATGCAGATCACCTGGGTATCTTATTAAAACACAGATTCTGATTTAGTAGTTTTGGCATGTTTGCCTGAGAATGTGCATTTTTTAATGTTTATTCTGAGAAACAGAGAGAGTGAGCTAGCAGGGGAGGGGCAGAGAGAGGATCTTAAGCAGGCTCTGCTCTGTCAGCATAGAGTCCAATGCGGGGCTTGATCTCAAGAACCAGGAGATCATGACCTGAGCTGAAACTAAGAGTCGGATGCTTAACTGACTGAGCCACCCAGGCGCCCTCTGAATCTGCATTTCTAACAAGCTCCTGGTGATACCAATTCATGTAGTTCACACAGTACACCTTGCGTGGAGCTAGGTGGTTTGTATTGCTCCATGTTTAACATAGAATTGGGCAAAATCTTACCAATTCAGTTGTAAAATATATAAAACTACAATAAAATGAGACAAGGTATAAAAATGAAGTTTGTCTTTTAGTTAAGGCTTTTTGGTTGAAAGGAGCAGAAATAAGTTTAAACTAGCACCAATAAAAAAGGAGATTCTTCTAAATATATGAGACAATCTCAGGGCTCCTGGGTGGCTCAGTTGGTTAAGTGTCCAACTTCAGCTCATGTCATGATATTGCAGTTTGTGAGTTCAAGCCTTGCATTGGCTCTGTGCTGACATCTCAGAGCCTGGAGCCTGCTTTGGATTCTGTGTCTCCCTCTCTCTCTGCCCCTGCCATGCTCACTCTCTCTCAAAAATAAACGTTTAAAACTTTTTTTTTTTTTTTAAGAGGCAATCTCACTGGCATCCGTGACCAAGAAGTGAAATATAGCTAGGCTTTAAGGGAAGTGGAAAGTTAGAAGTTAACAAGTAGGTTAGCTATAGCTCCCACTTGGGCTCTCTGCGTTTTTGTTTTAACCTCCACTCTTACATTTTCTGGTACATGTCTTTGGCCTGCCTTGTCATTATCTGTGGCCTTCACTGCTTGATCTTTCAGCCTCAAGACATACCACCTCTTGACAACAGTATCTCTTTTCAAATTTTCAAGAGACAATTTGGTCAGCCAATAATGAGTTTCTACTTGAGTCAGGTGTCCAACCTTGGGCAAGTTAGCCTTCTGTTGTTTGGGAAGGTAGTGTTGGAATCAAAGGGCCAACGAGATTAGCCCCTTTGAGAGGAAGGGGAATATGAGAAAGTTTCCCTGAGGAGGAGGGTGTTACTCAACTGTGCAGTGACACCTATCTAATACGTTTATATAAATGTTTGAGAAGAAGAATTTGCCAAATGAACGAATACAGTACAGGCATTTGTTTTAGGATACTTCATAAAAAGTATGTATAAAAGTTACACAGGCAGTAGTTAGGGAGGGGCATAGTGGTAGATTCATTCTCAGAGAACTAAAAGTAATTCTTATGGTATACATATATTTTTTAATCCCCTGAGCATTAAAAGTATGTACATGGAATAGTGGTAAATGTGCACAATAAAAATTATGCCACCACTTCTGTTTCCACAGAGAGCACTACTAAGGTATCTTGGCCTTGCCTCCCCACTATTGACTACGTCCTGATAAAAACAGCTCATTCTTGCTCATTCTTCTACTTGCTCTTTCCTGGATCTCATTCCATACTTTTATCTTTTTATTTATTTTTATTTTTATTTTTATTTTTATTTTTATTTTTATTTTTATTTTTATTTTTATTTTTATTTTTATTTTTAGAGAGAGAGCATGTGAGCGGGGGATAGGGGCAGAGGGAGAGAGAGAGAGAATCTTAAACAAGCTCCACACTCAGCAAGGAGCCTGACACTGGGCTCGATCCCATGATGCTGGGATCATGACCTGAGCCAAAATCAAGAGTCAGACGCTCAACTGACTGAGCCACTCGTGTACCCTGTACTTTTATGTTGCATATAATTTTTTAGATAACACGAAGAGTACCTTGTAAGGGAATGTGAACAAATTCTGCCATTCTTGGAGTCCCAGAGAGCCACCCAAAACATTTGAGGCTCAACTATATTCTGAAGCGTTTGGTGTAAAAAGTACTGTATTAACATTCACCAGTTGTATTAGTCAATTTCTGGGTTCTTGTGACTGTTGAAGTAATTGCCGCTTTACCTCATTTTTCCTAAGAGGGCATTCTGTCTATGTTGTCAGCTCCCAATATAAATAAATTTGAAAGTCAGTGACAGTAACTAGAGCAATGCCCTCTTTTGTCCTTTGGCTTATCAGCAAATCAATGCTGCAAATTCTGGTGTTCTGTTTTTTCATGCTTCTGAAATGGGTATATCCCCCCGAAGCAATATGCCTGGTTAATAAATGGCAAATACATTAGTAGTTAAATTTTTATGTTAAAACTGAGCAAAAGTATGAACAGTTTATTGGGGAGGAAAGTCATTAAGGAAATTATTTGCTGACTTGGAATACTGTCTTTTAAAAATATTTATCTTAATTATAGCTTTTTTTTTTTTTCCCTTTCAGAAAAAGCCTGTGCAGAAGCTGGGTCAGCAAGAATGTCACTTCTTATATTGGTGTCCATTTTCTTATCTGCAGCTTTTGTTATGTTTTTGGTATATAAAAATTTTCCTCAGCTTAGTGAGTAAGTATACAGAAAGAAACTGAAAAATGCCTAGACATTTATAGATAAAGTAGATTAAAAGTTAAACTAATTTGAAGCAACAGAACTGTCATGGTGAGTGTATATTAGCTATCATGATTTGTAGCAAGTCTCTAGTGACACTTATTTAAATATTCTTTCCCAAATATGCCTCCTGATTTTCTGTGCAGGGTTTTCCTAGCACTGCTCCTGTAATTAAAGCCTCATCTTTCTAATGGCTTTCAAATTAAAAATATATATATAACTATATTAAGAAATAGATTTTTATGTCATGATCCTGTAGGCATGTGCCTGTCCCTTGTACCCCGCTCACTTGCATACATGTATACATACAAAATTAAAGTTTCCTGAAACAGGTGGTGGTCTCTGATATTTTCTAAATTATTCTATTTATTTAATTTTTCATGCTAGTAGTGACCAAGCAAGCTTATTTTAAAATCCATAAAAGACACCTGTGGTTTGAAAACCATTGATGCTCTTCTTCTCTGCTTTCCCTACCTTTCCATCTATGTTTTCTCCCTTCCTTCTTGTGATCAGTTTGTCTGCTTCTATTCATTCATTTCTATCCCCACCACATCTCTCTCTCCTAGCTCTTTTTCTTTTCCCTTTTTTATGGAAATGATATGACCTGAATAGGTAGTTTTCACAGTGAAATGGACTTTATAAAAAAAATAACTTGTATTATCTTAAATACATCCAAAACTCCTTAGCCAAAACCTTGGGGTGAAATGTGTTTCAGAATTTAGAATTTTTCCATTTTTGGACAGATAACATGGAACAAATTCTGTTATGTAGTACCTCCAACAGGATCTGGGGAAGGATCCCATTATCAAATTCATTAATATTTTTTGCAGAGGAATGGGCATGATAAAAGACTATGATATTTAAGTGTGGGTCAATTTTTGCTGACAAAAATATGAAGAACTTTTGGTTTTCAGAGTTTTTTGAATTTTAGGGAAGAGATTATGGAACTGAAACATACTTTAAGAAGGCAAAATATCCCAGGGCTGTTTAACCACAGTAATACCTATGTTAATCATAGATTACATAAAAGACTTACTAAAATGTAGTTAGACTTTCAACCAGAGCCAGACTAGTGTGGTAATGGAGAACTGTGAAATATGATTTCAGGGTGTTTGGAAGTTCCCGTTTCCTCTAAATTCCTTTCAATAACAATTCCTCATGCTTGAAATTTTTGTAATTAAACTTATTTTTATTTTCATACTTTGATTTCTTATGTCAGTGTAAATGCTTTTGGGAGGCTAGCATGTTATATTGTTAGGTTACTATTAGTGTTATTGAATTTTAGATCCTTTCTGGTTTTGATCAAGGAGGAGGCAGTTAAGAGCTGACTGAAAGAGAGCAAGAATATATAGATTAAGGTTGTCTTTGCTCCCAATCTGCTCTAAGAATGATAACATCACTTGTGTACAAGTGTGCTGTTATACACCTGTTATGTTCCGCTTATTTCTTTATGTGTGTGTGTGTGTGTACACACCCCTATGAAGAGTTTTTTGGTTTTTAAATTTATAAATGAGAAATCACAGTTTACCTACTATTTTTATAGAAATTAGGCAGCAGTCTGTCATTGTTCTGCAAGATTGGTTAAATTTTATCATGTAAACAAATGGGCACAATATACATTAAACACAAACGTAATTATTTGAGCCTTTTATAAGTAAGAAATTCAGTTCCAAATAAGGCACCAAATATAAAGTAAGATTAATAGAAAAGGAAAAATGTGTAAGTTTTTATCTTAACTTTGAGTTGAAATATTCCAGAAGATATGTGAACTGTAAATTCATCAAAAATTTTACTTAATTTTAGTTGTAATTAATTATTGATTTTAGCTTCTCATGAGGATTACCCAAAATGATGTTAAATATGTTTTGAATATGCTAACATCAGTAGTTCACTTTTTAACTCAAAATTTATACCAGTGTTGGAGCAAATGCTTTTAATCTAATTTAGTTTGGGTCATTCTGAACTTTCATACATAGATAACATGTCTCAAGAAATTATATTAAATCATTAAAAACAAATAGTTATAGACTTTTGAACTTAAAACTTATGAATTTATGGTTAATATAATACAGATCAAAGCACCAAATCATTTTGGATAAAACTTCATGTTTTGAACTTGATTTTGATATTAATTATCTTGGCAAATTTCTGCTTTAAAATTTTTCACTTTAATTTTATTTCTTTAGAGAAGAAAGAGTGAATATGAAGGTTCCCAGAGATATGGATGATGCCAAGGCTCTAGGAAAAGTTTTATCCAAATATAAGGACACCTTTTATGTACAAGTACTTGTAGCTTATTTTGCTACATATATTTTGTATCCTTTTAACTGAAAAAACTGTTAATCTAGTTTTGTTCAAGAAAGAGGTCTTAAAGGGTCTGTTTAGTTATGCATAACTATTTTTTTCTTTTAAAAGTTATTAATTTCATGTAACATTAAATAAAATATTGAAAAATTAAATGGAAAAAATTATCACTTTAAACTGTCTCCTCAACTCAGTTATTATTTTTGAATATTTACTACCAGTGTTTTTGTATTCTGCTTATTTCACTTATCATAAACATTTTCCTCTCCTCTGCATTATTCAAGATAATTATCTATTTAATTTATGATTGTATTAGTTAGTTGATTATTTTAATTTAGTTTATTTGTTTTGAATAGTCACCACAGCATAATTTTTAAAAATACTCCCTTAGGTTTGAAGATATAATTTGTAATTAATTTTTTGCTTTTATACATGTTGTGTTATAAATCTTTCTGTTTGTGATTTTTTTCTTCCATTTAATGGTTTCTTTGTAAAAAGATCTTAAGTGGAAAATTAGTCATTCAAAGGATATAAATTTTTAAAATAACTCTTGGTATATATTTCTTTATTTTATAGAAATCTATGTTGTATTAATTAGTCAGGAAAATAGCTTTATTCTTCCTGCGTATTTTCAAACTGCTTATGCTACTGGTGATTAGTCTTCCAGTTACAGGCTTTAACTTCAATCTGATTTTTGTATCTTTTATTTTAATCCAACCTATTTTCAAATCTTCTCATTTAATGAAACACATTATCTCTTGATTCTGTAAAGGTAATCATTCTCCTTTTGAAACCAACATTTATTTTTAAAAGTTAAACTAGTTACTTTATTAATTCTCTCAAACTCTTTATATTCTTGCTTCCTGTTTTATTTCCTGAATTTCTTTTGGCTTATGGGACTTCGCAATTAAAACTTTTTCTTGTAAAATTCATTAGCATTTTCTTTTCTTGGATTTATAGTAGACTAGATATTATGTATTTAACATATATATATGTTTTTCTATACTTGCCTCCTTATATAAATGTTGTCAGTATATTCTTAAATACCCTGAAGCAGTTATTCCTAGCATAAACAGTTTGTTATTAAGTATGTTAACAAAAACTTTTGCTGATAATACAAACATTCCTTTATCTACCTGGTGAGAATACATTTTTATTTAGGCACTTTGTCATCTTATTTATTATGAGAAAAATCCAAATTTGGGAAAAATTTAGAGAATAATTATTATGCATCTGTCTTTCAGCAGGTTATTTGGCAGCTATTTGTAAAGTGATTTAATAATACATAAACTGTTTTAAGAAATCCATAACTGCTCCCCTTTCCTACTAACTCCATTTTAGAACCTATCTGGGAAAACCATAGTGTTAGTGTTAGACTTAAAGGTTATTTTGCCTCTATACACTTTAACCATAAATTAAAATATTTTCCTCAAGTAAGATAAAAACTTGATTCCTTTTTTTAATTTGGCATTTATAAGGTTTTTGTGAACAAGGCATACAGTTTTTGTTTACTTTGGAAAGTCATCTTTTTTTTTTTTTTTTTTTTTTTTTTTTTTTTTTAACCCTACTTTGCCTCTCAGCTTTGGGAGGGATAACATGTCTGAGGGATAAAGGAAATACCCACTCATAAGGTCAGTCAGCCAGTTAGCATAAATGGATCTTCACAATCTCTGGGGTTATAAATGTTATAGCCTAGTTGTCTTAATATCCATATGCAAATTAGTAGAAAAGGATAAACTGTCCTATAGAAAGTGAATTGAAAGTATAAGAAGGGCTTTATTATTACAAAATACAGGGGCGCCTGGGTGGCTCAGTCGGTTAAGCGGCCGACTTCGGCTCGGGTCATGATCTCGCAGTCCGTGAGTTCGAGCTCCGCTTCAGGCTCTGTGCTGACAGCTCAGAGCCTGGAGCTTGTTTCAGATTCTGTGTCTCCCTCTCTCTGACCCTCCCCCATTCATGCTTTGTCTCTCTGTCTCAAAAATAAATAAACGTTAAAAAAATTTTTGAAAAAAAATATATTTGGTTTGAAGTTTTAAATTTTATCAATTTTTTAATTTTTTTTAATGTTTATTTATTTTTGAGAGAGAGAAAGACAGAGAGTATGAGCAGGGGAGGTGCAGAGAGAGAGACAGGGAGACAGAATCCGAAGCAGGCTCCAGGCTCTATGCTGACAGCTCAGAGCCAGACTTGAACTCAAGGACCGCGAGATCATGACCTGAGCCAAAGTCAGACGCTTTACCGACTGAGCCACCCCAGGAGCCCCTAAGTTTTACATTTTAAATATTGGTTAATAGTAAAAATACATATATTGGTTAATATTGTCAATTCAGGAGGTTTTATTGCATATTGTTATTGTTGCCTTGATATGTAAGTGATTGTAATGATTTTACATCTCATTTTAGATTTTTATAACATAACTTGTTAAGTTCATGTTGTCTTATAATTTTCTATTTTCACTTTTGAATCTTAAGCTCTTTATTAAAAAGATACTTTTTAAAATTCAGTGAACAAAAAAGAGAAAAGACTTTATCTTAGGGCATATAACTGATACAGTGTTAATTAATAGAAAGAAATATAATTGAACAACATGTAATTTTTAAATTTTCTAGTTGACATTAGAAAAAGTAAAAAAACACTTGAAATCAATTTAAGTAATACATTTTACTTGAACCAATATGTCAAAATATTATCATTTTAACACGCAATCAGCATAAAAATTGAGGTATTTTTACATTCTTTTTTCACACTAAGTCTTTGAAATTTGTGTGTTTTGCACTCATAGCACTTGAGTTCAGACTGCGTACATTTCAGTGTCTCCATAGTTACATATGGCTAGTGGCCACCGTCTTCAGCAGTGTAGTATTAGTACCTTCACTGGTATTATGTAATGTCAAACTTGAATATAAATGGCTTTTTACATTATAATTATTTTATTCATAATCAGTTTTTTAATTTACTAATTATATTCTAAGTACAAATCTAGTGTTTTGAGCATTCAAAGGTAGAACAACTATTTCCATCTGGGGCACTAGGGAATTATGGGTAGAGATGGCACAGTCTCATTCTGAGCAGATCTAGAGCAGAGCTTACAAGCACAGGGTGTGGTTAACAAGTGATCGGTCATCCAGTTTAGTTGGACTATAGGGTGTGAAAAGGGGAGGATAGAGACACAAGTGTAGGGAGATAGGACAGACACTGCACTCAGACTGTAGAGGACTTTGAGTACCAGGCTGAGGAATTTAGAATATTCAGTGGTATTGGGTAGTCACTGAAGACTTTTGAGCTATGGATGACATTAAATGTGTCACCATCATCTCTTTTTTTATTTCCCTAAGGCTAAAATCTTAGGGTAATTTAAAAATTTCTTTTATTATGGAAAATTTTAAACCTACACTAGAGAAAATCATACAGTGGACTCCTGTGTACCCATCATCTAGCTTCAGTAGTTATCCATATTATACCAGTTTTGTTCTTGGTGGTTACCTTTCTTTGGCTTTGTATTTTGGGCTGTTTAGAGAAAAAAGGGAATAGGTAGAGGACTCTGTTTAGGGTTGGGAAAGGAAGATAACATTTACTTTGATTTAGGACATGCAGAATTTTAAATATTCAAATAGAAGTATCTGTACCCAAATGTCAGTAGGGAACTGGTTGCATAAGCCATGGCAAGTCTAAACACTGGAGTGTACTTAAAAATGAGAAATGTCTCGGGGCGCCTGGGTGGCTCAGTCGGTTAAGCGGCCGACTTCGGCTCAGGTCATGATCTCGCGGTCCGTGAGTTCGAGCCCCGCGTTGGGCTCTGTGCTGACAGCTCAGAGCCTGGAGCCTGTTTCAGATTCTGTGTCTCCCTCGCTCTGACCCTCCCTCGTTCATGCTCTGTCTCTCTCTGTCTCAAAAATAAATAAACGTTAAAAAAATAAAATAAAATAAAACTTAAAAAAAAATGAGAAATGTCTATGTGGTTAAGGCATTCTTACCTCCAGGATATAATGTTAAATGAAAAGAGCAAGGTGCAGAATAGTAAGTCAGTATGCAATGTTTTATCTAAGCAGGGGAGGATGATATGAGTACACACATACACAAGGAGATAATTTATCTGTTTTTGAAAAGAAAAATTATTTTTTTTAATGTTTATTCATTTTTGAGAGAGCACAAGCAGGGGAGGGGCAAAAAGAGAGAGAATCTGAAGGAAGCTCCAGGCTTAAAGCTGTCAGTGCAGAGCCAGTCGTGGGGCTCAAACTCACAAGCCTGATCATGACCTGAGCTGAAGTTGGATACCTAACCGACTAAGCCACCCAGGCGTCCCAAGAAAGGGTATTTTTAAAAGCCAATACAATGTTTACCTGTGGGGAGAGAGATGACAGAGGGATGGAAGTCATTCTCTAGATGTACTTTATTGCATAGATTTGACTTTAGAACCAAGTAAATATTTTACATAATTATAAAATGAGTTAAATCAGGGTGAAAAAATAAACAGGAAAAAATCATTACTTTTGGCCATGAGACGGGTGGATGAGTAAGTCAGGTTGCAAGGAGACAGGGAGAGCATCTCCTCTGAGGAAGTGAAGGTGAGGCACACTAGCTGGATAGAATACGTTGGTCAAGGAAAGCCTGGGTTTTCTTGAATTCATAGGCATCAGAGTGGGTTTATACAGCAGGGATCCTGTGGAAGAGCAAGAAACTGAAGATGAAAGAAGCCAGAAAAAAGAAAGGAGATTGAGATGAAAACAAGAATAGAGTAGGAGAATGGGTGAAGATAGAAATTTTAAAAGAAGCATAGATGTTGAAGGAATTCACTCTGACTTGTAAGTAAATCATGTTAGGGGTTTTTAAAAGGGGGTAGGGGGATTCCAGACTAAAACTGGGAGCAAACAGGAAGTAGTAAAAAGCATAATTCTTAAAAGTAAGGTTTGTGATCTTTATTCTGTAACCTCTATCCTTTTTTTTAATGAGTAGTGCATTGAGGTAAATGTTTATAAGTTAAATTAGAAACAAGTAATTATCATACCCTAGATTTCCACAGAAACCATGTTTCTTGAACACATTTAGGAGTAAATGCAGTGCATTAGAGAAGCATATAAGATTACTGAAGACCTTTGTTCTCTCTCTTTCTCTCTCTTTTTTTTTTTCCCCTCCCTTTTGTTTCTTTTGCCAAAGTGCCCAGTTCTTTATCTGGAACACATTGGATATTTGTCTTGGTTTTTCTTTCAGTAACACACTCTTAATAGCATTGTATTTATAATAATGCTAGAAAATGGTCAATTTAGAGTTAAAGGCATCATAACTGATGGTTTTTTAAACTTTTAGATACAATTTTGCTTTCTTAATACTGAGATACAGATACAATCTTATTAACATGATAACTTCTGTATTGATACTTGTTTTCTGAAATGTTTGATTTGTCTTTTAAAAATTCCATTGTATTATGTTTTAATCCTTAACTTAGAAGTTAACAGCTTGCAAACATTTGCTATTCCAGGCTCTATATTTCTCAGTATACTCTCAGGGTTTCTTTATCCCTTTCCGCTAGCCTTATTTCTTGTTTGTTTGGTAAGTATATAAAATGAATTTGGGAGACTAGAAAAAAAGTAGCTTTTGATAGAATGATGAGGGAGAAGGATGGCATCTGGTCCCAGTAGTTTGTGTAAACATAAACTCATTAGTTTTAAGAGGTGATTAATGTTTAAGTAATATCTTTTAACTCCCCCCATAAGCAGATGTTATAGTTTGCTTTTTTCTTAGAACAGGGGCATCACAGACTTAAGTCCAGAGCTGGAGGTGGTATTTTCAAGCATAGCAGTTGAAAAAAAATTCGCTTTTAAATTTTATTCTTAGGCTAGCTAGATGCTATTATTAACTATTTGGATGTAATCACTAAGTTTAATCATAAGTGCCAGTTTGTTATAGTTATTCTCATTTTAGTTATAATTTGGTCTGAGAAGGGACTGGATCAGATGGGTTCTTGTTCTGTGCACGAGAGATGTCATGTAGAGTACCCTCCCTTAACCCCCCAAAATATATACTAGTTGAGCTTTGCTTTAAGTGACTATATCCATGTGACTAAGATGGAAAAGTACACAATGCTTATGGCTTTTTGTTATTTCCTAGTGTTCTGGACTCGGTGCCTCATTCTGCTATATGCTCTCCTATTTAGTTGGGAGGCCAGTTGTATACAAATACCTAACAGAGAAAGCAGTAAAATGGTCACAACAGGTAAACATGTATTTTTTTTTAAGTTATTTAGTGTCATTCTGTGCCTAATTGGGAGGTCAGTGTATAGTCCCTACATAAATTAACCCAGACTCAGGGCTTTAATAAAAATGATTTTTGACCAAAGTAAATTATAGTAGTAGTAGGCAAATAATGAATGTTAATCATTTCAAATATGCAGTTTCTGTACTGTAACAGTAATTGTAATTCTTCATTCCTAGTAAGGTCAGTCAGAGCAGAGAAGTCATCATTCTGGTGAAGACATTCATATATTTGGACACCTCACCTGTTTTGTGTTGATGCAGTCCGTCAGTGGGTCACTGAAAAACTTTTATCAACCAACTCCTTGAATGTATTTCATCAGTAGAAATGACTGTTCTCTTTAGTCAGGATTTCTACAAAGACATGCAATGACAAATATAGGCACCACTACACGGAAAGGTTTAATATGATGTTGCTAAGAAAATCTTATTTTTAGAAAGAATTGGAAGAAACAACCTGTTAAATCTCAAAGGAATTCCAGAAATCATTCTGCCTTACCCTTTTGTTTTACAAACTAGGAAATGAGAAATTAAGCATTTTGCTGCAAATCACAATCATTATTTGTAAAGCAAGATCTAGAAGTATAAACTGCTTTTATTTAATTGACTAAATATCTCCCTATACTTGTTCAATCTCACTTATCTAATGAATGAATCACTTACGTAATATATATCATAACACAAAAATAAAGATTAAATTAGAGGCTAGGTTTACTGATGTGCTATACTAGCCTTTTACATTATAGGAAGTTAAAAATTAATCACATGATATGTATCTTATGTATAGCTATAAATTTAATTTTGCTCTTTCAGGTGTAAAGGGTCATTGTTGAGCCATCTAATAGTGCAACATTAAGCTACATGTACAATTAAAAAAAAAAACTCATCTCATGTTACTTAGCTTTGGTAATGAGATCATTGTCATTTTCAGGTTCCTATGTTGATCATTTCTGCTGGATAGATTCTGAACTATCAGGGAATGAGAATTTGAAATAAGTATATTAAGGAACTTTTTTTCGTTGTTGGCCTTATCTTGATCCTAACTGGTTTCTTTCTTATGACAGGTTGAGCGTCATAGAGAACATCTCATTAACTACATTATATTTTTGAGAATAACACCATTTCTGCCGAATTGGTTTATTAATATCACATCCCCTGTGATAAATGTGCCATTGAAAGTTTTTTTTATTGGCACTTTTCTAGGTAAGGCCTCTGGTTCACGCTGTGTTAGAACTCGTGTACATACCTAACAGTGTCCAGCTGGGCTAGATTTCATGTTCTTTGCACATATTTCAGCACAGAGCCTGGCATACATAAATAGCTATCCTGAAATGTTTGCTGGATTGTGTTGATTTAAGTGTTCCTTCTTTTAAATTTTTTTTTTAATGTTTATTTATTTTTGAGAGAGAGAGACAGAGACAGAGCATGAGTGGGGGAGGAGCAGAGAGAGAGGGAGACACAGGATCCGAAGCAAGCTCCAGACTCTGAGCTGTCTGCACAGAGCCCAGTGTGGGAACTGCGAGATCATGTCCTGAGCCGAAGTCAGACGCTTAACTGACTGAGCCACCCAGCCGCCCCTGTGTTACTTCTTTTAAAGAAGACTACTTTATTGGATATTTTTTTAATCCTAATAAAAGTGCCCGTTTTGAATAATTTGTTCCCTTGTCTTCTCATCACATTTTGAAATACTGAACTTTAATTTTCAATAGAGTTGATTCTATTTTCTTTTTATTGACATTAGTATTTATTATGGGCATTACGAAAAGTATGGGGGAAACAAGGATTCTTGCTTTCAAGGAGCTGGCACTTAATTCTGAAATTAATTAGTGAACATAAAGATGCATTTATGTATTTTGTGAATTCTGATGGTTCTTTAGTAAGAGTATTCTGCTTTTCTTTCAAATTTAATTTGAGTTGTTTAGATACCAACGAAGTGAACAGACCTCTTGTATTAAGTATTGGTTAAAGTTTAAGTTAATACTTACAGATCTTGAAAAGAATAATCAAAATCAGTTTTTTGTTGCTGCTTTTAAAGAATTCATTGAGAAACTTAAAAATCTTAGGGATATTTTGGATTTTGTAAAATAATGTTACAGAATCAGAAGAGAGAATTTTGTCCCCACATCTTTAATTTTACAGATGGAATACCTGCAGATTTAGTTAACTTCAACTTTGGCTAAAGTGACTTTTCCAATTTGTTCTGGTTTTTAATAAAATGTAGTTGTTCCATCCATGCTGTGGTATAAACTGTTCTTACTCATATTTTGAGTATCTTTCCATATCTGAGTATCTCCTACCACTTCATTTTTATTTTAAGTATATTCTGTCAAGGATGAATGACAGTTTACTCAATCTTATTGTTGAACATTTAGATTGTTTCCAGATTTTTTGTTGTTTATAATGCTTTGATGAACATCCTTGAGCCTAGGTCTTTGCTCAGGTACATTAGTATTTCCTAAAGTACAAATTGCTGGATCAAAGCACATTCTTTTTTTAAAAGCTGTTAAGAAATGTTCTAAATTATTTTTTAGAAAATTTTCTTGGGGCGCCTGGGTGGCTCAGTCGGTTAAGCGGCCAACTTCAGCTCAGGTCATGATCTCGCGGTCTGTGAGTTCAAGCCCCGTGTCGGGCTCTGTGCTGACAGCTCAGAGCCTGGAGCCTGTTTTGGATTCTGTGTCTCCCTCTCTCTGACCCTCCCCTGTTCATGCTCTGTCTCTCTCTGTCTCAAAAATAAAATAAACGTTAAAAAAAAAAATTTTTTTTTCTTGAATTTTTAAATTCCTTATCCTCCAGAGGTAAGTTGAAAGATTGAATTCTTTATATGGAAATAAACTTGCGGGGCCTTATTTATTTTTAATGTTTATTTATTTTTGAGAGAGAGATAGAACACAAGCTGGGGAGGAGCAGAGAGAGAGGGAGACACAGAATCAGAAGCAGGCTCCAGGCTCTGAGCTGTCAGCACACAGAGCCTGACACAGGGCTTGAAACCACAGTCTGAGATCATGACGTGAGCCAAAGTCGGATGCTTAACAGACTCAGGCACCCCGTGGGGCTTTAAATTAAATAACAATGTACTAAAACAGAGATTACTATATTCTTGTAAGAAATTTTATACACACAGAAAATTTTAATTTTTTAAAATTTAAACATGGGTTTATTTGAATCAGTTTAAAATAGTACATTACAAAGTGTTAGAATAATGTCAGTGCTGTTTTGAGTTCTGAATAATTTTGTGAATATAAAATATATTATAAAATTTTATTTTTTAAAAATGGTTATGTTTTTCTTTTTTCTTTTAGGTGTTGCACCTCCTTCTTTTGTAGCGATTAAGGCAGGAACAACACTGTACCAGCTTACAACAGCAGGGGAAGCTGTTTCCTGGAACTCAGTATTTGTTCTAATGATTTTGGCTCTTCTTTCTATTCTGCCAGCCATCTTCCAAAAAAAACTAAAGCAGAAATTTGAGTGAGAAATCATCTGGGTTTCAGTTTTCCTATCATCATCATCATCATCTCAGGATTGGCAGGCTTAGGTGTTAAAATCACCTCTTCAGTAATTGAAATGAGTTTGTAAAATAATATTTCCTGTCACACAGTTAAAATAATTCATGTAAGAGGTAAGGGAGAGAAGAAAGTAAAAGTGGAAATTGATATATTACGAAAAGTACTGTCAGTAGTTACGATAGACATCTTCTAAATTACTACTCCAACGGTAGCTGTAGATAATCAGTAGCTGTGTAGTGGGAAATTCTTGATCCAACTGATTCAATTTAATAGTTTCATGAACTGGCTATCTTATTTATTCTTGACTTGATAATTTAATATTTTCCTCTCTTTTCCCTTACTAATAACTGAAATAGGGAAAGCAAATACAAAATACAAAAGGAAAGATTCTAGGTTTGTAAAAATAGTATTGCAGTTCTTGCTAATGTTAGCCTTCTTCAAGAGCGTAAACTTGAAAACTAAAGCTCAAAAAGGAGATTTACGTTTTCTTCCTTTTTTAACTTTGAAGTAATGGATTTGTTTAGAAGGTACATCAGGTGGACTACTGAATTTGGAAAGGATATCAAGTTGTATCTGTTGTGTAAATTTTATTTTTGTTTATTCCTGTTCTAGATTATCATGGGTTAGTCTGAAATTTAAAATTCTGGCCAGTCTAATTCCATCTTTTTTTCTAGCTTTCACAGTATTTCTACTGTGCATATAAAAATGGCAATTACATGATAATTGTATTATATTGGTGTTAATGATTTATATTCAGATAATATTTTGTTACACAGTTCCCCTTTGCTATCTCAAAAGGGGATCAAAAACAAACATTCAAAGTATGCAGTTTTTAGATGATAGATTAATTATATTACTTTATATTTTGAAACGGAAGCAGTGGCAGCGCAACACTTAAGTAGTTAAATATAGTTTATTTGTTTCAATAACTGTAAAATTTACCTCATTTATTTATTGGTCTGGTCATTAAAGTATGTATTATGTAATTATCCTTTTTATGCATGATATAAGAATGCCTTGTTTTGGGGTTTTTTGATAGCTTTTTTGTTTGGGGCTGCTTTTGATTAATGCAGTTACCCAATTTAGTGTGTTTACTTTTTATAACTCCAAGTAAAATTAAATCCTTACATGGTAACTGCTCTATTTAAATGGTCCTGGAAAAGCTTAAACAGCTTTCTGCTGCTTGCTTAATGGTAATACCCTTGATTTCCTGATTCTAGGACATAGCTGATATCTAAGGTACTTTGTCAGTTTTACCTTCACCCAAGACTGTCATATTGAAAAGTACTTTAGCTGTGGGAGAAATCCTTGTATGTTTTTATTGTGAGAGGAATGGTCATCCTCAAAGCCTGTTTCTACTACATAATGTGGACTGATTATTTTTTCTATCACAGTATTAACAAATGGATTTATTGTAAATACAAAGAAAATATATTAATTAATATACTATTCTTACGTCACCTGGCCTTTTGTGTGAAATTATTTGTATTCATTTCTAGCAAGGTTTTTCTTCCTTCCTTATTGGCCAGAGATTGAGTGATAAAGCTTTTGTTATTTTTA
Organism: Panthera tigris; assembly: GCF_018350195.1. Lineage (NCBI taxonomy): Eukaryota > Metazoa > Chordata > Mammalia > Carnivora > Felidae > Panthera > Panthera tigris. The sequence goes on along the minus strand of NC_056669.1, from coordinate 65,488,304 downwards.
CAAATGAACTTAAAAACAGAAGTCTTTTTGGACAAAGTTCACTAAATATTACTGTATAAAATGTAATTGAGTACATTTTTATCAGACTTTAAAAATAAAAGTAAGAGCTTGGACTCAGGAGAAGCCTATTTACTCTAGTGTGTATATATTATGTTTATTCTCAGAGTATTATCCCTATCCTTATCATTGATTCTATCCCTTCGCGGATTATTTTTTTCTGAGTTTCTTAGAAAACTGAGCTGCCACTTGGGTGGGGTATATATTCTTCTCCCAAGAGAATAGCCAGTCTTTTTTAGATTCATCGTAATTGGCTGCACCCTAAATGTAGTCAGTGGTCTATATTCATGGATATGTAGACTTGGTCTGATACCAGATTCAAGCTTCAGCCACATCTTGAAGAGAATTACATAATAATAACCACCAGAGAGCAAGTATGTGTACACTGGGAGAGGCAAATAGGCTAACTAGGTAGCTGACCCACTGAGACTGCTAAATAATTAGTTAATGGCCTTTCTCTGGAGTTCTATTTGAATATAATATTTCCAAGATACTTAATAAATGCAAATTAAAATGTAATAAGAATAAGAATAAATTGTACTGAAAAATTTAAATGTAGTACTTGGGATTTATTTCATGGAAGTATTTATGTTAAGACAAACTTGCATTGAATAAAAAGTAACATTCTCCTACATTTCTGATGCACATTTTCACCTCTAAGAACAAAGAAAATTTTGAAGACCTTTTATTTTTATAGTTGGCTTTTGAGAGTCTTAAATCAACTTCAAATTGTAGAGGTGGGGCGCCTGGATGGCTCAGTTGATTAAACATGCATCCGTGTGCTGGCAGAGTGGAGCCTGCTTGGAATTCTTTCTCCCTCTATCTTGCCCTTCCCCCATTTATGCTGCTCGCTCTCTCTTTCTCAAAATAAATGAATTAAAATTGTAGAGGTAAGTAAATACAGGTAAACATCTAAGTTTCTAGTTTATATAATGATTTCTTTATAAAAATTCTTTGTTCTTTTGAAAATGGTTAGAATAAATCAAAAGCACTGAAGCTTTCCTCATGTTTAAATGATCATTCACCGCTTGTAGTTTAGATGTTTAGAAAGTGGATCTTAGTACAAAAATATTTTACATATTTTCTTCCTTACCTGGGAAAAACTTGCTAGGCTGGGTGACATTAGGAGGGATTGTTTAAACTCTAGGCCTCATTTTTCTCATCTGGAACAAGTGAGTTCTAAGGTCCAGGTTCCTTACAGCTCAGACATGATAGAATTCTGAAATTAATGAAAAATATTAATAAACCCCTTTTTTAAATGTTCATTTGTTTTGAGAGAGAGACCGCACGCATGAATGGGGGAGGGACAGAAAGCGAAGGGGAGAGAGAATCCCAAGCAGGCTCTGTCAGTGCAGAGACCGATGCGGCCTCGATCCCCATCGACCCTGGGTTCATGACCTGTGCCCGAATCAAGAGTTGGATGCTTAACCTAATCGGTGGCACCCCAATAAGCCCTTCTAAATAAAAATATTTAAGCATATCTTGCCTTCTATAGCTTGTTTTAAAGCTTATAGTGTGCTTTCACGTACATTATCTCATTTAGACAAATTAACCATTTTATTTGTAATGAAATATTTCAGAAAACAAAAGGGCTATTTCCATTTGCTTACTTTGCTAGTAATACAAAGTAGGGTAAGATGGAAATTGTATAGGGGGCTAAAAGGACTCTTCTAATAGAAAAGTTTTCTTGTCTTGGAAATATTTGGTATGAAAAGCAGAAACCATAATATCAAGTCTTATGATGACCACTATGTATTAGCAGGGACTGTATTTTGAGAGTAGAAGGTGGGGAGACTCCCTGAATTCCTAAATCCAAGGTTCAGTATCATCCAGCATCTGGAGCTGTGCCAAATGGGTACTCTTGTCATGATGACTGAACTGCTAGGTAAAGAGGGCTGGGGAGTAGAATTGACTCAGTTATTAACCATGAGAGTTCTGGAGCACCACCTCAAAATCTGAGGGGAGTTTTAAAAACTACTCAGATCTGGGGCGCCTGGGTGGCTCAGTCGGTTAAGCAGCTGACTTCGGCTCAGGTCACGATCTCGCGGTCCGTGAGTTCGAGCCCCGCGTCGGGCTCTGTGCTGACAGCTCAGAGCCTGGAGCCTGTTTCAGATTCTGTGTCTCCCTCTCTCTGACCCCTGTTCATGCTCTGTCTCTCTCTGTCTCAAAAATAAATAAAAATGTTAAAAAATAAAAATAAAAATAAAAACTACTCAGATCAACATAATAACATGGAAGTCTAGGGAGGGAGGGAATATACTGTTCAAGTTTGTACATTTTAGATGGCAAACTAGTCCTATTTTAGCATTGTCTCAACTTTCTAGAGTGAGTCTCTAAGAATCTTCATCATGAAATTATAGTCTGGAAGATGATATTTTGTCCAGCATTAACTGATACTTCTTTGAGAAAACAGGTTCTTTCCTGGAAAACTAACAGGCCCAAGGCAGACATGAGTGTGGGTTCAAAACACCTACTTTACTTTGACCTTTGAGACAGGATTTCCTGGTGACTAGGTCAGCAATTGGGCTTGCTTTTAAATTGTTAGAATACCAGTCAAGGTTTGTGATAGTTAATTTTATGTGTCAACTTGTCTGGCCAAGGGATACCCAAATAGCTGGTTAAACTTTTTTAGGTGTGTCTGTAAGGGTGTTTTCAGAAGAGATTAGCACTTGAATTGGTCAGAGTAAAGCAGATAGCCTTCCCCAAGTCATTGAGGGCCAGAATAGAACAAAATGGTTGAATTCACTCTGTCTGACTGTTGAGACATTGATCATCTGCCCCTGCCATTCCTGTATCTCAGGCCTTCAGACCTGGACTAGAAACTGCCATCGTTGACTCTCAAGCCTTCCAACTATGCCACAGGCCTTCCTGGGTCTCCAGCTTGCAGACAGCAGATGGTGGGCCCTCTCAGCCTCCATAATCACCCTAACCAATATCTTCTAACAAATCTCTTTACATATCTATATATCTATATCTGTATCTATATCTATGTATCTCCTCTTGGTTCTGTTTGTCTGGAGAGCCCTAATTCAAGGTTCTAAGCTACTGTTAACTAGAGACGTGAAGTAGCAATACATATTGCAGAGGAAACTTGGAACTTCTGGCTAGAACATGCCAAAATGTTATATAAGTAGAGGCTTTGGAAGTAATGAAGGAGTAGTGATTGATACAAAACATCAGAATTTATCATCAAGAATTATATGTGGTCTTAAATGTATAAATGCTCATGTCACTGTACTGGTATACATGACTTCTCATATAATGTATTTGGTAATGTGGATAATCATTAGAATTTATACATACAGCTTCTGGCTACACAAAAGTAGAAGGGAAGAAGAATCTATGTAAGGCTTGGGAGATTTTACATCAAGTCATGTGATAAGGGTGCTATGGGGATGCATCGTAGAACATCAATCCTAACTGGACTCAAACCTTACAGGAGTGAAGGGTTAAGTGCAGGAACTAAGACCACCAAAAACCTGAGAAGCAGTCAAATCATCTTTCTTAGGGCTGTAATCTGGGCGGAGGAGAAGCAGGATGAGAGACTGGTCATCAGATAGTAATTCTAACCAGTCTTGTTGGGAAGGGAGGCCTCAGTTCAGACTTGAGCTGGAATTGAGTTCAGAGGCCCACAGGGTAAGGTTCTGGGCCGTGGAAATAACCACATTCCTGTTTGGTCAAAATGCTGCCTGAATGCTACCCTGGACATCAATTTACTTTGGCTATGAATGTGTGGAAAGGCATGGTTATGAACAAAACAGAAGCCTAGGAGGCCTTAGAATACACGGGGAAGGTTCTGAGAAAACAAAGGGCTGCTTGGGGGTGGGAGAGCAGGGGTTGGGATCAACACTAACCCATTTGTTACTGTTGTGGTGAAGCTGGACATTTGGGGGGCAGGTTGCATTCATGTCCTGGTACTTTATAAACTGATTATTATTAGGTTTCATTGATTGCAAGCAACAAAACTTGACTCTGGCTTGAGCAAAAGGATTTTTATCAGCATCTCTGGAGGCTGGAACCCAGAAACACTGGAATAACCTCATAGCAGGATGAAAGGCTACTGCTGATGGAATGAATAAATTACTGTCTTAACCATGTTGTCAGTTGCTCTGCATTCACATTCCAGGAGTCACATGCCCACCATTCAGCCAGGGCACCTGATTACAGTTCACCAGACTAATGCAAAAAGAAGTTGGAATGCAGACAGGGAGGAAAAATGGATTCAAGGTAACTAAAAAGCAGCAAATGGGAAATTTGAAAAGAGCTGCAGTGACTGAAACTTATGAGTAGAAAATGTGGAGGTCATACATACCATGCCATGTCCTTTCCCCTAACAGTGACAGAGACTCTGAAATGAAACCCTAAAACCATCAGGAAGTCCATCTATGATATGCTTTCTTGGCAAGGGACAGAGACAAAAGAGAGACCTGGTTCCGAGGGTGAGGAGAGTGGCAGGCAGAAGACCCTGCCTGGGAACTCACCCAATTTGGAGGTTTTGCTGTTTATGCAATAAGAATATGCAATACAGAACTCTAAAAGTATAAGTCCCCCAGTTTTGCCTCTCTGTCAGTCTTTATCCTAAAATGGCTCCATGCACACATCCAGTTTTTTATGCCAAATAGTAGCCATTCTTTATTCTCTCTTCATCCAAATACAGTTAGTTCATCAGCAAGACTTATTAATTGTACCTCCAAAACTCTTGAATCTAACTTCTTCCATTTTTACTGCTAGCATCCTAGTTAGTCCAAGTCCATCATTACCTTTGTTTGGAAGTACCTCAATAACCTCCTAATTTGTCTGCCTTGTCCCAAGCTTGCTTCCTAAACTCCAGTTTTTACACAGCAGCCAACACAATCTCTTCAAAACTCAAGTTACCTATCAAAATGGTGAACTAGAATAGCCTGCTGGCTTCCTCTCCAAAATCAACCCTAGAGAAACGATGGAAGCAAGAGAGAAGCACAATTCTGAGAAGTCAACAACAAACCATGAGAAAGCCCTGGGGGGAGAATGAAAGCTTTAGTTAGCTCTGTGTCTGTGTGCATGTGCATGTTCACTAATATTAGCAGCTATAGCCATGGTGGAAGACTAGAGGGCAATGAGACAAGGGAGTTTTAAAGTTCTGTTTTTCCCTTCCTGCATTAAATGATAGCTCAGACTTGCCATGTCACCAGAATAACAGGATGGTGCAAAAGCCCTGTTGGGGTGAAGAATTGGTAAATATCACTTCTCTCTCCCTGCTCCTCCATCAAGGACTGGGCAATCATAAACTAAGGAGACTACCTCCTACACTGGGGTTTCTGACCAAGAGTTTATAGGTAACCTGTTGCGAGCCCTTTTGGTTCCACATGTCCTTGGTTCTGCCTGTACAGACCCCCACCACTGTGACTTCCTGCAGAGCCAGCTCCTGGATGAGGAGATGAAACTCAGCAAGAAGCTGGCCATCACCTGACTAATCTCTGCAGGCTTGTTCCCAGACTGGGCTGGGCGAGGATCTCTTCGAAAAGCTCATCCTCCTCATTAGATTTATTTACTCTTCAGCTTCTCTTAACATGGGAGATCCTTGGGCACAGGACCTTTGCTGGTGGGAGGGAAGGTTGATGAGGTCTCAACCAACTGGTATTGCTTGAAGAAATGAAGGGGTAAAGGAACTACAAACCCTCAGGAGGTGGGAGAGCAAGTAGTATGAGTGTGGACAAAGTGTAGTTGGAGGGACAAGATGTGGGGCCAGCATTGTGCAACTTCAGGGAGTGGAAGCTGGGCCTGGAGCTTTTCTATTTACGGTCAAAGCCCAGATCTGAGGCTTCATAAGAAGATCTTGAGCAGAATGGACTTTACAACTCATACTTTGAAAAAAGAGAAGTGCTGTTGAAAAAGCTCTGAACATGAAGTCTGGGAGTTGGGACCATCACAGCAAGGGATCAGTGTCATCAAACTACTCCAGGTTTGTTTGTTTGAAGAAAGGGTTTAATGAATAAATGCATACTTACAAGTTGTGCATTGTATTTTTTTTAATTGACCAGATGTTTTAGCTTAGTTTCATCATTATTAATGGTGGTATGGCAGGGGTGTATTCCAGTAGAACGTGTGATGTTTGGGAGTTGATTTCAAGCAAGTTGATTTTGAGCAAATTCTAGAAATTTTAAACAGAAAAGAGAACCTAATGAAGGGAATTGTAGGTTTTATGAAATTATTGAAACGTTTGGAGGAGCAGGTGTTAGACTGAAAATCAAGGAATGACTCCTAGAAAACTCCAGAACTGGCAGTAATTGTGTTCAGGAATTCACCAAATAGCTATGATTCAGAATTTAGGAGGACAGGATCTAAGCTACTGTATCAACCATTGCTGCTTCTTAGATCCTGGAAGAAAGAGGCTGCTACTTTTGTCGCTGAAATTTTGTCACATCATCCACAAAGCTGGAGATGGACCATTGGCATCTCTACAATCCTTCCTGCCAGTGGAACACTGCCAAAAGCAGCAGGAAAATAGCCTTTGTTTTTCTTTTCCATTCAAATTTCTTGCAAGGGCATCTAATTTGTGAAAACTATTTTGCATGCAGAATTCTAGTTTTTAGAGTTTGTAGCTTTCCAGCCTCTGCAATATAGAAATAATCAGGGCCACCTACATAATTTGCAGGGCTCAGTGCAAAAATGAAAATGCAGAGCCCTTTATTTAAAAAGCAGGAAAAAAAAGTTACCATTAAAGGTAGTAAAATATAAAGATTTTTCTTTTCTTCCAGGGTCTCCTCTTGACTTGGATATGGTGTTTGTCTTTTCTTTCTTACTTTTTTTTTTTTTTTTAAGTAGTCTTTATGCCATGCACGGAGCCCAATGCGGGGCCTGAACTCATAACCCTGAGATCAAGACCCAAGCTGAGATCAAGAGCCAGCCGCTTAACTGACTGAGCCACCCAGGTGTCCCTAGTGTTTTTATTTTCTATTTAATGTTGTTCTAAGTAAAGAAAGATTAAAATTGTAATTTGTTAGCTTGAAATTTACATTTATTTTTACTTTGTGCCATGCCAGCCTTAAATGCAAATATTAAGAGTATTTAACTGCATGTGGAATCTCTGAAATTATACGGTTCTACTTTAAAGCTCATACATGCATATGTATTTAATTCTAGCATGAATAGTAGAAATGCTGCAGAAGGTAACTCAACTGTTTTTATTTCATTTCTGATGTGAGCGCATTCTACCAACAGCTTCTACTTTCAACTTAGTGATGAGTAAAGAAGGACTCAAAGGAGAAGGAACTATGGGTTGCCCTATTTTTCCCTTTCCTTCTATGTCATCATTTTTAGCAAGTGATTGTTACAAGGAAGACACATACATAAAAATGTGATAGCATTCCTCTGTCGTTCGTGTCTTAGAATGCCATTGCCTTCTTTCTGTGTTAGAAACTGGGTGGCTCAGTTGGTTAAACATCTGACTCTTGGTTTCTACTCAGGTCACGATCTCACAGTTCATGAGTTCGAGTCCTGCATTAGGCTCTATGTTGACAGTGCAGAGCCTGCTTGGGATTCTCTCTCTCTCTCTCTCTCTCTCTGCCCCTCCCCTGCTACCTCTCTCTGTCTCTCTTTCAAAATAAATAAATACAGTTAAAATTTTTCTTTAAAGAAGCAAGTTCTGGTTTAAATGGAAAGCATGTCCTGTCAGGACAGTCAGCACCCCTGCTTATGCAGTTGTGGATATAACATGCTAGTTTTTGGGGTTTCTTTAATGTTTATTTCTTTTTGAGAGGGACAGAGACAGAGACAGAGCATGAGCAGGGGAGGGACAGAGAGAGAAGGAGACACAGAATCCGAAGCAAGCTCCAGGATCCGAGCTGTCAGCACAGAGCCCAAAGTGGGGCTCAAACCCACGAACCGCGAGATCATGACCTGAGCCAAAGTCAGAGCTTAACCAACTGAGCCACCCAGGCACCCCATAACATGCTAGTTTTGCTGAGCCCTCAGGTATCACAGGCACACTGGAATTGTCTGCTCATGGAATATTGCAAATGCTGTATGGGAATGAAGCAGCAAGGAAGAGCAGGTGTGCACATTGCCCATATAGCATCTGCTCATGTGCACGCCACTTTGTCCCATCAGACTTCACTTACAAAATACATGTTCAGAGATAAAGTTATTAAGAATTTTAAAACAGCAACAGCAAAGCATTAAACCAAGTTCATGGGCCTTCTGAATACAGAGCCCTGTGCATAGGTGAAATACCCATGAAGCTGGCCCTAGGCATAACAAAAGGAGGTAGGAATGGATGTTGACTGTGAACCACTTTCTACTTTTGTGAAGCCCGGTTATGCTTACTGTGTCCTGCTGTTTACTGGCACCACTTTGGGCAATGTAGAAAAAAAGCAGTCCCTCTGTTAGACCTTACTGATTTTGAGTGAACTAGAAAAAGGTGCCCTTTCTTAAGATACTTTACTGCCATCTGTTGGAAAACTGTCATAACTTTATAAATTAATGGTGACTACAATGAATGGTGTCTCTTGGGCAATGCTCGATCTGTAAAAATGTGAGTGGCAGCCCTGCCTGTTACCTTCAGGGTCCCTGGGCACCAGAGGCATACACGCTGACAACTCATGACCTGAGCTTGGCAACTTCAGTGGGCAGCGGGCAGGGGTTGAGGTGGCAGACCTACAGGTGGCCCAGGCATACCTCTGAATTCCAGCCTCAGAAGCATTCGGTTGAGAATCAAGACCAGTTGTTCCTCTTTTTATATTGTCCCGCCCCTTGGCAGCCCATGAAGATTGTCACGGTGGGGGCTTTTGTCCAGTTCCAACATCTGACAAAGCCTAGTGGATGGAAATAGTATTTTTTATCTAGAGCAAGACTATACATGCGAAAATAAAATGTAAAAAAATTTCCTTTTTTTTTTTTGGCTTTTGGCTGGAATTACATTAACTCTTTGTGATCCACATATCTTGTGCTAATGAAAAAATCTTAACATCAGATAAATGTACCTTTGTTTATAAAAAATAGGAAAACTGACTATAAATGCAATTTGTTCAGAGATCTTTCTAATTATAGGGCCCTTGGGGTGGGAAAGCAATAAAAGGACTCCCAAAGATGCAGTTGTTGGAAACCCTGCTCATGCATAGGCCCTTCTTCAGAGATGTGGGTAAGCCAAAGACTTGAGGGAGCAATGGGTCTGCCTGAGGTCACAACATCTGAGTAAACTGCAGAGTTAGGATTCTGACTTGGGCATCAGAATCAAGTGGCTCCTGAGCCTGGCACCTTTTCAATCCCCAAGAGTGGAAGAGTGGGCATCTGCTTCTTTCTTCCTCCTCCTCTTCTTCCTCCTGAAATTTCATGAACCTTTATTCAGACTCAGAAAGAACCCAAACCATTTCATTAACATTTGCCAAAAGATTACTGGATATTGTGACTGCATTGCATTTAATAACAGTGGCTAAGAATTCTTTTGTAAGCTCCATACTTACTAGTGAACCAATGATATCTCTTCTTTGTCCACAGAATACATTAAACTGTACTCTTAAAAGTGGAGCATCTCCTTATGCATGGGTAAAGACAAAGTGTTCTCCAAATACGGTCTAGGACATATTGTTCTGAACTTTGGAAATACAGTTCATTTTGTGATTACAGTTAATTTTTTTTTTAAGTTTATTTGGGGGCAGGGCACAGAGAGAGGACAAGAGAGAGAATCCCAATCAGGCTCCACACTGGCAGCGCAGAGCCTGACACAGGGTCAAACTCATGAACCGAACTGTGAGATCGTGACCTGAGCCCAAGTTGGATGCTTAACTGACTGAGCCACCCAGACGCCCCTTGATGTGCTGTTTTAATTCTGTCAATATTATTACTGTAAATTTAATCATATCAATAATTAAATACCATTAGTTTTCTCTATAGTAATTCTGGTATCATTTTTCTATCACACTAAAAGCAGATTGATATAACTTGGAAAACTGATAGTATAACTGTATGTTTTTGTTTACAGTCAGCTGGGAAAAAAGTTCTAAAATATTCAATTATCAATTCTATATGTGTTTTCCCATTTTTTATTAAGGTATCATTTACATATAGTTAAATTAACCCTTTTTAGTGTATGGTTTCATGAGATATGACAAATAGAAACAATTATGTAACCTCCATCACAATCAAGTTGTATTACAATTCCATCATCCCCAAAGAAATTTTTGAGAGTTCAGCCACAGTTAAATATATCTTCCTTTTGGGATCTTGTCCAAGGGCCTTTCACTTCCCTCACTAGACCATCTGGCCTTTCCCAGGAAGTTCTTAGCCCTCAAGTTGATGGGAATAGCGAGGCCACTGTGTTCACAGTCCAAGGGAGAGGGCTGGCAACAGCACGTATAAGGCCATGTACCCAGACTCTCAAAAGAGTCCTCAACCTAGGAGGATTGAGGGGAGGAGTAGACCACTAGTGAGTCACTCCTGGGTTTGTCAAGAGGCAAAGGTACCCTATACTTACCTGTTTTTGCCACTCTGCCCTGCCTTAACCTCCTCAGGTACACACAACACACAGTTATTTACATGTGCACATACACAAAAATATCTCTAATATACATAAATACATACATATACATGATCAACCCTATGCACAAATGTTCACTGACATATAAACTCAGACATGTACATAGACATGCACATGCATGTGCTGATGAACGACTTCTGGGAAAGTTGCAACATGTGTGGACATTATCTGCAATTTGCTCTTCCTGTTGCTCAACTTCATACTTCCCCATGCCAGAAGACATCAGATGCTGCTTGATTCTGACTCTTCCTTGGGGCTTCTCTCTTGCTATAGGTTATGGTAGCTAAAGGGTGATTTCTAATTTTCAACCAATTCAGGGAGTTTGTGTCATTGAGAGACAGAACGAGCCTGATGCTCATTATGAATGAGATATTGGGGGCTGGTGGGACAATAGGGCATGGGAAAGTAAAGCCTGTGTGACTTCTTTTGTAGACGTGGATCACTGTGCAGAAGCAGCTGGCTGCCAGAGATGGCTGTGAGGGTATCAGTCTATATCTAGCTGAATTTGTGTCTCTAGTCTTAAGAAAGCCCATATTGTAAAGCTTACATTTCTCTGGATCATCAATAGGATGGTGCACATGGTGAATTTTGCACATGGTGAACTCTTCACTGAGCATTGGAGAACATTTTGAGCACCTGTGGGTTCATCAGCTGATCTTTCTTGAATACTCCTCAGCTGTGAGCTGGGGAATGGGCAGGTTCTACTTGGGTGGAGTCAAGTTAATTCCGGTCTTGCTAGAGGAAGTGCCCCTGCTAGTATAGGCCATGGACTATTTCTGGAAGGATAAACAAAGCATTGTGAACATTGATTGTTTTGGGGGAAGGACACTGAGTAGCTGGTATCAAGGCCCTGTGTGGTGAGACGGGGAGGGCTCTGGGAGTTCTCAGTGGAAGACCCTTAGAAGAGGCAGGGCATGAGCTCAGCCCTGAATGGGGTCAATAAGTGAAGGAGGACAATTAATCTGGTATTAGCTTAGAATCCAACATTGGCCCTACCTCCTTTTCAGAGGTTCTACATAGAACCAAGGCAAGAATGTATAGATGAAAAGGTTAGGGAGGTTGTCCCATCCTCCTTGCCTATCTAGTATGTCAGGCCAGCAGAGGGTCCTCATATTTGCCTGGCACAGTGTCCCACAACTTGCTTTTCCCTTTGGGCCCAGGACAGGCCTAGCTTAGAAGGAGAAGGTGGGGATGCCCCTGTTCCCTGAGTTTTTTGTGGACAAAGACCATTGACCCAGTGATTTTTGGACCCACATAGCTTTTCCTTTTGGAATTACAAGTCTGAGTTGGAGCAGCAGGGCCCCGTTCTAAAGCCTGAACTGCTAGGGGTGTTATCAGGGAGGGTCAGGGAGAAGGTTTTATACATGTTTGCTGACACAAATCAGAGAAAATGAGGTGGGAAAGGAGGTGCAGGGCAGGAGCTATAAACATGTGGTTCACTTTGGACTTTCCAAATTCTGAGGGGGGATGGGTAATGGACACTTTGGTCCCAAGGAGGGTGGCCGCTTGGAAAATAGTGAACAGTAAGGCTTGACTAGAGATATAGATGGTGTGAAGGGAGATTCTTGGAAGAATAATAGGATGGGTGGGTTGAGCCTGGATCAAAGAGAGCCTTAACGGTCACACTAGAAAGAGTTAGTATCCTACTAGCAATTTAGCATGACCAGAGTTACATGGATGGCACATTAATCTTGTGTGAGTAGGAGAGACCGGAGAAAGGGGATGGCATTTTAAAAGTTTTAATATTATTTATTTTTGAAGAGATGATACATTAAAATGGCTTAAAACTCAAAAAGTACAAAACAATATAAGATGAAACGTTTCCCTTCTATTTCTTATCCCAGCCATTCAGTTTCCTTCCCTAGGAGTAACCAACTTTAATAATGTCTTATTTTTCCAAAAATAGTATTATGTGCATACAAGAAAGAAAGTACATAGTTCTTTTATTTTCTCTTTTTTACACAGACACTAACATATTATACACCCTTCTTTTTCTTACATGTTTCATCTCATTTAATTAATGCAGCAAACATGTAAGCCAGTAATATCTCTATTTTACAGATGAGGCAATCGAGGCATAGAGGGGTTAAAAAATTTACCTAAAATTACAGATTTTATAAATGGTAAAGTTGAGATTTGAACCTGGAGAGTCTGATTTCAGAGACCCATATTATTATAGGAATATATTATAATATCAATATTTATTGCACCAAAAATCCTAGCGGTAAAATTTATAAATCAGGAAACTGATCCCTTTCACATCAACTAAGAAGTGCTATCTTAGCATAAGTGTCTGTAAGGTAATTTTCAATTATTGACAGAATTTTCAGTTCTAGTAAGAGCTGTCTTTCGTCTGTCTCACCTAGAGCCTTCTGGTCGCAGACCTCCTCCAAGAAGTTTCCTGTCCATAGCAGAGGCTCTTCAGGTTTTCGTCGGTCATTAGGTTCACAGTCTCAGTCCATTTGAGGAGGAACATTGGTATTATAGCAGCAGCATTTACTAAGGAACTTGATCCTGTACAGAAACTTTTCACCGATAGGATTAGAGAATACAGAACTAAGCACAGGCATCTGGAGGACGTGTTGATATTGGCCCAGAGTACCAGCAAGAGCCGGAGAGGGAGTTTTTCAAAACTTAACCAAATGTATGGTAAAGCAGACATGAATACGTTCCCTAACTTCACATTTGAAGATCCCAAATCTGAAGCCATCGAAAAACTCCAGTCCTGAAGAAATAATGTAAAATTTATTTGGTAATTTGTCCTGGATTAGTTGCACAACTGGTCGGAAGTATCAGAATAAATATGTATTTCTCAACTGTCAAAAAGAAATAAAAAGCTGTCTTTCAATACATGAGTTTATTTTCTCTACATTAAAAAAAAAATTCTCTGATGGGGCGCCTGGGTGGCTCAGTCGGTTAAGCATCCAACTTCGGCTCAGGTCATGATCTTGGTGGTTCAGGGGTTTGAGCCCCCCCATTGGGCTCTGTGCTGACAGCTTAGGGCCTGGAGCCTGCTTTGGATTCTATGTCTCCCACTCTCCCTGCCCTTACCCTGCTCATACTCTGTCTCTCTTTCTCTCTCAAAAATAAACGCAAGTGTGTAAGGGTCAGAGAGAGAGGGGAGACACAGAATCTGAAGCAGGCCCCAGGCTCCGAGCTGTCAGCACAGAGCCCGACACAGGGCTCAAACCCATGAGCTGCGAGATCATGACCTGAGCTGAAGTCAGATGCTCAACTGACTGAGCCACCCAGGCACACTTACTTTTTCATTTTTAAAAACTAGTGTCCAGGAAGTAAGTTCAGAACAACTAACTAAATAAAGATGAGTTACCTTGAAATTCCATTATTTTTCCAAATGTGGGATTTTTCTCAATTTAAAAATTTGTGGCAAAATAAATGTACGTAACATAAAATTTACCATATTAATAATGTTTAAGTGTACAGTTCAGTGGTATTAAGTACATTTATAATGTGTAACCATCACCACCGTCCATGTCTAAAACTCTTTTCATCTTGCAAAATGGGAACTCTATACCCATTCAATAATGACTTCTCACTCATTCTTCTCTCCCCTGGCAACCACCATTCTACTTTCAAGTCCCTAGGATTTTGACTAGTCTAGGTAACTCAAGTAAGTGGAATCATATAGTATTTGTCTTTTTGTGACAGGCTTATTTCATCTAGTGTAATGTCCTCAAAGTTCATCCATGTTGTAGCATGTGTCTTCTTTTCCTTCTTTTTAAGGCTGAAAAATATTCCATTGTGTATATATACTACATTTCAGCTATCCATTCATTCATGGATGGACATTTGGGTTGCTTTCACATTTTAGCTATTATACACACTGTTTTGCACTTGCTTTTTACATTAACAGTGTATCTTGGATATTTTTCCACATCAGTACACAATGTGTCTCCTTTTTTTATCTTTCCTTCTTTTTATTTTTTTGTTTTAGAAAATACTTCAATTTTTTGCACAAACTGTAGTTTCTTTGACTTGTCCCGTATAGCTGGATATTTGGATTGTTACACATTGGTTTTGTTTTTGTTGCTACATACTATGATATATATATTTACTTATCTCTCTATCTAAATATGATCCATCATATATATGATCCAAGATACACCAATGACCTCATTCCATCCTTCAAAGCAGGGTTTGGCTCTGCTGTTGGGCTGATCTGTTGTGATCATATCCTCCTTCCCCTTTACTTTGCTATTGCTTTTTCAGGCTACAGGCTCACAAGGTACAGCCCTGCTGTTCCTACATTCCTTCAGGGCAGAGCCAACATTCAAGGGAGTAATAAAAAGGCAAATAATTTGGTGTCCCTTCAAACTGTTTTTTTTTTTTTTTGCAGGAATTCTCTTTTTTTAAAATTTTTTACTTTTAGAAAATTTTTTAAAGTATTTTTTTATTTTTTAATTACATCCAAATTAGTTAGCATATAGTGAAACAATGATTTCAGGAGTAGATTCCTTAATTCCCCTTACCCATTTAGCCCGTCCCCCCTCCCACAACCCCTCCAGTAACCCTCAGTTTGTTCTCCATATTTATGAGTCTCTTCTGTTTTGTCCCCCTCCCTGTTTTTATAGTATTTTTATTTCCCTTCCCTATGTTCATCTGTTTTGTCTCTTAAAGTCCTCATATGAGTGAAATCATATGATTTTTGTCTTTCTCTAATTTCACTTAGCATAATACCCTCCAGTTCCATCCACGTAGTTGCAAATGGCAAGATTTCCTTCTTTTTGATTGCCGAGTAGTACTCCATTGTGCATATATATATATATATATATATATATGCCACATCTTCTTTAACCAATATCCATCTATCTTTCCATACTTTGGCTATTGTTGATAGTGCTGCTATAAACATGCGGGTACATGTGTTCCTTCGAAACAGCACACCTGTATCCCTTGGATAAATGCCTAGTAGTGCAATTGCTGGGTCGTAGGGTAGTTCTGTTTTTAGTTTTTTGAGGAACCTCCATACTGTTCTCCAGAGTGGCTGCACCAGCTTGCATTCCCACCCTTCAAACTAGTTTAAAATACTTGTTGAGGTGTGCCTGGCTAGTTCAGTCAGTAGAGCATGTGACTCTTGATTTTGGGGTCATGAGTTCAAGCCCCATATTGGGCACAGAACTTACCTAAAAAAAAATAAATTATTAAATAGATATATATCAAGCAAAAAGAACTGATTTATTAATAAAAATGGTATATTCGGGGCGCCTGGGTGGCTCAGTTGGTTAAGTGTCCGACTTTGGCTCAGGTCATGATCTCACGGTCCGTGAGTTCGAGCCCCGCGTCGGGCTCTGTGCTGACAGCTCAGAGCCTGGAGCCTGTTTCAGATTCTGTGTCTCCCTCTCTCTCTGACCCTCCCCCGTTCATGCTGTCTCTCCCTGTCTCAAAAATAAATAAACATTAAAAAAATAAATAAATAAAATAAAAAAAATAAAAATAAAAATGGTATATTTTTTATATTAAAATGAGGGATTTATTACATTCATTGTATATATCATTGTGTTTTATTCAATGTGAATTTGTTTTTATTTCCCAGTTTTTCCACTATTGATATCATTATCTAGCAACATTCATTAAAAGTAGAGGTAACTTATAAAGTTCCAAAGTATTTTTGAAATATGCTTAGTAATTTTTTGGATTTCATATAACCAGAATGTTTCACACTTTCAGTAGCTTGTTCTTTTTTCAGTTTCCTTTTATAATTTTCTGAGCCAGACAATTTTAAAGGGATTATAAGTTAGAAAGCATTGGGCTATGCTTTAATCATTATTTTCTGTAACTAAGAGAACTTTCTAATGTGTGTGTGGAGAGAGAGAGAGAGAGAGAGAAATCAAGAATGAGTGTAAGGTTTTTGCATGAGCTGAAAGAATGGGGTTTCCATTTGCTTATATGGGGAAAGAGTGTGGAAGGGGCAGCATCATGGAGACAAATCAGAAATACAATTTGGAATATGAAATGCCTTTTAGACCTCCAAACTGAGATGTTAAGAAGTCAGTTAGATATACAAATCTTGAGTTCAGGGACAAGTTCTAGGCAGAGTTAATATACATAAAGTGCTTAAAACAGTGCCTTGGAGATATATATAAAGTTTATTTATTTGGAGAGAACGCGAATGGGGGAGAGGGGCAGAGGGAGAGAGAGAATCACAAGCAGTCTCCATGCTCAGTGCAGAGCCCAACAAGGGGCTCGATCCCACAACCCTGGGATCATGACCTGAGTAGAAATCAGGAGTCAGATACTCAACTGACTGAGCCACCCAGGTGCCCCTCAATCTTTTATATTATGGATAGTGCTTTCTGTAACTTGTTTACAAAGTCCCTACCCAGAGGTTAGAAATGTATTTGTTAATATTATCTTTAGAAGATTTAAACTTTTGTTCATGACATTTATAACTTCTTAATACATCTCAAGTTGATTTTTGTTCTGGAGCCTTTCCTCTACATGCTTGATTCAGAGATCTAGGCTCCACATCTGTTTCACCTTTCCTTAGAACCTCAGAATTCTTCTAGCTGGTGAAAAGCCTACAAGAGAGACTGAAGCCTCATTTACTTCTTAAATACACTGACCCAGCAGTGACACACATAAATTCCTGCACATATTCCATTGGTAAGAACTAGTCACATGGCCACATCTAGATGCAAGGGGACTGCGAAATGTTGCCATGAGCAGACAGTTGTTTCCTAGGGACAATGCCACACACTGTGTTAAGGGGAAACATGATTTTTTGAGCTACAAGGTAACTCCACAACTTTTACCATCTTCTACCGCTCTTCCCACCCCAACCCTTCCCAGCCACCTTAGGCTTCTTATAGCTCCTTGAACACTCCAGGCACACTTCTGCCTCCTGCCCTTTCCTGGAATTACCTTCCCTTACATGTTCACTTGCTCTCTCTAATGTCCTTCATTATGAAATGGGTGCCCTGGAATGCTACTTATTAAGAATGTATTATGTCCCAGATATCTGAAATTCCTTTTTTTCATTGATTTTTAAAAATTAATTTAATAATCTTCAAATCAATCTTGTGAACAAGGTTAAGAATGATTATTCTTACTCCAGAGAGGTTAATTGATGTGCCTCAGTTCACACAGCTAGTAAAAGCAGGAGTGGGGATTTAAACACTAAATCTAAAGAACATCCAGCTTTGTTTTCTCTCTGACTCTCAATAGAAGCAATCACTCTGCCAAACATATTTCCTATTGGGAAGGAGATCACTTTACAATTGAGTATTCTGGGCCTCTGAGCAGTTACATTTCCCAAGGCAAATTAATACAGTTGGGGTTTTGTTTCGAATTTGTGTTTTATGAGTTGACTTGGTGTGAGAGATCTCCCAGCACCTGATTGTCTTGGATGCATTGGATAAAAAGTCTCTGGACTAGAGAGAGCACGCAAGCTGGGAAGGGGCAGAGAGAGAGGGAGACACAGAATCTGAAGCAGGCTCCAGGCTCTGAACTGTCAGCACAGAGCTTGACGCGGGGCTCAAACTGACCAACTCACCAACTCCTAACCAACTGAACCATCCAGGAGCCCCAAAAGTCTCTGGACTTTTAAACTGAGGACATTTAAGCTTTTTTTCAAGTCTCTTTTTCCATATCGCCCTCAGTAATCATTTTAAGATGTCAGTCAGATCTTGTCATTCTTCAGCTTAAATTCCTCTAAGTTACCATTCCTCACACACACTTCACAGAGTAAATTCTCTAGCCTGGCATTTGAAGACTTTCCTGCTCTGTCCCTCTTCTCTTTCCCTGGTTTCATCCCCCTTTAATTCTCCATTTCCCATTAAAATGAATTACTTGCTGTTGCCTGAATGTACCATTTTAATCTGTCACTCCCTGTTGTTGCCCATGCTTCCTGAAACATCTTCTTTCTCTCCCTTTTTACCTGAGAAGTTCCTTTTGATCCTCTGGAACTCAGGTCACATTATACCTCCTTCTGGAAACCTTCCCTGACCATCTCCCAACCTGGGGAGATGCCCAGATGCCTTGTAATTATTTAGCTCCCTAATCCCCCTCTACTGTCTGTGTCTCCAACATACAGGATGGGGGAGGATTATTCATATCATCCTGAATAAACTTTGTGAAGCTACTTTCTCCTCCCCACTTTTTGTCCCCTCAGTTCAGCCAGGTTACATACAGGGAGGGGCAGGTGCTATGGTTCCCAGTGATGTTGGTTGTGACCTCCAGGCCACCCTCCCCAAGGCAACCAATGCTTGAGAGAAGTACCCAGGAGAGAACCCAGGAGAGAGCCCAGGGTTAGTCCTTGGGGAAACCAGCTGCCTTCCAGAGTTCTTAGTAGCAGCCTGCCAGATCAAACCTTTTGCTGGATTAATAATAATTTATAATAATTATGGAGTGCTTTTTATGTTCCAGGCACTATTATGACCATTTTACCTGTTTGCACATTTATCTTATGTAATCTTCACAAAAACATGATGGCTGGCACCTGGAGAGTGCCCAAGGTCACATAGTAAATGACAAAGTCAGGATTCAAATCTGAGCATTCTGTTTCTAGAGCCCATGGTGGTAACCAAGATACTATATTACCTTCCTGGCTTCTGATCTCTAGTTTCCTGCCTACCTTCTACGGGAACCAAATCAGAGGGTCCCAAGACAAGGAGCAAGAAGCAAGTTTCTCTCCTCCTCATCCCCCACTTTTTCTCAGGAGGACCAGCTCAGAGATGGATCTGAGATTTCTCATAAGTAGAAAGGGAGCTCCTAAGTGGCTGGGGCCTCTGGAGGCCCTAGGAGAGAGATGAGGACAGCCTGGTGCATGGGAAAAGGCCTGGATGAGGTGGTGGGTGAGGGAGTTGGGAGCTGGCAGCGAGCCCAGGATTCTAGTCCGGGTTTTGTCTCTTAGACTCTATATAAAGTTGGGGGGAAGTCTTTGCTTCTTTCTGAGCCTTAGTTTTCCCCATTTGTAAAACAAGGGTAAATACTGGACTGGCTGATCCATCTCCACCAAGAGGGGGCATCTTCAGCTCTCCTGCCCGAGGAAAGGGCAGGGCACGGAAGCCAGGGAGCAGGGGCCGGGAGAAGACGCTATCTGGGGTCTAGGTCTAGTCTGGAGATGGGACCAGGTGGGGTGTTGAGCTCAGTCTTGCGACCCCATTCCTGTGACAGGGCCGGTTAAGGAGGAGACGTCTGGACCGCCAAGTAGGAGGAAGAGGTGGGGGGACAGAACGTGGGCCAGGCTCTCGGCTCTGCAGGATGCGCCCACTCATCCCTCACCTCCTTATCCTCTCAAAAGGAGTCGCAGCCTGTAGAAGGTAGCGGTTGCCGGCGACCCGGCAGTGGCCGGCGGCGCTGCGGCTGCCGCCTGGGAAGCTGCCGCCCTCCGGGCCCGAAGAGCATCACGTCATCCTTTCCGCCAGGCTCCCGCCCCCCTCCCCGACGGCGCCTGCGCAGGCGCGGCGGGAGGGGGTCGCGGTGGGGGCTCTCTCCTCAGCGCTTTCCGCCCTTCTCCAAGCTCGCTCGGGTCGCGGCGCTCTCGGCGGGCGGCAGCGGCGGCGGCGCAGAGAGGAAGGCGTCCAGGATGCGGCGCGGGGCGGCCCGGTGCCCCCCTGACCCGTCACGGCAGCCGCGGCGGCCGCGGGGACCGGGCCAGGGCCGGGGGCGGCGGCCCGAGCCGCGGTAGCGGCGGCGGCGGGAGGGGCAGCCTGAGGGCGGACGGGCGGGCGCCCTGGTGCGGGGGCTCCGCACTCCGCACGGCCCGGCCCGGCTCGGCCCCGGCGCCATGAGCGGCGGCGGCGGCGGCGGCGGCGGCGGAGGGGGCTCGGCGCCCAGTCGTTTCGCCGACTACTTTGTCATCTGCGGGCTGGACACCGAGACCGGGCTGGAGCCGGACGAGCTGTCGGGTGAGTGCGCGCGGAGCCCCGTGCTGCCTCCCTGCGCCCACTGCGGCCCGGGACCCTCGAGGAAACCTCCCCGCTTTGTCCCGGGATCTGGGCGAGGGCCGGTCCGCAGGACCCACGGCTGGCGCGGAGGAAGGGGGCATCGGGCTGGAGGTGGGGAAGCGAGGTTAGAGGCTTTGAGCCGCGAGGTGTCCGAACGGCCCCTCTGCTTCTCTGCGCGTTGTCCTGTAGTAGGGGACGAGGAGGAGAGGGAAGCGTTGTGTGATCTGTCTGGTGAAGGTAGAGTGACTTAGTACAAGATAAAGGTAAGCTTGTTCTCGAACACCCGTTAGGTGAGGGAAGAAGGTATTTCACGATTAGTGCAAGTAAGTTCTACCCAGACTTTTAAAAAAACCAAGGAGAGCAAAACAGAAACTTGGTGAGTTTTTCTGGCCCCTTCCCAAGAAGCCAGTTCCTCAAAACCAGCCCTGGGATGGGCCCGCTGTTTGATAGGACATGAAGTAAAGTTGAGCCATGAAGTGAAGTTGAGCCACACGAAGAAGGGTAAGAACTCTCTTAGTTCTAGAAGGTCCTGTACCCCGAGGCTGTGCCTCTTTTTATGAAAAGTAATTGGTGGCCTTTTATGAGATCAGTGTCATTTGTGAATAAAAGCGCAGCAACCTAGTGGGAGAGTCTGGGTTGGGTCGTTAGGCTTCTCAAGTCATCTTTCAAAGAGGAAGTGGTAGGGGAGCGAAGATGGGGCCCAGATCAGATTTGGTAAGAATTGCAGAAGAATGTCATAATTGTAAAATCCCCATGAATTCCACTGCACTGTCATTGGCGCCTTTGAATTGCAACAGTTTTGAAAAAGTTTTTGTCTGGAGTGTCCAGTTTGTAGGTGTCATGTGAGTGGAGGTTTGTTGTTGTCATCCTGACTTGAGAGGGGATACCCCCTTTCCAGTGCTCTGTCATGATGTATTCACTTAAATTTCCTGAGATTATGCTGTTGACTAATTTTACTTTGTTTCAGAGATAATGGGACAGGGTTGTTGGTTTATTTTTTAATTTTTTTTAATTAAAAAAATTTTTTTATGTTATTTATTTTTGAGAGAGACAGAACACGAGCGGGGGAGGGGCAGAGAGAGAGAGGAAGACACAGAGTCTGAAGCAGGCTCCAGGTTCTGAGCTGTGAGCACAGAGCCTGATGAGGGGCTCGAACTCACCAACAGTGAGATCATGACCTGAGCCAACGTTGGAGGCTCAACTGACTGAGCCACCCAGGCACCCGTTTGTTTATTTTTGTCACCAGAAAAATTTCTATGTTTCTTATGAAAAAAAAAAAAAAAAATAGGTGCATACTTCAAGTGACAAAAATAGATCATCTTTTAAAAAACATGATAAATTGATGACTTTTATCAAGGTCAAAACAAATATTATTTTCTCAAATTTATAGCAGATGGAAAAGAATATCATGAAGCAGTAATGCCGTTAATACTAGGCCTTTTGTTGGGGTTGCTTTAGTGTTTCAAGTTCACTCTTTTAAGTCTTTAAATTCTTATAATAAAGATGCTAATTTTTCATCTCTGTTTCGTATTTATTAAATTTTTGACTTTATGATGTAGTTGTTGGAATTCAGTTCATGATGTTGGGGTGGGGAGGGACCTCAGAGAGGAAAATGAGCCCCAGGAAGGACAGTAGAGCCTACATCCTGTTACTTAATTGGCTGACTTTTGGTTCAGTGCTCCTTACACTAAGCTGCATCTCTGCCTGGCTGGGTCTTTAGAAAACGCAAACATGTTGAGAAAGAATAAAAATAACAAAGTTGTCTCCAGTGAAAGAAACTTTAAAGTGGTGGAATAAACAAGTGTTATTTTTATACTGTGCTTTTTAGTGTCTATTAAATTATATAGAAACTTGATTTTAGAAAATAAAGAGAATGGTTTGCAAATGATAAAGCATAAGAATGAAGCCGGGAAGTGATTTGTTAGAGCATGGATTTTGCGGTTAATCATTCCCCCTCTGCAATACATTGGCTATCTTGGTGACTAGCGGCAATTTAGGTAACTGCTGGCATCTTCATGTATAAAACAGGTAAAGTAAATAAAAAGCATCTCATCAAGTAG
Organism: Panthera tigris; assembly: GCF_018350195.1. Taxonomy (NCBI): domain Eukaryota; kingdom Metazoa; phylum Chordata; class Mammalia; order Carnivora; family Felidae; genus Panthera; species Panthera tigris. Next base: position 65,465,766 of record NC_056669.1, on the reverse strand, counting down.
ACCCTCAAAAACGTTACTTTTCTTTTAGCGAATATCTGTTAATTATCTGTTTTTTCAGCAAGCTAAAATTATGTCCCTGTGAAAGCTTGGGAGAATAAAGAAAAGGCAATCAATTGTATAAAATGTGTGAAGGAAGGGTATTTTTTTTGTCTTTTTAAATGTGGTTGCAGTAGTGGAATGCCAAGACCATTTATTCAGTAGGTGGCCTTTGTTCGAATAGGCACTGATTGAAGGATTTCTTTTTTCCTTCATTTCATTTCTGGTGAGTTGGTAGGGGAATCTGGACTACCCAGAGGGAATCTGAATAAAATAAAACAGAATACAAATAGCTCTATGCAGGTCAGTATTGAGACTCTCCAGGGTGTATTTTCTCTCCTTAGCGAACCTTATAGCTCCCAAACTGATGATGTCATAGTAAGTGAAACTATAGTAAATTGTGAACTGTACCCAGGTTCTTTAGGGAGGTATGAGGAGTCTATATTCTCTCCAGGCAAATTAAGTTCTATACCTCACATAGCTTCTATGCTTTTAAAAAAGTGAATCCTGAACAAGCAAATCAAAGACATTCAGTGTTCCTTAGTTTTGTGGAGAAGGATTAAGATTCATTCTCTGGTTGCAACCATAAGCAGAGAGCTTAGATTCAATCTCTGGTTGCAACAATAACCATAGAGCTTGCTGTGTTGAATATAAACTCAAATCATTGGATTTTATAGGAGTCTCTCCCTGTCACCTCTTCCCCTTTTTTGCAGATTTAAGTATTTAGGCAAGTCATTTAGTTACTTGTTGTGCAGGGAACTGAGGAAGGTAAGAAAATTGTTTTCTTTCTGGTTAGTTGAGGAAGTATTTTGGGTTGTGAAGAGAGGAAGGTAATCAATGAATGAATCCTAAGTCTAGCCAACTTTAGGAAATAGTATCTGCTTGTTGGCTTTTTGAGCTTGTCGGATAGATAAGCAAATCTGTAAGAATTGCTTTCAATCTACGTTTTCATTACTGTTGGCCCAGCCTAAGTGGGGAGGCAGATGGCAGTAGAGTCCATTCCCACTCTTATCCTTTGATGGATGGGTGTCCTGGGCATCTTTGTTTCTCCCTTTTCTTCTTATGGTCACCACCACTGACTGCAGGAGAAGGCTTACCATGAGATAGGATTCCTGAGTTTACTTTCCCTGTTTCTGAGTGAGAATTAAGATTCCAGAATACTTGCGACCTGTTTTTTACCTTTTTTAAGTTCCTCTGAACTACCTGTGCCCAGCGTTGAGATGTAAGTTTTCTTGGTTCTTGCATCCACTACTCCAGTTGTCCCAGGCTCTGAGCAAAGGACTTTGCCAAGAATTGAGAAGGGCTTGGGAATATAGAAATGAGACTGGCCAGTATCCTGCCAAGAATTGAGGAGAAGGGCTTGGGAATATAGAAATGAGACTGGCCAGTATCCTGTATGAGCCTATTTAGAACACTGAGAATACACTGAAATCATCTCTTAATGTCACCGTTTGAAGAGAGGAAAAAATGTTTACTGACTAGGAAGGTCAGAGGCCTGGTGAGATCATACTCCTCCTTAACCATATTGAGCAATGAATTTAGAACATTAAGAATCATGGCATGTCAAACATGGAAGCACTCTTCAAGAGATTATATAACCTTATGATTTTACAGATGAAGAAACTGAGGACCTGAGAAAGAATATTTTTCTCCCTTGCCACATTTCATTCTTCTTTTCTGCTACTTGAGTGATGCTTTGAAGCAATCCATTGAGTAGAGGGGACAAATAAAAAGACAAGTAAAATATTTGTTTGGCAGGGGCAGGAGCAGACATTATGTCAGTTTTTCTAGTACAGGTTTCTGTTTCATTTTTTTTTTTTAATGTTTATTTATTTTTGACAGAGAGAGAGAGAGAGACAGAGCATGAGTGGGGTAGGGGCAGAGAGAGAGGGAGACACAGAATCCGAAGCAGGCTCCAGGCTCTGAGCTGTCAGCACAGAGCCCGATGTAGGGCTCGAACTCACAGACCACGAGATCATGACCTGAGCTGAAGTCAGACGCTCAACCGACTGAGCCACCCAGGTGCCCTGGTTTCTGTTTTATGTTAAGAAAGAATACTGTGTGTGATTCTCATGAGAGATATCTTATTTTTTTTAGCTTTTTCTTTTCATATAATTTCACACTGAACATTCACATGAATAGTAGAAAGATCTTCAACATATCCTTTTTCCAGATTCACTGATTAACATTTTGCTCCATTTGTTTTGTTTTATCACTTGTATGCGTATGTTCTCTCTCCTTAACATATATATAAACAACTTCATTGAGATATAATTCATCTACCACATAATTCACTTATTTAAAGTGTACAACTGAGGGATCCCTGGCTGGCTCAGTTGGAAGTGCATGCAGCTCTTCATCTCTGGGTCGGGAGTTTGAGCTTCATGTTGGATGTAGAGATTACTTAAACTTAAAAAAATATATATATATATATAATTGAGTAATTTTTTAGTATATTCACAGAGTTGCTCAATCATGAGTGTAGTCAGTTATTTATCACTGGTGCTCCTCCCCACCCAAGGCCCATACCCATTAACAGTCACTCCCCATTTCCTTCCAACTCTCTCTCAGTCCTAGCCAACCACTAATCTACTTTTGGTATCTATAGATTTGCCTGTTCTGGGCATTTCATATAAATGAAGTCATATATGGTCTTCTGTGACTGGCTTTTTTCATTTAGTACATTTTTAAGGTTAATCCATGTTGTAGCATGTATTGGTATGTTATTTCTTTTTATGGCTGAATAATATCCTGCTGTATGAATATACCATGTTTTATTTATCCATCAGTTGATGGGCATTTGAGTTGTTTATAGTTTTTGATCACTATGAATAATGCTGTGAACATTTGTATAAATTTTTTTTTAATTAATTAATTTCAGTAGGGCCCACACCCAGTGTGGGGCTTGAACTCACAACTCTGAGATCAAGAGTTATATGCTCTACCAACTAAGCCATCCAAGTGCCCCACATTTGTGTACTTGTTTTTGTGTGGACATATATTTGCATTTCTCTTGGGTATATACCTGTGAGTGGAATTGTTGGGTCATACGGCATCTGTTTAACCTTTTGAGAAATTGCCAGACTGTTTTCCAGACCAACTATACCAGTTTACATTCCCACTAGCAGTGTATGAAGATTCTACTTTCTCCATGTCTTCACCAACACTTATTATCTTTATTTTTGATTATGGGCATCCTGGTGGGTGTGAAGATACCTCATTGTTGATTATGGGCATCCTGGTGGGTGTGAAGATACCTCATTGTAGTTTTGATTTACATATGCATGCTGGCTAAGAAGGATATCTTATATTAAAAAAAAAAAAAAAAAGGCTATTTCTTTCCAGAGATGAAGTGGCTGTAAAAAGTTTGATGAGCCAGGTTCAAACAGAGAGCCAATACGAGTTATTTATTTTTTATTTTTTTAATTTTTATTTATTTATTTATTTATTTATTTATTTAAAAACCATCCAGAGGTATTTATTTATTTATTTATTTATTTATTTTTAATGTTTATTTTTGAGAGAGACAGAGACAGAATATGAGTGGGTCAGGAGCAGACAGAGAGGGAGACACAGAATCTGAAGCAGGCTCCAGGCTCTGAGCTGACAGCACAGAGCCCGACACGGGCTTGAACTCTCGAGCTGTGAGATCATGACCTGAGCCGAAGTCAGATGCTCAACCGACTGAGCCACCCAGGCAGCCCCGAGTTTTTTTTTTTAAGGTTTATTTATTTTTGAAGGAAAGAGAGACAGAGCGTGAGCAGGGGAGAGGCAGAAAGAGAGGGAGACATAGAATCCAAAGCAGGTTCTAGGCTCTGAGCTGTCAGCACAGAGCCCATTGTGGGACTCACGAACCATGAGATCATAACCTGAGCCGAAGTCAGAAGCCTAACCGATTGAGCCACCCAGGTGTCTCAAACTAATTTTTATTTTATTTTTATTTTCCTCTACCAGTCTGTCAATTCTGTGCAGATTCTCTTATGGTCATTGTATAAAGGGTTCTCTGCTCTGAATCCCAGACTCCTAACTGAAGCAAAACTCAAATCCTGATAGCTTACCTTAGGCATCTTTGATAACTTACAGAGGTCAAGGTTGCTATAACAAGAGATTTCCTAAGTTAGTCATGTATTTCCTTTTTTAAAGTAGAATAAAGGAGAGGTGAAGAGAAGAGGCCAACACAGAAAGCAGAGCAGTCCAAGGCAGTTTAAAATTACATGCTAAATTTAGTTGTAGAGACTGTATATTTTTCTTTTAATTTTTTTAAATGTTTATTTATCTTTGACAGAGAGAGAGAGACAGAGCATGAGCAGGGAGGGTCAGAGAGAGAGGGAGACACAGAATCTGAAACAGGCTCCAGGCTCCGAGCTGTCAGCACAGAGCCCGACGCGGGGCTCGAACTCAACAAACCGCGAGATCATGACCTGAGCCAAAGTCGGAGGCTCAACCGACTGAGCCACCCAGGTGCCCCAAGACTGTATATTTTTAAACAGAACCTCACTTTGCACTCCCTCAGGTGTGGAGGATCACACTGAAAGTAAGTGGATTTTGCTTGAATGGCACTAGAGCCTTACTCTTCTCAGAAGGAAATCCTGAGTCACAGTGTTTGGTGCTTAAACCAAATTCTCTTAGACTCTGCTTGGTCCTTTCTTCCTTCCTAGATTAGAAATAGTTTTCTTTGCCTAAGGCGTCCTTTGGCAACACCCATTTCCAGTTTTATGTCTTTTGTAAGCTTGTTTTCTGGCTGACTCTGGCAGACGGAATTCTTGGACTTGGCTCCTTAATTCCCTGTTGCTATCCCTGGATATGAATTACTGTCAAGAGGTCTTACAAGTCTCTCAGAAACCTAGGTACACATGAGGGAACCTGCTGGATATGGCATAGGATCCAGCAAAAGAGTGAAAGACTTACTTTTTAGAAGCTGGTAACTTCTTAGGGAATTTAGTGCTTACACATAGGCTTTTATTGTTAGATTTTAAGCTGAGTTCTCAAAAGTTAACTAAAAAAATTTTTTTAATGTTTGTTTATTTTTGAGAGAGAGACAGCATGAGTGGGGAAGGGACAGAGAGAGAGGGAGACACAGAATGTGCAGCAGGCTCCAGGCTCCCAGTTGTCAGCACAGAGACTGACTTGGGCTCAAACCCACGAACTGTGAGATCATGACCTCAGCTGAAGTTGGATGCTCAACTGACTGAGCCACCCAGGTGCCCCTAGTTCTCAAAAGTTACTAAGTGAGGCAGATATTGGACATATGTCTGTGTTCCAGATGTTCTGTGATGACTGATTTTAGTTTGGAGTATATGGAGTCCTGAACTGTAAATTTAGGAGTGACAGAGTCTTATTATGGTAGAAAATGAGAGCATATGCCAGCATTCAAGCCATTTTCAGTATGCTCCCAGAGGTTCAGATATGACTCCATGAAGTAAGATGGAAACAGGTATAGGTATAGTTTAGATTATCAGGTTTCTCAGATATTATACTTAAGATATTTGCTTGATGGTGATCCATGGAATCTGTCATAGTTTCCTATTAAAGAGAGCCAGGTTAGTAATATTTTTTTGTTCATTTAGTGTGATGGGTAAGTCGGGTCAGACTTTTGCTAGGCCATCTGTTTGTTATCTACTGTATGGGCTGAACTAACTGGGTTAGTCTATTTTTTTTTTTTTTTAAGTTTATTTATTTATTTTGAGAGAGATAGAGCAAGCAGGGGAGGGGGAGAGGGAGAAGGAGAGGGAGAGAATCCCAAGCAGGTTCCACACCACCAGTGCAGAGCCTGATATAGGGCTTGAGTTCATGAACTGACATTTTGACCTGAGCCAAAACCAAGAGTTGGATGCTTAACCAACTGAGCCACCAGGGACCGCTAGCTGAGTTAGTCTAAAATAGAGTTTCATGGAGTGCTGAGAGGCCTCAATAGGGAGAAGGTCTTTGGAGGTTCCTCTTGTTAAGCTTCATTCCTCTGTGAGTGTGGGATTCCTTGACTTCTAAACTATTTCTTGTTGGCACAACACACTAAAAAATGAGCATGCATTCATTAATACTGGTCATAGAATTTAAAAAGTCAGAGCTAGAAATCAGAGATAGTCTAGCCACCACTTGTGGCAGATGGTAATGATTAATATTTGCAAGTGACTTCATAGTTTTGCAGTGTACTTTTAAGTAGTTTTTTAATTTTTTCAGCGCCACTCGAAAAAAAAATTTTGGTCCATTGTTACCCAACAAGTTGGAAAGAACTATTAGAATCCAGGTCTTCTGTCTCCTGTCACACCATTGATGAGATTATTGTTTTGAGTCATAGATTTGGGAAAACTGAAGCAATGGCTTAATCATTGAATAGCAAGAGTTTTATATGATTTGGCCTCTTTAATTCAGTCCCCAGCCCACACTGCAGTAGAGGAGCTCTGTCAGAAGAAGAATCAGGTCACTCATTTTCTGAATTGTAGTTAAGGCTGGTTGTTATATATATATTTTTTCAAGTCTATCCCACTCTTAATCAGTTCTGAAAATGTTTTTCATAGATCAAGTAGTTACCAAGGCTTTATTTCTAAGAAGCTCCCTTTTTTCGTGTGGCTATTTCAGGATGTTTAATGCTTCTTTGTCTGAGGTTTCTTTTCTTTGAAAAGAAAAAAAAAGGGTTTGCATCTGTTAGCCACAGAAATCCCTCAGTAGAGGCTGCAGTTTGTATATTTTGTGGTTGTAGTTTGTGTGCTGGCTGTGACTTTTGGTTTACCACATTCATTCATTCATTCATTCATTCTTTATTTATTTATATTGTTTATTTTGTTTTTGAGAGAGAGAGTGAGAGCATGGGAAAGGCAGAGAGAGGGAGACACAGAATCTGAAGCAGGCTCCAGGCTCTGAGCTGTCAGCACAGAGCCTGATGCCGGGCTCGAACCCATGAACTGTGAGATCATGACCTAAGCCAAAGTCTGATGTTTAACTGACTGAGCCACCCAAGTGCCCCCCACCCTGCTTTTTTTTTAAGTTTATTTATTTTGAGAGAAACAGACACAGCATGGGTGGAGGAGGGGCAGAGAGAGAGGGAGAGAGAGAATCCCAAGCAGGCTCCGTGCTGCCAGGGCATAGCCCGATGCGGGGCTCAAACCCATGAACCGTGAGATCATGACCTGAGCTAAAACCAAGAGTTGGACACTTAACCAACTGAGCCACCTACATGCCCCGGTTTATCATATTCTGTATAATGAAAGAGTATGATGGGATACAACAAAGAAAGTTTCAGAATTCTTAAAGGCAGGAAGAGATGAGGAGATGATTTAGAAATAATAATCATAAGCCATGATTTATAACATAAGTGAATAAAACCAATTTATAACAAATTACATGCATTTTTATTATCATACTTTAGAATTACTTTCCAGGAATGTCAAAGGATTTGGTTCTTTTCCCCATTGTGTTGTCTCTGATGCCCTTTTCCTCTTTTTGCTTTTGTACTTTTAAAATAATGGCCCCCCAACCCTGTTTTAGCCTAGTTGTGAAGATAGATATTATTGTTAGATTGTTGAAGGAAACTAGAGATTTTATTTTAGGTGAGTTAGGTGTCTCTTCTTGTTTTTCCCAAAGTCTTCATTTGGCAATGACCATTAAATAATTTCTTCATATTTTTTTTTGCTGATTCTAAAAACTATAGGTCATTATAAAAATTAAAACATTACAGAGCAATGTTATATTGGGGCACTGGGGTGGCTCAATTGGTTAAGCGTCAGACTTTTGCTTTTGGCTCAGGTCATGATCTTATAGTTTGTGAGTTCAAGCCCCATGTCAGACTCTGCACTGATGGTGTGGATCCTGCTTGGGATTCTTCCTCTCTCTCTGTCCTTCCCCTGCTTGTGTTCTGTCTCTCAAAATAAATAAATAGAAATTTAAAAAAATAAAATAAACAAAACAAATAAACAAACAAAACAAAATATTACAGAACTATGTTACAAATTCCTTTTGTCTGAGAGTCAGCTAGACAAATTTCTTAGAAGACAGTGCTTATACATAATAGTTGCTTGATAAAAGATTTGCTCTATTAATTATGAAATGATAGAGGCTGCCTATTCAGATTTTTTTTTAATGTTTATTGATTTTTGAGAGCGAGAGAGTGATCATGAGCAGGGAAGGGGCAGAGAGAGAGGGAGACACAGAATCTGAAGCAGGCTTCAGGCTCTGAGCTGTCAGCACAGAGCCTGATGCTGGGCTCGAACCCACAAACCGTGAGATTGTGACCTGAGTAGAAGTCAGATGCTTAGCTGACTGAACCACCAGGTGCCGCCTCTCCATTTTTTTCCTGACATAAAGCATAGGACTTAACTTTTAGCATTCAAGCCAAGCTTCCACAACTTTTCTAAGTGCTGAGTAAGTGAAGAAATGTGGAGGTCAGTAGAAGAGAGGAATAGTATTGATTGTTTTCCCATACTCAAAAAGTCCAGGGCCAAAGTCAGGTGTAGCAGTAAGATGGTGATGGAAGAGACATTTTGTACTGCATTCCCATTGTTTTATAAATTTTAATTTATAAAGCTGAATTTTAGGGGCACTTGGGTGGCTCAGTTGGTTAAGTGTCTGACTTCAGCTTAGGTCATGATCTCATGGTTCGTGGTTTGAGCCCCATGTGAGTCTTCGTTGACAGCTTAGAGCCTGGAACTTGCTTTTGGTTCTGTGTCTTCCTCTCTCTCTGCCCTTCCTCTGCTTGCACTGTCTCTCCCTCAAAAAATAAATAAACATTAAAAAAATTTTTTTAAGCTAAATTTTATAATAGTTAAGATGAACATGATTTTTTTTTTTTTTTAAATGAATCTGGTTTTAATTTGTTTAACCAGTTCTTTTGACTTAGGATCACAATCTCTTGTTGGGGAAAACCAAAACAAATATCTAGAAATATCAACTGCTAAACTGACATCCATTAAATTTGCTAACTCTGAAGTTCTATATGTCCAAATAGTATTTAATCCCTTCATTGTTAGAGTTGTTTAATATTCTTCTCCTAGGCCATTTTTTTAAAGTTTACTTATTTATTTTGAGAGAGAGAAAAAAGCATGAGTGGGAGAGGGGCAGAGAGAGAGAGAGGGAGAGAGAGAGAACCCCAAGCAGGCTCCAAACTGTCAGTACAGAGCCCCGTGTGGGGCTCGAACCCAGGAATCATAAGATCGTGACCTGAGCCGAAATCAGACACTTAAATAACAGCCACCCAGGTGCCCCTCCTAGCCCAATTTTTTCACAACATCTATATGAAACACATTCTTTCCCCAGCATTTCTATTGTGTGGAAAGTAGTATTTAAGCACTTAGGTTTTATCTTTTAGGAAGGTATTTAGTGTTTTGTGAAGGATTGTTGGTCTGCTGATCCAGTTCTGTGGGCTGCTTAGCTCAGTTGGTTATGAGTGTGGTGCATTTAATGAGGCCAAGGTCATTGAGTCAGTTTCCATAAGGACCAGTTAGCTTTATTCTATCTACGTTTGTGCTAGTCTTAGCCTGCCATCCCACTGACAAGGACACTGTAGGTCATAGGGAACACAGGAAGAAAGTGAGGTTAGAGTAGCATTTCATCCTTGTTATAATAGATGATAATTAAATTAATAAGTATCTATTGTTTATTGAGTACACTTCAATGCCAGGTGTGAGAGGGCATTATCCCCATTTTATAGATTTGGGACGTAAAGTGCAGAGAATTTAAATAATGTGCAAGAATTATATAGCAAGAATTGGAAGCCTGTTTTTTCCCTGTCTCCAAAGTCCGCTACCACAAACCTTTCTCTTACTGAAAGACCAACTTAGTGATGGGACACTTGTTTGCATAGCTGTGAGATACAATTGCTGTCTTTGAGCTAATAGTCTTCTGAGGAGTCAGGAATGTAAACCACTTAACTGCAGAAAAGGTCAGTTCCTTAAGAGAGAAGCAGATTGTGGTGTGTCCTTGGGGCTCTGGAGAGTGAACAAGTTCTGTTCTCTAGCTTTGTCGTTTATATCTTGCAAAATTTACTACCGAGGGCTTAGCTCTGGTGTGACCCCGAAAAAAAACATGGTCTCTGATTTATTCATTTGTGCAAAAACACTTGTGGACCTGTACATAAATTATAGAATCTGAGGGTTAGAAAAAACATGTTTGAAGATCATGGTATTTTTGTCTATCTAAAAATAAAACTGAGTTTAAAATACATATTTCTTATAGGGAATTTAAAAATTTTAGAAAGGTATAGAAATAAGTGACTCATAATTCTTCTATCCAGATTTAAGCTGTTAGTATTTTGATGTCTTTATGTAGTTCCTTCTAGTTTTAAACATTTTTATTGCAGTATAACTTAAACACAGATCCTAAGTATATAGCTTGATATATTTTTATATGTGTATGCATGTGTATAACCATCACCCAGATCAATTCTTTCTAGTTTTTACTATGTGTGGGTGTATGTATATATACTTTTACATATTGTGATAAAGTGAAATGTAAAATTTTGTGTTTTGATTTTTTTCAATTAATGTTGTCATGAGTTATTTCTCAATATGAAGTATTCTCTTGAAATTTTATTGATCCCAGTGAAGAGTTAATTCTAAAGAGCAGAAATTCATTCAGACAAACTGAAGTAAAAAGGGTATTTATTTCAAATTATAACATGTAATGTATTTATAAATAACATCTTAAAATATCCCATGTCAGGAACATCTGGGTGGTTCAGTTGGTTAAGCCTCTGACTCTTGATCTCAGCTCAGACCTTGATCTCTGGGTTGTGAGTTCAAGCCCTGCGTTGGGGAATTTCCTACATCAATATATAAATCTATGGAATATTTCAAATTTAATTAATTAATTATTTTTGAGAGAGAGGGCGCAAGTGAGCAAGGGGCAGAGAGAAAGAGAACCCTACGAGGGGCAGAGGGAGAGAGAGAGAGAGAGAGAGAGAGAGAGAGAGAGAGAGAGAGAAGCAGGGCTCACCAGGAGTCAGTTAAGGATCTGACACTTGGTTTCGGCTCAGATCATGATCTCACAGTTAGATCCAGCCCCACATCGGGCTCTGTGCTTACAGTGAGTGGAGCCTGCTTGGGATTCTCTGTCTCCTCTCTGCCCTTTCCCCACTCGCGATCTCTCACCGCCACTTTTTAAGATTCCAGTTTCTCTACATCTGTAATAAAATGTTCTGGTTTTTCTAAAATGTTTCCATTCTGCTAGGAGGAAAATATCTTGTTTTAATCTGAATGTAATTATTTGTGAGGCTGAGCATCTTTTCATATATTTCATGTACCTTTGTATATTCTAGGAATTACCTGTTCAGGTCTTTTGTTCATATTTCCATTGTGTTGATTATCTTTTTTCATTCATTTGTGGAAACTGTGTATTAGGAATATTTTGTCAGGAAATAAATCAAAACTTGAAAAATGCTTGCAGTGAAAAATATATATGTACACTAGTATGTATTTATAAATTGGGGTCGTAAGAGAAGTGCAATTGTGTATATACTGCCTTTTGAATTATATGTCCATAATTTTCCCATGGTGATTAAAAATGTCTTAATTAAAAATGTTCTCGGGGCACCTGGGTGGCTCAGTCGGTTAAGCGTCCGACTTCGGCTCAGGTCATGATCTCACGGTCTGTGAGTTCGAGCTCCGCGTCAGGCTCTGTGCTGACAGCTCAGAGCCTGGAGCCTGTTTCAGATTCTGTGTCTCCCTCTCTCTCTGCCCCTCCCCTGTTCACACTCTGTCTCTCTCTGTCTCAAAAATAAATAAACGTTAAAAAAAATTTTTTTTTTAAATAAAAATAAAAAAATAAAAATATTCTCATGCCATTAAATATTCTTCATATATACGATTTTAAATGTTATTTAATTCCAAAGTATGGGTGAACTGTAGAATTTGTTTTTAATTTAAATCCAAGTTAGTTAAAATAGTATAATAATGATTTCGGGAATATAATTTAGTAATTTGTCATTTACACATAACACCCAGTGCTCATTCCAACAAGTGCCCTCCTTAGTGCCATCTCCCATTTAGCCCTTACCCCCACCCAACACCCGACCAGCAACACTCAGTTTGTTCTCTGTATTTAAGAGTCTCTTGTGGCTTGTCTCCCTCTTTTTTTATCTTATTTTTGCTTACCTTTCCCCCTCAGTTCATCAGTTTTGTTTCTTAAATTCCATATATGAGTGAAATCATGTATTTGTCTTTCTCTGACTGACTTCTTTTGCTTAGCGTAATACACTCTATAAACTAGAATTTTTAATGATTATTTGGCACTTGGGTGATTTATACTTTTTATAAATAATTTTACACTGTATTACTTTATACAGATCTTGAGTATCTTATTGCTCTTTTTAAAAAAAAAAAAGTTTATGTATTTATTTTGAGAGAGAGAGAGGGGGAGAGAGCGTGAATGAGAGAGGAACAGAGAGAGAATCCCAAGCAGGTTCTGTGCTGTCAGCACTGAGCCCAGTATGCTCAATCCCATAAACTGTGAGATCCCATGAACTTGTGAGATCATGACCTGAGCTGAAATCGAGAAAGAGTTGGACACTTAACTGAGTCACCCAGGCACCCTTGCATCACTTAACTTTTTTTTTTTTTTAACTTTTTTTTTTTTTAACGTTTATTTATTTTTGAGACAGAGAGAGACAGAGCATGAACAGGGGAGGGGCAGAGAGAGAGGGAGACACAGAATCGGAAGCAGGCTCCAGGCTCTGAGCCATCAGCCCAGAGCCCGACGCGGGGCTCGAACTCACGGACCGTGAGATCGTGACCTGAGCTGAAGTCGGAGGCTTAACCGACTGAGCCACCCAGGTGCCCCATTAACTTTCTATATAATTTTGACATGGATGCAAAGTGGAGATAGGGTAATAGTACTACATACATTATCTCATTTGGGCCTATTAGCAACCACATGTGGTAAGTTCTGTTATTCCCATTAAAAAATTTTTTTAAACATTTATTTATTTTCAAGAGACAGAGACAGAGTGCGAGTGGGGGAGGGGCAGAGAGAGAGGGAGACACAGAATCGGAAGTAGGCTCCAGGCTCTGAGCTGTCAGTGCAGAGCCCAATGCAGGGCTCGAACCTACTGTGAGATCATGACCTGAGCCGAAGTTGGACGCTTAACCGACTGAGCCACCCAGGCGCCCCTGTTATTCCCATTTTATATGTGAGGACACTGATGCACAATATGGTTAAATAACTTACGTAAGACTATTCAGCTAACAGATGGAAAGACTGGGATTCAAACTCAAATTGTCAGAATGTTATTGAAATCAATATATAATGCAGTAAAGTGTACATATCAAAGTGCACACTGTGATGTATTTTCACAAACAGATCATACCTGTGTTTCCAGTACCCCAAAATCCTTCCTGTGCCCTTGTCAGTCAGTATTTGCTCTTTCACCTACCAAGGGTAACGTGACTTCTAACAGGATTGATTAGTTTTGCCTGTCTGTAATTTATATAAATGTAATCCAAAGCTGTGCTATTTTGTGTTTGGATTCTTTTGCACATTATGTTTGAGAGATTCATTCATATTGTTGTAAGTAGTTTTAGATTCTTACTGCTGTATAGTTTTCCATTATGTACCTGTATCACACTTTATCTCTCAGTTCTACTGTTGATGACACTGTGGGTAGTTTCTAGATTTTGAGTATTACAATAGTGTTATATTATGAACATTGCTGTATGTGGCTTTTTTGTGAACATTCCCTTTGTTCTTTTGCATGTTTACCTAGGAGTGAAATTGTTGGGTCATAGGTATATGTTCAGCTTTAGTAAGTACATGTACTGCCATACTGTTTTCCACAGTGGTTGTACCACTTTACAATCTCTCCTGCAGTGCAGTAAGTTGCTCCCTGTTCTCATCAATACTTGGTATTTTCCTTCCTTTTTATTTTAGCCATTCTGGTGGTTGTGTAGTGGTATTGCATTACTTAAATTTGCATTTCCTGGATGACTATTAAAGCTGAGCACCTCTCAAAAGTTTATCAGACATTTGTTTTTTGTTTTTTTAAAGTAGGCTTCATGCCCATTGTGGGGCTTGAACTCACAATCCTGAGATCAAGAGTCTTATGTTCTACTGACTGAACCAGGCAGGTGCCCTATCAGACATTTATTTGTATTCCCTCTTTTTAGAAGTATCCGTCTTTGGCCATTTTTCTTTCAGGTGGTTTTTTTTTTTCTTATTGATCTAATGGATCAATTCTTTATATGTTTTATTATTTTTTTAAATGTTTATTTATTTTTGAGAGAGAGTGCATGCACAAGTAGGGGAGAGACAGAAAGAGAGGGAGACAGAGGATCTGAAGCAGGCTGTGCACTGACAGCAGAGAGCTGATGTCAGGCTTGAACTCACAAACTGCAAGAACATGACTCTGGCCGAAGTCAGATGCTCAACTGAGAGAGCCACCCAGGGGCCCCTATATGTTTTAGATAAGAGTCTTTTGTGTCCCATGTCACAGTTACATGTACTGAAAATATTTCCTTTTAAAAATATTTTTACTTTTTTAGAGTGAGAGAGAGCTAGAGCAGGGGAAGGGGTAGGGGTTGGGGTGGGGGAGAGAATCTCCAGCAGGCTCCACGCTTTGCTTGATTCCATGACCCTGAGATATGACCTGAACCAAAATCAAGAGTCTGACACTCAACCAACTGAGCCACCCAGGCGCCTCTGAAAATATCTCCTAATCTCTGTGTTTCATTTTCATTCTCTTAATGGTGGCTTTTGAGGAACAAAAGTTTTTAGTTATAATATAATCCAATTTATCAGTTTTCTCTCTTTATGTTTATTGCATTTTCTGTTTAAGATATTTTTGCTGTTGCAAAGTCACAAAGATGTTCTGTGTTTCCTACTAAAAGCTTTATTGTTCTGTCTTTCACATTTAGATTTGCAGTCTCAGAGCTAACCCTCTTAATCACTATGCTGTGACACTACTCTGTACTGCCTGAAAAAACGCTCTTACCCTGCTCATGCGCGCATGCGCATATGCACCACTTTTCAATATTCTGCACAATGGAAGAGAAACATTTCCATTGCTCTCACAGCTGGGCCTGTGGTACAACAAGGCTTTGATATGACCAATACAGTGCTTTTAATAGCAGTTTAGTAAAACAAATGCGTGTCTTTGTGCTTTGATTTAGTACCAGCTGGTAAAATTTTAGTGCTTAGGAAACTGAAAAAAAAAAAAAAAAAAAGAAAAATGAATATTACTATAAGAGGTAGAGGTCTGAAGGGTAAAGAGAACTCACTTTTGTTATTGAGGGTAACCTGACAGGAGATTCTTAAATCTTGTACACTCTAGAGGAAGTGAGGAGGTGGTCCTTTATTATAAACTGTGGGTTGGAATTTGGACTTAGGGATATGTTAGTGTTCTTGGTACAGCCATGTTTGCTGCTCTGAACTCTGCTTTGGGCAGATACACGATATATGTTGTCACTTTTATGCAGAAGAGGCTTCCTTCTTGGGAAGAATTTGGGAATTTCCAAGGCATTTTGTGTCATTTTCATGGTTAAAGATTTAGAGGCGACTCTTGCATGTATGGCTGTCCTTTTGGGAGGAAAGGAGCTAATATTTGTTGGGTAGCTCTTGTGCTCTTTATAAGTATGTCCCTTTACATATGTTAACTCACTTAGTCCCTTAATGGGCCTATCAAGGTATTATTATCCCTGTGCCAAAGATGAGGAAACAGATTTATTGAAGAAAGAGCTTGGGCAGGTTACTTAAAATTCATCAGGGTATGCAACTAGTATTTGAATCTAGATTTGCCTGTGTTTAAAGTCTTGTTTCCTTTACCAATCATAGTGTTTATATCACAGGATATACTGTAGTACCTTCCTAGCTTCATCTGGAAGAGAGGCTTCTGTAGATTTGTAAGTCCTGTCTACCCAGAGAAGGAGATACAGATTTGTTCACATGTCTTCATGAATTCCAGGAGGTGTTGGTTTTTAATGGTAAATTTTTATGTCTCTATAGCATTTAGCTTAGAGCTGTGTACATAGTAGGAACTCAGTCAAGATTAATAAATTGTTCGAGCATGGAATAATGTAGTAACGTAGTAGAACGGCTGAGTGTGGGGTAGACAAATTCTCTATCCCATGGTGGCTGAATGGAGAAAACATTACTCTGTGCTTATATTTATAGCTTGAATTTGGTGGGAGGGTGTAAGATGTGAGGTTTTGGGTGAATTGTTTTAAATGTCTTGCACATTCAGTAAATATTTGTAGGTTGATAATATTGATGAGTTATGGAGATATTTTCCACCTTGAGGAAGAATTTAAATTTTTGGCTACACATTTTCTTGTCTCTGTGGTAGCAGAGGTGTATTCATTTTTAGAATTCTTCTTTAGCCTTATTTTGTAATAGATTGGCTAGTTCAGTTTTTGCTGCTGTGGTAAAAAGAACTGTTATAATTAGCATCTCTGCTTCCTCTCACAGTTTTATGGATTTGTTTTGAAGAACCTAAAAAGAAACAAACAAAAAGAAATGTTCATTGTGCTAAGTATTTCTTCAAGAAGGGTATTTTATGCTAGGTAGTACTCTAAATGTGAAATCCCAGATAACCACATTTGAAAAAACCAAAAATCCCAGGACTGAAATGAAATGGTCCCAGAAGCTCCTCCCTGCATTGTCATGGTAAATTATCTATAGATTGGAAAGGATAGAACTGAGTTACTGAGAGGAGACTGAAACCTGAGATCATTAAGCGTTTATATTGGAGCATTTAATTCCTGTGAATGAATTCAAGTCTCTAGACCCAAACAAATTATACCCCAGAGTTTAGAAAGAGTTTTGGGATGAGATCATTTAGTTGCTGTCAGTAACATCTAAGGAATATGGAATTACCACAAAAGGACATATTTTCAAGACTCAGAAGGTAAGAGCTTGACATTTCTAGTCAAAATCTAGAATGGCTTATTAAGGATGTAGTATGTGAATTTAGAAAAGGAAACTGATGATTATTATTTTTTTTAAGTTTATTTTACTTATTTTAAGAGGGAGCAGGAGAGAGAGCACAGGAGGGGGGGTGGGGGGGTGGGTTGGGTATGGAGGGAGGGAGGGAGGGGGGGGAGAGAGAGAGAGAGAGAGAGAGAGAGAGAGAGAGAGAGAGAGAGAGAGAGAGAGAGAGAGAATATCCCAAGCAGGCTCTGCACTGACAGTGGGGCTTGAACTCAACGAACCATGAAATCATGATCTGAGCCGAAATCAGGAGTTGGTCGATTAACCAGTTGAACCACCCAGCTGCCCTAGGAAACTCATTATTAAGAGCCCTTAAGGGGCCCCTAGGAACATGTTAGGTCAGATCAATCACATTTTCTTTAAGGGAGTAGACTGGTAGAAGTGGGGAATATTTCACCACCATTTTTGGATTCAGGGATTTATAAAAAAATTTTTTTAATGTTTATTTTTATTTTGAGAGAGAGCGCACGCGCACAGGGGAGGGGCTGTGAGAGATTTTTATTTTGAGAGAGAGAGGGAGAGAAAGAATCCCAAGCAGGCTCCATGCTGTCAGCACAGAGCCTGATGTGGCGCTCAATCCCACGAGCTGTGAGATCATGACCTGGATTCAGGGATGTTTTGATGGGAATGATTAGGATATACATGGAGTAGGAGAGAGATTTGAGCTGTATGATGAAGCAGGTGATACAAAAGTAGCAGTATAAAAAGAAGATTTTCTAAAAAAAAAAAAAAATGTGACTTAATAGCTGTTACATCCACATGACTCCTGAAACAGAATGATACGGGCACCAGTGACAGTCACAACAAAATTTATTACAATGAGAGGAAAGGCCAACCGATTGGGACCTACACTCTTGACCAGAGTGTGGTCTCGAACAGCCGGGGTACAGAGTTTTTATAGCCGACCACAGCGTCTTATCATCACCTGGGAACAGAACAAAGAAATAGTTCCCAGATGGGGGTGGAAACAGTTCAGACATGCCCTTGCCCCAATCCAATCAAATACTAATCCAGATGATTTTCCTTGAACTTGTGTTCCCTTGATTGAAAGGGCAAGGCTGTTATCTCTTAATCTACAGTGTTAAAACAAAGTTGTTATTTCTTAAGGCTACAGGTTAGCCCTACACTACAATTTAACCCTTAAATAGCAACACTAAAATGTAAGGCTTTTGGTTGGCTGCAACTTTGATTTATGGCAAAAGTTGTGATTTTAGCTTGTGTTAATGGAGAGAGATTGTCAAAAAAGAGAAAATGGATAGTCCTGTTTTAAATGACATCCGTTAGACCACACACCTAGATTCTAGTTCTAGGAGCTAGGGTAGTGAGGGAACTGAAAACCATGTTACATTCAAAGGAGATTTGTTTATGACCAGTAAAATGGCTCTGACAATAGCTCCCACAGAGAAGTTTCAGAAGAACTTGGAGCTGCAGAATTGGCAACATTTTTGGAATACCTTAGATTTTGATAGCAGTCACTTGAATAAATGTAGATTGGCCAGTCAGGCGAAGAAGGGTTTGAAGGTCATTCTAGGCAGAGAACAGCATTACAAAAGAATGAAGACATGATAAAGCATGCCAAATTTTAGGAACTACAAGTGAGTTGGTGTGGATAATATCTATAGAGGGAAAGAGGGGGTAGGTAGGAGGTAAGACTGGAAAGTTGGCAGGAGGTGCCTTATGGAAGGTGGAGAAATTGGAGCCTAGGAAGAGAAGATTTGCATAAGGCTCAATTGATGGTATTGAACCAGGATGAATTCCAGGCTTTCTTTCTTACTTCCCTTCAGTAGCTCTCTCATTTCCTTCCTTCAAGTTTGTTGTTTTAGGTTTACTTTAAAATGGTCACGGGATACCCCGTGTTTATAAAAGGATTCTAAATAAGCACACAGGACTATCTTTTACATTCTTTAGCAAGCTAACAGAACTTATCAGAAAAGCTATGACCTACAAGCAGTAGATTGAAATGTATTAACATTCCCAGTTATCATTGCCAGATATTATGGTTTTAACTTTTAGAGACAGGCAGCCGATGGTCTAGGTTATGCTAGAATCAAGACCTTTTTCCACTTTACCATGCTATTTGCTTAAGAGAATTCTTTCTTTGCCTAGTTTAAATGATAGATTCAAGGATAAATAGTTGCATCTATAGTGATCCAGGAGTTAATAGCTGTGCCAAGAAGATGTATTTATCAAGACCTTGGGATAATTTAGGTTGTGACTGATGTGGTTGTAGCTTATTGTTCCACTGCAGGTAGGGTTGAATTTCAGTATGGGAAACACGTTCTTCAGGTTTCTCTTCTCGTTCTTTAGTCAGGGCTCTATCTAGGGTTGATATCTAGACTATATACCATATGTGTATGGCTATCGTTTGTTCTCATTGGTTGGTGCCCACACTGTACTGATAGTTAAATATTTTGAAAATCATGTCTACTTCTAACCATCCCTATTCTCTTATTTTATCCCAGATCTAAAGTTTCTTTAATTTGTTTGTGGTTTGTTTATATAGGGAAATTGACTTTTTCTCCTCATGCTCTTAACTTTATAAAAAAAAATTCCTGTAAACAATTTTTTTTCTATTAAAGACCATGATACAGTATTTTTCTTTATATCCATTCAGTGATTTTTTTTAAAGTTTATTTTTATTTTGAGAGAGAGATAGAGAGCAAGTGGGGGAGAGACAGAGCGGGAGACAGAATCCCAAGCAGGCTTCATCCAAGCAGGCGTCACACTGTCAGCACAGAGCCTGATGTGGGGCTCGAACTTACGAACTGTGAGATGATGACCTGAGCCAAAATTGAGAGTCAGACGCTGAGCTGACTGAGCCACCCAGGCACCCTTATTCAGTGATTTTTTTTAAAAGCTAGTTTCAAACATGTATGAGATAACCAAGGAAATTTCAACACTGACTAGAGATTTGGCATTAATGTATTCATCATCATATTATGGTTATCTTAAAAGGAAAAAAGGTCTTTTAGAGACACATGCTTAAATATAGATAAAATGATATGTCTAGATTTGCTTTAAAATAATTTGGTATGAGGGAGTATAGATGTAAAGTAAATTTGGACATGCATTGATCATTGTTGAAACCAAGTGATGGATACATGGTAATTCATCGTACTTTTCATAATAAAAAGTTAGAGGAAGGTTTTGTCCTCTAAAAACCCCTCTGTGTTTATAAAATTACAATTAGATTTTTAAAAATTCTCAATCAGATATATTATTGGTAGTTATAACTTTTTTTTTCATGTTTATTTTTATTTTTGAGAGAGAGAGCGCGTGCGTGCGTGCTAGCATGAGCAGGGGAGGGGCAGAGAGAGAGCTGGGGGACAGAGGATCCAAAGAGAGCTCTGTGCTGACGGCAGAGAGCCCCATATGGGGCTTGAACTCATGAACTTGAGATCATGACCTGAGCTGAAATGGGACGCTTAACCAACTGAGCCACCCAGGCACTCTGGCAGTTACAATTTCTGATTGCCTTGTGCTATTTAGAAGTACAACTTGGGATTAATATACTTCTAGCCAAAGGCAAAGAAATTTGACCTTTTAGTTAGTTTATGTAATATTTTCACATATATTCCAATACAGCTTTTTGAAATATTAAAAATGATACCCCCCCATACTTACTATTTCCTTTTTGGACCTCTAGGTGGGAGCCATTGGCTTTAAAATTTTTGATCAACCTTGTTTATATTTAGATTTTTTTTTCTTCTTTTTAGAGAGAGAGAAAGAGTGCAAGAGGGGGAGGGGCAGGGGAAGAGAGAGAGAATGCCAGGTAGGCTTTACACTCAGCACGGAGCCCGAAGTGGGCTCGATACCATGACCCTGGGATCATGACCCAAGCTGAAATCAAGAGTCAGACGCTCAACTGACTGAACCACCCAGGTGCCCCTGTAGCCAGATTTCTTAACTCAGCTGTAATTAATAAATGTTTTTCATTTTCTTTCTTTTACTCTGTGTGTTGTTTTAATGGTTGGATTGTATTCCATTGTGTTGATGTATTACACTTTGCTCTTGTTATACATTTGCTCTTCTTTTTCTTGTAAATAGCTCTACTATGAGAAATTACTTTTTCAAAAGTTTTTTTAAAAGTTTACTTATTTATTTTGAGAGAGACAGAGACAGCACGAGGGGGGGAGGGGCCGAGAGAGAGAGAGAGAGAGAGAGAGAGAGAGAAATCTCAAGCAGGCTCCTAGCTGTCAGCACAGAGCCCGATGCAGGGCTTGAACTCATGGAACCGTGAGTTCATGATCTGAGTAGAAACCAAGAGTCTGACTCTTAACCAACTGAGCCACCCAGGTGCCCTGAGAAATTGCTTTTTTAAAAAAGTGTTATTGGGGTGCTACGTTAGTGGGTGCTAGTTTTTTTTCTGGTTCCTTTTTGGTGGGATATAGCAGCAGATTAAAGGGCATGGATTTTTTTTTTTTTTTTTAAGCTTTTATGATGTCATGCTAGTTTGGTTGAGCTTCTGTCAAAGGTGTCGTTTTGTTGGTTTGAACCTTTTTCAATGTTTGATTCTCTGACTCCCATACCAAAGTTTTAAGGCATATTAACAGGCTGGAAAAAAAGAATAATTTGTTCTGTTCACAAGAATTGAGCTTTCATTGGAAACCAGTTGAAGGATGGAAATGAATTAACTGTAATCTTGCCTTTAGTGAATTCATAGTTTGGTACAATACTGCCATTTAAATAGGGAGAACAGTTGCGTATGTTGGCAGTGATCAGGGAAAGCTGCATAATAAAGGTGACATTTGAATACAGTTTTGAAGGATAGGAAGGACTTAGACCTAGAGGATATGGGTAGGATATGAATGGAGATGGGTAAAAGGTAGATGAACAAGGAACTGCTGGGCATGTTTAGGCACTATGGAGTCATCCTGTTTGGCTAGAAATATGCCATTCAGAGGACAGTAATGGAGGCTAGAGTGAACAACTAAAGCAACAAGGATGTATCAGATAGATAGTATGAAAAAAGAATAGTGGGGGGAAATGGAGAGATGATGGTATTTGACTGTAATAGCTTGAAGACTATTCGCTGTCTCTGTTGCCTAATCAATAACTCAGTTGCAGGAAAATTGCTACTCTGTTAGTCATTCTGCTAGGATCCTCAGCTTAGCATTTAGTAGACCTACTGATTTTCCAGAAAAAGGGGGTTCTGTGTTTGTACAGTTGTTGATCTAAGTGTTGATCTAACTCATTTTCAGAGTTTGTGCAGACAAGAGAGCGTGAGAGAGAAAGAAGATGCTGGACATTGAGAAGGTGGAGAGAAAGAATTGACATAGTTTGCTCTTTAGACTCTTTCTAAGAAGCTGTGGTGGCTTTTCACCTAAAGCTTTGACAACAGTGGTGGCTTTTAGTCTTAGTTTTCTTCCAAGGACTGATAGAAGGCTCTAGCCTCATGTCTGTGTTTTCCTCTCAGTAAGCACGCGCTATCTCTCTCTCTCTTTTTTTTTTTTGTTGTTGTTTCAGTAAGCTCTCTTACTGGCAGGTTGTCTCCTCCCCCATTCTCCACTCTCCACCTCCTACCATTTTAGCCTCATTTGTCACTCTTCCTGGATCTCTGCCATTCCAGGAGCAAGGAAAGGCTCTGAGGGGCCATCTGCTAGAGGGTCCTAACTGCCAGAGAGTAGGGCAGCTTAGAGATTGATATTGCTTGGTGCAGTGAAAGGATCCAGGAGATTTTGGGTTGATTTTAGTTAGGGAGGAACCCTCTCATGACCTGTGGGTTGAGTATACTACTCTGTATTACAGTAGAGAATTTGTGATTTTATGGTTTTTAGACTTCTTGATGAAGATTACTTCATCTATACTCTTAGAGTGTTCCTTACACCAAAACTGTACTTCTTAACTCCTTTAAATTCTAAAGTTCTAAGAGATATCCACTCTGGTGTAGTAGGTGAAAAGAATATTAGAGTAGTAGGTGAAAAGAGTATTAGACAAGGGTGTCCGGAGAGGTTTCTAATCCCATTTTGTGTCCTACTTGTTGGGTGATTTATTATCTCTGAGCCAGTTTACTTATCTGTAAAATCTCTTTTAGGGTTGTAATGAATCTTAATGAAATAATATTTGTGAAAGTGGTTTCTATATATATATATATGTATATTATGTATATACATATATATACAGGTATATACATATATGTATATATGTATATGTATATACATATACGTATATATATGTATATGTGTATATATATATGTATATATACGTATATGTATATACATATACGTATATATACGTATATGTGTGTATATACATATGTATATATATACATATATATACGTATATATATATGTATATATATACATATATATACATATGTATATATACACATATATATATACATATATATGTGTATATATATATGCGTCTGACTCTAATTTCGGCTCAGGTCATGTCATGATCTCATAGTTGTGAGATCAGGCTCTGTGCTGGGCATGGATCCTGCTTAGGATTCTCTTTCTGCCCTTCCCCTGCTCACTCTGTCTCTCATAAAAAAAAATTATTTATATTTTTTAGTGTCATCTCTTTGTCATAGAGATTATACATGTTCATAGTAGGAAGTTCAGAAAATACAGAAAAGTATAAGGAAAAAATAGCAGTCACACATATTTTTACTTTTCAGAAGTCATGTAACAACATTTAATATTTTGTGTATTCATTTCTATAATTTTTTCTGTGTTGAATTTCTTAAAAATATATATATTTCAAGAAAGCTGTCATTTGCAATTTTTAAGTTATGCCATAGGTGCTTACGAACATGTTTCTTTGCTTTAAAAATGTTGTGATTTAAAATTTTTTGTATAGTTTTTCTTATATGTCTTATTTTTTGAGGTAGGTAGGACATAAATTATAAAAAAACCACCTCTCACTTCAGGATTTTATAAGCTCTGTAGAATAAGGTATCACGTTTCATCTGGAGTCATATTCACTAGGCTTTAACTGTGCCTCTATTTCCTTTCTTTTTTAAAATTCCTACCTGATGATATGCAATCAGGAAAACTGTGTTGATCTGCTTCATTACTCTCTACATTTCTTCTCTTTGAGATTTGCAGTATCTGAAAGATTCTTGTTTTTTTTCTTTGTTTGTTGTTTTTTTAATAGGAGTCTTGGGGTGCCTGGGTGGCTCAGTCGGTTAAGCATCTGACCTTGGCTCAGGTCATGATCTTGTGGTTCGGGAGTTTGAGCCCTGCATCCGGCTCTCTGCCTGCTTTGGATCCTCTGTCCTTCCTCTCTCTCTCTGCCTCCCCCTCCCCCGCCCCCCCCCTCAAATAAACATTTTTTTTTTAAAAAAGAAAGAAAATAAGAGTCTTGTAGTTTGTCCTTTGGGTGGGACTTATTATGGATATCTTTAAAGCAGTGGTTTATGGAAGTTTTGGATCAAAAATCTCTTTGAGAATCTGATACAAGCTATGGATTCTTGCCCTAGCTCCATCAACCTGTGTTGTTTGATATATTGGCTCTCTAGGCCTGTTGCACAGTGAACAGCTTGGGATGTTCCTTTACTTTATCTTGGAGTTATCCTTTGCCACTCTCTTGTGATGGATCCAGCTTCCTGCATCCTGTATGTACATCTTCCCTGGTTGATTCTAGTTTTGGCAGAGCACCTCTTTAATTTCCATAAACTTATTGTTGTCTTTTTATTTTACACAATTTTATTGAGATATAGTTTACATACCATAAAGTTACTCCATAGCCCCCCATTGCAGGCAACTACAACTCTACCTTCTGTCTCTATGGATTTGCTTATTCTGGACATTTTATTTATATGGGATATAATTTTTAAAACCTTTTCAGTAACATTTTAATTTTAGAATGGTTTCAGTTTTACAGAAAAGTTGTGAAAATAGTACAGGGAGTTCCCATACACTCCCACACCCAGTTTCCCCTAGTAGTCACATCTTACAGTAGATGGTACCTTTGTCACAAATAATGAACCACTTTTGATACATTATTATTATTATTGTTATTACTTACTGAAGTGTGAGTCTGTTTTCATTTACTGTGTTAGATCTTTGGAGACCACTTTCATTTTGGGAATTCATGCCCTTTATTTCTGGAGAAGTTTTGTTGAATTATTGATAATATCTTCCCTTTTATTTTCTCTCTTTTCTCTTTATGGAGTAGTCCTATTTGGATAGTAGACTTCTTGGACTGACTCCATACTTTATTCAGATTTTCTTAGTTTTTTGCATAATACTCTTTCTTTCTGTTCCAGGATTCCATTCACGATACCGCATTGCGATGAGTTGTTATGCCTCCTTACACTCCTTTAGTAGTACACTTTCTTAGACTTTCCTTCTTTTTGATGACTTTGGCAATTTTGAAGAATATTGGTTAGCAGATTTGTAGAATGTCGATCAGGATATGTGTGATGTTTTTCTCATGATTAGATTGAGGCTATGGTTTTTTGAGATGAAGACTACAGAGGTAAAGTGCCATTCTCATCATATTACATCAAGAATACATGCATATTAGCAACATGACATCACTGTTAATGTTTAATTTTTTTTTTAATGTTTATGTATTTTTGAGAGAGAGAGAGAGAGAGCGAGTGCATGAGCCGGGGAGGGGCAGAGAGAGTGGGAGACACAGAATCTGAAGCAGGTTCCAGGCTCCTAGCTGTAAGCACAGAGCCTGATGCTGGACTCAAACTCACCAATCGTGAGATCATGACCTGAGCCGAAGTTGGATGCTTAACTGACTGAGCCACCCAGGTGCCCCCAACATCACTGTTGATTTTAATCTTGATCATCTGGTAGTGTTTGTCAGGTTTCTCCAATATAAAGTTACTCTTTTTTTCCTATGAGCAGCCCATACTTAAGGGAGGAAAATAACACCTCTTTGAGATCAGAGTATCTATGTAAATTGTTTGGTGTTCTTCTGTATAGGAAATTTGTCTATTGTCCCCCTATTTACTTATTTAATCATTTATTGCTATTAGTATGGACTCATGGATATTTATTTTATACTTTGGGTTATAATTCAGTGTGTTTGTTTTGGTCAGATTATCCTAGACTTGGCCATTGGGAATCTTTTAGTTGGCTCTTTGATGTGTCCTCATCACCATGGGTTTTTTTGAGTACTTCCTTGCTTTTTGACACTCCAAAATACTCCAGGCTCCTCCCATGTATTTCCTGCTCCAGTTAAAGAAGGAACCATTTCTTTAAGCAATCCTGGTTCTTTTTATTGGTGAATAGTATTAGAAACCAAGATCTGGGTGCTAGCTGTGCTTGTCACTCGGGAGTTGTTGCTTCTAGGCACGAAGATAGTCCTTTTTTTTTTTTTTTTTAAATGTTTATTTTGTTTTTTGAGAGAGATAGAGCGCTAGAGCAGTGGAGGGGCAGAGATAGAGGGAGACACAGAATAGATTCTGTGCAGGCTCCAGGCTCTGAGCTGTCAGCACAGAGCCCAATGCAGAGCTTGAACCCATGAGCCTTTAGATCATGACCTGAGCTGAAGTTGGACGCATAACAGATTGAGCCACCCATGTGCCCCAGATAGTAATTTTTGAAGCTTTTTTTTTTCTGCATAATTTTCTATTTTCTCAAAGTTGCATTGATTGATTGGCAAGAGGTGTCTTTCTTTAATCTTAGAGCCTTTCCCCATATATCTCATGATTCTCTGGCTATCCATTTACACTTAAGAATAATGCACCAAGAAGCTGATTGGAAGCTTGATGTTTATAATAGTGGGGCATTGGTTACTGAGGTTCACTATAGAATGATCTGGCTGCATAGTTTCTTCCCTGTAGTATGAGTATCTCTTGGTCTTTTTTCTTGGGCTTGTCAGATTCACATAAAACGTTTCTCTAAATCTCTGCCTCAAGGGAGTAATTCTAGCCATCAACTTTGTGAGAGCCAAATAGTGGAAGAGCACTGGGAAGTCTCAACATTCAGTATGTAAGATTTTTCTTATTTTTCTGTTTTTAGAATGATACCCTTGCTCTCAGCTGTGCTCGTGGTTTCCCAGATGTTGATGCTTGATGCCTCGAATATAATCCCAAGTATAGATACCCATTCTTTAAAATTTGTTTTTATTTTTCAATTGATATATAATTGACATATTATATTGTATTAGTTTTAGGTGTACAACATAACGATTTTTGATATATGTATATATATGGCAAATGATTATCACAGTAAGTTTGGTTAACATCTGTCACCACATAGTTACATTTTTTTTTTCTTGTGATAAGAACTTGTAAGGTCTACTCTCTTAGCAACTTTCAAATATACAATATCGTATTGTTAACTATAGTGACCATGCTGTGCACTACAGCCCCAGGACTTATTTATTTCATGACTGGAAGTCTGTACCTGTGACCACCATCACCCGTTTTGACTGAGACCTCACTCATTTCATTTATCCCTTGTGGGAGTAGTATGGGAGTAGGGTGGGGTCTAGTTCTTTTATTTAAAAAAATTGAGGTATAATTCATGTAACATAAATAAACCATCTTAAAATGTACACTTCAGTGGTTTTTAGTTTACTCACTGTGTTTTGCAGCCATCACCACTATCTAGTTCCAGAACATTTCTGTCATCCCAAACAAACTGCACACCTATTAGCAATTAGTCCCCTGGCAGCCACTTTCTGTTTCTATGTATGGCTATTCTGAATATTTCATATAAATAGAGTAATACAATATGTAGCATTTTGTGTCTGGCTTCTTTCACTTAGCATAATGTTTTCAAGGTTCATTTGTATTGTAGCATCTAACAGTACTTCATTCTTTTTAATGGCTGAATAATGTTCCATTTTACAGTTCTAAAACAATTTATATCTTCATGAGCTGATGCCATCTTCAATAGACTTTCAATCAGTCCTTCTGTTTTTAGTTCCATTTTTATCCCTACTTCCATAAGTGCCTGATGTTACAAGTTCCTGAGCTTTTTGGAGGTTGTATTATATCTTAGCTTTCTCTAGTCTGTTGTCAGGAACCACTCATCCATCTCCTTTTCAGCTTCTAAAATTTTGCTGCTCTCACCTTCATTTTCATTCTGTGGCTATGCCACCCTGACCCCTACCCTTATGTTGTTCTCATGGGGTTTTGGGGAGAGAGGCAGCAGAGGGAGAACTAAAGCATGCCTTCTCATAATTCAAAGGGGACAATTTCCATGCTGGGTCAGACTTGAGGCCCAACAGTCATTAAGTCATGAAATGATGAAGCTAGAAAAACCGTTATAGATCAACAACTCGTCCTCTACTTCTTTATCTTTTAGGTGAGGAAAGTGAGACCCACAAGACTCAGTAAATTGTTTAGGTCACACAACTAGTGAGTAGCCAAGGTGGGATCTTAACTCTGTCTCCTGCGTTCTGGGTTAGTTGCTTACAGTTAATTTAGGCTGATTAGTTTAAAATTTGGTGCTAAGGAGAGCATGAAGATTGTTCATATTTGTCCTCTGCCATTTCTTACTTAGAGATCCCAGTTCACTGGGTTTGCCTAAGCCTGTTTTACTGGAGGGGCTAGCTTTTAGAGAAAAGTGCCTATAGCATATGTATAGCCTCTGGGAGTTCTTACTCTATTTTAGTAATTCAGTATAGTATGTACTGTACGTAATTCAGTACAGTATATGTATATCCAGCTCACAAGAGTGGTTGGTTAGACTACTCTGAAAGACCATAAATTTGATAGCTTGTTGCTTCCCATACAAAACAGAACAGATTATCTAAGTTACAGATGTTAGCCCAATGGATGTGTGCCCTGTAGGGTTTTTGGCTGGGCTAAAAGGGAGGCAATGCCTATACTTGACACCTTGTTACCAAAGTTTTGTCCTGCCTGTTGTTTGGAGCAGTCCTGTCTGATTCGGTTCTCAAACCTCTGACTCTTGTTTTTTTTTTGTTATTGTTTTTTTTTTTTAAACCTCAGACTCTTGTTAAAACTGGGTACATCAGGGGCTCCTAGGTGGCTCAGTTGGTTGGGTAACTGACTCTTGATTTTGGCTCGTCATAATCTCACAGTTCAAGCCCCGCTTTGGGCTCTGTGCTGAGCATGGAGCCTGCTTGGGATCCTGCTTGGGATTCTGTGTCTCCCTCTCTCTCTGCCCCTCCCCTGTTCTCTCTCTCTCTCTCTCTCTCTCTCTCTCTCTCTCTCTCTCTCTCTCATTTTCTCTCAAAATAAAAAAATAAACTTAAAAAAAAAACCAAAACTGGGTACCTGAGAAGTTCAGCCATTTTAGAAATATTAGATGCAGGAGTTGGACTAAGTATGGTGCCTGGAAGATGTCAAGCAGGAGGCAAAGCATCAAAAAAAGTAATGGCTGTATACCTAAATCGAAAGTTATCTGACAAAGAAAATATGTTGAGAAAGAAAGTGAACAAATGTACCTCAAGGGGAACACAAAGGGGTAACAGATGGTTTCTGTTGCTTTTATTGAAAAGCCTGGTGAGCAGCTTTTCTGGGTTATTGCCTTAGAAGTGTCCTTGTGGTGTGTCCAAAGTGGGGGGCAGCTCACTCCCTGCATTTTGGGTATTTGTAAATGTCTGACTCTTGAGCACAAGTCACCTGGTCATGTGGGCCAGGGTACAGCCTGTCTCTTCAAGGAGCAGTTACCCTCTTTCTGCTGCAGAAGCTGTAAATTTGCCTCAATTTCATATGTAGAAGACGTGAGGGAGAGCGATGAGTATAGTGTTAAATGGTTTTCTGTAGCTACCAAAACATACCTAGTCTTACTGTGTTTTTTTTTAAATGTTTATTTATTTTGAGAGAGAAAAAGAGTGCATGCAGGTGAGCGGAGGAGGGGCAAAGAGAGAAGGGGAGAGAGATAATCCCAAGCAGGCTCCATGCTCAGCACAGAGCTCAATGCAGGGCTCAGCACAGGGCTCAATCTCTCAAATTGTGAGATCATGACCTGAGCCAAAATCAAAAGTCAGATGCTTAACAGACTGAGCCACCCAGGCGCCCCCTTACTGTGTTTTTTAAGCTATCTCCATTTAAAAAGTGCTGATAGTAATGAAATGGCCATCTAAAAGGAATAGCAATGTTAATTTTTGTTTAGGTAGAAATTTGCATTCCCTTCTCTTACTGCACTGTGTCCCATTAGTCAAAGATGGCAGGAAACGATTTCTGATTTACAGGGGTTCAGAAAATTATCTGGAAGACAAGGAGAATGCTGAGGCAGCAAGTGAATTAAAGGTGAAACACAAGCTGGTTTTTCAACATGCACGAGAAACCAAGTGTAGGTTGGTAGTAATACAATTTTCATGGGCGGTCTGTTTTAGAAATGTTTCTAACAGGAAAAATATAGTGACATCTTTTAGTGCGGGAAGTAAACTTTATAGCACGAGTGGCCCTGAATTGGTCACCATTGTCACCAAAAGGATCAGTTTTAGGACATCCTAGAATGCCAGTATGCAAATGAAGGCATAATAACCTGGTTGTATCCATTCCCAGAGGAAAAAAATTCTACTACTCTTGCTGTAGATAATGTGAATTAGACCTTATAGGATTGGTGTGGATGTGGTGAGATGAGGCAGCCCATGTGACACTTCTGTTTTGGGCCTGGAGGGAAAGATAGAGTTCAGCTGTCTTTGAAGAGTTCAGTCCAAGGTATAGCTTTGAATGCTTGAATTGTATTGCTTGAAGCCTCTGCTTTAAAACCTTGACAGGTTGTTAAAATCATTAAAAGTTTTTTTATTTTATGAGAGAGAGAGAGAGGGAGCCCAAGCGGGGGAGGGCAGAGAGAGAGACAGAGGCAGAGACAGAGACAGACAGACCGAAGTAGGCTCAAGACTCCCAACTGTCAGCACAGAGCCTGACGTGGGGCTTGAACCCACAAACCATGAGATCATGACCTGAGCTGAAGTCGGGTGTTTAACCAACTCAGCCACTCAAGCGTCCCTAAAAAAAATTTTTTTTTTGAAAAACTTTTAACATTTATTTCTTGTTGAAAGACAGAGACAGAGTGCGATCAGGGGAGGGGCAGAAAGAGAGGGAGACAGAATCTGAAGCAGGCTCTAGGCTCAGAGCTGTCAGCACAGAGACCAACATGGGGCTCGAACCCACGAATCAGGAGATCATGACCTGAGCCAAAGTCAGACGCTTAACTGACTAAGCCACCCAGGCACCCCTAAAAATTTTTTTTTAAATTAAAGAATGTAGTTTTTAAAGACATTAAACTTTTTATTTGAGGTAATTTTAGATTCATATGCAGTTGTAAGAAATAATACAGAGACAACTCTCTACCCTCTACCAAGTAGTAACATCTTGCAATGCTATTGGATGCTCTCACAACCAGGATATTGACATTACTATACTCAAGACACAGAATAATTCCATCACCACAAGGATTCTTGTGGGTTGCCCTTTTATAGAAACCCCCTACTCCCCATTTCTGACCTTTGGCAATCACCAATGTGTTCTTCATTTCTAAAATGTAATTTCAAAATGTTATGTATGTGGAATCATATATAACTTACTGGGATGGGCTTTTCTTGTAGCAGTACACTGCATGGTAGCAGTGAATTCTCTTAGTTTTGTTTTACTTGAAAATGTTTTGATTTTTCCTTCATTTTTGAAAGATTTTTTTCTGCTAATAGAATTCTGGGTTGACAGGTTTTTATTTGTTTGTTTCAGTACTTGTATGATGGTGTTCCAGGTCTTCTGATCTCTATTGTTTCTGGTAAGAAAGCCATGGTAATTTCAATCATTTCTTTTCCTTAATGTATCATTTTTCTCTGTCTCCTTTCAAGATTTTCTCCTTAATATTTTTCTTCTTTCTTTCTTTCTTTCTTTCTTTCTTTCTTTCTTTCTTTCTTTTTTTAAAGTTTGTGATGTACAGTTTTTATTTTCTTGGTATGTATCCTGCTTGGAATCCACTGAGCTTTTTGAATCTGTAAATCTATGTCTTTTACCCAATTTGGGAAATTTTTGATTATTATTTCTTCAATTAAAAAAACTTCTTTTAAAACCTCATTTGCTCTCCTTTTTTTCCGGGGCTTCAATTATATGTATATCAGGCTTGTTGCCCCAGAGATCTCTGGGGTCCTCTCCTCAACTCTCCTTTTCTCCTTAATCTTTTTTTCTCTTTGTTTTTCAGATTGGATACTTTTTTTTGCTCTTTTTAAGTTCACTAACTCTTCTGCATCTCCAATCGGCAGATTGTTAAGCCCATCTTCTGAATTATAGTCTATTTTTGCTGTTGAGATCTACTATTTGTTCATTTATTATGATCATAGCTGTTTTCAAATCCTTGTCTGTTAATCCCAGTATTTGGATCAAGTCAGGATCAGTTCCTGTTGACTGACTCTTCTTTTGAGAATGGGTCAATTTTTCTTCTTTCTTTCTTTCTTTCTTTCTTTCTCTTTTTTTTTTTTTCCTATTTCTTTATATGCTGAATAGTTTCGTTGGGTTGTGTCCTTGTTATTGAGTATGACATGTTGTAGACAGTCTGGATCCCATTACCTTCCTCCAAAGAACACTGAATTTTGTTTGTTTTGTCCCCTGCAGTGAATGGCAGTTTAAATCTCAGTTCAGTTCTTTTAGCCCTGACTTGGTTGCCTGAGGTCTGTTCCATGCATGCATAGTTCAGGGATTAGCCAGAGATTTCAGCAGAATTTATACACAGTTTGAGGCACCTTCTTCGGGTTCTCTTTGGAATTTCCCTCCCTCACTTCTCTATGTTGGTTGCTTTACAGTTTGTCTTCTGGTTTGTGAAGCTAGTAAGACTGTGAAGTTTTATCTGAATTTTAGCCATCTTTCATGACACAGACTGGGACCTGCCCAGCCAAAAGCTATAAGAAGGGACACTTGGTGTCATTACCTTCTTCCAAATTTTGACCCTCTCTTTCCCTCATGATCTGCCTGCCTTTTGTTCCCTAGTATCTTCAAGTAGTTGTTTTTTTAATTTTCTGTCTAGTGTTCATAGTTATCTGCAAGAGATTTGGTCTCATAGGAGCTACTCTTCTATGACTGGAAGCAGAACCTCCATCATGCTAGATATTAATTATTCTGTTGACAGAGTCATCTTTTTTCAGTTGTAGTTTCACAGATATTTGTATTATCTTTCCCATCTCTTTTAAGGGATGAGATACAAAAATGCCCTTAGCTCTTGCTCTGTTTTCTCTTTTTTTTTCAAACTTCAAATTTTATGGAAAGTTTCTTAAGTGTATGTCAACTCTGATTACTGTTAGGTTTAGAAATTGAAATACTCCTTTTATTTGGTATATATAATCCAAGATGTAGGTATAACAAATGTGTCCTGTAGACACTCTCCTAGGAACTGATGGTTACTTTTATTTTGCTTGAATTTAAGCTAACACTGTGTTCTGGAGAAGTTTTGTGTAATTTAACATAAACCAGATGGAGATTTGACTGTATTGGGTCTTTCTCACGTTGTTGTTTGGGACATGCCTTTTCATATCTGCTCTACCATTTCAAAACTGTTGCTTTCCCCACAGATTGAAACTTGGTGGACATTTTCTGATGATCTTTCAGATGACTTCAGACAGAAGTTTTGAAGATAATATTTTTTTAACTTGTTCACATATATGTGTATATTTAAAGAGAGAGAAATTTGCATCCATAGTCTTCTTATGATAAAAAAGGAGAAAATAATGTCCTATTTTGAGTCAACATCAACCCAGAAAGCAGTTATTTAGTAGTGAATATATTTTATTTTAGACTGTATGTAAACCTACCCATTTAGGTTAATCTGTAAGTGGTCAAATGTTTCCTGCCCCAAATAGAAACACTTGGAGCTGTGGTTTCTGATTTTTTTGGGTCATGGAACCCTTTGAGAATCTGATGAAAATTGTGTTTTCTCTTGAGAAGAATGCACATATTTTCATACAAAATTTTGTAAATAATTTCAGAGTTTAGGGGCTCCTTTGAAGCTTCTCATTTGTAAGCATCCTACATTTAGGGTTATTCAAATCAACCTAGTACCAACAGGCTAATAGCAATACAAATGTCAGTTTGTTTCTGACTTGGTCAAAGCAGAACAAGTAAACAAAGAACCTAATAGAAGTCCTTGTAAGGCGTGCAGTCTTAAAAAAAAAAACCTGTTATGATTTATTTGAATTGTACTTCCCCAGGGACAGATTCACAAAGATAGATCTATACCTAGTTGACTAATTTTTAAGTTGCTGTTAGAAATGGGCCTTAGTTCTTGGTATCCAGAATTGCTGACATTTGTGGACTCTGTATGTGTTGGGCAAATAAGTAGTTAGGTTTCAGGACAATAGGACGGTTGTGGTTGTGATATCTTATTACTAATATTGTTTGAATTTCCAAAGGTCTGAATAATTGAGGATTTAAGGGACATGTGACATATGTACAGGTTTCAGGAGGTGGGGTATGTAGGTGTTTCTGTGGCATTAACTCCTTGCCGCTTATTCTCAAAACTCATCCCTCAGTATATTATGAAAGACTGAATTGTTTTAATAAAAATATCTTAGGTTTGTGAATCCTCTTACCCTGCAACTTTTCTGATGCTCTTCATAGGGTTCTGTAATAAACATAATTTGATCTCAGGGCTCTCATACCTCTTTATACATCCCCTTTCCCCCTGCAGTGAAAACACTAGGCTCCTGATACTGGTCCAGTCTAATATGCAGAAAGACTTATGTCTAAGATTGGCACTCTCTTTGGTGCCTTTACTCAGAACCTGACTCTTTAACAAGAAATTTTTACTTAGCTTGTTTGAAGCAGGGGCAGGAGGTAGAGAGGTGGTGGGGACAGAGGATCTGAAGACCATTTCTCCTTGTGATTCTTAGCTTCTTCCTCCTCTTTGTACTCCAGGTCAGCTCATCATTTTTACCTCTGGCTTCATTTCTCTGCTGTTTAAAATAGTCCCCTGTTCCATCCTTTGAATGTTCATCATGTCTTAAGGGACACAGCCATCTTAGAAAAATATCTTTCTCTAAAGGCTTTCATTAGGGACAGTGGTAACTGCCCTAATTCCTGTTTATGTTCAAATATTTTGTGGTTTTTAGTGAGGGGATTTTCTGGCCTAGTAAGGAAGAAATGAGCAAACTGACAACTAAAAGTAATGAAGCTTAGAAGAAAGACATAGTTATCTTCTTAGAACTGAATATAGTTTAAATAAACATTCTGAGACTCTCAGACTATAGACAAGATCATTATGTCAGCTGCTTGCTGTTTAATTTTTTTGTACAGTAAGTGCAGGCTTGCCATGGTGGGCTCTTCGCAGGTATTACTGAAAGCTTGAGATTAGCTGTATATAGCTATAGGGCTTTGTTACTACCACTGTTACCAGCTGCCTGCTGATTTTGCCACTCTTCTTTAGTGAAGATTACCAGATGTATTTTGAGAGATGAAATTTGCTGGAGAAGAGCTTCAGAAAACTAAGTTTGGAAGAAGGGTCAGGAAATGGGAAGTATTGAAATTGCGCTACTGGCTTTATTAATAGAAGGAAGGTTGAGTCTTGTCAGAAGTTGAAAGTTATGAATAAGTGGACTTCTGATGATGGACAAAACCTGAGAGAAAGTGGAAGTGAAGGTTTTAGTTATAAAAGTGATAACTTTCTGACTGGAATCATTATTAATTTCTGGAACAGGCACCTCAGAATTGTTATAAATTCTTTAGAAACTTGAGATGCCTCTGGGATGATTTAGAGTGAAGGACTATCTGACTTTACATTTATCCCAGCCCTGTGTTTGTGGACAATATGTCTTCCTTAATCACCAGGTCCTTTGGGTTCCAAACCAACTTAGAAAAACTGTAGTTGGAATAGAATTTATATTATCAACTAGAACATGCAAACAGGGTCCTGTACAAGCGTGCTCTGAATGGTTGGACCACATAGACTAAAAATCTGGAGCCTGCCAGATAGTAACCTCTCTGTGAAGTGGTTATTTGTGTATGTTCTTTTTCCTATACAGTTAAGAGTATAACGTCCTGAGGATGGGTACTTGATTTGGTTCATTGCTATCTCCCACAGTACCTCGGGCCCTTGTATGACATAATTACTCAATAAACAGGTATAGAATTCAATTGAATTGTTTTTGATCATGTTTTCCACATATTTTTCCAGGAGTCCTACTAAATTTATTTATTTGAAATATTTAGGTGCATTTAATTTGCCCCCTACTCCTTAACTCCTTTGGAAAAGCAGTATTTGGGACAGGATACTTTTGGATAAAGTACCAGTGACTTTATAGTAATTTTATATCTGTTGAGCGCTTCATCTTATTATGCTGTATTGTAATGTTTTTTCAAACTATGCATTGTGTTAGTAGGTCTGCAATTAGTATATTTGGTTTTAATGATATAGAGTAGAAATTATGAGAGGGCATCCCACAAAGTAAGGTAAGTATTATTTTGCGAAATTTGTTTTAGGCAAATTTATATGCACGCATCATGTATGTATTTATTGCTCCATGATGTGAAGCTTGTTTCATACTGGAGTCATGGTCAAAAAAGTTTGAATAACATTGCTTTATTGTAATACTCTGTTATTTCATTTATCATATAGCATTATGCCAGTACATACAGGCTTCTAAAGCCAGGGATGGTGCCAGCCCTTTCATTTCCAGTACGACTGAAGGTAAAAACAAAACAAAATTGAGAACACCCAAAGCTTTCTGGTGGCTCTTACATATGTCTCTACAGTGGCATTTTTGTACCCTTTGACCTTCTAACTTTCTTGTGCCTTTTTTGACCAGTAGGTTTTTCATATTTGTGTCCCTCTAGGTGGTGGGTTCTTTGGTTCTTCCTTTTTTCACTTTAATGTTCTTTATTTCAGTATACTCTGTTTTTAGGGGGAAAGGAGGAACAAAGGAGAATTTCAGAATCTCAAATGATTCTGAATTGACAAAATGGCTCATTAGATTTACCCTGAAATCTGCTTTCTTAATGTTCTTGAATCTTTTAGTCCCTTTGTGTTTTTTTCTGAGATCATAGAAATGCATACTTGATTCTGAATTTAAAATCATTTATGCTTCTATGTTATCAGTTGACTTAAAGCAAACTAAATTGTGTTTTTTTTTGGGGGGAAAAAAGGATGGATATAATCCTTTTCTCATTCCTTGCACTTTCTCCACTCTCCCAGGAAGGTTAACCATTGGGTTTGTAGTAATAATTCATTTTCAAGAAAAGAAAAGATAGTTAGTTGTGTCCAGTATTAACCATGCTAAACCTTTTCAGCTTCTTGCTTACCTAATGACTTTAATACCTTTCCTGTTCTTAGATGGTTGGCATACTAACCTAACCCCTTTGCCTTTACTTCTGTACCTTGCTGGACTACCAAGCTCAGACGTTCATAACATTGTGATTTCAAGGGACTTTGTAGAGATGATTTACTTCATTCTTTTTCTTGCAGGAGAAAATTTTGAGCAGACACCACTGAGACGAACATTCAAGTCCAAGGTCCTTGCCCGATACCCTGAGAATGTAGAATGGAATCCCTTTGACCAAGATGCAGTGGGAATGGTTAGTATTTGTTAGCTACAAGTATGAAGTAATTTACAAAGTAATTTATAGTGGAATTGTGAGTCCAGGCTGTGGTAGCAGTGATTCCACTAACTACCAGGAACTTTTGAAGAAGGGGTTATATGATTATTATTTATGATTCTACATTTTGATCAACAAATCAGATATTCAGGATGTATGAAATACACTGAAAAGTCACAGTGTGTTTCTGTTTTGTCAGACAAATACATAGTACTGGGTCATTGAACTTTGTGGTACTGAGCTCCTGGTTGCTTATAGCATTGAGATTGCACAGTGAGTCCGATTTAAAGCAGTTTTCTCTCAATCTGGGTTGTATATATGTCTGAGTGATACTGCAGAAATGGGTATTTTGTTTCATCATAATTTTAGATAGGACAACATTTTAAATCTCATGTAGAAGAATACTACTGTGAATAATCTAACTTTTATTGAGTATTCACCTTGTGCTAGGCAGTGTGATAAGCATTTTACATGAATTAACTCATGTAATCTTCATAATACCCCTTACGTAGATGATATTAAATACACACACACACACACACACACACACACACATTTATACATGAAGAAACTAAGATCCAAAGAGTGATGTGTTTAAAGTCACATGACTAAGAAGCAGTTGAGCTACAATTTGATCACTATGCCATAGTCTGGTTCCAGTGCTATGCTTTTCATCACATCTTTGTACTGCCTATATTAATTCTTAATAGCTTTCTGTACTTTTTTAGAGGATGGTCTTGTTTGATGCACATAATAACCCTGTGAAGTAGGCAGAGTAGACTGTATTATCTTCATTTAACAGATGAAGAAACTGAGTATTAACCTCAAGTTTTTTGACTCCTGGTTCAGTGCTTATTTTATTTTTGACATGCTGTATTCTAGAAACATCTAGGTTTTGGGAAGTCAAGTCCAAAGGTAATGGATATACCATAAGGTTATATGTTATATCCTTTTATTTGTTAACCCAGGCTGCTGGTAGATCATTTGTATAGCCTGGTTTTTGTAAGCCTGGAAAATGGGGACCAATTGATGTAGGTCAGTTTGATTAGCTATCCAAGTTTCTTTATATAACCCATCTGAGTTAAAGTGAAAAAAACTGCATCTTTATCCTGATTATGTCATCTCCTTTATGTGCAATGCTCCCTTTTTTCTGTGAAAAGAGAAGGTTCTCTTGATGGCAGAATTTTGTGAGCTGATAAGAATCTAAAACTTTATGTTTATTTTTAGGTGCAAAATTTTATCTGTCTAGTTTTTAGGTATATTTCTAGCATCCTTTCCCAATAAATGCTGTCATGCTTAACCACCTACTTAAATTCTCCAAGCTTTCTCTTACCTCCTTATCTTTGGGCATTTTCTCCCTGTCCCTGAAATACCCTTCTCTCCCTTGTCTACCTCATGAATTCTAACATAACCTCATCAACAAGCCTTTTCTGATGTTTTTGGGTTGAGTTGTCCATTCTGTGTTACCCTAGCACTTTGTTTCTGGATAGCCCTGATAACCGCATTGTAATTTTATTTACTTGCACGTCTTAGAATTGACGATCTTGAGGACAGATCTTTTCCTGTATTAATCTTGATCTCTCAAACACCTAGCATAATAGGTACTCTGTGAGTAAATCAATAGCGATGGTATTCTGAAGAGGACCAACAGTGAGTTCTCACCACTTGTTTCCTTGTTGTCTTTTGCAGCTATGCATGCCCAAAGGGCTGGCATTCAAGACCCAGGCTGATCCCAGGGAGCCCCAGTTCCATGCCTTTATTATCACAAGGGAGGATGGCTCTCGGACATTTGGGTTTGCCCTCACATTTTATGAGGAGGTGACTAGCAAACAGATCTGCAGTGCAATGCAGACCCTCTACCACATGCATAATGCTGAGTATGATATCCTACATTCTCCGTCTGCTGATGGCCAAGATGACAGTGGCATGGACGATGGTGAAGGCACTCCTGGGACTAAGCTTCAGCGCTTCAACTCCTATGACATTAGCCGGGACACGCTCTACGTCTCTAAGTGCATTTGCCTCATAACACCCATGTCCTTTATGAAAGCATGCCGGAGTGTGCTGGAACAACTTCACCAGGCAGTCACTTCACCTCAGCCCCCTCCACTGCCCCTTGAGAGCTACATATACAATGTACTCTATGAGGTGCCACTTCCACCTCCTGGCCGGTCCTTGAAATTTTCTGGAGTTTATGGGCCAATAATCTGCCAGAGACCAAGTACTAATGAGCTTCCCTTATTTGACTTTCCTGTCAGAGAGGTCTTTGAACTGCTTGGGGTGGAAAATGTGTTTCAGCTTTTTACTTGTGCTCTTCTGGAGTTTCAAATCCTGCTCTACTCACAGCGTAAGTCAGTGCTTACTAGAGTTCTCTCCCTGCATAGGGCCTCCCTTCTTTCCGTATCAAATGCAGTGGCACTGATGGTAAAGGTCCAGGGCTGTTAAAATTTGAGCGAAACTCAGATCTTTTGCAGGTAGGTGGTAGATGGAAAACCGATAGAACACAAGAGGGTCACAGTTTTTACTTGGCTATCATCACCATGGCCTTTTGCTGGACACTTCATTCTAGGAGGGGATTCCTGCTTTCTGACATCCCTTCTAGTTGATGCTGAAAAGAGGGGTAGGAGGTGATGGTTCTGGGAAGCTGACTTTCCAACATTCTGCAGAGTTATTTCTGCCCCTTCCACAGCCTGACAGTAAAACTGAGGATTCACAAACAATGATCCTTCATATATTTGAAAAAAAATATATTTGCTAAAAGGAGAATGTGTTGCTGCTTCTTTCTGTTGTTTGTTATAACTGAATTGTTTTTTATAAATGAGAAGTGAACTGAATGTGAGCAGCAGATTTGGACAAAATAGTAAAGTAGATGAGAAGGAAACAGATGTTTATTAAATGAACCAGAAGAGTAACATAAAATGTATTCATTCAGTACTTATTTATTGAGAGCCTAGTGTGTGCCAGGCATTGTTTCAGGGTCTAGAGACACAGTGATGGACAAAACAGATAAAAACCCTTCCTATAATGGAACTGATATTTTAGTGGGGAAGAAGAGGTGATTATATAAATAAATAAAGTTTATAGTGTGTAAGGTGTTAATAAGGTCTGTGGAGAAAAGTAAAACAGGAAAGAGGATGGTATTTGGAGAAGGGAAGTTCCAATTTTAACAGAGTGATTAGTTCAAGCCTTTTCCGAGTGACCCATGTCATATCTGTAAGAAAAATATTCTAAGCAAAGGGCACAGGACATATAAAGGTTTTGAGACAAGAATGTGCTTGTTATGTTCAAGAACAGTGAGAAAATTGTGTGGATGGAATGGAGTGAGAGAGCAGGGATATAGAAGCAGATATTAGAGACTTAACAGCAGCCTAGATTTTTTTTTTTTTAATTTTTTTAATGTTTGTTTATTTTTGAGACAGAGAGAGACAGAGCATGAGCAGAGGAGGGTAGAGAGAGAGAGGGAGACACAGAAACCGAAGCAGGCTCCATCCAGGCTCTGAGCTGTCAGCACAGAGCCCGACATGGGGCTCAGACTCACGAGCTGTAAGATCATGACCTGAGCTGAAGTCGGACACCCAACCGACTGAGCCACCCAGGTGCCCCTAGATTTTATAG
Source organism: Panthera tigris (assembly GCF_018350195.1). Taxonomy (NCBI): domain Eukaryota; kingdom Metazoa; phylum Chordata; class Mammalia; order Carnivora; family Felidae; genus Panthera; species Panthera tigris. Next base: position 65,424,797 of record NC_056669.1, on the reverse strand, counting down.
TCTCATAAGGACTTTGTTACTCTGAGTGCATAGTCATTGTAGGTTTTAAGTTTTTTGACTTTTTATTTTGAAGTAGTTTCCAGCTATGGAAGAGTTGCAAGAAGTGTTCAAAGAACTCTTGTATGCTCTCCCACAATTCACCAATTGTTAACATTTGGCCACATTTGTTTTATCATTCTCTCTCTGTATATGTGTGCACATAACTGAACCATTGAGAATCATTGCAGACACCATGGCCCTTGACTCCTAAATGCCTCAGCTTTCATTTCATAAGAACAGGAACATTTTCTTACATAACCATAGTTTGATTATCACATTTAGGAAACATAACATTGTTACAATATTGTTATTCAGGTTCTACCATTGTCCAATAATGTCTGCTTTGATTTTTTTTTTTTTTTTTTTTTAAATTCCTGATCCAGGATCTAGTTGAGTAACATGCATTGCTTTTACTTGTTACTTCTTCATGTCTTTCATGACATGGACATTTTTGAAGAGTAGCAAGGCATTCTGTAGAATGTCCCTCAATTTGGGTTTGTCTGATGTTTCTTCATGATTAGACTCAGGTTATATAACTTTTGGCTGTAATACACAAAAGTGATGTTGTGATTTTCTCAGTGCGTTATATCAGGAGGCACTTGATGTCAGTTTGCCCATCTTTGGTAATGTTCATTTGATCACTTGGTTAAGGTTATGTCTGCCAAGTTTCTTTCTTTCTTTTTTTTCTTTTAACATTTATTTATTTTTGAGAGACAGAGACATAGCACAAGTGGAGAGGAGGGGCAGAGAGAGAGGGCGACAGAATCCAAAGCAGGCTCCGGGCTGTCAGCACAGAGCCTGACACAGGGCTAGAACCCACGAACCATGAGATCATGACCTGAGCTGAAGTCGGATGCTTCACTGACTGAGCTGCCCGGGCGCCCCTGCCAAGTTTCTTAACTGGAAAGTTATCCTTTTTCCCTTTGTAATTAATAAGTACTTTGTGGGGAGTTAATTTGAAGCAATGTAAGCATACTACTCCACTTTGAAGTTTGCCCAGTAGATTTAACATCCATTAATGATTCTAATCTGAATTAGTTATTACCATGATGGTTACAAAATGGTGATTTTTCTAGCTACATCTATATTTATTGGTTGGCATTTTACTACAGGGAATAACATTCATTCTCCTTTGTTTATTATTATATGGGCTCATAGATTTTTATTTTATTTTATCTTATTTTACATATATATATATGTGTGTGTGTGTATATATATATATATATATATATATATATATATATATATATTTAATGTTTATTTACTTATTTTTGAGAGAGACAGAGTACAAGCAGGGGAGGGGCAGAGAGAAAGAGGGAGAATTTGAAGCAGGCTCCAGGCTCAGAACTGTCAGCACAGAGCCAGATGTGAGGCTTGAATGCACAAAGCTCGAGATCATGACCTGAGCTGAAGTCGGATGCTTAACTGACTGAGTGAACCACCCAGGCGCCCTAGATTTTTATTTTATTCAGTAGCGTAGATACCTGTAATGAAGTGCGAATGTTATAGAGGTGGAAAAAGGAGGATTAAAACCAGAAATATGATAGGTGACATTTTTCCATCAGAGTTTCTTCTTATTTTCCAAGAATATGGGTTATTGTATCCATAATAAGAATTTTAAAGAGGTTTGAAGGCAGTTTAGAAGATTTGTGTATAGAATCAAATGGAATTCAGGATCCAAAGTCATGTTTACAGTAAGGTCAAGAAAAAGCTTTTTCCAAAAAATTCCTGGACATTGTTGAGCATGGCTGACCATAAAATGCAGTGGCCTTCTATTGGCTGTAGGTTATGTTCTGTATTAATAGAGTACTTTAAACAATTCAGGTTGGATTTCTTGAAATAGTTTTTATTTATGATTCAAAGGCCTTAGGTAGATGAAAATCACTCTGGACTTCCAAAAACATGTCATCACCACTCAGTTAGTTTTGACTACTGCTTGTCCTGCCTTCTGAATAGAAAATAAGCATTACTTAAGGAAAAAGAATGCAGGCAAAATTGTAAGAATCTCAAAATATAATCCACTGGGTGACTGAAGTGACATTTTTAGGAATTTTTAACTTGTACAGATCATTTTACCTACTCCTGGATATTTGTTCTTTGGTCCATATATAGCTTTTTAAAATAACTTATTTTTAAAAAATATTTAAATGTTTATTTATTTATTTTGAGAGAGAGGGAGACAGACAGCACAAGCTGGGGAGGGGAAGACACGGGGGAGAGCGAATCCCAAGCAGAATCCATGCTGTCATCGCCAAGCCTGACGTGGAGCTTGATGTCACGAACTGCGAGATCATGACCTGAGCCAAAATCAAGAGTTGGGCACTTAACTGACTGAGCTACCCAGGTGCCCCTTTAATAGCATATTATTCACTGGTTGGGGCAAAATTGTACATAGAGCAGAAGTTTTTTATCTGAGTTAGTAGGGTAGTAGATTGGATAATTGGAAAAGTCATTCCAGTCTGAGAATCCTAAAAATGATACATATATCCATTAAACATTGTATTTTAGTGTAAAACATGATTGTATAGTCACTAGTCTTTTGATGAAGGGTCTAGCTATTTCCTTGGATTATGGGTCCACTAATCAAATGTCTGCACTGTTTTTCTTGCATAAACCACACCTATAATTTGTTAACTAGGTTTTCCAGATACATTTTTTTTTAAAGGGGAGTGAGAACTTAATGAACTCTACAAAAGAACTGGAATGGAGACTACCTGTAGATTTTTGTAGTTTTCCCTAGTTTTTTGTGCTTAATTGCCTCATGATATGCCTAATTCAATTATAGTATTTTTTAGCCACTTTGCATTATTCAGTCTTTTTAAAGCATTTAATTTTGTTTTCAGAGAAAATTCTTTTTTTTTTGTCCTCATTTCACCATTTATTTACATAATATTTGGTTAAATTATATAATTTATCTGTGTACACAGATACGTTATGTGCGCTAGTTGAACTAGCGCAGATAAGTCTTGTAACAAATGTAACTGATTTTTGATAAGCATACATTAGTTTTTATTGCAAAAGTAATGCATGCTGCTTAAGGCATACAATCAAAACAATTCCAAAGGGAATACAATGAACTCTCCTTTCCTCTCTCCCACCGGTGCTAGCAAGAGATCAAGTTTCTTGTATATCCCTAGTGAAAATAATAGTTTTTTAAAAATGTCTATTTATTTATTTATTTATTTATTTATTTATTTATTTATTTATTTATTTTGAGCGACAGAGAGAGTGCATGTGTGTGTGTGTGAGAAAGAGCGGTGGAGGGGCAGAGAGAGAGAGAGAGAGAGAATCCCAAGCAGGCTCCGTGCCACCAGCGCAGAGCCTGACACGGGGTTCGATCTCACAAACTGAGATCATGACCTGAGCCAAGATTAAGAATCATATGTTTAACCAACCGAGCCACCCAGGTGCCCCATAAATAAGTAGTTTTTAAAAAACAAATAAATAATGTATGGGCAAACAAGGCAAAGAACGTTGAAAATTTCCCTTTTTCACCTAGAATTCTATTTCTATGAAGTGACTTCTTAATTTCTTAGTGCCTTCCACCCCCCTAGATTTTTTTAAGCAATTAACTATTTTTATGTTAAGTGTTGAGTACATATGTATTAATTGTAATGTTCTTTAAAGTATACATATACATTATGATACATGTATGGTATATTAAAAATTGATGCTAAAATTTAATATACATATGTATATGTTTTAAATACGGTATATTAAAGCTTAGAAAAAAGCTTTTCAGTTATGTGATAGGAATTTTAACACATTGCTAAAGGTTATATAATGAAGTGTACCCCTGGTTATCCTTTAGAGAGATTACCACTGTCTCCTGTTTCCTTCCAGACATAATCATGCATATATGCTTTTTAGAAACAACACAAATGGGAGCATGCTAATCATTGTTTTGCACTTTCTTTAATAATGGATCTTGGAGATATTGGACATAGAGATTAGTTTATTTCCTAAGAACAAAGAATACACAAGAAACATCCTTGTTCATATAGTTTTCACAGAAGTGTGAGTATGCAAGGGCAGTTTATGATTCGGTTTCTAATGTGCAGGACTTGCCCTGTAGATTGTTTAGGAGTGGACTTATCTGTAGAGTGTTCCCAAGGCTATTATCTTTCTCTGCACAGAGACAAGTCATAAAGACAAGCAGATTCCTCCCTCCTTCCTCACCACGAAGCAGTGGTCATTGTAATCCCACTATGCTTTGCATTACCTCTTTTTGTTAAAATTAATTGCTCAGTTAATGTTAGGGGAGCCATAAGAGAACACAGTTGTCTAGAGCTGAAGTGTTTCCAGTTGATTTGATTGTTTGAAATGGTTTGGATGCACATGACCTTCAGCTGCATCCTATTTATTGGTTTTGCCTTCTTGGAATGATGAGCACAGACACAGGCAATGGCAAAGGAAGTGCTGATTTGATCATTTGTGCTGTGTACACAAACGGGTTTTTGCTATTGCATACAGCTCTTGGAGGTCAGCATCCTAGTGTGGGTACCACAGATTACTGGAACCCTGAGGTATTGTTTGCTAGGCCATCCTTCAGGTGGGATGTTGCTTTTTAAAATATAAATATAGAGAGAAAAAGAAACTCAGAACTCACATAGACCAGAAAGGCCATACAATTCCACGTTTCTAGTATCAATAAAGTTAAGCCACATAAATGGAAAGCAGCTTAGTCTTGAGAGGAGATTATGTCTGACCTCAAAAAGTGTTTTGTTTCTAAGAATCCCATAATTTCAAGTGCATCACAAGGAATTCTTCAGAGATTTAAATCTGAAGCAAATAAAGTTATCCACTCTTACAAAAATAAGTGGTCTGACTTTTAGATGCTAGATTACATTTATCCTGAAGAGTAGGGAAAAACCAGAACTAGATTTCTGTGATACTGAAAAACTTGCTTTGATGGAGCAGAGAAGGCCTCTTTCTTCAGACTCTAGCATGCTCTGTGTTATGGTTATAGAGCAGATGTTCCCAGACACTGCAGCTAGGAACCATACATAGTAGTCCAGTGCCAGGAAGTCTCATGACAGAGGCATTTTTGGGACTCCTTTACTTAGACTGTCTGTTGGCCTTCTGTGAGATGTTACTGTCCCTGAGCAGACATGCCAGAAATGCCAGCCACATAAAACACCTGCTTTACTGACTTTGGGTAAAGGAAGGAGGAAGTTGTTTGGTTTTCTCATGATTAAAAAGACCTCTGGTACCTCTGCCCCCCACCCCCTAAGATTCAGAAGTGTGTGTGTGTGTGTGTGTGTGTGTGTGTGTGTGTGTGTGTACACACACTGAAAATGGGGGTGGGATATTTCAATGAGTATTTATTCAGAATACGTGTTTGAGAGCCAGTGTTCAGACATAGTAGTAAGACTAAACCAGCTTTAAATACCACTTGAAGGTTTTCTCCCACGCTTTTACATTCTTTTGATTCATCTTAATTTTGAATTTTAAAATAAATTCTTAGGATGTCTGAGATTCTCAAGATTGTTGCTCTTGAGTAGATTATTTACAGACATTCACATGTAGAAGAATATAAGAATTGAAGTCTCATCTGGAGAATCATGAGAATTTGTCTTAATAATGATTATTGGGGTGCCTGGGTGGCTCAGTTGGTTGAGCGTCTGACTTTGGCTCAGGTTGCAGTCTCGTGGTTCCTGGGTTCTAGCCCCACACTGGGCTATGTGCTGACAGGGTGGAGCCTGCTTTGGATCCTCTATCCCCCTCTCTCACTTCACCTCTCCTGCTCACGTTCTTTCTCTCAAAAATAAATAAACATTAAAAAAATAATGATTGTTGGAGTAGTCATTGAGCAGAAGAATCTCAGCAGAAAGATAAAATAGTAAGTTGTATGGTGTCCCATGGAATTGGGGTATCAGGTGAAGAAGAGACTGAAGATAGAGCTTGCAATGGTGTAAATTTTGTTACTCAGTTTTTGTTTACTTTCATGTGGGACTAAATACTTTTTCTGAAATTATTTATATTATTTATATAAAACCTAATTTAATTCTTCAAAGATTGCTTTTTATTTTTTTTAATTTGGGAAATGTTTTTGTTGTTGCTTGAATGAGGTGGAGAATCTTCACAAAGTAGTTTTTTTTAAAAAAGTTTATTTACTAAATATTAAAAATTTTTTTTCAATATTTATTTTTGAGATACAGAACATAAGTGGGGGAGGGGCAGAGAGAGAGGCAGACAGAATTTGAAGCAGTCTCCAGGCTCTGAGCTGTTAGCACAGAGCCTGGCCTGGGGCTTGAACTCACAAACTGTGAGATCATGACCTGAGCCAAAGTCGGGTGCTTAACCGACTAAACCACTTAGGCACCCTTTTACTAAATAGTTTTTAATACAGGAATGACCATGCTTTGTGTGGGCACAATGAAAAATGAGACAGACTCTCTCCTTGAACTCTTATTAGTTTGCCCTGATCTTTAGTGAATATGAGAAGCTCATGTTCTTTTGTCCTTCTGCTAAACCATTTTTTTTTTTAATTGATCAAATCTCTGAGTTTACTTTTATGCACTGATTGGTTATATCACTCATTTGTCAAGTGCCTTAGTTTCCCCAAAGAAGCATATGAGGCATTTTCCTGTAGTACCTTTAAAATGTTCAACATAATGAAATTTTAGTCATTAATCTCTATTTATTTGCATTACTAGTTAAAAGACTATTTGTAGGTCATGCTCTTTTTTGCTTAGCTGAGAGTAAGGTGATAGGCAGTTTTCAAAGCTTTATTAGTGAGCAAATGTAGGGTACTTTACTGAACTTCTACATAGTTGGTACATATCAGCTTTTGTTCATTTTTACTCAACCTTCCTCATTTTCTGGAAAGCTTTTTGTTACTTATAACTCTTTTATGAACCAAGCTGTGATTTGTTTAAATGATGGGGTGGGTTTTTAGTATATGAAACCACTTTAACCCTAATGAAAGCTCATTTGAAATCAACCATTCCAAAGGATATTACTCATGATTTTAAAATTTATGTTCCTGCTTTGTCCTTAAATGCCTGAAACCATTTTACCATTTGTGAAGAGTAATTTAAAAAAAAGTTTTTTTAATGTTTATTTATTTTTGAGAGAAATAGGGACAGAGTGCGAGTGGGGGAAGGGCAGAGAGAGAGGGAGACACAGAATCCAAAGCAGACTCCGAGCCGTCAGCACAGAGCCCAGTGCGGGGCTCTAACCAATGAAGCGCGGGATCATGACCTGGGCCGAAGTCGGCTGCCCAACTGACTGAGCCTCCCAGGTGCCCCTGTGAAGAATAATTTTTAAAATTTTACTTGTAACTGTCCATTTTATTGGCTTTGCCAGTGTACTTATTACTTATTGTTTTGTAAAACATGCCCAGAAATTGTGTTCTAAAGGAAAGCAAAACTTTGAACACAAGCCTTTCCTCCCAAACTAAGATCCCTGACCTAGAGTTAAGAGTTTTGAGGCCTGAAAGTCAATGTTTTGAGTCTTTCATATCCTCGGGAAGCTTTTCATTGATCTGTTAAAATGACATATTTGTGCTGTTCCCATTGAGGAAAAGTTCCAGGTGAAAGACAGACTTGGCTAGTGTAGAAAACCAGCTGCTGCATGCTGTGTGGTTCTTTGGTCTTGATCTTGAAGGCAGAGCTCACATTATAGGCTGCAGACATATCTGAGTGGTAAAAGAGCCTGTTTTGGCTTCCATGCTGAATGAAGACCCTTTTTTTTTGTTGTTCCAGTTCCCCAACCCCTTTCTACTTAAGAGAATCTACTTAACATTCTGGTTTAGTATTTGGAGCAAGGTGGTATTTAGGATTTCTACTGTATTTCCACACTAAATTTTATCACTTGCGAGAACCTGTATGTGAGGGTTAAATTTCAGCTTGTGGTCCACTGAGGTCTCTGGGTTGTCTTTCTGGTACCCACAAGGGAATCACACTCTGAGCATACCCTTGCTGAAGTTTATCCTGACTGTTTCTAAATGTGAAATTGTATTGAAGTTTTTAACTTGTTATTTGGCAAGCAGGTGCTTTGTTTTTGACTGGTTTGTTTTTTGTTTTTTGTTTTTACCTAGATTACCAGAGACTGATGACTGTGGCAGAGACAATTACAGCTCTCATGTTTCCTTTCCAGTGGCAGCATGTCTATGTCCCTATTCTCCCGGCTTCTCTCCTACATTTTTTAGATGCTCCTGTTCCATACCTGATGGGCTTGCATTCCAATGGCTTGGATGACCGGTCAAAGCTGGAGCTGCCTCAAGAGGTAAGAGGAATGCGGAGCTTGAGTGCTGGTGCCTTTGGTCCCAATCCAGGATTGGAGGGAGGATGGCTTTGGGATGAGCCCAGGGTGGTGTCACCAAGTTTATTTTATTTTATTTTGAGGAACATAAATTACTTTCCAGGAAATAAGTAAAAATGATGAACATTTAGCTTAGTTTATGTTGTTCCAGAAACACTTGTCATCTTTATTATATGGCATACATACATTGTAATCCCTGTGTTTATACTATCATGAATTGCCTTTTTCATTTGCAGTTTTTCTTTTTTTTTTTAAGTTTATTTTTATTTTGAGAGAGAGTGCACATGTGCGCCAGTGGGGGAGGGGCAGAGCGAGAGGGAGAAAGAGAATCCTAAGCAGGCTCCATGCTGTTGGCACAGAGCCCGACATAGGGCTCCATCTCACAAACTGTGAGATCATGACCTGAGCCAAAATCAAGAGTCGGATGTTTAACCGACCAGGCCACCCAGGCACTCCATATGTAGTTTTTCAAGCCAGTATTTTACATAGTTTTCAAGACATTTATTAGAAAATCATTTTATTATGTAAAACTTTTAAATATACACAATGCATAATGAATTCTTGTGTTCTTACCACCTAGCTTCAGCAGTTATACATATTAAATTATATTTAAGAAATTTTTTATTTTAGAGAGAGACAGAGCTTGAGTGGGGAGAAGGGCAGGGAGAGAAAGAAAGAAAGAAAGAAAGAAAGAAAGAAAGAAAGAATCTTAAGCAGGCTCCATGCTGAGTGTGGCTTGATCCCATGATGCCAGGATCGTGACCTGAGCCCAAATCATGAGTCAGCCACTCAACTGACTGAGCCACCCAGGTGCCCCTAAATTGCATTTTAATTCTATACCTCTCATTCCCTTATTATTTTAAGGAAATCCCACATAATATAATTTCATAATTACTTCATTACACCAAGTATTAATAAATCAGTGAGTTTCTTTTATAGGCCAAGTTTATATGTAATAGTTGACCTGATCATAGTGATTCTTGTGGTGCTGAACCAGCTTTGAAAACTTTCCTTTCAAGATAAGGAAGACCTTGAGAGGATGCTTTTCCTCTCTTGCTATGAGGATGGTCTCCTCCTCTTTCCTATTGTTTCAAATACCAAAGAATTAATTAAAAATATGTATTTACTTGTTTATTTTCTACTTTATTCTAAAATATACTTAAAGCATGATTAAAATAAGATTGTTTTCTTTTTTTTTCTTTTTTTTTCTTTTTTTAATGTTTATTTATTTTTGAGAGAGAGAGAGTGTGTGTATGTGAGCAGAGGAGGGGCAGAGAGAGCGAGAGAGAGAGAGAGCCACAGAATCTGAAGCAGGCTTTGAGCTGTCAAGCACAGAGCCCGACGTGGGGCTCGAACTCACAAACTGTGAGATCATGACCTGAGCTGAAGTCGGATGCTCAACTGACTGAGCCACCCAGGCGCCCCTTATTTTTCTGGAATTATCCATAGAACTGGTCTACCTTTTTATGTCCTTTTGTGGCTGGTATGAAACTACTTGGGGAAAGGGCTTTCGTACACTGAATTTCTCAGTCATTAGAAAGGCCTGGGAACAAGACTTTGGAGGATACATACACTGGTGTTAACATGGCTTTATTTCCTCACTTCATCAAAATGTTTTTGGAGGGAGATTTTTGCATAATTGAGTAATATTAGTATTAGTAAGGAGACCTCCAAAGAAGAGAACAGTCTCACGGGCTTGTTTCTGAGCTTCATTCATGTCGTTGGGCATGTCTGGGCAGCATCCCTGATGAAACCCTGATAATTAGATCACACCTGTAATATTTAAATTATAGTCAAATGCATCTCTTTTTTTTCTCTCTCCTTTGGTTTTACAATCAAAATGTCTTCCTAGTAGCTTCTTCTGTTTCCACCCCCTTTGCTTCTTTGGTTTTATAGAGCTTTGTGTTGTTTGGAGTAGGACAAGATTGATTAAGGAAGAAAAGATCTAAATGATAGAGAAAATCATTGAGTTGGGGTATTAGGTTTTTATGTATGTTTGTCTGTTTTACTGGTAAATACACATGAAGAGTAGTTATCGAAGATTGGAGATTGGGGAGTTTCTGTTTGCTTTGTTTTATTTTTTTAAGTTTATTTATTTATTTTGAGAGAGAGAGCATGCTCTCCAGTAGGGGAGAGGCAGAGAGAGAGAGAGAGACAGAGACAGAGACAGAGAGAGAGAGAGAGAAACCTGAGCAGGCTCTGCACTGTTAACAGAGAGCCCAATGTGGGGCTCGAACCCCTGAACCATGAGATCATGACCTGAGCTGAAATTGAGAGTTGGTTAGGATGCTTAACTGAGCCACCCAGGTGCTCCTTCCTGATGGTTTAAACAAAGGCATAATTTAAATTGACACCTCTTCATAGTAAACCTAATTATAATTTTGTAAAGTCAAAATAAGAATAAGAACAAAAAATGGTAGAAGGTGGGAAACCTAAAGAGGTGTGCTACCTACCAGTCTAATGAGTAGGACTCTAGGCAAGAAGCCACTTTTCTCAGTTTTATTTTTATCTTTGGCACCAACTTGACATATGTTTGGGGCAAGTTCTGTTCCCTGTGGGATCCCTCAGCATCATTTTTTGGGTGCCTCATGTATATGGGTATATGAAGAGGCTGCTAGGAGCGCAGCAATTTTCTTAACTGGGGGATTCGGTGAGACTGAGAAACCAAGTGTTGTTTGAGAAACCCAAAAGTTCACTCTGTTCTGATGTTGCTGCTGCTGCTACTTTTGCAGTATTCCCCATCATTGCTACATCCTTTGCCTTTCCTTGTGGTCTGCTTGGGAAGGGGAGGCATGTGGAATACCTGTGCATACTTAATAAGTAGTTCTAGGATTTCAGAGTCCCACTTCATCCAGACTGGCCCTCTGAGGGTGACATATTTGTGTGGGGTATTTGATAGCTGGATATTTACCTTGATTTTTAGCAGATAACCTGTAGAATATCTGAGCCTGGATAGTTCCCCATGGGGAACTTTAAGCTGGGGAGAACTGACTTTCTCTTGGAGTAAAGCACCATGAAAGGTATACATAATGAATGAAGACTAATAAATAATATCTCTGAAAGACAACTTTGGGATGTCTCACAAATGATACACGGTTATAGTAAGACAACTTGGGGATGTCTCACAAATGATATATGGTGGTTTTTTGTTTTTGTTTTTGTTTTTTTTTAAGATTTTATTTTTAGGTAGTCCATACACCCAACATGGGACTCAAACTTATAAAGTTGGAGATTAAGAGTCACATGCTCTATGGACTGAGCCAGCCAGGTGCCCCATAAATGATATATTAAAAAAAATTTGTTTTTAGTGTTTATTTTTGAGAGAGAGTGTGAACAGGGGAGAGGCAGAGAGAGGGAGACACAGAACCGGAAGCAGGCTCCAGGCTCTGAGCTGTCAGCACAGAGCCTGATGTGGGGCTCAGACTCACGAACTGTGAGATCATGACCTGAGCCGAAGTTAGATGCTTAATCGACTTAGCCACCCAGGCACCCCGAATGATATGTTTATAGTAAAAAATTCTAACAGTGCCCCTATGAAGAATAAAGGGTGGCTTTATTGGGTGGCTCAGTCGGTTAGGCATCCAACTCTTGATATTGGCTTAGGTTGTGATCTTGGTGGTCATGAGATCCCTGCTGATCGTGGAGCCTGCTTTGAATTATTTCTCTCTCCTCTTGTTTCTCTGCCCCTCCCCCGCTCACACTTGTGAGCTTACTCTCCCTCCCTCCCTTCCTCCCTCCCTCCCTCTCTCTAAATACACACTGAAAAAACCTTCCTTTTAAAAAAAGAATAAAGTAAAAATTACTTCGAATTTTTTCACCCAGAGATAACTACTTTTAACATTTTGGTGGACATCCTGAGGTATCTTTACACTACTGGAGGGACTTTGAGGCCGAACTAAGGGGCCTGTGCAAGGGCGCATCATCAGGGTAGTGGAGCAAGCTTGATTTATAAAAGGGACTTTCTCCAGAGGGATGGAGACTGTACATTTCCTGGATCCCTAAATCAGAATTCATGAGTCGCTGCCTCATCTTGGGGCATCAGAAGTCTGTGAAAAAACCCTTTGTTTCTTTTTATACCAACACATGAGTTCAGTTGTCCCTGAGCAAGGGAAAGTGCTGAGCTGCCTTTGTGAGGCATTCTTTGTCCTGTGCTTCTCTTTTGGGTGCTGTTGTGTGAGTCCAGGAAGGAGTCATGTCATCCATATGTCAGGGGAAGCAGGCAGAGGATATTAGAATAAAGGGTGTGTGTGTGTTACTTCTTTATGTCTTGGGTCTTTCTGTCTTTCCTGATGGTTTTTCTCCTTTCTCAGGACACTCCTTCAATAGCTTTTTTCCCAATAATGTGTGTGTGTTGAGCTCCTCCCTCTCACTGAATAACATGGAGATAGACTAGAGGTGAGGCTGGCTGTGATTTGGTGTTGGGAACTCAGGGTGGGAAGGGGCATTGTGACCTCCTGCAGGAAAAGATTTGGGAGACTTTCTGGGATTTGGGGGATCCATGTGGTTATTACCCAGAGCAGCTAAGTCTTCTCATGGCTTCTTCCAAACAACACAGGAGGTTAATTAACTGAGGAAAACTGATCATGTGGGTTCAGTGCCTCTTTTAGGCTTCTTGTCCCTCAAGCTGTTTTGTAGGACTTGCCCTCTTAGCTGAGGAAAGGGGTGCATGAGGAGTTTGAGGTAGGTTTGCAAATTACTTCTGTTTGCCAGAGCCCTCAGTGTGCTGTGAGGAAACAGTGTGAGGCTATGTATGAGTTTAGTATTTGAATGACGTCCTATTTCACTTTACCTTTTCATTCCTACCTTCTTCAGCCCAACACTGCAAAGAATGGCTATACTGGTGTCTACTCAGAGGTGCCTATCTAATCTAGCCCATCTCTAAAGTGTGCCTGAGTTGTATTCTGTCCTCTAGCTACCTCCTACCAGGAGTGTATCTATAATATAGGGACATAGCATGTGGAGTTCATAAAATTCTTTACAGACATTCTGTATTTGGCTCACATCAGTGGGAGAAAAGCCAACCAAGCATTGTTGAGTGGATGCAGTTATTTTTAGATGCTTCTGTGTTTCCAATTGAACAAAATGCTTTTTTTCTATAAAAAGAGGAGAACCAGTGGGGTAAATGATTGCATTGTTTGCCTGTGGTGGGTTACAGAGCTTTATTCTGACGGGGCTTATGAGGCAGGTGATCTTCATGACTAGATTTAATTGTTTTACTATCTTTTTTAATGGCTTGATGTGAAAGCATTTATAATTTTAAATAAATCTTTTTTAAAAAAATGTTTTATTATTTTTTTGAGAGAGAGACAGAGCATGTGTCGGGGAGGGGCAGATAGAGAGGGAGACAAGGAATCTGAAGCAGGCTCCAGGCTCTGAGCTGTCAGCACAGAGCCCAACACGGGACTCAAATTGGTAAACCACAAGATCCTGACCTGAGCCGAAGTAGACGTGTAGTCTACTGAGTCACCCAGTCACCCTTATAATTTTAAAATCTTAACAGGAAAAACAAAAAGCCAATTTTTAGGTGTTAAACACTCACTGGCCCTTTTTCTAGGCAGGGCTCAAACTTGTTATTCAGTGGAGGAATTACAAAAAGTGAATTTTAAAGTGATTCTTCTTTTAATCTTTGTATCTTAGATAAGAGAAAGTTCTCTCTCTCTCTTTTTTAACTTTATTTATTTTGAAAGAGAGAAAGAGCAAGCCGGGGAGGGGCTGAGAGAGGGAGGGAAAATCACAAGCAGGCTCTGCTTTAGTGTGGAGCCAGACATGAGGCTTGAATCCATTAACTGTGAGATATGACCTGAGTCGAAACCAAGAGTCTGGACGTTTACTGACTGAGCCACTCAGGGACCCCAAAAGTTCTCCTTTTTGATTATAGATTGGTAAATTGAATAGTCATGCACCCAGCAGATGTTTATGCATGGACATGTTAAAACATGCAGTTTTAATAGATTGAGAGCTTGTGGAATAGTTGTATTTAGCTAGACTTATGTTACCCTCCTGCCTCTTCTTTTAGGATGCAAGACTTATTGGTATGGGGAAGAATAGAAGGATCAATGGATCGGCACTTTGATATAACATAGAGGTGCCATCCATTTTAATAATGGAGCTGGAAAAATTGCTTGTCCATAAGGAGAAAAAATAAAAAAGGATCCCCACATTCTACTGTAACAAAAATCAACTTGAGATGGATTAAGAAGTGATAAATGTCACAAGCAAAAGTTTAAAATCTTCTAAAGATAATATTAATAAATGTATTTCTAACCTCTGAGTAGGGACTTTATAAACAAGATACAGAAAGCACTATCCATAAAATAAAAGATTGAAGGGAGCCTAGGTGGCTCAGTTGGTTGAGTGTCTGACTCTTGATTTCAACTCAGGTCATGATCCAAGGGTTGTGAGATTGTGCCCGTCACTGGGTTCTGCATTGAGTGTGGACCCTGCTTGAGATTCTCTCTCCACCCCCCGCTTCTGCCCCTCTCTCCCACTCTCTTTCTCAAAAAATAAAAAATTAAAAAAAAGATTGATAAATTTGATTTTTTAAATTAAGAGAAAGACATCTTAAAATAAAAAGATATGATAAAAACTAGAAGATACGTGTAACATATATAACCTACAAAAGTCAGCATTAGGAGATTGTAAAGAACTTGTACAAACCAGTAAAATGATAAGCAACCCAGTAGAAAAATGGGTTAAAGACATGAACAGGTATTGCACAAAAAATACACATTTTTTCACTAGCAACCAGAGAAGTGTAAATTAAATGCACCCAAATCAGTGGCAAAATTAGGAAATATGATGATACCAAGTTTTGGAAGGATTTGGATCAATAGGATCACTTTAGATTGCTGGTAAAAATATAAACTGTTATAACCACTTTGGACACAGCTAGGCCTTATTTTATAAAGTTGAACATTTGCATAGCTTACCACACAGCAGTTCCATTCCTAGGGTATACCCAAAAGAAGATCTTGCATCCGTGTCCAAGAAAACGTGTAAAAATGCCAAAGCAGTAAACAGGAAAGAACTTAAATGCCCTTCATTGGGAAAATTGATAAATAAATTGTGTTATATCCACATAGTGTGGAATATTATATAAGAGTGAGAATGAATAACATAGCTACATACAACAAAATGGCTGAATTTTAGTAACCTCCTGTTGAGTGAAGAAAAGTAGTGCCATAACATTCCTTAAGGAGTGGTAATCTTTTCATATATTTAAAAAACAAGCAAAAACTTAAAGGCATATATAAATTATAAAACAAAAGCCAAAAAGGTAATAGAGAATTCTGGATAGTGGTTACCTGGGGAATGGGAATGTATAGGTTGGGGATGGTATTGGGGAGGATTAGATAGATAAAGTATCTGGTAATTTTCTAGTTCTTGGATTGGGCAGGAAAAGAATGTCTTTAAGATTGTCCTCAGAAAGTTTTCCATTTACATTCCTTTTTTTTGGTTTGTTTTTTAAGTTTTTTTTAATGTTTATTTTTGAGAGAGAGACAGAATGAGAGCAGGGCAGGGGCAGAGAGAGAGAGGGAGACACAGAATCCAAAGCAGGCTCCAGGCTCTTGAGCTGTCAGCACAGAGCCTGATGTGGGGCTCGAACTCAAGAACTGCGAGATCATGGCCTGAGCCGAAGTTGGATGCTTCACTCATTGAGCCACCCAGGTGCTGCCAGTTTACATTCGTAATAACAGTGTTTGAGATGTTTGTTTTCCTGTTATTTGGCTGGCATTGGACATTATAAATCTTGTAAATCTTTTGTCAGCACAGTAGATGAAAAGTATTTTGTTTTTATTTCTTAGATTATTAGCAAAATTGAACATCTTTTCATATATTTGATGTTAATCAGGTGAAAGAAAGTTCTTCTGTGTTTGCCTTCCATAACCAATTTCTACTTTTCAGTTGGGTGAATTTATTTTTATCTTAATGATTTCTTTGGTTATTAACCTTTTACATGTTATACATAACAATTACTGTTTCCTAGATTGCTTATCTTTTAATTTTTTTATGGCAGTATTTACCTTTGTTTTTAGCTCTATATAAAGTTTAGGAAGCCCATTCCACCTTAAGATAGAATAGTAACTTTTTATAGTTTCTTTTAATGCTTTTGTGGGTTTATTTAATTTTTTTTAATGTTTGTTTATTTATTTTTGACAGAGAGAGAGAGAGAGAGAGACAGACAGACAGAGCACGAGTGGGGGAGGGGCAGAGAGAGAGGGAGACCCAGAATTTAAAGCAGGCTCCAGGCTCTGAGCTGTCAGCACAGAGCCTGACACGGGGCCCAAACTCACGGACTGCGGGATCATGACCTGAGCTGAAGTCGGACACCCAACTGACTGAGCCACCCAGGCGCGCCTTGTGGGTTTATTTAACTTTTTTTAACTTTTTTAATGGAAAATGTTGAACACGTGTAAGAGTAAAGGGACTAGCATCCATTGTTTTATGACAATCATCAACTCATGGCCACTTTTCTTTCTCTACCCTCCTCCTCCCCACTCACCTTACTTGATTATTTTGAAACAGATCTCATACAGCATTATTATGTTATTGAAATATATTCAGTTTGTATCTCTAAAAGATACTCTTTTTGAGAAAATAAGGTAGATTTTTTTTTTTTATTATTTTTAAGTGTTTATTTATTTTTGAAAGAGAGAGACAGAACGTGAGTGGGAAAGGGGCAGAGAGAGAGGGAGACACAGAATCTGAAGCACGCTCCAGGCTCTGAGCTCTCAGCACAGAGCCTGACACAGGGTTCAAACTCACAAACTGTGAGAGCAAGACCTGGGTCAAAGTTGGACACTTAACCAACTGAGCCACATAGGCACCCCTGTTTTTTATATTTAAAGCTTCAATCTTAAATTTATTTTTGAGTATGGTATTCTATTTTAACATTTCTAAATGTACAGCCATTGTCCCCGAAACATTTATTCAACAATCCATCCACAATAAATGGGTCTGTTCAAGATTCTCATTTTTTTTTTTTTTTTTAATGTTTATTTATATTGGAGAGAGAACGTGAATGGGGAAGGGGCAGAAAGAGAGAGGGAAACACAGATTCTGAAGCAGGCTCCAGGCTCTGAGCTGTCAGCACAGGACCCGACGCGGGGCTCGAACTCACGAACTGTGAGATCATGACCTGAGCCGAAGTCAGACGCTTAACTGACTGAGCCACCCAGGTACCCCAAGATTCTCTTTTTCCAACAGATTACTGTTTTATGTTTATATTAGAATCCAGTAATGCAAGTGTTTTCTTAAAATTTTCTTGGCTGTTTTATTTTTTCAGGCAAAATTCAGAATCAGTTCATCAGACACTCCTTTTAAAACAAAAATCTGGG
Organism: Panthera tigris; assembly: GCF_018350195.1. NCBI lineage: Eukaryota > Metazoa > Chordata > Mammalia > Carnivora > Felidae > Panthera > Panthera tigris. The sequence continues at coordinate 65,407,152 of NC_056669.1, read as the reverse complement.
ATTTTGAAAAAAATTACATTAAACTTACAAATAAGTAGGGGCATTATTAGCATCTTTTCAATATGGAATTTTTCTACCTAGTAATATTGTTATGATATCCATTGATTGAAGTTATTCCACAGTGATAACAATGTTAATTGGCATTTGTTATGTACTTTGAGCCAGCTATAAATCTCAACATTTACTGTCTCATAATCCTCAAATTTATGGTATAGGTAATATTATCATTTCTGTTATGAACAAAACAGAAATACTCTTAAGCATTTAAACACTGCAGTGGAGGAAATAATAGTTGTCTTGGCTAGCTAGACAGGTTCATGGTTATAAGATAAATATATATATATATATATATTTAATGTTTATTTCTGAGAGAGAGAGTGTGTGAGAGCACCAGCAGGTGAAGGGCAGGGAGAGGGGGACAAAGGATTCAAAATGGGCTCCGTGCTAACAGCAGAGAGCCTGATGGGGGGCTCAAACTCAGGAACCGCAAGATCATGACCTAAGCCGAAGTCAGACACTCAGCCAACTGAACCACCAGGCATCCCGAGATAAATATTTTTTAAAAAGCCTTTTCTAATGTATTGCTACAAAGAAATTCCAACGGGAATAGGAACTATAATATATTTAAGTTAAATTGAATAAGAAATGCGTAAGACCTCTAAGGAGAAGGGTGGATGGTTAAGAGCTTGAGTGTATGTCTGAAGTCAGGCTAGAGGAGTTTAGATCTCAGTTCTACTACTTACTAGCTGTGTGACTTTGAACAAGTTACTTAACCTCTTTATGTCAGTTTTGTCTATAAAATGAGGATAGATGGCTATTACCAAACTGTTCTATGTTAATCTAGATTACCTACCTCACTAGCAGTGTATGAGTGCTGTCTCTGTAGGTCCTCTCAAAAGCAACCTTAAAACCAGAAGGAATCACAGAAATCAGTAAGAGCAGCCACCAAATCTTACAAATCAGGACTAAGGCTCAGAAAAGGATGATGGTATGCTCAGGGTCATAAAAGGAGATAGTGATGGAGTGAGATATGGAACCTAGACTTTTTGACTCACTCCTGGTGTTCTTTTTACTATTATAAGAATTCATGAATTCATCAAACATTTTATGAGCATTTACTGTATGTGTGGATTTTGCACTAGATGCTCAACATCTGTGTCATCACAGAATCCCTACCCCTCTCTAAGATAAGTGTTTTTATCTCTTTATAACATTCGTAACTGAGGAGACAGAATCAGAAGATTAAGTAACTTTCCCTAGAAAGTGGCAGGGGAAGATTGGAACCTAGGTCTATTTCCTTCCTGAGCCCCACCTTCTTTATATCATATCTCATATATGCCTATTTCAAATATTTCCTCTTCCCTCTCCTGTTCATTATCCTTTCTGAAGCTTCTTAATGCTCTGGAGTTGTTCACACTCATCCTGTTTTGACTGCCAGGCTAACCTCTGCTTTGTGGACATTGACAACCACTTCATTGAGCTGCCAGAGGACCTGCCTCAGTTTCCCAACAAATTGGAGTTTGTCCAGGAAGTCTCTGAGATTCTCATGGCATTTGGCATTCCCCCTGAAGGAAACCTTCATTGCAGCGAGAGTGCCTCCAAGCTGAAGAGGCTTCGGGCCTCTGAGCTTGTCTCTGACAAGAGGAATGGGAACATCGCAGGCTCCCCTTTGCATTCCTACGAGCTCCTCAAGGAGAATGAAACTATTGCCCGGCTGCAAGCCTTGGTTAAGAGGACTGGTGTGAGTCTGGAAAAGGTAAGATGCTGTATATGAGTTTGTGACAGGCTTGGTCTGTGCTAGGGGGCTGTCCTGCTGAAATAAAGTGTGAGATGAGAAAGCACCTAGTTCAGGGCAAGGCTTATTTTCGAGCAGTGAAAGAATGCTCTTGTGTGGGAGACTGGATTTAGCTCTTGCATATATTATCTTAGTAAATGCTATATAGATCTAAATTTGGGTAGCTTCTCACCTGGACATCAAGGAGAGCCTACTGTCATTCTTTGTGAACACGACAGCAGAGTGACTTGGAGGGATGACAGTGGTAATCTTTGTGTTCAGACCTCTTTAAAATCCATTGCCCTGTGAATTTCATGGTAACCTATAGCATACAGGGCAGATATTGTTAACTCCTTTATAGCTCAAGAAACCAAGGCTTAGAGAGCCTGAGTGGCCCAAGATTAAATGCCTGGTAAGTGGCTTAGCTGAGGCTAGATCCTGGTCCTCTTGATGAAGTTTTGAGGGTGATGGGGGGTTCATGGGGTCTGGAGCTGACAACCAAGAAAGAATTCTTGAAGGCATCATTGGTGCAAAATGGTGATTTTATTAAAACACAGGGACAGGACTTGTGGGCAGGAAGAGCTGCACTGGGGTCATGATGGGTAACTCATTATGTATCATCAGGTTGGAAGGGGGTCAGGGATAGAGTAAGTCTCCAAGGAATTTTGGAAGCAAGGTTTCCAGGAACTTGAGGGCCTAGCTGTTGTGAGGGAAATACCATTTGTTACCATTTAATAAAACCTCAGTCATGAGACCCTTCAGATGTATATTGAGGGGTCAGAAGCTTGGAGTATGATTGCTGGCATATATCTTGGGGCAGTTGAGATAAAGTAAGTAGATTTACAGGATCCTTGAGATTGGGATAATGTTAAGCCAAGGTTGTCTTTTACACCCCAGCAGAGTTTCATCCTTGAGGCAGCTGAGTTCTTAGAGGGAGGTCACTATGCCAGTCTCAAGGACTTGTCAATGGGCTGTAGGCAGTAAAGGAATTTAATTTTTCATTTGCCTTAATTTCCCACATTACCATGGCAAGCACTTAAAACCCTTTCCTTTGTTCTTGGGTAGCCAGGAGTGTCTGAGGAATATCACACATATTCCACCTTGGGTGGTGGGGGGCCGTGGTGGTGGTACCAGCCTGTATTTTGCCCTCAGCTTGCCTGACACTCCCTCATCATATCCCCCCTGAACAATTTTGACCATTACATCTTTAAGGTTGCTGAAGGTGGAAGGCCTCATCTTCTGTAGCTTCTTCCTGTTGAGTAGGGGTGTAGAGTTGTCCCTACCTGTATGGGTCAATATTGGTCACTTGGGGAACATGTAGGGAGGGTTACAAAAACATAGAGGCAGCTGAATCCAACGTGGGCAACATGTATGAACCTCCTTGAGTAGAAAGGATCATCTGTTAGCTTGAAGTTATTGCAGTGATGGAGTCTTGGCACCAGGCAGAGAGGCATGGGAGAAAATAGCAAAACATAATTAGAATAACTAGAAAGATTGGCCCAAATGAAAGTCCTTTGGTAGCTGACAGAAATCATCCAGTCCAAGAGTTTAACCAATCATTAAAGGAAAGAGAGGGATGTTTAAAGCACCAATTTGAGTATTCATGTCAGTTAGAAATCCAGAAATATTTTTGTGGTAATTTGGAATGTATACACAGCATTTTGTTTTGTTTTTAATTTTTTTAATGTTTATTCATTTTTGAGAGAGACAGAATGCCAGTAGGGGAGGGGCAGAGAGAGAGGGAGACACAGAATCAGAAGCAAGCTTAAGGCTCTGAGCTGTCAGCACAGAGCCCGATGTGGGGCTTGAACTCACGAACTGTGAGATCATGACCTGAACCGAAGTCGGATGCTTAACTGACTGAGCCACCCAGGCACCCCAGCATTTTGTTTTTATGAAAGTATAAGTTCTACCTTGTGCAGCAATTAAAACATCTAAATGCCATCCTGTTTTGTAGAACTGTTTTAGGCATTTGAGTTATTTTAGTATTTAATATAATGTTATTTTGAGAGTCATTTAAGGCTTTAACTGTGTAGTAGGTGGTAAACAGCCATCCTATAGACTCTTGTGTAGTAAGCAATTAGGTAATTAATAAGATGTACTTTTATAGAAACAAGAAAAATACAGGTTAATGGTTAGAGCACATTACAAACCCTGTGTCTGCCAGTGCTGCCAGTGAGATTTTTAGATGTGAGACTTGAACCATCCTCAGATGGGAGTGGGAACAGGCAGCAGGAATCCAATTGGTCTTTCTGGTTTGTAACTCACATGTCTGTGGTGATCCTTTTGAACGGCTCATTGTAAGAAGGAATTGTTAGTAGAAATTGGGGAAAGGAGAATGTAAAAGAAAGGTACAACCATCATAAGAGAAATTTGAGCTTTTCCACAGGTTCACAGGAATAAGAAGGCACATTAGTTTCCTTATTGATTCCCTGTAAAGGGGGTATAGATTTTATTTAGATATGGGAACCTATGAAGAATGCCTCTCTAATTTTACTGCATTGGGAGTATATAATATGACCCAATAGGGGCCTTTTCATTTTGGAGTTAAGCCCCCTGCTGTATTAGACTTTTAATCCTTTAACTAAACCAGGTCTTTTGGATTTATATGGGGTGGGTTTCTAGTAACTGTCAGATTGGGTTTGGAAAGGATATGTTTTGCAATATTTAGAGGTTTATGAATTAACCTGGCCTCAAGTGAATAATTTAGTAAAATACTATAGTCTTTATCTATTGATAGGTTTACAGTGAGAAAAGTCTTTTTATATGTAGTTGTTGAGGGAATCCATCCCATTTTCCAGTTGTTTAAATAATATGTCCATGGGGTCTTTTTTTCTCACAGAATGACAAGCAAGGAGATTGTCCATACCTGTGCTATTGTGACAGTTTTTCTGAATTTTACCTCAAGTTGTCTAGTTTAGGCAAACAACAAACATTTAAAGACCATCAGAACTAGAATTTAACATCCATAACGGTGTGTTATTGAAACATCGTTTTTCTCTCAAAAAACCTTCATTTCCAGAAACAGCCAAATCAAGACTTAGTTTGTTTGTAGTACAAGTTCAGTTTTAACAAACTTGGCCTAATTATTTACATAAACTCAGCAAGAATAGCAATTGATCATAAGGATCTTTTACAGTTTGTTTTGCTGGAGCCTTTTTATAAGAAATCTCCAGATTGAACTTTTAGTTGCCTCTCTAGGCCAGAAGCCAAGTGAAGTACTTGCCATCAGACATGCCTGCAATACCTGTAGATTTGGGAGAATTCCTCTTCACAAGGTCCCCAAGATATCCTGAGGTTCCTGCACCTGTCAGGAAGTGACATTCTTTACTCACGTGGTAAGGCTGTTGGGAACTCTGTAAACAAGGTGTCAGGCCAACATTTCCAAGGGGCGTTATCGTTCTGTTTGATAAGTTCAACCTTGGTTCCTTAAAGCTTTAGGGTCATATCTGAGTCTATGCATGTCATTCAAATAGGACATTCTAGTTAAAGCCTTGGTAAAATAACCAGTATTTCCAGTGGTGTCCTGTTACAAGATGAACAGATTCCTATTGAACTTATGCAAACAATTGTAATTGCCATGAAAGAAAGAATACTGAGAGGTTTTGAATTTCAGAGGGTTTAGGTAGAGAGAAAAGATAAATGCTTCAGTTTACAAATGAATACTTTATGACATCTCTGTATGTTATACATATCTCAAGAGGAAGTTTACTTAATCTGGAAGAGCAAACATTAGAGAACCAGCAATATTTCGAACGAATCACAAAAACTATAATCTTCTTTATTTAGTCCCATGTTCCTAATTCTTGTTCAGTTTGAATGCAGTTTTTAGTTCTGGAAGTTCTTACCCATGTTAGTATTAATCTTAAAGATGTCAAATATTTGTTCTAAAAGTCCCTTTTATGAATCTCCTTGAAGATGAAGTAGTTTTGTGAGAGAATAAGAACAATTATAAGTGACAAAATATCAGAAATGGACATTGTTAAAGATCTGATGAGAGTTCATTATGATGCAGTTGACAAGGAAATTCGGTTATTTCTGTAACACATTTCAATAATCAGAATATCAAGTGATAAAGCATTAAAACTTTAGGAATTTCATATACATTTGAGCAGTTATAGCATTTACACATGCAATACAACCTAAGGTTAACCATTATTTGACAATGCTTTTCCAAGTAACTTAGCATATAAAATAAAAAGGCCTAATTGGTCAAAAAGACTTCATTTACCCTTTAAATCCTGGGAAGTTTGTTAAAATTTAGAAAGTTATAAAGCACATCCTAAATAGGATTACAGATCATTACAAATCTTATTTCTTTACCCAAGCTGGCAATAAGAAATCCTAAAGGCAAATAGGTAGTATTATACAGTTGTTAGCAAAACCTAGCTCCTTTAATATGAGCAATTTTAAGTAATCAAAGACCTGATAAAGATGAAACGTAATATCACCTAATGTAACCTTTGTTTACATTTTCTTAATGAGAGCAGATCAACAATCTAAGAAAACTTTGTCTTTTGAAAAGAGAGAAAAACAGAATTTCAACCTTATACCAGTGTACTTTTTAAGTTTTTAAAAAATTTTTATTTTTTTTTAATGTTTATTTTTGAGAGAGAGACAGAGCATGAGTAGGGGAAGGGACAAAGAGAGAGAGAGAGAGAGAGAGAGAGAGACAGAATCCGAAGCAGGCTCCAGGCTCTAAGCTGTCAACACTGAGCCCAACTCGGGGCTCGAACCCATGAACTGTGAGACTATGACCTGAGCTGAAGTTGGATGCTCAACTGATTGAGCCACTAGGGTGCCCCCCCAGTGTACTTTTAAACTATATTAATCTCAACCTTAGTCCATCCTGACTACACATAAATTCCTTTTCAAGATTTTCCTTCATGAACCTTCTACAGCTTTCCTTTGCCTTCAAATTTTGTCCCAAGCCATTTCTCTCCAACCAATCTCATTTAGGACAAAATTATTTTCTTTTACCTTCAACAAAAAATATATTTCCATTCCTTATATATTTTTTATATTATCTCCTACTTACCTACATATGGAGTTGGCTTTTCTTATTTCCATCAGTCTTAAGTACATTTAGCAGAATTTTAACTCTTGGAAACCTTAGTCTCCAATGAAAACTTAGTAACCAATCATAAACCATTACACCAGAGTTCTTTAGAGGGCAAATTCATGAACCAGTTAAGCACAAAGCATGTTTTCCAATAGACCCAAATAGCCTTAGTTTCTCTGCAATAAGGAGTTAAAAGCACAAACCTATGTTCAGTAATCAAAGTTTTAGCACTCTATCCTATTTGGAAAAGACCTAGATGTCCAATGAATTTAATCTCGTTTATTGTGCAAGCAAAACTTCAAAGTTTCAGGTTACCAAAGACTTTGAAAGCTCTTAACAATTACCCATGAAAACTTTGAAACAGACAAAATTAACCATCATTTTAAGTCATCTTTTTGCTAACAAATTGCAACAGAGATAACATGAGCTTATTTGACCTTTAGTAAACCTTGGTAGAATACAAGTTTCATATTTAATGCTGATAACTCTGAAGACATGTCTATTTTAATTAAACCAGCACACTTAAATTAGTTTAAATAAACGCTGAGTTGTTTCATATGTGTCCACTTAAGAGAAAGAGCATCCCAGGGTGCCTGGGTGGGTTAGTCAGTTAAGCGTCTGACTTTGGCTCAGGTCATGATCTCATGGTTCGTGGGTTCAAGCCTTGCGTTGGGCTGTGTACTGACAGCTTGGAGCCTGGAACCTGCCTTGGATTCTGTGTTTCACTCTCTCTCTGTCCCTCCCTGCTTGTACTCTGTCTCTGTCTCTGTCTCTCTCTCAAAAATAAATAAACATTAAAAAAATTAAAAATAAAAAGAGAAAGAGCATCCCCTTTGTCAGGGATGGCCTGTGTTTCCTCCAGCAACCTGGGTACTATCAGGAGGAGGCCCGTTTAGACAGTTATCATCCAGTATATCAGGAGGGAGTTTACTGGCCTGGTTACTGACCAAACACATTGTGCAAGAGGCTCTTGGGTCCGGGTAGAGCCATGAAGGCCTGGACCTAGGGTACCTCCATCCATTTGCCCTGTTTACTAAGGCCATGCAGTGTTATAGGAGATCAGTTCTTTTCTACATTTTGCAAACCAAATTATTTCCACTGGGTTAAAAGGCATCCCAAGAGAGAGTCCTTGGGGACTGAGGAGAAGCTCCCCTGTTCCTAGACAGAAAAGTAGAGAGAAAGTAGAAAGAAGGTCCATTACCCCTGAGAATCCCCCTGATTCCTGGGTGGTATCCCATGCGCAGGATATGTCAGAGGTTCCTGGTGTCAAAGCAACCCCAAGTGTCCCTCGAACGAAATCACTATGACCACCAATCAGTCGATTAAGGGCTCCTGAAGGAGGGATGCTAGCGTCCCCCTGCTTGCACTTTGCATCCTAGGCTACAGATGGGTGCCTGGCGTTTGGACCAAGTTTGCCTTGCTGAGAAGGCCAAGAAACCACCATTTTGTAACCCATGGAAAACACTGGAAAAGTTTTACAAGGGGGAATTCCCCAATTTTGTAATTTAAGTAGTAGTTGATAGAGGACATTGATGGAAAGCAGCACAGATAGAAATCTATTATGATCTTAGTAAGGTTCCAACACACACAGTCTTTATAGCCAACTTCCTTAGGAAATGGTCCCCGGTAGGGTTTTAATTCATTTGGGTACTGGTTTTGGCCAGTGGAGATCTCAAGGCCAGAAGCTGCTGGACCAGAGACCTTGAGGAGGGAACTTCACACGGGAGTCTTAAGATTGGTAGCCATCTTGGTGATTTAGGTGGCTGTCCTGTGCCCAAGAGAGACAACTTTGTATAAGGACAGGAATAAAGAGAGGGCATCAAGTTTCTGGGTCTTATTACCATTCCAGCCAGGGTACTAACTTAACAGTCAGAAGGCAGGCTACCCCATAGAGTAGCCACAGGCTAGAGGATTGCAGCCAACATGAAAGTGTTCCAAAAGACCATGAGAGTAAAGGAGGAAAAGAGAAAGGGCTCACCAAATTTACACCAAAACTCAGAGTCCAGATGAAAAGACTCATCGCCCCACACACTGGGTGCCTTATGATTAAATTTTGGGGTAATGGTGGGGTGGTCCAGAGCTATCAGCCAGGACAGAATTCTTGAAGATGTCTTTGGTACAAAAAAGTGATTTTATTAAAGCACGGGGACAGGACCTGTGAGCAGAAAGAGCTGTACTATAAGAGTGTGTGTGTGTGTGTGTGTGTGTGTGTGTGTGTGTAGGGTGACCGGTTTATGGAGGGGGGAGGGGAGGAGATAGGAGTTTCCAAAGAGACTTTTACATGCTAAACACGTACTGGAGGCCTACTATTGTCAAGCTAAGGTTGTTTTTTCCCTCTAGCAAAGCATTAACATTAAGACAGTTGGGAGTTCTTAGACTTTAGGCTATGATGGGATTGCCTTTTTCTGGTAAACTGGTGGAGACTCTTATCAGTTTAACCATTTCGGTTTTTTGTCCTTTCCTGTTTTGGGGTAGCTTGGAGTGTCCAAGAAATATTATATATACATGTCCCACTTGGGGGGTGGGGAATGCTGTTAGCCTACATTTTGCTCTCAGCCTGCCCCTAGCTCCCTCATCACTCTTGAATGTTAGTCCTATGCTCTTTTGGGGATGAAGTTAGTTTTTCATTTCTTGACTTTGATGAGACTGTCAGCTTTCTGTAGTTTTTTACTCATCTCTTCACCCTCCTCCATTCTCACTGTTAAATTATTTTTATAAATTATGTATAAGCAAATGGGACAATGTAATCACTTTGGCTTTTTTTTTTTTTTTTTTTTTTTTTTTTAGTGAAGTGTGAAACATTTCATTTTCCTGTTCTATTTAGGTAGTAGAGCAGACTTTTTGTTTTTTGTTTTTTTTTTAATTGTGGCTAAAGAGGAGCAGGGAAATATTTAGAGAGGTTGGACACAGTAAGGAAAAGTTCTTAGGGAGAAAGATAAGGACAGTGATGTGGGGGAGAAAATCAAAGAGATGAAGGGAGAGCCAGAGTCTTACTCTGTTGCTTTGCATTATCATTTTCTCATTGACTTCCCAGATTCCCTCCTTTCTCTGACCCTCAAGATAAGTAGCAGCTTTTCTTTTATTGCTGAATCTCTCTCTGCCTGTAATCTTAATCTCTATTTTCATTAAGTTCCTGGGTACCTGCAAGTGGAACACCCTCATTTTTCTCTTCTGCATGTCAGAATCTCTTTCTTTTTTTCCTTCTGATATTTTTCTCTTTTGTTTCTTTTCTCCATTTGCTGTGAAGTAAGTGACCACTGGAAGGGGAGTGGGGGTGGAACGGATGAGTTGCATTTTGGGGAGGATAAAGGAAAAGCTTATATTTTCAACTGTTGTTTGATTTTTGGTAGCTGGAAGTACGTGAAGACCCCAGCAGCAATAAGGACCTGAAGGTTCAATGTGATGAGGAAGAACTGAGGATTTACCAGCTAAACATTCAAATCCGGGAAGTTTTTGCAAATCGTTTCACTCAGATGTTTGCAGATTATGAGGTGTTTGTTATTCAGCCCAGCCAGGATAAGGAGTCCTGGTTTACCAACAGGGAGCAGATGCAAAACTTTGATAAAGTGAGTAATCCTGCTGGCGAGGTGGTGAGAAATGAGAATATGCCAGACCCTCTTGAAGATTTAACTGAAGATGAGTTTTTCTTTCATTATACATATATGCTGGAAACAGAGCTCTCTTAGGTTAAGGTGCACGTGCAGGTTGAACATCAGGATTCTGGGAAGATTGGTTGCCACAGTAGGTTACCTGAGTAAGTTTGAGCTAGTGTGTCAAAATTTCAGAATATCTGAAATTATATGAGTGTTAAAATAAATGAAGAGATTTTGCTGTTTGCTTTTCATAAAGACCTAGGAAACTTGAGAAAAAATTTAACCTACTGGATCCCTTCGGTGTGTTGCCTTTGCTGGTCAAGGCTGTCAATGACTGTGTGTTTCCTTTTGGTCCAATCAGGCATCTTTTCTGTCAGACCAGCCTGAGCCATATCTGCCCTTCCTCTCAAGATTTCTAGAGACCCAGATGTTTGCTTCTTTCATTGACAACAAAATCATGTGTCATGATGATGATGATAAAGACCCTGTACTCCGTGTATTTGATTCTCGAGTAGACAAAATCAGGCTGTTGAATGTTCGGACACCTACTCTTCGTACATCCATGTACCAGAAGTGTACCACTGTGGATGAAGCAGGTGAGGCCTTCTTGTTGCTGTACTCTCCTCTTGGATTATGTCACTAAAGTGTCCCTGTTTCTAAATATGCCAACTTCTTTCCCTTTTTCTGCTTTACATAAATTATTCCCATTGCCTGAAATACTCTTTCCTTTTGTTTTGCCTGGCAAACGTCTCCTTTAACACTGTGTCAGTTAGGAATGGGTCCTGCTGTAATAGAGAATCTAATCAACTTTGGGTTAGACAGATGGGGGTTATTTCTCTCAAATTAGCAAGGAGTGCAGAATTGGTGGTTTCTGGTGTTAGCTCAGTTGCTCAACAATGTAATCAAGAACTGAGATTCTACTTTTTACTCAGTTATCCATAGCATATTGACTTTTATATTCATACTTGTTGCCTCATGGTTACAAGAGGCTTTCTATGTTTACATTCAGGGCAAGAAGAGGGGAAGGTTGATGCCAGCGGTATTTTCCCTCTTGTATCAGAAAACAAAAGCTTTCCCAGAAATTCCCAACAACCTCTGTTGTCTCATAGGCTACAACCATGTTCTATGACCATCCTTAAGTGCAAGGGAGGCTGTGAAAGTGAGTATTGAACTGGGTGTAATATTACCCTGAATGATATCGGGGCTGTATTAGTGAGAAAGAAGCAGTGAATGAGTTGTGATTAGACACTAGTTGGTGTGCCTTAGCTGAAATGTCTCTTCCTCTGTGGAGCCTTCTCTGATGACCTCAGACTGAGTCAGTGAATTCCTCCTCAGTGCTCCTGTGGTGCTTTGTTGTTGCCTCTTCTCTATAATCTCTATTCATTTGAGCTATTATGGGAACAGTTTGAGAGCAGAGATTATTTACTCATTTTTTTACCCCTAATCTGCTAGCACATATAGATGTTAAAAGTTGTTTGCTACATGCATGATTGAAAAGACCTTTTTGTTCAGAGTCCCTGTCTAGATCAGTTTAGGTAGAAAATAGTCTCATCTGAGGTATCAGATTAAGTCATGTGTTCACTTCTTTGTGGGTTGTTGAGTGTCCTTGTTGTAGCCTTTTTGTGTATTTTGTTCATTTACTTAACAAATTGCATAATACCTATTGCACGTTCAACATATGGTAAGTGCTCAGCAAATATTTACTGAGTGAATGAATGTGCCTGGCATTTCTCTAGGTTTTGAAGATAAAACTGGTGACAATTTGGACAAAGTCCTGCCTTCATCAACCTTACATTCTCTAGCCTTCTGTCTTTACCTTGTAGCTCTTGTTCTAAGCCTTTCATTAAGATGACAGTCCTCTTGGCTAATGAGGACATGTTGCCTATGCAAGTGGACTGCTCTAACACAATCATTCTTGCTTTCTGGAACACATCAGGCTTCATATTCCTGAACCCTGCTTAAGGTTTTGGTCCTGGGAAGCTTGACAGATTTTTACAAGAATGTGGAAACGTTTAGAGAAACATCTCCCAGGCCATCAGCTTAAATCAGGACTTCCTGATCTTTTCATATTTTGCTACCTTTGAAAATGATAATATTTGTATATGACTCACTGGAATAAAGGGAGAAGTTTGCTTATAGCTAGAGGCTATGGAGCTAGCAGCTCTAGTCACTTGAGGCCTTGCCCATCTGTCACAAGTGTCTAGGCAGTCAGTTCTCAGCCCATCTCTAATCCATTTGTTGAACACCAAACACTGAAGCATGCTGATTTGAATTACTCTGGTCTCAGTTGTGACCAGGACTTGTGTCTGTTCTCATGGAATATGGAAGGAGAGTCAACTAACCCTCATTCATATGATTAATTTCTGCAAAATTGGTGTCACAGACCCTTAGGCAACTCTATGTACTCCAAATAGTCTAAACTTTTTTTTAATGTTTGTTTATTTGTGAGAGAGAGAGAGAGGAAGAGAGAGAGAGATAGGTGTGAGCAGGTGAGAGGCAGAGAGAGGGAGAGACAGAATCTGAAGCAGGTTCCAGGCTCTGAGCTGTCAACACAGAGCCCAACACAGGGCTTGAACTCATGGACCATGAGATCCTGACCTGAGCTGAAGTCAGATGCTTAACTGACTGAGCCACCCAGGTGCCGCTGTACTCTAAACATTCTAGAGCAGGGTTCTTGCCACTGGCCTCAGATCTCTAGCCTGGAGGACTAGTTCAGTCACCTCATTCCATCTTACACTTTAGCATCTTGAAGCAGGCTTATTGGAAAATGGTAAACACATAAATAAGGGGATATTTTTTGAGATCCTTTAAAATGCTACATTTAAAAGGGATCTTGGGGCACCTGGGTGACTCGGTTGAGCGTCTGACTTTGGCTCAGGTCATGATCTCACGGTTCGTGAGTTCAAGTCCCACATCAGACTTGCTGCTGTTAGCCTGTCAGCATGGAGCCTGCTTTGAATCATCTGTCCCCCTCTCTTTGCCCCTCCCCTGCTTGTGCTCTCCCAAAAATAAATAAATATTTTTAAAAGGGGAGGAAACGGGAAGATGGCAGAGCAGCATGGAGACTCAGGTTTTCTTGTCCCTGAAACACAGATCGCACCAAACCATTTTGCACACCTAGGAAATTGATCTGAGGATTAACACAACAATCTGCATAACTTGAGCCACAGAACTCAGCAAGTTCCCAGTGCGGAGAGGTGAACTGGGAGAGAGAAAAGCTGTGGAAGGTAGGAAGCTGTTTTTGCGGAGAGAGGGCAGAGAAAGAGCAATGGGGAGAGTGCGACAATTTGGGATCATGAGAGAAAAGCACTCCCCTGAAAGTAGTTGGAGAGAAAGAGAGAGAAAGAGTGAAAGCACTTGCAGGGGACTGAACAAGAAATCTGTTCCCCAGAACCATTGACGGAGAGAAAGGAGAGGGTTTCAATACCATTAGGATTCTATAAACAGTGGAGTACAGAGTCTGAAATTCTGGAGGTCAGTGCCTGGCAGTGTTCTGGTGAGGAAGCAGGTGAATCCCCAGGAGCAGGCACTGGGATCTGAGGGGTCCATTTGCCACAGCGGAAGAAGCGGTTCCCATACGTGTAGAGCATTTGGCTTTCACTCCATACAGCCTCCACACAGGCAAAGGTCCCAGTGGACCCCGGAGAGCAGTCACATTTGCTGGTATTGGGACAAAGACACCAGCATGTGGTGAAACCTGGTGCCAGCTGTTTGTTGTGATTTGCCATGATCTCTGAATCTTGCTGCTGTATGATCGCACAAACGTTCTCTGGGGCAAGCCGGCACCCAGCCATTGCTCAGTGAGACCCTCCCCAAGTTGTAGGGGTCTCTGAAATGAGGGGTTTGAAATGCATCCCCATCTGAGGTAAAACTCTGGAGGGAGGTGCTGCTTGGCAAGCTGATGGCTTGGACATGGACAGGGTAAAGGTGGGGAGTGGACAGAGGCCTGAGAAAAAGGAAGGGTGCTTGATCACAGGTTGGTGAGAGTGCAGAGTTCCTGTGCCAGAGACTAGGGAGCTGGGTGAAGCCATTTCCATCTCTCAGGTGCATGCAAGTGCATGTGCGCCACACTGATCAATCCCAGTAAGCTAAGCAGCGCTATCTACTGGAGAATGGAGCCGTTACACCACGCCCTGCCCAGCTGCACCCTCTAAGCACATCCCCTAGAAGACCAGCACAAATCTCTCTGCCTGCTTAGTGTATGGACTATAGAGTGCTTCATAGTTTGAGTTTTAGAGGAAACTGGATATAACTTCATTCGGGTTTCATTCTGTTTGCTGGTTCATTTATTTGTGCTGTTTTTTCTTTGCTTCTGTCTTTGTTTAAATTTTTCTTTTTTTTCTTAGAAACAGAAAGAAAAAAATTTATTTTCTTTTTTGAAAATTAAAATTAAAAAAATTTTACTACATTTTTAATTAAATTTTTTAAATTCTATTTCATTTAATCTATTTCATTATATATATATTTTTACTTTTGAAATTTTTTCTTACCTTTTTTCTTTCTTTCCCTTTTTTCTCTATTCTGTCAAGCTTCCTTCAACAAGCAGCCCAAAATACACTGAGGATCTAGCTTCCTTTATTTGATTTTTTTGTTTTGTTTTTAATTTTTTAATTTTAATTTTGTTAATTTTTTTTCTTCCTCTAAAATTATAAAATGAAGGAATTCACCCCTAAAGAAAGAACAGGAAGAAATAACATCCAGGGGCTTACTCAACACAGATATATCTGAACTAGAATTTAGAACCACAATAATAAGAATACTACTTGGGGTTGAAAAAAAGCATAGAATCCCTTTCTGCAGAGATAAAAGAAATAAAATCATCAGGACAAAATTAAAAATGCTATAAGTGAGATGCAATCTCAAGTGGATGCCATGATGCCAAGGATAGATAAAGCAGAGTAACAAATCAACAATGTAGAAGACAAAATTATGGAGAATAATGAAACAAAAAGGGAAACAAAGGGAAAAGAGCATGATACAAGACTTAGAGAACTCAGTGACACATTAAAAAGGAATAACATCTGAATCATAGGAGTCCCAGAAGATGAAGAGAGAAAAAAAGGGTCAGAAGGTTATGTGAGCAAATTATAGTGGAAAACGTTCTTAATCTGGGGAAGGACACAGATGTCAAAATCCAAGAAGCACAGATAACTCCCATTAGATTCAGCAAAAACCTGCCATCAGCAAGGCATATAGTCAAATTCACAAAATACACAGACAAGGAAAGAATTTAAGAAAGCAGCAAGGGAAAACAAAAGTCCTTAACCTATAAGGGAAGACAGATCAGATTCACAGCAGACCTATCCACAGAAACTTGGCAGGCCAGAAATGAGTGGCAAGATATATTCAACGTGCTGAATTGGAAAAATATATAGCCAAGAATTCTTTATCCAGCAATGCTATCATTCAAAATAGAGCGATAAAAGGGCGCCTGGGTGGCTTAGTCAGTTGAGTGTATGACTTTGGCTCAGGTCATGATCTCCCAGTCTGTGGGTTTGAGCCTTGCGTTGGGCTCTGTGCTGACAGCTCAGAGCCTGGAACCTGTTTCGGATTGTGTGTCTTCCTCCCACTGCTCCTCCCTGGCTTGCACTCTGTCTCTCTCTCTAAAAAATAAATAAACATTTAAAAAAAAAATTTAAAAAAACCCCCCAAACAAAATAGAGCGATAAAGACTTTCCCAGACAAACAAAAACTAAAGGAGTTCATGATGATTAAATCAGCCCTGCAAGGAATTTTAAGGGGGACTCTCTGAGTGGAGAAAAGGCAAAAAAAACCCAAAAAGACCAAAAAGCAACAAAGACTAGAAGGACCAGAGAACATCACCAGAAACTTCAACTCTACAGGCAACACAATGGCACTAAATTTGTATCTTTCAGTACTCACTCTAAATGTCAATGTACTAAATGCTCCAGTCAAAAGACAGGGTATCAGAATGGATAAGAAAACCAAGCCCATCTATATGCTGCTTACAAGAGACCCATTTTAGACTTAAAGGCACCTGCAGATCGAAAGCAAGGGGATACGGGGTGCCTGGGTGGCTCAGTCGGTTAAGCGTCCGACTTCAGCTCAGGTCATGATCTCATGGTTCCTGAGTTCAAGCCTCGCATTGGGCTCTGTGCTGACAGCTTGGAGCCTGGAGCCTGCTTCAGATTTGGGGTCTTCCTCTCTCTCTCTGCCCCTTGTGCACTCATGCTCTCTCTCTCTTAAACATAAATAAACATTAAAAATGTTTTTAAAAAGGTAAGGGGATGTAGAACCATCTATCATGCTAATGGTCACCAAAAGAAAGGCAGAGTAGCCATACTTATATCAGACAAGCTAGATTTTATTTTTTTATTTTTATTAAAAAAATGTTTTTTAATGTTTATTTATTTTTGAGACAATGCGAGAGAGTGCAAACAGCAGAGGGGCGGACAGAGGGAGACACAGAATCTGAAGTGGGCTTCAGGCTCTGAGCTGTCAGCCCAGAGCCAGATGCAGGGCTCGAACTCACAAACCGTTAGATCATGACCTGAGCCAAAGTTGGACGCTTAACCGACTGAGCCACTCAGGCGCCCCAAGACAAGCTAGATTTTAAAATAAAGCCTGTGACAACGGATGAAGAAGGGCATTATATTATAATTAAGAGGTCTGTCCATCAAGAAGGCTTAACAATTGTAAACATTTATGCCCCCAAAGTGGAAGCACCCAAATATGTAAGTCAGTTAATCACAAACATAAAGAAACTCATTGATAATAATACCATAATAGTAAGGACTTCAACACCCAACTTAAAGTAATGGACAGATAATCTAAGCAGAAAATCAACAAGGAAACGATGGGTTTGAATGACATACTGGACCGGATGGACTTAAGACACTTTCAGAACATTTCATCCTAAAGCAACAGAATACACATTCTTTTTGAGTGCACTTGGAACATTCTCCAGAATAGATCACGTACTGGGACACAAATCAGCCCTCAACAAGTACAAAAAAAATAGAGATCATACATTGCATATTTTCAGACCACAACACTATGAAACTCAAAATCAACCACAGGAAAAAAATTGGAAAGACCCTGAATACTTGGAGATTAA
The DNA here is from genome assembly GCF_018350195.1 of Panthera tigris. Classification (NCBI taxonomy): domain Eukaryota; kingdom Metazoa; phylum Chordata; class Mammalia; order Carnivora; family Felidae; genus Panthera; species Panthera tigris. The sequence goes on along the minus strand of NC_056669.1, from coordinate 65,389,645 downwards.
AGAACATACTTCTAAAAAATGAATGGTTAGCCAAGAAATTAAAGAGGAAATTAAAAAGTACATGGAAACCAATGAAAATGAAAACATGACAGCTCAAAACCTCTGGGATGCAGCAAAGACAGTCATAAGAGGGAAGCATATAGCAATCCAGGCCTTCCTAAAGAGGGAAGAAAGGTCTCAAATACACAACCTAACCTTAAACCTAAAAGAGGTAGAAAAAGAACAGCAAATAAAGCCTACAACCAGAAGAAGGGAAATAAAGATTGGAGCAGAAATCAATGATATTGAAATTTAAAAAATAAACAAAACCTTGGTAGAACACATCAATGAAACCAGCAGCTTGCTAATTCTTGGAAAGAATTAACAGAATTGATAAACCCCTATCCAGATTGGTCAAAAAGAAAAAGGAAAGGACCCAAATAAGTAAAATTACAAACGAAAGAGGAGAGATATAACCAACACCACAGAAATACAAACAATAATGAGAGAGTATTATGAGGAATTATATGCCAATAAATTGGGCAATCTGGAAGAAATGGACAAAACTAAACATAACTACCAAACATAAACTACTAAACATAAACTACCAAAACTGAAACAGGAGGAAATAGAAATTTTGAACAGACCCATAACCAGTAAAGAAATTGAATCAGTAATTAAAAATCTCCAAACAAACAAAAGTCCAGGGCTGGAGGGTTTTCCAGGGGAATTTTACCAAACATTTAAAGAAGAGTTAACACCTATTCTTTTGAAGCTGTTCCAAAAAATAGAAATGGAAGGAAAGCTTCCATACTCACTCTACGAGGCCAACATTACCTTTATTCTAAGATCAGACAAAAACCCCACTAAAAAGGAGAGCTACAGAGCCAATTTCCCTGATGAACATGGATGCAAAAATTCTCAACCAGATACTAGCAAATTAGATCCAACAATGCATTAAAAGAATTGTTCACTGCGATCAGTAGGGTTTATTCTTGGGATGTAGAGCTGGTTCAGTATTTGCAAATCAATCAATGTGATACATCACATTAATAAAAGAAAGGATAAGAACCACGTGATCCTCTTAGTACATGGAGAGAAAGCATTTGACAAAATACAGCATCCTTTCTTGATAAAAACCCTCAAGAAAGTAGGGATAGAAGGATCATAACTCACGATCATAAAAGCCATATACAAAAGACCCACCATTAATATCATCCTTGTTGGAGAAAAACTGAGAGCTTTCCCCCTAAGGTCAGGAACATGACAGGGATGTCCACTCTCTCCACTGTTACTCAACATAGTATTGGAAGTCCTAGCCTCAGCAATCAGAAAACACAAAGAAATGAAAGGCATCCAAATTGGCAGGGAGGAAGTCAAACTTTCACTCTTTGCAGATGACATGATACTCTATATGGAAAACCCAAAAGATTCCACCAAAAAGCTGCTAGAACTGATCCATGAATTCAGCAACGTTGTAGGATAATAAAATCTGTACAGAAATTGGTTGCATTTCTATACACCATTAATGAAGCAGCAGAAAGAGAAATCAAGGAATCAGTCCCATTTACAATTGCTTCAAAACCCATAAAATACATAGAATAAACTTAACCAAAAAGGTGAAAAATCTATGCACTGAAAACTATAGAAAGCTTATGAAAGAAATTGAAGAAGACACACACAAAAAAGGAGAAACATTCCATGCTCCTGAACAGGAAGAACAAATATTGTAAAAATGTCAATCTACCCAAAGCAATCTACATATTCAATGCAATTTCTATCAAAATAATACTAGCATTCTTCACAGAGATAGAACAAAGAATCCTAAATTTGTATGGAACCAGAAAAGACCCCGAATAACCAAAGCAGTCCTGAAAAAGAAAACCAAGTCTGGAGGCATCGTAATTCTGGACTTCAAGCTGTATTACAAAGCTGTAATCATCAAGACAGTATGCTGTGGCACAAAAACAGACACATCAATCAGTGGAACAGAATAGAGAACCTAGAAATGATCCCATAACTACATGGTCAGCTAATTTTTGACAAAGCGGGAAAGAATATCCAATGGAAGAAATTGTGTTGGGAAAACTGGACAGCAACATGCAGAAGAATGAACCTGGACCACTTTCTTACACCATACACAAAAATAAACTCAAAATGGATGAAAGATCTAAATGTAAGACAGGAAGCCATCAAAATCCTAGGGGAGAAGACAGGAAACACCCTCTTTGACCTTAGCCTCAGCAACTTCTTACTTGACATGTCTCTGGAGGTAAGGGAAACAAAAGCAAAAATGAACTATTGGGACCTCATCAAGATAAAAAGCTTCTGCACAGCAACGGAAACAATCAGCAAAACTAAAAGGCAACCGATGGAATAGGAGAAGATATTTGCAAATGACATAGGGTAAAGGGTTAGTATCCAAGATCTATAAAGAACTTATCAAACTCAGCACCCAAAAAACAAATGACCCAGTGAAGAAGTGAGCAAAAGACATGAATAGACACTTCTCCAAAGAAGATATCCAGATGGCTAACAGACACATGAAAAAATGCTCAACATCACTGATCATCAGGGAAATACATATCAAAACCACAATGGGATACCATACTTGTCAGAATGGCTAACATTAACAACTCAGGCAATGGCAGATGTTGGCAAGGATGTGGAGAAAGGGGAACCCTTCTGCAGTGCTGGTGGGAATGCAAACTGGTGCAGCAGCACTCTGGAAAACAGTATGGAGGTTCCTCAAAAAATTAAAAATAGAACTACCCTACAACCCAGCAATTTTACTACTAGGTATTTATCCAGAGGATACAAGAGTGCTCTTTTGAAGGGGCCCATGCACCCCAGTGTTTATAACAGTGCTATTGACAGTAGCCAAAGTATGGAAAAAGCCCACATGTCTGTTGACTGATGAATGGATAAAGAAGATGTGGTATATATATATATATATATATATATATATATATATATATATATATATATAATGGAATATTACTTGGTGATCAAAAAGAATGAACTCTTGCCATTTGCAACAATGTGGATGGAACTAGAAAGTATTAATCTAAGAGAAATTAGAGAAAGACAAATATCATATGACATATATATATATATCATATAATATAAATTCCACATATGAGATATAAAACAGATGAATATAAGGGAAAGGAAGTAAAAATAATACAAAAACAGAGAGGGAGATAAACCATAAGAGACTCTTACATATGGAGAACAAACTGAAGGTTGCTGGAGGGGTGTTGTGTGGGGGGATGGGCTAAATGGGCAAGGGGCATTAAGGTGGACACTTGTTGGGATAGCACTGGGTGTTACATGTAAGTGATCAATCACTAAATTCTATTCCTGAAGTCATTATTATACTATATGTTAACTAGGTCAGATTTAAATTAAATAAATAACTAAAATAGGGGGATCTTGATGGCAATCAATTCTACTCACCCACTAATTTTATAGATAAAAACATTCCTTTGATTCACCACTATATCTGCAGGGCCTAGAGTAGCACCTGGCACTTTTTTTCTTTCTTTCTTTTTTTTTTTTTTTTTTTTTTTTTTTTGAGAGAGAAATGGGGAGGGGCAGTGAGAGATAGGGAGAGATAGAATCTTAAGCAGGCTCCACACCCATCACTTAGCCTGATGCAGGGCTTGGTCTTACAACCCTGAAATACTACACAACCCTGAGATCATGACCTGAGCCAAAATCAAGAGTCGGACACTTAACTGACTGAGCCACCCAGGAGCCCCTGGAATTTTATATAAATGGAATCATACATTGTTTTCTTTCTTTCTTTTCTTTTTTGTCTTGCTTCTTGTAATCAGCATAATTACTTTGAAGTTCATTTATATTCTGTTTATTGCTGAGTAGTATTCCATTATATGGATATTACTGCAATTTATTTCTTTTCCTGTTGGTGGATGTTTGGGCTATGAACAGTTTTTGTTTTGTTTTGTTTTGTTTTGTTTTGTTTTACATGTTTTCTTTTCCCTTGAATAAATACCTAGGAGTGGAGTGACTAGATCATGTATGACAGGGTGCCAGTGGGGGAGGGGCAGCTGTCAGCACAGAGCCCGGCATGGGGCTCAAACTCACGAACAGTGAGATCATGACCTGAGCTGAAGTCAGACGCTCAACCAAATGAGTCACCCAGGTGCCCCTGTATGTTGACTTTTTTAAAGAAACTGACAAATTGGGGCGCCTGGGTGGCTCAGTCGGTTAAGCGTCCAACTTCAACTCAGGTCACGATCTCACGGTCCATGAGTTCGAGCCCCGCGTCGGGCTCTGGGCTGATGGCTCAGAGCCTGGAGCCTGCTTCCGATTCTGTGTCTCCCTCTCTCTCTGCCCCTCCCCCGTTCATGCTCTGTCTCTCTCTGTTTCAAAAATAAAATAAACGTTAAAAAAAAATTAAAAAAAAAAAAAAAGAAACTGACAAATTGTCTTTCACAGCACATTTTATATTCCTGCTAGCAGTGCATAAGAATTATAGTTCCTCTACATTGTTGCTAACATTTTTTTATGGTCAGTCTTTTCAATTTTAACCCTTCTAATAGGTTTGTAGTGATATCTCATTGTGACACCACAATGAGATATCACTACAAACCTATTAGAATGTGTTGATTTGGGTCTTCCTGATGATTAATGATGTTGAACATCTCTTGGTCTGCTTATTTGGCATTCATTCATTCATTCATCTTTTCTGGTGAAATGCTTATTTAAATATTTCTCCCCTTTTTGGAGGTTGTTTTCTTATTGTTGAATTTTCCAAGTTTTTATATATTTTTCATACAAGTACCTTATCAGATACATAATTTGCAAATATTTCCCCTACTCTGTCGCTTGTCTTTTCATTCTCTTTACTGTTTTCTGAAGAGCAGTGTTTAAGAAAAACAGTGCTTTTAAAATGTTGATGAGGCCTGATTTACGTTTTAAGAAAAAATGGATCAAATCTTTAAAAAAATAAATGAGACGCCTGGTTGGCTCAGTTGATAGAGCATGTAACTCTTGATCTCAGGGTTATGAGTTCAAGCCCCACCTTGTGTGTAGAGAATACTTAAAAATAAAATCTTAGGTAATTTTGAAGAAGAAGACCAAAGCAGGAGGCATCACAATCCCAGACTTTAGCCTCTACTACAAAGCTGTCATCATTAAGACAGCATGGTATTGGCACAAAAACAGACACATAGACCAATGGAATAGAATAGAAACCCCAGAACTAGAACCACAAACGTATGGCCAACTCATCTTCGACAAAGCAGGAAAGAACATCCAATGGAAAAAAGACAGTCTCTTTAACAAATGGTGCTGGGAGAACTGGACAGCAACATGCAGAAGGTTGAAACTAGACCACTTTCTCACCCTATTCACAAAAATAAACTCAAAATGGATAAAGGACCTGAATGTGAGACAGGAAACCATCAAAACCCTAGAGGAGAAAGCAGGAAAAGACTTCTCTGACCTCAGCCGTAGCAATCTCTTACTCGACACATCCCCAAAGGCAAGGGAATTAAAAGCAAAAGTGAATTACTGGGACCTTATGAAGATAAAAAGCTTCTGCACAGCAAAGGAAACAACCAACAAAACTAAAAGGCAAACAACGGAATGGGAAAAGATATTTGCAAATGACATATTGGACAAAGGGCTAGTATCCAAAATCTATAAAGAGCTCACCAAACTCCACACTCGAAAAACAAATAACCCAGTGAAGAAATGGGCAGAAAACATGAATAGACACTTCTCTAAAGAAGACATCCGGATGGCCAACAGGCACATGAAAAGATGCTCAACGTCGCTCCTCATCAGGGAAATACAAATCAAAACCACACTCAGATATCACCTCACGCCAGTCAGAGTGGCCAAAATGAACAAATCAGGAGACTATAGATGCTGGAGAGGATGTGGAGAAACGGGAACCCTCTTGCATTGTTGGTGGGAATGCAAATTGGTGCAGCCTCTCTGGAAAGCAGTGTGGAGGTTCCTCAGAAAATTAAAAATAGACCTACCCTATGACCCAGCAGTAGCACTGCTAGGAATTTACCCAAGGGATACAGGAGTACTGATGCATAGGGGCATGTGTACCCCAATGTTTATAGCAGCACTCTCAACAATAGCCAAATTATGGAAAGAGCCTAAATGTCCATCAACTGATGAATGGATAAAGAAATTGTGGTTTATATACACAATGGAGTACTACATGGCAATGAGAACGAAATATGGCCCTTTGTAGCAACGTGGATGGAACTGGAGAGTGTGATGCTAAGTGAAATAAGCCATACAGAGAAAGACAGATACCATATGTTTTCACTCTTATGTGGATCCTGAGAAACTTAACAGAAACCCATGGGGGAGGGGAAGGAAAAAAAAAAAAAAGAGGTTAGAGTGGGAGAGAGCCAAAGCATAAGAGACTCTTAAAAACTGAGAACAAACTGAGGGTTGATGGGGGGTGGGAGGGAGGGGAGGGTGGGTGGTGGGTATTGAGGAGGGCACCTTTTGGGATGAGCACTGGGTGTTGTATGGAAACCAATTTGACAATAAATTTCATATATTGAAAAAAAAATAAAATCTTAGGGGCACCTTGGTGGCTCATTCAGTTAAGCCTCTGACTCTTGATTTTGGCTTAGGTCATGATCTCATAGTTCCATGAGTTCATGCCCTAAGTTGGGCACTGTGCACTGACTACATGGAACCTGCTTGGGATTCTGCCTCTCTCTCTGCCCCTTCCTGACTCGGACTCTTTGTCTCTCTCAAAATAAATAAATAAACTTTAAGAGAAATCTTAAAAAAAAGAATGGGGTCCCTGGGTAGCTCAGTTGGTTAAGTATCCAACTGTTGATTTTAGCTCAGGTCATAATCTCATGATTCATGAGATCGAGGCTCACACTGGGCTCTGCACTGACAATGTGTTGCCTGCTTGGGATTCTTTCTTTCCTCTCTCTCTGACCTTCCCTACTCACACACTCTGACTCTCAAACAAACATTTAAAAAAAGGATTATACTTTTGCTATTATATGTAAGAAATTTTTGCCTATCCAAGGTCACAGATCTTTTTTTTTTTTTTAGTGTTTATTTTGAGAGAGAGACAGAGATTGTGCATGTTCGCATGCGCATATGGGAGAGTCAAAGAGGGAGGGAGAGAGAATCCCAAGCAGGCTTCATGACCTCAGTGCAGAGCCCAGGGCAGGGCTCCATCTCACAAACTGTGAGATCATGATCTGAGTGGAAACCAAGAGTCGGATGCTTAACTGACTGAGCTACCCAGGTGCCCCACAGATTTTTTTTCCCCTCTGTATTTCTTTCTAGAAGTTTTCTATTTTCAGGCTTTATATTTAGGTCTATGATCCATTTCTTGTTTTGTTTTGTTTTAAGTTTATTTATTTTGAGAGAGAGAGCATGAGCAGGGGTTGGGCAGAGACCGAGGTAGAGAGATGATCTCAAGCAGGCTCCAAGCTCTCAACATGGAGCCCAGCGTGGGGCTTGATCACACGAACTGGGAGTTCATGACCCAAGCCAAAATCAAGAGTTGAACACTTAACCAACTGGTCCACCCAAGCCACCCCTATAATCTACTTCAAGTTAATTTTTTTAGATAGTGTAAGCTAAGGATCCAAATTCATTCTTTCCATTTTTCTTTCTTTCTTTCTTTCTTTCTTTCTTTCTTTCTTTCTTTCTTTCTTTCTTTCTTTCTTTCTTTCTTTCTTTCTTTCTTTCTTCTCTCTCTCTCTCTCTCTCTCTCTCTCTCTCTCTCTTTCTTTCTTTCTTTCTTTCTATTGAAATTGCCTTGAATCTGTAGACCAGTTTAGGGAGAATTGATGTCTTAACATTACTGAGTCTTATGTTCCATGAACACAGCATACCTCTCCATTTATTTAGACCTTTAGTTTCTTTCAAGAGTCTTATATAGTTTTCGGTGTGCAAGTTTTGCATATCTTTTGTCAGATTTATCTTTTAAGTATGTCATTTTTTGAGATGTTATTTTAAATGGTATTGTAAAATTTTAATTTCTCATTGTTCATTGCAAATATATAGAAATACAATAGAGTTTTGTATGTTGATGTGTGCCTTGCAACCATACCATACTTTTTTCTAATTGCTTTCTGTACATCTAGCTAATTTTATACATAGATAATATTGCCTGCAAATAATGATAGTTTTACTTTTTCCTTTCCAATCCAGATGCCTTTTATTTGTTTATCTTGTCTTATTGCACTGGCTAGAACCTTTACTATAGTGTGAGACAGATATGGTGATAATGGGCAGTGTTGTCTATTCTTGATTTGGAGGGAAAGTATTCGCCGTTAAGTATGATGTTAGCTGTAAGTTTTTCAAGGGATATCTTTTATTGGTTGGTGTTTGCTTCTGTTACTAGTTTGCTGAGAGTTTTTATCAGAAGTGGATGTTGTATGTTGTCAGATGCTTTTTGTGCACCTATTGAGGTAATTATATGGTTATTAGAATTGGTTTTTTAATTTGGTGAGTGATATGCATTGATTTTTGAATATGTAAATCAACTTACATTCCTGAGAGAAACTGTATTTGGTCATGACATATTATCCTTTTTGTATATTATTGGATTAGATTTACCAAAAACTTGTTTATAGAATTTTTGCATCTGTGTTCATGAGGGTTATTGGTACATGTCTCGGTCTGATTTTGTATCAGGATAATGCTGGCTTCCAAGAATAAGTTGGGAACTATTATTTTTCTTCTCTTCAGTTTCTTGGATTATTTCTTCTTTAGAGATTTGGTAGAATTCATCACTGAAGTCATCTGGACCCGGAGTTTTTTTGTGGGAAGGCTTTATAAAGCTATTTGTTTGTTTGTTTGTGTTTGTTTATTTATTTATTTATTTATGTATTTATGTATTTATGTATTTATGTATGTATGTATTTATTTATTTATTTATTGTTTATTCATTCAGGGAGAGAGAGCACAAGCAGGGGAGGGGCAGATAGAGGGAGAAAGAGAATCCCAAGCAGGCTCCATACTGTCAGCACAGAGCCCAGTGTGGGGCTTAATCTCACAAAATGTGAGATCAGACCTGAGCTGAAATCAGGAGGTGGATGCTCAACTGATTGAGCCACCGAGTTGCCACAAGATTTTTAAGAAATGTTTATTTATTTATTTTGAGAGAGAGAGATAGAGAAGGAGGGGCAGAGAGAGAGGAAGAGAGAGAATCCCGAGCAGCAGCAAATTCAATTTTTAAAACATATATAGGGCTATTCAGATTATCTATTTCTTCTTGAGTGAGCTTTTGTGGTTTGTGTTTTTCTAGGAATTTCTCCATTTAACCTATTGTTAAATTTGTTGACATTAAATTATTTGTAATATTCTGTTGTTAATATCTATAGAATCTGTAACAATGTTACCTCTCTCATTCCTGACACTGTTAATTTGTGTCTTTTTCTTTTTATGCTAATTAGTCCAACATTTTACATTAGTTTTACTGATCTAAAAGAACCATTGTTTGGATTTATTAATTTTCTCTCTCTTCTCTTTCATTGACTTTACTCTGGCCTTTATTGTTTCCTTTCTTGTATTTACTCTGGATTTAATGTCCATGTCCTTTTCTGGTTTCTTAAGGTAGAAGCTGAGGTCAGTAGTTTTGAGAACTTTCTTTTCTAAAATAGACATTTATTGCTGTAAATCTCCTCTCAAGTAATATTTTAATTACGTATTCTGATATTTTGTGTTTTCGTATTTCTTCAGTTTCAAACTTTCTCTTTTGGTTTCTTTTTTAACCCATGAGTTATATAGAAGCATGCTATTTAGTTTCAAGATGCTATTTTTGATTATTGTGGTTAGAGGACATAATTGTATGATTCAAATTATCTTAAATGTATTGAAACTTATGGTTCAGAATATGGTATATTTTAGAAAATGTTTGACTTATTTTTTGTTGTTCTCATTCAGAGAAAGCAATTGAACTGCGTCTGGCAAAAATTGACCATACTGCGATTCACCCCCACTTACTTGATATGAAGATTGGACAAGGGAAATATGAGCCAGGCTTTTTCCCTAAATTGCAGTCTGATGTGCTTTCCACTGGGCCAGCCAGCAACAAGTGAGTCAACCCCAGGGATTCTCTGATCTAGCTCCCTAACCACAGTGATGAGGGTTCTCCCATATCAGGGCCTGAGCTTGTGGAAGATCCCTGGAATTTTGTAAAGCAAATATGAAGATGACACAGACCATCCAGGTTGTTCATTTGTTTGAACAAGAATACAGGTGACAAAGTATAATTCATTCCTGTCTCTACTCTGCAAATTGGGATAGCTCCACATGCCCAGAAGCTACAAAAAGCCAGACTACAGATAGCTTGCAGTCATCTCTCAACTAAATCCCATACCACACCTAGCTAGCTAGCATTGTGTCTTTAATAAGTGGTGGTTGAAATAATTGGAGTCTGAACCAAAAGTAGATACCTTAGTGGGGTTGCTCTTTTTTAGTTACTTTTGGAGATGAGTGTGTCAAAGCCCAGACAGAGAAGGAGTATAGTTTTGGGTCTGCATGTGAAGTTTTTGCATGTGTTTTAAGAGAGATATGTCTATGTTCCCCTGGGGAGTTTTCTCTTTCTTGCCCAGTCACTGAGCTCTCAGCTACTTTTCCTCAAGGTCTCTGAGCTATCTCTGTTGACTGTTAGGTATTTTTCCTATGCCCAGCGTTATTCCCTAGACATTCATGTTCTCTCTTATCAGTAACCTGACCTTACTTTCTTAGTGCAATGTTCATAATTGCCTGCTTGGATTCTGTCAGGTGGACAAAAAGGAATGCCCCTGCTCAGTGGAGGCGGAAAGATAGGCAGAAGCAGCACACAGAACACCTGCGTTTAGATAATGACCAGAGAGAGGTAAGACATCTTAAGGGTGACAAACAGTGGCTCTTGACTATTCTACACTCTACTTCTCTTTCCCATTTTCATGACCTCTGATCTGATTCAAATGTCTTAGTAGTGATCTCTCCCATAAAGATGGGTTAATACTAGGGTTAGTTCCCGATACCTGATACTGGGCCTTGGTTATGACAAATCTAGGATATATGATGTTTTGCAAGTGACCGCTAGTAGGTCCTCTCTCTGAGCCAGGCCCTGTTTGCAGCCCTATCAGGAGTAATGTCCAGGCTTTCACTGTCCTTTCAGTACTCAGTCATGCATATGCTCCCTGGGGAGTGTGACAGGAAAACTCAGAAGATAAGAGTCTGAGATTTGGAAGAAATTCTTTTAAAATTTGTGAGACTTTGTGTGTGTGTGTGTGTAATATGGTAGAAAAAAGTTAATTCTATTAAAGTGAGAAGGAAGAAAAGCTGAACTTGGGTTAATGCTGTGAATTTCTGAAATGGGTATGGGGGACTTTTCTTCTATTTTTTGTGTATTAATTTAAAACAGATAATCTTTTCTTTAAAATTTTTTTAAATGTTTATTCATTTTTTGAGAGAGAGAGCGAGCGTGTGAGGGGGGCAGAGAGAGAGAGGCACAGAATCTGAAGCAGGCTACAGGCTCTGAGTTGTCAGCATAGAGCACGACAGGGGGCTCAAACTCACGGACCAAGATCGACCTGAGCCAAAGTTGGTCGCTTAACCGACTGAGCCATCCAGGCACCCCTAAAACCAATAATCTTGACTTTTTTTCTTAGAGAAGCAAAAGAGAGGAATGTTATCATTAGGTGCCTGGGGATTCGGGATTCCTGAATTGACTTGAGTTTACCAGCTGAGTTTCTCAGCTCTACTATAACTCGTTCCCAGTGAAGTTTCTACTTCTAAACCTCAGGATGGAGACCCTGCCTTAGTTGCAGAGAAGTTGTAAAAATGGGGCTTCACCTTCAGAAACCTATTTCAGGAACTTCTCTTTGAGAAAAGAACCTGCAATTTGCATTTTATACATTTAAAACCTATTAAAGCATATTGTTTTCATATTAGTCTGACACCTCAGTGAATTGGAAAATAAATACTATTTTGTCTTTGCTGTTTTTTAAAGGAATAAATTAGAATTGCAAGGTATGGCGATGAATTTTTAAAAAATGTTTATTTATTTTTGAGAGAAAGGGGGTTGGGGGAGGGCAGAGAGTGGGAGACAGAATCCCAAGCAGGCTCTGTGCTCAGTGCAGAGCCCTATGTGGGGCTTGAACTCACGAACTGTGAGATTATGTTTTGAACCGAAATCAAGTGTTGGATGCTTAACTGACTAAGTCACCCAGGCAACCCTGGCTATGAATTTTTAACTGCTGATTTATAGGATATGATTGTGCTTAGCATTTTTTTTTTTTTAATGTTTATTCGTTTCTTTTGGGTGGGGGGAGGGGCAGAAAAAGATGGGGAGGGAGAGAGAGAAACCCAGGCAGGCTCTGCACTGGCAGTGCAGAGCCCAGCACAGGGCTGGATCTCACAAACTGTGAAATCATGACCTGAGCCAAAATCAAGAGTCAGGGGCTCAACCGACTGAGCCACGCAGGCATCCTTGTGCTTAGAGTTTTTGTTTGTATGAGGGTGGAAATGAAGTGTTGAGTATTGGTGTTATTTTAGAAGTGTCCCCTGGGTCTTCCATCTCACCTCCATATTCTTTCAACAGTGTTTATTGAGCATATTTACTTGGTCCAATCGTTGTAATAAGCACTTTGAAATATAAAGATGAGAAGGAGATAGGCTTGTCCTCAGGGATACCATTTATTAGGGAACAAAGTCAGATACACAAATAACTTTAGTAGAATAGTCTTTTGGAAGGATCCTATGAGAGGCAAGTCAGTGTTTGATCACTGATTAGAGAAAGCAGAGGTCAGTTCTACCTGGGGTATTATTCAAACAAGACTGATGGAGCCATCATCTCTTTAAGTCTGGGAGGATGATAGGGTTTTGAGAGACAAAGAGCAGTCAAGTGGAAGAAATAAATGCAGGATCAAACACTTGGTATTTGTCTTGTAATGGAGGCTGTAGGCTGAATATTTTGGAGTAAGGAGGTACAGGAGGTAGGTAACAAACTAGGAGGCAGGTAGTCCAGGTGAGAGAATTGAAGCCTAACCTTGGGGGTTGGTAGTAGGAGCAGATTGAGGGACCAGAAGGTAGAATGGACACAATTGTACTACTGGAATAAAGTCTGGGGTAAAAATATTGGTTGTGAACTTGAGATACTGAGAGGATGTCAGTAGTGGGGCCTCTGGGTGGCTCAGTTGGTTAAGCATTGGACTCTTGATTTCGGCTCAGGTCATGATCTCATCATTTGTGAGTTTGAGCCCCGTGTTGGTCTCTGCACTGGCAGCGCAGAGCCTGCTTGGGATTTTCTCTCTCTCCCTCTGTCTCTCTGCCCGTCCCCTGTTCTCTCTCTCTCAAAATAAATAAATAAACTTAAAAAAATAGTATATGGAAAATCACCAGCACATTGTAGGAAAGTGGAAAATGCAGTTATTATTTTAAATGTGCAGTCTTCTATTAAATGTGCAGTCTTCTTTTCTAGGTTCTAATTTAGCAAGGCTATACTTTATGATAGTAAGGGTAGATACCTTTGAAATGGGCAGAGGAGTTAAATTCCTCTCAGCTTGTTGGAGAAAATGATTTTCTCAGTAGTACTCTGAAATTTGGGTGGGTTTGTACATTGAACTATACATGTTGCAGCCATGTGTTAGCTCTGTGTTAACCATGTGTTGTTTTTTTTTTTTTACCTCTTCTATCATTAAAGCAAAGGTAATTACAGTACTCATGGAATGCCTTACATCAAAGAAAACAGAACTCATGTTGTCTGTTTTTCTCTTTGCTGCAAGAGTTGTGTTTTAAACTTGCCACTCCCAACTTTGAGCATAGGAAAGAGACAATAAGAAAGTGCAGGTGATAATAGTGCCCTCTTCAGGCTCTCATTAGTACTGGTCACCCATGGTTTGTGTGCGTAGACACAAAGAGCTTTTGATTTTTCCGTTTGCTGTAGAAGTACATCCAGGAAGCCAGAAATATGGGCAGCACCATCCGCCAGCCCAAATTGTCCAACCTCTCCCCGTCAGTGATTGCTCAAACCAACTGGAAGTTTGTAGAGGGCCTGCTGAAGGAATGCCGCAACAAGGTGAGCCATGGTTTTGTGTGTGTGTGTGTGTGTGTGTGTGTGTTGTTTCCCTTGGGAGCCACGGGGAGACACATCTTGGCCCTGATCACTCTTTCTTGGCTTTAAAAATATTGTTAATATAATGGGATACTACTGATGTTGAGATTCTGTTAACTTAGAATTAGGTGTATTTGCTTTAAATAAATATACCATTAATAGAGAGCAAGCACACTTTGATTGATATTAACATATATTTTTTAAAACTGAAAGATAGATATAGTTTTCAATTTTAGACATCTTATACTATTTATATAAAATCCTTATAGTTGAATTGTCTTCAACAGATTAGTCTTACACACACGAAAATGTTTTTGCCTCTCTGTTTTAATTTGATAGAAGTGGTCTCATTATTTAGATACAAGAATTTACTGAGTGCCTACTGTGTGCCAGGCCAAAGTGTGTTGTTGGCATATTTTTCTCAATTCTACAGACAGTAATTTTTTAAAGCTTTTTTTGAGGTATACTTGATACACAAAAAAATTACACACATATTTTAATGTATACATTTTGACAAGTTTGGACATACGTATACACCCATGATAATATCAACCATAGTCAAGATGCTAAACGTATCTATCATTTCCAAAAATTTCCTTGTGTTATTTTTTTGGTTTTTGTTTGTTTCTGTGGGTAAGTATACTTAACATGAGATCTGTCTCTTAACATATTGTGAAGTGCCCAATAATCTATTGTTAATAATAGGTACTGTGTTAAAAAAATAGACACATAGGTAAATGGAACAGAATAGAGAGCCCAGAAATAAACCCATGACTATATGGTCAACTAATCTTTGACAAAGGAGGCATGAATATGCAATGGGAAAAAGTCTCTTCAACAAATGCTACTGGGAAAATTGGACAGCTATATGCAAAAGAATGAAACTAGACTACTTTCTTACACTATACACAAAAATGAACTCAAAATGGATTAAGTATCAAAATGTGAAACCTGAAACCATAAAACTGAAAGAGAGCACAGGCAGAAATTTCTCTGGCATTGGCCATAGCAACATCTTTCTAGATATATTTCTTGAAGCAAGGGAAACAAAAGCAAAAATACTATTGGGACTACATCAAAATAAAAATCTTCTGTACAATAAAGGAAACAGTTAACAAAACTGAAAGGTAACAACATACTGAATGGGAGAAGATAATTTGCAAATGACGTCTGATACAGGGCTAGAATATGTAAAGAACATATACAACTCAACACCAATAAAACAAATAATTCAATTAAAAATGGGCAGAAGGCATAAACAGACATTTTTCCAAAGAAAACATACAGATGGCCAACAGACATATGAAAAGATGCTCAACATCACTCATCATCAGGGAAATACAAATCAAAACCACAATGAGATATCACCTCATACCTGTCAGAATGGCTAAAATAAAAAACTCAAGAAACACCCAAGTGTTGGCAAGGATGTGGAAAAAAAGGAACCCTCATGCCCTCTTGGTGGGAATGCAAACTGGTGCAGCCACTGTGGAAAACAGTATGGAAGTTCCTCAAAAAATTAAAAATAGAATTACCCTATAATCCAGCAATTGTACTACTGGGTATTTACTCAAAACATACTCATTCGAAAAGATTTATGTACCTCTATGTTCATAGCTGCATTATTTACAATAGCCAAATTATGGAAGCAGCCCAAAGGTTCATTAATAGATGAATGGATAAGGAAATGGTGTGTGTGTATACACACACACACACACACACACACACACACACACACACACACTAGAATATTACTCAGCCATAAAAAAGAATGAAATCTTGCCATTTGCAATAACATGAATGGATCTAGAGGGTATAATGCTAAGTGAAAGAAGTCAGAGAAAGACAAATACCATATGATTTCACTCATATGTTGAACTTAAGAAAGAAACGAACAAAGAAAAAAGACAAACCAAAAAACAGACTCATAACTATGGAGAACAAACTGGTGGTTACCAGAGGGAAGGTGGGTGGGGGGAACGGGTGAAACAGGTGAAGTGAATTAAGAGTATACTTACCATGATGAGCAAGCACTGAGTAATGTGTAGAATTGTTGAATCACTATACTGCACACCTGAAATTAATATAATACTGTTAACTATACTGGAATCAAAAAAAATAATAGATGCTATGTTGTGCAGCAGACCTCTAAAATTTACTCATCTCACATACTGAAATTTTATACCTACAGAAATTTTATACCTACAGTCAAATAGTGAGTTTGACTATTTTAGATACCTCATATAAGTAGAATCATGTAGTATTTGTCTTTTTGTGACTGGCCTGTTTCACTTAGCATAATGTCCTCCTGGTTCATCCAGGTTGCTGCAAATGGCAGGATTTCATTCTTGAGCACTTGAATTGTTTCCATATCTTGGCTATTGTGAATAATGTGGCAATGATCATAAGGTACAGATACCTCTTTGAGATTCTGATTTCAGTTCTTTGGGATATATACTCAGAAGAAGGATTGTTGGATTAAAATATAATCATTCTTAGTTTTTAATGTTTTAGTTATGAATGTAGTTTCTAATAAAAATAGCCTTTCAACCAAGTCGGTGTACCATACTTTTTAGGACAATTCAACTAGCTTGGTCTCTACTACATCTTGTTTATTCATCAGTAGAAAAAAGATTTTCCTGCATCTTCAGTTTGTTAATGGTGGTCATTTATAGAATGAAATCAAATATACTTTCTTTTACAGAAGACGTTATTACAGTCACAAATTAGATGGATATATCAGTACTGATATTTTGAATTCAGGTATTTAAAAAAACAGCTTCTATCAGCTCACTCTGAGCCATTGGTATCCATTATTTTCCATACAATGTTGTCTTCTCTGCTATTAAGAGCATAGGTGATGCCGCCTTTCTTGAAAGAAGCCTTTTCTCTTGTCTCTGAGTTTTGTTTTCCAAGTTGAGGACATTTATTCTCAAGTTTTGAGGTGCCTGCCTAGCCAGTGACACCTTTCTTATGTCCACTGTCTGGTCCACAATGACTATGAAATACATCCCAATTTCAGAGATGTTAACATGCAGAGAAAAATGTACATAATTCGTCTAGCAGTGCCAAATGTTGGTTAGCATGTGGAGCAACAGTTCTCATACTGTTGGATGTATAAATTAGTGTGACCACTTTGGAAAACTGTGTAACATTATCTAGTATTCTTCTCCTAGATCTTTTCCCTAGAGAACAGTGTAACCCAGGAGGTATGTACAAGTAGTTTACAACATTCTTTGTAGTATCCCCAAACAGGAAACAATCCAAATGCTAATCAGTAAGAGAATTAATAAATAAATTGTGAGTATATTCATATGTTGGAATGCTATACAGTGATGGAAATGGACAACAGCTATACCCATCAATGCGTGTGAATTTTACAAACAAAGTTTAATGAAAAAGCAGATCACAAAAGAAAACATATAGGCAAAACTAAACTACATTGTTTAGCAATGCAAATATAGGTGATAAGCATTTCTTTGCTTTTCTGTATAGTTCTGTTGTGTAGGTCAGGATGGTAGGCACTTCCAGAGTGGGAAGGTGATGAGAGAGGACACATGGAACGCTTCAAAGATATGGATGGGCAGTGTTTCATTTCTTAATTTGGGTGATGGTTGTAATAGTGTGTGTGATATATAACACACATACACATGCATGCATATACACACACACATAATACAGGTATATGAGATATATTTTACAGAAAAAGTATTAAAAATAACAACACTGGAAAGAAATATGCCAAAGTATTAAGGATTGTTGCTTCTGAAAGGCAGAATTAGGGGTGATTTTCTTCCTGTTCTTTAGATTTTTGTATGTCACAAATTTATAACATAACTAAATAAGTGTTAGTTAAGGACTTGAACTCAGTATTCATGCGGAGTTAGATTCAGAGGCCAGATCTTCTCTTTCTTTGCTGTGTGATTTTGGCAAGTTCCTTAAGTTCTCTGACCTCAGTTTCCTTATTAGTAAATTGGGAACAATAATAATACTTACTCATAGAGTTGTAGTGCTTAATACAGTGCCTGGTACACAGTAATAAAGGTTACAATGATCATTACACAGTGTGTGTTTTTTGTTTTTTTTTATAATAAGCATTTGGAAATTTTACTTAAAAGTAAATCATTTGTCCTTAATTTTTGATCCCTTTGACAGGTACTTCAGATGTATTTCTAGCATTAAATACTTGAAGGTTTGTTTGGTAAGATCAGTTAAACAATGAGAATCAGAGAATCTCAGAAGTGAGCATGACCAATTTTATTTAACTTTTTTCAGTTCATAAATGAAAAAACTGAATCCAGAGTGAGGACATCACAGAAAGAAGAAGTAGGCCCAGGATCATACAGTGATTGCTGTTTTCTTATCTTTGAAACTAAACTTTAAAAATATATATATTTATTTATTTACTGTGAGAGGAAGAGAGAATCCCAAGCAGGATCTGTGCTGTCAGTGCAGAGCCCAACCTGGCGCTCGATCTCCTGAACTGTGAGATCATGACCTGAGTCAAAATCAGGAGTTGGATGCTTAACCAACTGAGCTACCCAGGTGCCCCATAACTAAACTTTTAAAGAATGTACCATAACCTGACATACATGGTGGAGAATAAATATACTGTGTCTCTTGGTCTTGTTCATCTTGTCCTTCCCAGCCCAGCAGATGTGCTGTGCAGGTGGCCACAACCCTCTCTAGTTGCATATGATCCTGCTTACTGGGTTATCTAATCCTGCTGACTGATTCCTTGTAGACCAAGAGGATGCTGGTGGAGAAAATGGGCCGAGAGGCTGTGGAGCTAGGGCACGGGGAGGTGAACATCACAGGGGTGGAGGAGAACACCTTGATTGCCAGCCTTTGTGACCTCCTAGAGAGGATCTGGAGTCATGGGCTACAAGTAAAGCAGGTAAGGAATGTGTAGACTCTCCCTGCTGAGCAAACTGTCTTTCTGTTTTCACTTACTAGCTTTCCCATACTTCTCCAGCTGGCTGGCTTTGAAGAATGGTGCATGGCATGGTGGAGTGAGACTTGAAATAGCTAAACAAACTAATAAGTAAATAAATATGATCCAAGCTATTTTTTTTTTTTTTAATTTGCTTCATAAACCTGTGTGTTTGTGAAGACATTTTTAGAGTGGCATCTTCCTTTTTGTGAATAGAGCTGAAGGCCAAATTGATAGATCCTTTTTGGCATCTGTCCCTAGTCTGGAAATGGAACACAAAAGAGAGAACTTGGAACTCCTAAGTACCAGATGTCCTCTAAAGGTCCTTCACTGTACATTCCCAGTGGAAAAAGGTCTGTCATTAACATTTCTTTTATATGCAGATAGCTTAACTATCTAAAGATTTGAGAAAGGACTGAATGACAGTAAGTTTGATTTTTACTGCTGAATACCAGAGAATTTCCTTATTTCAGAATACTCTACAATGAATATTTGGTTAAGATGGACAACTTTTATTTTTATACATTTTTAAATTTGAAAAGAACTTGAAATCTTTTCAAAAGCAGTTTTAATATGGATAAATTAGAAAATATATGTAAGTATGTTGCACTATTTTTTTGAGAGCCAACGGTGTCCGGCACTGTTGTAGGCACTTGAGATACCTAAGTGAACAAAACAGACCAAGATCTCTGCCCTTCTGGAGTTGTCATTGTTATGGGTATAGAGACAGTTTACTACATCTGTTCTTCAAGACATTTTTCTATGCACATATACCCATATACAGTGTATATTTAAAAATCCAACTACAGTGAGATACCTTTTCACATCCGCTAGGATAACTAAAAAAAAGACAGACAAAACAAGTTTAGTAAGGATGTGGACAAATTAGAACCTTCACACATTGCTGGTGGGAATGTAGAATGGTGCAGCCACTTTGGAACATAGTCTGGCAGTTCCTCAAAATGTTAAACATGGTGTTATCATATGACACAGCAAGTTCACTTCTAGCTGTGTACTCAAGAGAAATGGAAATATGACGTCCATATAAAAACATGTACTCAAATGTTCATAGCAGCCTTATTCCTAATAGACCAGAAGTAGAACAATTCAAATGTCCATCAGTTGATGAATAGATACACTAAATGTGGTATGTCTGTACAATGGAATTTAATTCAGTAGTAAAAGGAATGAAGGATGATAGATGGTTCAACATACTAAGTGAAAGAAGCCAGTCACAAAAGACCACATATTGTATGATCCTGTTTATATGAAATGTCCAGAATAGACAAATTCGTAGTCAGAAAGTAGATTAGGAGATGCCAGAGGCAGGAGGGAAGGAGGAATAGGGAGTGACTGATAATTCTTTTTGGGTGATGACAGTGTTCTAAAATTAGGTAGTGGTGATGGTTGCACAACTCTGTGAATGTACTAAAAGCTGGATTTTTTTTTTTTTACAGAAAATTGTATAACTTTATACGTGTGAATTTTACGGTAACGTGAATTATATCTCAGTAAAACTGTTTTTACAAAAATCTAGATGGGATCCTACTGTACATAATGTTTTGTAACTTGCTTTTTCTTTTTTTAACCTCAGAATATTTTTTCTGTGTCCTTATCTAATTTTTAGGTGATACTGTAATGTTTAAGAGTTCAAACTAGGAATCAGATAGACATGGGTTTGATTCCCAGTTAATAACTTTATAAGACTGATCAAGATATGTAGCTTTTCCAGGCTTCTGTTTCTTCCTATATATGATGGAATTTTTAAAGTACCCACCTCCATAGGATTCTTGTGAGGATTTAAGATAGTTCATGTCAAGCACTGAACTCAGCCTGGAATGTGGGAGATGCTTTGTAAATGTTTATGGTCATTACTCTTCTCAGATCTCAGTTTTAGTTACTGTATCCACTGTATACATTTTCCATATTTGAATCAATCCTTTATTACTGGTCATTTAGATTATTTCTGATTTTTTAATATTATAAACAATAATGTGATTATAAAATTTTTTAAATGCTAAAAATTGTGCATCACCAAATTCCTAAAATTTTGAGATTCCTGTAGTATAACAGCAACACCATGGGCTTTGGAGTCAGGAGGCCTGGGATTTTTGAATCTTAGCTCCACTGGCTGACTTCCAGTAACTTGTGATTTTTGAGTTTCATTTTTTTTATCAATACTACAGAGTTAATCAAGTCTACCTTTGAGGGTTATGATAATTAGATATAATACAAATAACCTGGCGTGTGGTAGGTATATAACATATGAAAGCTATTATGCTAAGTTCTACATGAAGAATTTGTTTCTTTACTTTTCTTTATAACAAATGAATAGAATATAAATAATCATTTTATCAATTTCCTTGAAGTTGAGCGAGCCTGGCACTATAGTTGAGCTCTTCAGCTTTTTGGTAAAACATATGCCACCAAAACTTTTTAATATTTGCCATAAAAATTTCTAGAGCATTAGTGAGACTTCTCCTGCAGTTTAAGAACTAATACCATACCATGTTCTAAACCTGTCCTCTGAGGCTTTGTAGCCATATTCTGCAAAAATTCCCATAGTATAAGGAATATCTTTTGGAGCCAATTTGATTCCCTTCTCAGTTTGGATGGATAGGGGCTACTTGTTTAGTGAGAAACTAGTTCAAAATAATGGGGACTTTTCAGTTGAGGTCCCATTTTGTTCTGAAGTCTGCATTTGGAGTGCTAGAAATAAAGCACTAACAGTGTCACCAGAGGGAAGCAAGGGTATGTGCTTTTTTGGCAGGTCATTTATACCCTCAAAGACACATGGATGTTCAGCTGAGGATTGACCAAGACTATCTATGTTGGGTTTCTACAGCATGTCCTCCTTAGGCCTCTACTTTGCTAGCTTGTGTGTAGAGCGCTTCTCTCCTGTTGAGACATTCTTTGGTTATGTCCTAATCCAAAAGCTATAACCTGGTTACCTGGTCTCCATCATGCAGATTATGCATGGTCTTGCAGTGACCAAATTTACTCTCAGAAGGTGATTTTACTGCCCCCTTCTGAGGGCACCTTACTGATCAATTACCTATTTTATCTACTTAGAAAGTAAAGGGAATCCAAACAGCAGGTTTTGCTGCTAGCTTTCTAAATTTTGTTATTAGCCATACGACTGTCTACATGCAGGGCTGCCTTCAGCAAGTCCTCTTAAGCTCTGTTATCTTCACAGCTCTCTTTGGCTTTCAGTGACATTTTTCAAGGAGATGTGTATCCTTCTCTAGTATATTCTTCTGACAATAAGAGGTGAGGTTTGGTTTTTCATACTGGTTTTGTAACTGCTGCCCTTGGGATAAGTGAGAAGGGGTTGTTTCGTACCTTCCATATATATGACATCCCTGGAGAATCTGGTACTACTTAGATCTTGCTATCTCTATATAACTACCCCAAATGGGTGGTTAGGCTAAATTGAACCTTGCAGTCTCAATCAGCCTCTTCAAAAGAGGAAAAAGAATAATCCATGTCTCCTGAACTAGAAAGACCCGTCAGCCCAGCTGCTGCTCTCTCACTCCTGCCTTTGCTCTCCCTCCTCATGAGTAAAATCACTGTGAGCCAGGGCATCCTCCTGGCATGGCAGCCTGGTGTTGCTCTAGCCTTTGGCTCTTCAGTATCATTGCCTCTCTGGTGACCAGCTATATTTAGTGTGTGTCACATTCACACAGTTCTGTTAAGGGAGGCTGCCTTCCTGGTCTTCCTAGATTCTGAGATACGAGTGACAAGTCAAAGTCCCTTTCAGGAGCCTACTTTAATGGTTTTGGTGGATAAGTGGATGGATTTCTAGAAGTTGAATTATTAAATCAAAGAGTGTGAGTATTTTAAGCTCTTGCATTGTCTTTCATATTTATTGTATTAATATACCAGTTAGTGTATAGGGGTTGTAAGTCTCACTGATGTTGTTAAACATTATTTTTTCCCCAAATATTTTTTTGATGAATAAAAAAATAGTCGTTTCTAGTTTTAACTTGTGTTTTTAAAAAAAATGCCATGAT
Organism: Panthera tigris; assembly: GCF_018350195.1. Taxonomy (NCBI): domain Eukaryota; kingdom Metazoa; phylum Chordata; class Mammalia; order Carnivora; family Felidae; genus Panthera; species Panthera tigris. Next base: position 65,366,634 of record NC_056669.1, on the reverse strand, counting down.
GATTATTGGGTTTTGTTTTAAGCTGTCTAAATCTTTTTTCTTTTCTTTTTTTTTAAAGCTGGTTAAATCTTGTAGGATATCCAAACATACACCAAGTTTATGTCAACAAGTTGCTGATTTATAGATGAGGGTTTTTCTTCCATTCAAATAAATGCTTGCTTTTTTCTCCTAAGATAGATCAAGTTGGTGGATGGAAACAAAATAAATACTCAGTATTCTCAAGGGACAAATCTTGAGACCTTAAAATCCTCGCATTCATTTGAGAGCATAAAACTTTCTTCAGAAAGTATAACTTCAAAAGTTAAATCTCTTTTAGACAGTCTGTATAGCATCATTATTGATAGCAGTGGTTCTGATATTAGATAGATTGAAGCTTGAATCCCAACACTCTGCTTACTAGCTCTGTGATCTTTTACATGTTACTTAATCTTTGATCCCCAATTTGACCTTTTCTAAAGAAAATGAGGATAGAGCTACCTATCTTGTAGTATTGTTGAGAGCATTGAATAAAATATATTTTGAACATTTAATGTAGTACTTAGTTTATAGCAAGCCTCAAGACATGGTAACTTCTATTATTACTATTCTTTAAAATACAGAACTAAAGTCATTTATAAAATTATTATAATAAATTCTACTAAAACAAACATAATACTACATTTATATTATGTCAGCTATATAGAAACATTTACCATGAATCTGATGTAAAGTTTTTTTTTTAAGTCACATACAAGGGTCACTGTGTACTGCAGGAGGGCTAGAAAAAGACAAAACAGTTACTGGATGGCCAGCTGGGCTCACTCACCACCTAGGTAAATTGCTCCCTCACATCAGGCTTGCAAATGCTAATCAAATCTGTGCCTTGGTAAAATGACAAATTGCTACATGTCTTAGTTTAAACTGCAACTCTTACATTTCCAAATGCTAAGGTTCTGTTACACTGACTGTAGTTAAGTACCTTCAGCCTTCTTCAACTTTACCTTCAAGAGTAAATCTTCATCTTAGTGACAGCTTCTCCTCAGCCTACACTAAAGACAATAATGCCTTTAAATATTTAAGGAAACTCAGGAGTTGTCATGGAATCTTATAGACTGGGTATTAGCTCCTATGTACAAAAGCCATCATGCTCTACCCAAGCTGGCCTTTAACCAACTCAGAAGTTGATAGGTTATTTGCTTTTTTCTTTCTTATAAACTGGCCCATTCACAGATTCTGTGTGGCCATGTCCTCCTTCCTATTTCAAGTGGTGGGCCACTTCTCTTTTCTCTCTTCCATTCTTCTTTATATTTCCTCTGCATTTTAGTAGGGGGATATATTTGTATATGTTGCACTAGGTGTACATCAAGATAAGACATAATACAGATATTTTTTACTAAAAGCCCATATCTATATGTTTTATCTATGACTCTGTTCACTGGATGCCTTAGCCTCTGAAATCTAAACTGACAGGAGTTTCGGGGCACCTGGGTGGCTCAGTCGGTTCAGCACCCAACTTCGTTCGGGTCATGGTCTCACAGTTCATGGGTTCGAGCCCCACGTTGGGCTCTGTGCTGAGAGCTCAGAGCCTGGAGCCTGCTTTGGATTCTATGTCTCCCTCTCTTTGCTCCTCGCCCGCTCATGCGTTTTCTCTCTCTCTCTCTCTCTTAAAAATAAATATTAGAGAAAATTTTTTTTAACTGACAGGAGTTTCTTCTCCCTTGTGTTGGTTCCAGGGGAAATCAGCCTTGTGGTCCCACCTGTTACATTATCAGGAAAACCGGCAGAGAAAACTCACATCAGGAAGCCTCAATACCTCAGGTAAGTTGGTCTCTGTAGCATTGGGGAGAGCCCCCTTCATCCATTTTCCCATCTCCCACTGGAGTGATCATCTGAGGTAGACTATTCCAGGTCAATGAAGCCTTTGTCTGAAATGTTTTCTTTTTTAAATATTAAGCTACTTGGCTCTCTGACCACAGAGTGTGCCAAAGCAGTGGGGTTTGCTTTCATGATGTGTTTCTATACTTTTTTTTTTTTTTTTTTTTTTTGAGTAAAATCTACATCCAACATGATGCTTAAACTCGTGACCCTAAGATCGAGAGTCGCATGCTCTACTGACTGAGCCAGCCAGGCGTCCCTGTCTCTATACCCTTTTGATGAGTGAGATAGGTGACTTATATCAGCAAAAAGCCAGTGTTTATAAATTTTTTTTTTTTTTAACGTTTATTTATTTTTGAGACAGGGAGAGACAGAGCATGAACAGGGGAGGGTCAGAGAGAAGGAGACACAGAATCTGAAGCAGGCTTCAGGCTCTGAGCTGTCAGCACAGAGCCCGACGTGGGGCTAGAACTCACGGACTGCGAGATCATGACCTGAGCCAAAGTCGGCCGCTTAACCTACTGAGCCACCCAGGCGCCCAAGGCCAGTGTTTAAATGAATTTAGGTTTTCAGTGAATTTGTGTGTTCTGGTGTCCTGTGTTTGGAATAGGTTGTCTTCATAGTTTTTTGTTTTATTTCTCTGAAATGGGCATTGAGATGATCTATCAGTTAAGAGAGCCTGTTTGTCAATGTGTTCTACCTTGGAGTTCCTCAGAGTCAAGGCCTGATGTGAATGATCCCTTAACACTTCTTTTTCCATTTCTAATTTAATAAAAATATTAGAGTTGGCAGGGACCCCAGAGATTATTTAGTCTAGCCCCTTTATTTTACAAGAGGAGGAAACCGGGATCCAGGAGGAAATGAATTTATTCAGGATCACACAGGGTATTCATGGAAGAGGCCAGATTAGGAGCCAGGCCTCTTGTCTCCTGGTCTGGTGTTCATTCTGTAGTGCCCCTTCCAAGACAATACTCCTCCTTCCTTTACTTCTTGGCAACATCTCCCCTTTGCATCATCCTTCATTTTCTTCTCTCTGCCAGGAAGTTTGTTTACTTTTCTTGGGTATTCTTATCCTAATGGTAAAGATCAGTTCAAATGGAAGTAAAGAGATAGGCATGAATTCCGTGGTTTCTTTCCTCTTGAGCTAATTGACTTCAGCTAGCACTGAAAGTGGGGAGAATAGTTGGCTGGAAACCAGGTACAAGAGCTTCCTAAGCAGCTTGATAAGGAGTTCTTTCATCTATTCTCTGGATATTAGAACAAAAATTCTTCTCAGGAAGGCTATAGAAGTTACTGCTGAGGGATAGACTATATAGCCAAAAATTCTCAACAGTTAAATGATGAAGATACTATGTTTTATGTATTGGACCATACATATGGATATAAATATACAATCATACCTCAGAAATATTGTGGGTTTGGTTCTAGAGTACCACAAAAAAACTGAATATTATAAGGAAGTGAGTCAGGTGAATTATTTGGTTTCCCATTGCATATAAAAGTTATATTAATGCTACACTGAAGTCTGTTAAGTGTGCAATAACATGTCTAAAAAATGTATATACCTTGATTTAAAAATATAGCTAAAAACAATGCTAACCATCAGTTGGAGCTATCAGCAAGTCATAGTCATGGATCACAGATCACCATGACAAATATAATGACAATGAAAAATTTTGACATATTGTGAGAATTACCAGAGTGTGACACAAAGACATGAAGTGAGCAAATGCTGTTAGAAAAATGGTGCCAGGGCAACTGGGTGGCTCAGTTGGTTGAGTGTCTTGAGTCTCTTGATTTTGGCTCAGGTCATGATCCCAGGGTTGTGGGATTGAGCCCTGTGTCGGGCTCTGCACTAAGCATGGAGCCTACTTGGGATTCTCTCTCTCCCTCTGCCCCTCTTTCCCGCTCATGTGCTCTCTCTCTCTCTAAAATAATAATAATAGTGGTGCCTGGGTGGCTCAGTCGGTTAAGCACCCGACTTTGGCTCAGGTCATGATCTCATGGTTCACAAGTTTGAGCCCCACATCAGGTACTCTGCTGTCAGCACAGAGCTTGCTTAGGATCCTCTGTCCCCATCTCTTCCTGCCCCTCCCCCGCTCTCTCCCTTTCTCTTTTAAAAATAAATAAAAACATTAAATAACAATAGTGATAATAAAAATGGTGCCAGTAGACTTGGCTTGACACAGCGTTGCCACAGACCTTCAATTTGCAAAAAACACAGTATCTGTGAAGCACAATAAAGCAAAGCATAATAGAATGAGGTATGCTTGTATCTAGAGATCCTAAGCATTCTGGAACATGTTCTTTACGCACTTGCTTGGCTCTTTTGTAGCCCATTTTGAGGCAAGACCAAGTACATGAGTAGTAGCTCCAAATGGAAATAGTGCTTCCAAAGGTTAGTGATGAGAACATGCTGGATTAGGAGCCAGAAGATCTGTGTTCCCTCCAGTCCTGATTTTGCCACTTGGTGACTGAGGCAAAGCAGTGTTCTCTGAATCAGTTCCCTTCTCTGTGATACTTTCCTTGGCTATCTAACTTTAGAGGGTTAAATGAGATAATACGGGTTAAGAGTATAACATCTGATACCTAGTAGGTACTTAATAAATATTCATGAAATGCTAAGTGTTACCAAAGTAACCATTTCCTGTACAAATTTGGGTAATCAGCTCTTTGGATAATCCTATCTCTTGAGACATGAACAACTTTTTTGTTCTAGGAATACTTCTTGATTCAGAACGGAGGAAGTCTGATGCCAGCTCAGTCATGTCTCCCCTGCGAGTCTCCCTCATTCAGGATATGAGGTCAGTCTGGGTTCATATATAATAAGCCACTAAAAGCCTGTTTTCAGTTACTCCTTAGGTGTCTACTTTATTTTTTTTTAATTAAAAAAAATTTTTTAAATCTTTATTTACTTTTGAGAGAGGGAGAGACAGAGTGTGAGTGGGGATAGAATACAGAGAGAGGGAGACACAGAATCCAAAACAGGCTCCAGGCTCTGAACTGTCAGCACAGAGCCCGATGTGGGGCTCAAACTCATGAACGATGAGATCATGACCTGAGCTGGAGTCGGACTGAGCCACCCGGGCACCCCAGGTATCTACTTTAAATAGCAGGGTCTCAGTGACTTGGGCTTCTATAGCCTCTCTGTTAACCAGGAAGCCCTCCTTATTGGTCTTGTGCTTCATGATGCTGTTGTAGAGCTATACAAGCAGTTGGGTTTCCTGACAGTTTTGGCGAATTATACCAGAGTTATCACAAGACCTTAGGGTTCCAGGGTTAGCTTGGCTTTTTGAGAACTGTGTTATTCCCCCTCAGCCCCCCAAATTGTAGTGAGCCTATCTGCAAAGCTACATGGAAGCTGAGGATTTAGAGAACAAGAGAGATGGGCTCTCACCAGGCTTCCTTGACTTTACAGGGGAGGTATTAGTAGTCAGTTCATTTTCTACCCCACTCCCCATCTCCTTTTTTCTATTCTCCCTTCAGGCACATCCAGAACATCGGGGAAATCAAGACTGATGTGGGAAAGGCTAGAGCGTGGGTGCGATTGTCAATGGAAAAAAAGTTACTTTCCAGACACCTGAAGCAGCTTCTCTCAGACCATGAGCTCACCAAGTAAGGCCATTCCACCTAGATTAGAACCAGGCTCCCAGGAATGGTGGGGAGAGATTGGAAACTCTTGTGTGGGAAGGGAGATTATTCACTACATCATTTCTGTTGTATTCAGCTGAACTCAAATTGCATATGAAGGTTTTGTAGCTTTTGAAAACTCTTCTCCCTCTTTATCTATAGAGGGAAAATTCTGTGTTTGTTCTTCCTACCTTTTTTAATCTGCATGTCCTCAAATAGCTTTCTTAAAGAGATAATGAGAAGGATGGGGTCCTTATTGGGTACTTGAGAGTTTTGGGGCTCCCTTCTCCTTACTGCACCCAGGTGATTTGTATACCTCTTAGGCACAGGGCATTTTTTGGTCTCTTTCCTGTCCTAGGGAGGAAAGGATTAGAGAATGAAAAGAAAACTTCTAAGAGCTCCCCTTATCTGTTTTGTTCTCTCCTGAGCTCAGGGCCAGCCCAAGTCCTTGCTCTTTCTCTTTCCACCCTGTCTGAGTCTCCCTAGAGCTCAAAAGGGCTTTCAGTTAACCTTCCTAGACCCTCTCCCTCCACGCTTTCCACCTAGAAAGAGGAAGGGGAGAGATTCCATCACACTCACACTCGCAGGGGCCATTAGCCTACAGTTCCCTTCTCTGGATTTGATATTCCTTGTATACTTTCTGTACCCTAGTTACCAGGGGAGGAGCAGGAAGGAGGGCTGTCCTTCTCTGCCTCTTGGACTACCACCTCTCTACCTTTTTCTATGTTTGGCTCTTTCTTCATTGGCAAGCCTGTTGGGCACTTTTGTTTAACATTTCCGTAGACATCTTTTCATGGTGTCCTTTATTATTTGACTTCTCCAAGGATGATAAAGCAGAGGAGTGGACCTTGGTGAAATTTAGTGTAGCCAGTTGATTAAACCTGCAGAATCTATTTTTATTCAAAGTGAAAATAAAAATTTTTAGATTGTTTATTGTGTATAAATAACAAGCAAGAATTAGGTTTAAAACTTTGATAGGTTAGAGTTTAAAACAGCAATTCTTACAGAACTTAAAAATTAAAAAAAATTTTTTTTTAATGTTTATTTTTGAGAGAGAAGGAGACAGAACACAAGCAGAAGAAGGGCAGAGAGAGAGGGGAGACACAGAATCCAAAGCAGGCTCCTGGATCTGAGCTGTCAGCATAGTGCCTGATGCGGGGGCTTGAACTCAAGAACAATGAGATCATGACCTGAGATGAAGTCAGACGCTTAACTGACTGAGCCACCCAGGCGCCCCATTAAAGCACTTAAATGTGATTGCCTATAGATACATAAGGGTTTAGGAATAAAATTTGGAGATTGGGAGAACAATTAAAAGAGAACAAGTGAACATGTAAGTGTGGAATTTGGAATGGACATGTTTGAATTCCAGCTTCTGGGGACAATTGTGCGTGGTTAAAAAAAAAAGAAAAAAATCAGTGTAGCAGGACAGGGCAGCAAGTCTTTCCTGCTGGCCAGTGTGGACATCGTCATCAGGAGGACAGAGAGGCATCTGAGAGGGGGTCAAGCATAAGAACTTTGTGAAGTCTGGGGCAGTGTATAGGTCTAGGGTATGTTTGATCTTAAAGGCCTAGGCAATAGCAAATAAGGCACAGACTTTGGTCAGGAGGCTAATTTTTCTTTCTCTTTCTCTTTTCTCTTCTCTTCTCTTCTCTTCTCTTCTCTTCTCTTCTCTTCTCTTCTCTTCTTTTTCTTTCTTTTTTAAATTTTGGTTTCTTTAAACCATAGCCCTATTAGAGGAAATAAGCTCAGAAGTTACTCAGTCCTAGAAACTTTCCATCTGATATCCTGGCCCCAGTACTGCTCCAGTGAATGGAAAATGAGTTTTGCTGCCACAGATTGTATTTTGGATGGGGTATGGGGAGAAAAAAGGGGCCTTTCATCAAAACCTGCTTACTCCTTCTCCCTATTCTGTTCTCTCTTATCTTTCTCTTCAGTCTACTTAAAGTTTTAGCCACATCATAATCATACCACTCACCCTTCTCAGGATGTCTTTAGTCCTTTCAGGGCCTGGTCGGAAGTTTTCTTTGCCAGAGTTTGCCTAGATGCTCCAGAGACTTGGTCTCTTCTTCCTCCAGGCACCCATAGCATTTGTCACAGTATTTGTTCAAACCTGCTTCACCACTGATGGGCTGTATTATTATCTAGTTGCTTGCTGCTTATTACAATTTGCTTTCATTGAGGGCATGAATGAACATGCTGCCTAGCACCTAGAAGGTATTAAATTAGGCACATAAAATGTGTGCATAACTGCACAGACAGGAGGAGGTAGCCTTGGAGAGTGTATCTTGATACAATGGTCCTGACTCTGTGATTTCCAGGTAGCCTCCAACACTGTTGACAGCTTGGAGAAGGGGGTAAGGTTGAGGCAGGATAAGGGAGCTGTATAGTTTAGGGGGAAAAGTTAGCTCCTATACAGTGAGCTCACGTGGTTTCTCCTTGACCTCCCTACAGTGATGCTGTGTGGTAGCTGCTCTACCTTGACACTCACTTTGCATGACTGCCGTGACCTTATATCATCCTGTTCTTTTTCTCCCCCTACTCTTTCCAGGGTGTTGGCTTCCACATTCCCCAGTTCTCTGCATGCACACACATTCTTTTCACGCTTTTTCTCTCACTTAGTGATCTCACCTATTCTCATGACTTCTGTTACCTATCTGGTGACTTCCACATCTGAAGCTCAAGCTTTGACTTTTCTTCTGAGCTCCAGTCCTGCATTTATTTCCATTCAGATATCTTACCTTTAGCTCAGAGAGAACAAAACCAAGTTCCACAGAGTCTTCACCATAACCACCTTTCAAATTTTTTTTGTTAATGTCACCACTCTTCTCTCTGAACCTGCTTTGAAATTTGGTGTCTAGTTTGACTCCTTGCTTTGCTTTACCTTCCACATGCACATTTCAGGTCCTTAACTTCTGCCTCCACCTGTTTTCTTATCTGGTGCTGCTGTCTTAGTTTTACTCGTATGCCCTTTCACCCCTCAGCTACACTAAAATGAAATTTTCTGAAACTGGTTGTGGCTTTCTACTTCTAAGGTAAATTGCCAAAACTGACTACTTGTAGGGCAAGTTGCAAACTCTGTAGCCTGAATATTTAGAGTCTTTCTTCATTTGACTGTGGCCTAACCTTTCAGCCTCATTGCTAACTGATCACCTCCCTGGGTCCTCAACTCCAGCCAAACTGGTTTTCACACCCCGTCCTCTTTCTTCTGCAACACCTGTCTAAATTCATGCTGTCCTTTAGGCCTCTCCTTTTCTAGGACCACTGAAGCTTATTGCTCTTTAAATTCCCAGAGAGAGCCTTTCACTTGCACCTCATTATGGGCAGTGTTATACCATGGCCTTTACCTAATTTATTCACCTGGACTGTATTTGAGGATAGGTGTTTCTCTCTCCAGCACCTGCATATAGTAGGCCCTGGCTGGTGAATTAATCTCTTGGGTGTGCCTTATAAATAGAACCTCACAGGTTTACTAAATCTCTACCTCTTTGGCCATGGTGATTGCAGTCTTGGCAGCCAAGATGGTTACCTTCTTGGATTCTCTGTGTGTTTCTCTGTGCTGAAGGCCTGTGCACATGGCTATTTATGTCCCCTCTATTTGGGGAAGGTATCATTACTGTTGCAAAGTGTCTACAATGTCAGGCAAAGGAGTTGGCCTTTGATAAATAAGTGAGGATGGGGATGGGGATAGGAGAAAATTTGAAAAGAGGGGAAGGACATGATGTGTGCAGCTCTTCCTTGCCTGTGACCTGGGTCATTCCCTTTATTAACTCTGAAACTGTCCTGTGCTTACATTCACATTCAGAACAGTGTTCTGACTCAGGGGTCTTAGGTCTGCTGAGGGTGTGAGGCTGGCTCTGGTAATGAATGGCAGTCACAGACCTTCTGCCATTGCTATTCCCACAGCACACACTAGCTAGTGATGCCTTAGCTAGAAGCCTGAGAAGGCCTGTGTCATCCCTGAGGGGTGATAGTTCCAGCCCCCAGTTTAGGAAAGGAGGTCCCATGACCTCTGACACCGCATTATAGTAGCATCAACCCTTAGACACGGGTAGAGTTTGGTTTTTATTGTTCCTGCTGTAGTTTCAGCCACTTTCCCTCTAGCCCTCATTTCAATGGAGAAGCCGGCTTTGTTCCATTTTTTAGGTGGCTCTAAGGAACTTGAAGCTTGACATCTTACTCTTCCCTTAGCTGTCTCCTTCCAGAACTGAGTAATTCTAGTCTCTTTCCCCTCCTTTTGGCTGGGGGACTAATGTATTGCCTCCTCTCCGACAGAAAGTTGTACAAGCGCTATGCCTTCCTGCGCTGTGACGACGAGAAGGAGCAGTTCCTCTATCACCTCCTCTCTTTCAATGCCGTTGATTACTTTTGCTTCACCAATGTCTTCACAACTATCCGTGAGTAGCCCTGTGTTCCCCAACTAGCCTTCTCAATGCCAATCTTCATGAGCTTGCTGGAGGCTAACTCACTGTCCCCTTTTTAAAGAAAGAAGATTGCCACTTGCACTTTCTACTTGCCTTTTGCTTCTGTGGCAGAGAGGTGCATTAGCCCTCCTTGGAGGTTGTTTTTTCTCCAAAGCTTCTTATTCTTGTTCTTAACTGGGAAGTTCAGTCTTTTTGGCCATCGTGTTGTTACTGTTGTCCTAGTACTGCTCTGGGGACCTAAGGCAATGAAGGTGGAGTGGAGTTGGGCGGTTGGTGAAGTTCACTGCCCTGTTTGTACACCTGTAAAGAAATCTCCCTTTTGTTTTGGGCTGAGGGAATCATTCAGCATCCTGGGTTTCAGACCAGCCCACAGGGAAAGACAACTCTTCCTGAAGTAGCAGAAAAAAATCTAGGTTGTGGTGGGAGATTTGGGTCCAGGCCTTGCTGTGTCCTAACTCATTATATTTCTGTGAGCAGAGTTGATCTCTGCTGTGGGCCTAAGTCTCTGTTTACAGAGTGAGGAAGAGGGTTCAGTATGGTCTAAGGAAGGGCCTTGAAGCCTTACCTTTCTTTGGTGCCAGGATGCCCTGTTTGGTAGGGGGTAGTCTCTGAATTTGCCCCATGGCTCATTGTGTGGCCAGTGACTCAGCAGCTTCAGCAGTGTGGAATCTTGTTTCTACATGACACCCATCCTCCCTCTCAGAGATGAGGGTTTATAGGCTACAGGAGAAACAGCACTGTACTGGAGCTTAGGAGATTCAGGGGAACGATTTCCCTTTTGGTACCTCAGAAAAGGCATTGTAAGACCGGTATGGCCTCTCTGGAGATTGTTATTAGAGTTCATGAGGTTATAGACTGAAAAGTGCTCTCCAAAGCAATTCAATACAACATGGAGTTGGTGATACTATTTAGAGAACAAGTTCACTTAGCTCTGGGCCTGAAGATGGGTTTGGATCTTTGATGTTTGGGTAGTAACCCTAAGAGGAGTGAGACTGAGGGTAGGATTGGCTAATATTCTATGCCAGCCAGAGATTAGGTCCTGGGACCTGCTGCTCCCAGCTCCGCTGGGGCCAGTACAATAGGGGCCACAGTCATGCCAGCACACCTGGACAGGTCAGGGCCCTTTCAGGTATGGGAGGGATTCCTGATCCTTGTCAATGCCTTTGTGGCTTCCCCAAAACAGTGATCCCGTACCATATCCTGATTGTACCAAGCAAGAAGCTGGGGGGCTCCATGTTCACCGCCAACCCATGGATCTGCATCTCTGGAGAACTGGGTGAAACACAGATCCTGCAGATTCCCAGGAACGTGTTAGAGATGACTTTTGAGGTATGTGTTATCCAGGGACCACAACCCTAGGCTCAGTGGGGATCTGAGTTTGTAACAGCTGCCTACAGAAGTTTTCTGCAGGGTTTTATGGTGGTCTTGCCCTTATGGTATTATGCATCAACACAGTTGACCTGTCCTGAGATGATCAGAGGCCGGAGTCAAGGATTGGCCCAAGGACGAGGGAGCCCACCCTGTCTAAGTGGTCTCTGGCTGGAAGGCACTTACTCATCTGGACTTGCGTGTCTCCCTGCCCACGGTGTATTGAGAAATCCCCAAGAATTCTTTCAGTTGCTGAGCCTGTGTCACAGACAGCTCTGAATCTCAGACTGCTTCTGCTCTTAGGCCCTATTCTTCCTCTAGGTAGTAGCACCTTCTTTCTCAGTCATTTCCCCCTCATGAGACAGTGCTGTACTACCAGCCTTAGTGGTAGGTGGAGCCATGAGTTCTTCCTCTGCAGATGCTGAGGGGCCAGATTGCAGGCAACCAGTCAGATCTGTGCCTCTGAGCAATGCCTTTCTTTTCTCTTATTTTCTTGACCTACGCACCTTCTTTATCTGACTGTTCTTTCACAGTGCCAGAACTTGGGGAAGCTCACTACGGTACAGATAGGCCATGACAACTCTGGACTGTATGCCAAATGGTTGGTGGAATATGTGATGGTCAGGAATGAGATCACAGGACATACCTACAAGTAAGTGTTCCCTTGGCTAAGATATCTAAGATAGTGGGGCAAGGTGTACTGCCAGGTGCCAGGGGCTGTGTTTGATCTGTGGGTATGTAGAGTTCTCAAGAAGACTCTTTAGGTTGTGGTGGACTGAGGTAACTCCTGTTTGGCCCTGTCTTACGTGCCTGAAAAGAATTAGGAGAGATTTCCAAGGAAAGATATATGATGTTGCTGTACACAGGTTCCAGGCCACCCATCATTCAGGTGGCTTCTCGATGATGCACAGTGGGATGAATGGGCAGGGTCTTGAGGGATCCCTAGCCTGGTTTCAGAGCCTGTCTCCAAGGTTTGGCTTTTTGATGGCTTTTGCTGAGCAGCAAGGAGAAGGGACACTGGAGGAACTGGCAGCTCTGACAGGCCATTGCCTGACCTTTAGGTTCCCGTGTGGCCGGTGGTTGGGAAAGGGCATAGACGACGGGAGCCTGGAGCGGGTCCTGGTTGGGGAGCTGCTCACGTCCCAGCCTGAGGTGGATGAGAGACCGTGCCGGACCCCGCCCCTGCAGCAGTCCCCTAGTGTCATCCGGAGGCTCGTTACCATCTCACCCAACAACAAGCCCAGTAAGTGGGAGGAGGGCTGGGCCCTTGTGCTACCCAGGTGGGGGATGTGGGCACATCTCTGGAAGCCCTGATATGGGTGTCCAGATCCCAGCCTATGCAGCTGCCTCAGGAACCAGCTGTTCTAGCAAAGTAGCCTTAGGCATTTGTCACCTTCCTCTCAAGAATCAGTGTGTGTGTGTCAGGCTCAGGGGGTGTCACACTCCTTAGAGGTCTGGAAGGAGAAGGGAGAGTTCATACAGCCTGCCCTGGTCCTCTGTACCATTTTGTTTGTGATTCTAGAAAGGAGAGGGATCTACTTTCTGGCCTTGTCCTTCATGATTCCTGGGCCTCGCAGCCAAGTTGTGGACCTCTTTTGGTTGCCAAAGATTCCAGGGTAAAATGGGAAATAAACTTTACCTGTATCTTTTAGAGACGGAACTCTAAGGTATTAGCTTTTGCTTTCCCCCCAAGATTTTAGGAAGGGCTAGCTTAGCAAAGTTGGATAGGCAAGAGCCACTGTTTCCAGGGTCCAGCTTCCCAGTGTCCTGCTTCTCCCATGAGCCCTTCCTATGTCCTCAGTCTTGTGCTCAGTCAGCTAAGCACTATTAGCCTCTGAGATTGGTTAGGGATGTCTTCTTGATTTTTATCAGAGCTGAACACTGGGCAGATCCAGGAGTCCATCGGGGAGGCAGTCAATGGAATTGTGAAGCACTTCCATAAGCCTGAGAAAGAGGTGAGCCTTTCTGCCCTCCAAACCTGGGCTTTATATTGAATAAGAGAGAATGATCTTTTTCCAGGGCCATGTACTATGGGCAACGCAGAGTCTAGAGTGTGTGTCTCAGTTTGACATTGAGCAGATTGTTTCCTCAGGGGCCTCTGCCTTAGGTTACCCTGTTTTCACTATACACTGATGACCCAACAGAGTCCCTGGGCCCCTCATGAACAGTGTGTATTCCTGTCTTCTTCTGGATTTGTCTGAGCCTCGCTGAACGGAGGTCACTCTGGCTTTGTCCCACTTCTGAGGACCCAGATCCATCATCTGTTCATTAGCTATTCACTGACAGCTGCTCTGTGTCATTCACTGTGCCGGGTACTGGGGGAAATAGACAAGATCCCAGCCTATCTTTTGCTGCCCTCCCAGCTGTGGGCTATGGGTTTGGGGAAGCAGTGGTGGGAAGGCAGTTTGGCTGAGGCAAGCCTGGCACTCTCTCCTGTTTCCTTCCATAGCGAGGCAGTCTGACGCTGTTGCTCTGTGGAGAATGTGGCCTTGTCTCGGCCCTGGAACAGGCTTTCCAACATGGATTTAAATCCCCCCGGCTCTTCAAAAATGTCTTCATTTGGGATTTCTTGGGTGAGTTGGACCAGGGTCTGAGGGTGGGAAAGCATGCAGAGACATGGGAACTCACCAACATAATGTGGGTGCTGAACGCTGGAATCTGAGAGGCAGAAGCCCAACCAGGTGACTCTCAAATTAGATCTGTTGTTTGTTTGCCTTGGCTTTTCTTGAAGTTACTCAGTCCTCACACTTTCTCCTTGTAGGTCCAAAAGGCCAGTTGATAGCATTTGGAGCCCAAACACTGTGTTGTACCCACTTGAAGAATTTTTATACAAGAAGTTTCTCCCTTAAGGGTTTCTTTTTTCTTTTTTTTTTTTCTTTTTTATCTTCAGAGTAAAGAAAGGACCATTTTCTATCAAGGGCCACATAAAGAAATTTAAAACCTAAGAACAGGGACTTTACATTTTGAAATGTGACCAATGATGTCAAAACGTTCATGTTACTCACATTAAGTTACCTAGCACCAACATGGAGAGGCCCATGGCTAGTGGCCTGCAGGGCAGTCATGGATGGGTTGGTTTTGAGAGCCTTTGTCACTGGCAAACTTTTCTGCTCTTCACAGAAAAAGCACAAACCTATTATGAGACTTTGGAGCAGAACGAACTTGTCCCTGAGGAAAACTGGCATACAAGGGCCCGGAACTTCTGCCGATTTGTCACTGCAATCAATAATACTCCCCGGAACATTGGCAAGGACGGCAAGTTTCAGATGCTGGTGTGCTTGGGAGCCAGGTACTGCAGCCTCATGGCCCAGAGTGCACGGCGCCACCTTGGAGGTGGTGCTGGGAGCCTAGTGTGGTGCAGGGGGTGGGAGCAGCTAATGACCAGATGCCGCCCAACAGGTGAGACCTTGGAAACCCTTAATTTCCTTCATGTACCAAGCCTATGTGTGGGGATGTGTAGGGGTGGCAATGAGGGTGTGTGTAACTGGGTGGAGGCCCATTTTGATGGGAAGGAATAAAACCATCCCACTGGTGAAATTTGAAGTAGAGTATATCTAGTCATTCCTTCCAACAACCATTCAAATGTTCCAGGCCTGATGGAAGACAGTGGGAATGAGCTGAATAAAACATGGTCCCTACCATTTAGAAGCTTACTTGTCCTAATTAAGTACAGTATAAGGCAGAAGGTTGTGAGAGTCCCAAAAGGAGCATTCATAAGGTATGCTGAAACTGTAGAGGAGAAAGATCAGAGAGGGGAGGAGGTGGTATTTGAGTTGAGCCTTAATGGAAGGGTAGAAGTGGGGAGAGAGTTTGAAGCAGACAGAACTAGCAGAGAGGCCCTAAAGGAAGCAAAGAGTGTGGGGTTAGGAAATAACAGGTAAACTTGGGAAGGGCAGTTGTAGGAAACAGTTGAAAGGATGGGGGCCTTGGGGAGCTGGGACAGGGAACCCTTCCATATCAGAACAGAGTTGTTTAAACAGGCGACTGAAATGATATGAATTTGATACCATGGGTGGTATGCATCAGAGTGGATAAGATTGTTAGGGACTATTCCAGTGGGTGACATGAGGGTGTGAAAACCAAATAAATTTAAGGCAGTAGTTTATTTGGGCCAGGGAAGAGAGGGAGTTGGCGTTGTACTTAAAAACGGACTCTGGAACCAGATTCACTAGGTTCATATTCTCAGATCAGCCATTTCCTAGCCATATGAACTTGGACAAGCTATTTAACCTTTGTCAATTTCTTCATCTATAAAGTGGGGCTAGTAATAGCACTAATAGCACCTACCTCATATCACAGGGTTGTTATGAAGGTTAAATCTCTTAAAACAGTGTCTGGCACATGCCAAATGCTATGTGGATGTGAGCTCTTAGGATTATTCCTGGTGGTGATAGCTCTGGGGAGGAGTAGTGCTCTGGGACAGATGGGCTGTTGAGATGGAGGAGGTGGTGT
Source organism: Panthera tigris (assembly GCF_018350195.1). NCBI lineage: Eukaryota > Metazoa > Chordata > Mammalia > Carnivora > Felidae > Panthera > Panthera tigris. Next base: position 65,350,906 of record NC_056669.1, on the reverse strand, counting down.
TGATTGGTCCTGGAGTCTGGTTGGTGGTGGGCTGGTCTAGGGAGGCAGGGGGAGACAGGAGAGGAGGTGTGGGCCTCGTGGCAGGTAACTGGGTTGATTTGGCTCAGATTGGGTTGTTGTCCCTGGGACTGAGTAGTCCCTAATAGGAGCCTTTTAAAGCGATGTAAGGCCTCTTTGCCAAGAGCTATTAGGGGAGGGAAAGGGGGTTGGGGAAGCTATCCACTTCTCCAGCTTTAGACTTTGTTCAAGGAGTGATGGAGCAAGTTTCCTCCTTGGCCTTGTACTAACTGTCTCCCTTCCACTTCCCTTCTGACCCATCTGGACTGACCCTTCTCTGCCAGAGATCACCTCCTACACCACTGGATTGCCCTGCTGGCCGACTGTCCCATCACCGCACACATGTATGAAGATGTGGCGCTCATCAAAGACCACACACTTGTCAATTCCTTGATCCGCGTGCTGCAGACATTGCAGGAGTTCAACATCACGCTGGAGACGTCCCTTGTCAAGGGCATCGACATCTGACCTCCCAGCAGCAGCTAGCAGTAGGACCGAGAGAGACTCACCCTGCAGCTCTGACCCTTCTACCCAAAGGGATTTAAGCGAGTTGAGCAGGAGACGGAGAGGAGATGTACACTCACTGTAAAAAGAAAAGTAGAGGATTTTTGGAATAAATAATCTATTTTAGAGTTTATTTGCTGATTTGCTTTTTACACACTTTCATGTGAAAGAGTGATAGGGAGAGGGAGACGAGGTTGGTGCCGCTTATTTTGAAGCTGGTGCCCTCCCTCGCCGTGGCCGCTGCTGGGAGCCTGCGGCCTCCCCAGACTGAGCCTGCGTCGCGGGCGGGGCAGTTCTGCTTCCTCACTGCGCTGGTCATGAGGCCATTCCACATTGTTTTTAAACTAATGTTTTCTAGATTAACATTGTTACGGATATTTGGCTTTCACCGGCCACACACAGGTGTGCTGGGTGGGAAGCCCCAAGCTCCAATCAAAGGGATTTTTAGCAGTGCCTCTGTAAGCACTGATGAGTCAGTCCCACATCTTTTCTGTTTCTGTCAGTATTATTTGGAACGGAGACATGCCGGGATGCACCATCATGCAGAAGATCATGCTTCCTCTTGGCACACAGCTGCACAGAAGTAAACATAAGCATGTCTTAACAGGGTTTCTTTTTCTTTTTTTTCCTATTTATTTAACCCTCCATTGTGTGTTTTAAGTCTTTCTTTTTCTTTTCTTTTTTCTTTTTTTAAAGAAGGAAAAAGCTTGTCACAGTCTAACTGGCTATGTTATTATTGTTAAATTTATGTTGTTTTGCAACCTAGAAACCAGCTACAGTATGGCCCACTTAATAAAACACCTGAAACAAAACTGCATGGATCCCTGACTTTAATGGGGGTTTATGAGCAATGGGTGGTGGGGGGCTACGGTTTGGTCTGTGTGAGAGGACCAGTGCGAGCTCCTCCCTCCGCAGCTGCCCAGGGTGCCCCTCAGGACCTGGCATCTCCTGGGTCTGGGTCCTTCCCACTGCAGCATCATGAGCTTTCATAGTTGTCAACTTAAATGGCTGTTTGAGAAGGATGCAAATAAGGGTTATTTTCCCACTCCACAGAGGAGGAGGCTGAGGCACAGAGGGGGAAAGACCTGGCCAAGGTTTCAAAGGTTGTCACTTGACTGAGACAAGGGTGGGTGTTTCTTGAAGGGTAAGGAAGACCAGGGGTGGAAACATAAGGCACATGAGACCGTATCTGCCCTCGGGGGGGGGGGGGGGGGAAGGTTTTTCTTGAGAGAAGGATTTGTTTTTCCCAGGATGATAGGTGGTAGAGCTTTATGAGAGTCCTGGAAACCAGCTTCCTTCAGTTTTATTCTTCAACCAAGCTGCTTTTGCAGGAAGTTTCAGAAATGTAGCATGGTCAGGTAGGTAGTGGGCTCAAACCAGTTCATATCCTCTTTTATGCTTCCGTGATTTTGCCTGTACTATTCTCTCTGCCTGGAATGTCTCCCCTGGTGCCTACTTCCTGTTCATTGTTCAAGGTCACTTTGGGAGTCACACACTATGAAGCCTTCCCTAATCTTCCCTGGGCGCAGTTAATCATTCCGTCATTGTGTTCCTGTAGTTGCTTAGATGCTGGCACCTCCTATCTGGATTATCATTGCTGCTTTCATGTTGGGCCTACCTCCCTAGGCTGTGAGCTCCTGGAGGGGCCAGAGAAAGTCTGTCCTTCATCTCCATCCCTGGTGACTGGCTGGTGGTGGTGAGTGCCTACCTAAGGCCTTTGAAGAGATGAGGAAAGGGACTGGTTTTGAGGACAGCTGCAGTGCAATATCCTGCCAGCAGGTGGTGTGAACGGGCCATGGGAGTCCAGTGTTTTGGAAGTTGGGGAGGTAGGCAGCATTTCTGGAGTGGGAAGGGAGATTCCTGGCTGGACAAGAGGGGCAGCATGGAACTCACTGAATGTATGTCTGTTGTGGGCCTAGGCCAGAGATGACCTTAAGCTGGGTGTTTTACACACAGACTTACCCCTTTTCCTCACAACTCTGTAAGGCAAGTATAGATTATTGCTGGTTTATAAGTGAGGAAATTGAGTGTCAGAGAAGTATACTTACTTGCCCAAGGCCACACATCCAATAAATAGTTTGCAGTTACCAGAACTGTCTCCAAGCTTGTGGCTTTTCCACTGACAACTACTTTGCTTGATTCAGGTCTCTGCTCAGATGTCCTCAGAGAGACCCATCCCGACCACTCTAAAATACTAACAGATCCCATCAGTCACTTTTATCCCCTTATTCTGCTTTATTTTCCTTGTGAACACCTACAATCATTGTACTAATTATTTGCTAATTCTAAATGTTAGTTTTATGAGGGAAGGACACAAAGTAGCAACTGGCACATAGTAAGTACCCAGTAAGTATCTGTGGAATAAATGCATTCATTGGCAGTGGTTAAGATGACAGACTATGGAGCCAAAAGTCCTTCAGTTAAATCCCTGCACTGCTAATGTGTCCTAGAACAAGTTACTTAATTCCTGAACTTCCATTTACTCCCATCTGTAAAATGGGAATGATGATAATAATAGTGCCTGCATCTACTAGAGTTGTGGTTACTAGTTGACTATACATATGTCTGGAACAGGGTCAAATGTGTAGTAAGTGCTAGATGAATATTGGTTGTTCTTACTACCCTATTGTATCAAACCCTGTTGTCGTTCCTGAGACCCAGACCCCCTGTCCTCAAGGAACTCAGAGGCAAGTGCTGTGGGGGAGTATGACACCAGGGAGGGTATTGACCATGATGAGTTGTGCTCAGGGTAGGGGATTGTCAGAAGGAGTGGATGTTGAATATAGACAGAACAGTGTGAGCAAAGGCATGGAGATTAAGAAGTTTGGGGAAGTCTAGTGCTAGAGTCAAGTCTGAGATGGGGAGGGGAGCAGATCTGGGGGCTCCACACCCACAAAGTAGGAGACAAGGAAAAGGCTGACGGTATCCCACAGCCTTGAACTTTGCTTGTGCTCAGTAGATGTGGGCTGAATGAAAGACCACATGCTGCTGACCCAAAAACCAGAGCCGTGCCACCTGCATGTGGCGTTCCCAGTGCACACTTCCACCTGTGAAGAATATTTCTGCCACTTTCAGCCCTCCTGTGTGACGTGAGGACACCTGTGGTCAGAGCACAACTGCTGGGTTGAGGCATGACAACTGTGTATCTCCGGTGCAGTGTGTGACCTGAAAAATTACAACACACAACAGACTCACCCACAATAGGTCCCTGCATCTTAGGGGATAAGGGGAGGGAGTCTCTTTTAGGCAACCTAGGAGTACTTCTTTGTCTTCCAGCTTTTAGGTGCTCATGCTAGTCAAAGGTAGATGACACTGTATGTGGGGATGAGTCTAACTTATAGAACTATCCAGTCATTCATGGTTCTGTATGGTGGGTGTACAGCACCCAGCACTTGGATATGTGCTTTAGTGGAGGGTGCTAGTGGCCTCGGGCAGCCAAAACAGTGCAGGAGCAACACCTTTTCCAGCAGTCATTGCTGAGAGAGTGAGTGTGAATCATGTTTTATAATCAAGACTCTTCTGGGACCATCTATCTCTCTATTCCTTCTAACAGCTGATTCTGCTGTGAATGTCTCACTTTCTACTGTATTTTGTTTTATAATCTGCAAATCCTTTTTGAAATGATGTGTGATTGAAGAGAGCAGACGTGTTCAGTAGCTCAGTATTTCAAGGATGCTTGAGTCAATTGCCTCTCCAGTAGCTCTGGGTAGATCAATGCATTCAGTTCAAGTGCTGCCTGTTTCGGCATTTGCACCTGCTCTAATTCATTGCTTCTCAGATTCTAAGATTTTAGAGACTGATAAATAAACAAGCACACAAATGAGCTCAGTGAATTATTGCAGAGTGAGCACCCTTGTAACCACCACCCAGGTCAAGAATAGAGCTTTATCAGCCTTCCTGGAGTCCTCCTTGTTCCCAGTCTCAGCTCACTCCTTCCTTCCAACTTCTTGACCTTTATAATAACCACTTCCTGAAGTTTATTGTTGTGTAACTCAAGTGTACACCCCTACATGCTATAGCAGTCATACTGGTTTTTAACTTGATACATCTTTAAAGTCTCTTTTAATCGAAGGGGTCCCCTCTACCCCTTTATTTTCCTTACAGTTTGTCTCTGGAAGAACCTGGGCTATTTGATATGTAGTCCCACAGCTTGAATTTTGCTAATTTCATGCTGGTGGTGCAGTTCAATGTGCTCCTTCATTCTCTGCATTTCCTGTGAATCAGCGGCTAGATCCAGGGACCTGATTTGCCTCAGGTTTGATCCCTTTGATGAGACCCTATAGGTGGTGGTATACTCATTCATCAGAAAGCATGTCATATCTGGTGTTCACTTTTTAAATTTCTTCTTATTTTCTTATTTTAGAGAGAAAGAATGAGGGTATGAGCCAGGGAGAGGGGCAGAAGGGGAGAGAGAATCTTAAGCAGGCTCCATGCTCACTGTGGAGCCCTGGACTCGATCCCACTACCTTGGGATCATGACCTGAGCTGAAATCAAGAATCAGATGCTCAACTGACTGAGCCACCGAGGTGCCCCAGTGTTCCCTTTTTTTGATATTAGCAGCTGTCATCCTGTAAGTAATTCTCTGGGGGGTTGCAACATGGGGATATTCTAATCTATCATTTTGTTTCATTTATTAGGTGGAATAATTTTATAAGGAGATGCTGCCCTTCATGTATTTGATTTCTCAGTAGAGTGTATAGGAAAGGCGGGGTAAGTGCTTACTTACTTAATTCTTTCTTTTTATTAACTTTTAAGATAATGTAGTGGACTGGTTCCCTGCTATCATCAGAAGGTGGCTATTTTTTTAATTATTATTTTTTAGGGTTTTTAAAAAAAGTTTATTTCTTTTGATAGAGAGAGAACAAGCAGGGGAGGGGCAGAGAGGGAGAGAGACAAAGAATCCCAAGCGGGCTCCATGCTGTCAGTGCAGCACCCAACACAGGACTCAATCCCATGAACCATGAGATCATGACCTCAGCTAAAATCAAGAGTTGGACGCTTCACTGACTGAGCCACCAGGCACCCTGGAAGGTGACTTTTCTTTTTAAGTTTATTTATTTATTTTGAGAGAGCACAAGTGGGAAGGGGCAGGAAGAGAGAGGGGAGAGAGAGAGAATCCCACGTGGGGCTCGAACTCATGAACTGCAAGATCATGACCTGAGCCAAAGTCTGATGCTTAACTAACTGAGCAACCCAGGTGCCCCAGAAGGTGGCTATTTTTTAAAAATAATTTTGTGAACTCACAGACTTAAGTGTATTTCATGGGTTTCATTCCATTGCACTTACTATCTTTATTGTCCCGTCTTGCCTGTTGGGAGCCTCTTCAAATTGCCTCCTGAGTTGGTTGACATGACTCTGGCAGTTGCTTTCTGAAATTTCAAGATGACCTAGGCTCATCTTGTACATTTTCTGTCCCAGGATTCAAATCAGTTATTTATGAAGCAATTTCTCTGGGTTTCACATGTATTTTACCCATCCCTAATGTATAAAGGCAGCCCTGCCACCTCCTGTTGTTCAGGCCCAATGGTTTCTGCCAAGATGGTGTCTCTTGTCTTCTGCTGCAAGAAGTCCGAAGTACCATGGTGGCAGCTGACACTTGTGGTTCAATGCACTGGGACCTACAGAATAGCTCTGTGTCCCCTGACAAGATTGTGACTCCTCTAGGGACCATTACTTCCATCTTTGCAGAACTTATATGTAACTTGCAGATATACAAGGCACAATGTCCTTCAGTGAGTCCTCGGAAGTAATGGTAAGTGTGGTCACTCTTTCTTCTGCCTCTTGGTTCCTAGACTTGAGTATTTTTCCTTAGGGACATAGCCCCACATAAAAGTCTCTGATGTAATGGAAATACTAGATTCTGAAAGATGGCACCCCATTCTTACAGATTATTGCCTCAGATGATCGAAGCCACTGCTTCACTTGTGCCTTCAGTAGGCCCTTCCAGCTCTCTTTGAGATTGACAGAATCTGGATGGTGCAGTGTATTATATGACCTGTATGGTATATATGACTTAATGCTATGGCCCACTCCCTAACTTCCTTTACTGTCTAATGAGTATGCTGGTCGGATGCTATGCTGGATGGAATTCCGTACCTGAGGATTAGGTATTCTCTAAGCTTTTGGATATTGGTGCTGGCTGAGATTCTATGGACAGAAAAAGCAAACCTATTCCCAGAATATATCTCTATCCCTGTGAAGAGGAACTGCTGGCCCTCCCAGAATGGAAGGGGCCTGATGTAGTTGATTTACCAACAAGTGGCTGGCTGGTTTCCTCAAGGAATAGTGCTGTATCTGGGCTGAGCATTGGTCTCTTTTGCTGGCAGATTGGACATGCAGAGACAGCAGTAGCTAGATTAGTTTTGGAACATGGGAGTCTGTGCTGTTGCGCCTATGTGTGACCTCCATCTCTGCCACTATAACCAACTCCATTCATATCCTGTTGTGCCAGTTCCAGGATGGCCAATGACAAAGTGGCTGAGTCATTTAATCTACTCAGTTGTTCTTTTTGGTGGTAGATGCTCTCTGGTGTGTACTGACGTGTGATACAAAAATCTTCATACTTTGTGCCTACTCCTAAATGTCCAGCCACATGCCTATTCCCCAGACCTTCTTGTCTCCAGTCTTCTTGATGTTTTTCTTCCAGTCCCCTGACTAGTCAGCTAGACCGTTGGCCACTCCTAAGGAATGTACATGTAGTCTCCTGTATATAACCCTCTTTCCATAACCAGGTGTACCGTTTGCAGCTCTGCTCGTTGGGAAGATTTCCCCTTGCTTTTCTTTGCTTCCCACTGTCTTTCAAGGCAGTCCCTGAATGTGATTGTCATGTAGCCACTATCCATTTCTATTTTCCACCCACATACGAAGCTGACCATCAGCTAATCAAGCTTGGTTACCATGTCCATTTTTCAGTGAACTACTATTCCATTTACAGTGAACTACCCGACTTTATGGTTTGGTAGAACCCAGTTCATAATGGGAAGTTCTTGATGTATTGTCACTTGATGCTCATGGTCAAGCATTTCATCTAAACCAGGGCCCAGTCATGTGCCAAGAGCTGTTTCACAAAAGGTATATAATTCTCTGTTGCACATGGCATGGTTTTGCTCCAGAATCCCAGGGGCCTACTTTGTGATACTTTCTAATTGTTGAAGCTGGATGAAGTACACAGACACTCATTAAATATTTTTTTTAATTTCATTTTTAATTTTTTAAAATTTACATCCAAATTAGTTAGCATATAGTGCAACAATGATTTCAGGAGTAGATTCCTTAATGCCCCTTACCCATTTAGCCCATGCCCCCTCCCACAACCCTTCCCGTAACCCTCAGTTTGTTCTCCATATTTATGAGTCTCTTCTCTTTTGTCCCCCTCCCTGTTTTTATATTATTTTTGTTGCCCTTTTCATATGTTCATCTGTTTTGCCTCTTAAAGTCCTCATATGAGTGAAGTCATATGATTTTTGTCTTTGACTAATTTCACTTAGCATAATACCCTCCAGTTCCATCCACATAGTTGCAAATGGCAAGATTTCATTCCTTTTGATTGCCAAGGAGTACTCCATTGTATGTATGTATGTATGTATGTATGTATGTATGTGTATGTGTATACACACACACACACACACACACACACACACCACATCTTCTTTATCCATTCATCCATCAATGGACATTTGGACTCTTTCCATCCTTTGGCTATTGTTGATAGTGCTGCTATAAGCATGGGGGTGCATTTGTCCCTTTGAAACAGCACACCTGTATCCCTTGGATAAATGCCTAGTAGTGAAGTTGCTCGGTTGTAGGGTAGTTCTATTTTTAGTTTTTTGAGGAACCTCCATACTGTTTTCCAGAGTGGCTGCACCAGCTTGCATTCCCATCATTAAATTTTGCATTGAAATTTTTTTTTAATAAATACGGTTCTTGCCTTTATGGAGTTTGTAGTCTAACAAAGAGATAGATATCAATTTTTAAAAAGTCACTCAAATGTTAAGTTGCAACTGTGATAAATTCTATGAAGACACCCAGTGCTATGAGAACCTAGGGGATTTGGCCTACTCAGTGAGGTCAGGAGGACTTCCCTGAGGTTGAAGGTTGAAATTGACTGGGCAAGTGGGGAGGAAGGGAAGACTGTCTAGGTAGACGAAGCAACGTTATACCAACTGTCTGTGCTGGGAAGGAGCATAGAGCGTACAATTCCAAAGGCTGGCTTGCACAACTGGAGCAGAAGATAATGGGGAGTGTGGTGGGGCTGAGGCTGAGAGAGAGCGGGAGCCCAGCTATGCAGGGCTATGGAGACCACCTGAAGGACTTTTATGTTTACTATTTGTGCTCTGAGAAGTCATGCAAAAGTTTCCTGGAGGTGGGTGACATGTCCAGATTTTCATTTTGAGGAAGGGATGTGAGGATCCCAGTTAGTGGCCAAAGGGGAGATGATGGAAGCTTGGACTAGGAATGGTGGAATTAAAGGGAAGGGAGTCTAGAGTTGCTTCAGAGGCAAGACTGAAAGGACCTGGTGATGGATTGGGTACAGGCTGAGAAAGAAGAGTTGTCAAGGGTATCTCCTAGGCCTTAGGCGTGCATAGTCTACACTTCAGTTCACTGTGCAGACTTTTGCTTTTAGCCAAATTAAAATGTATGGGTTGGTGTGTATATCCGTGCTTACTGACCCAGTCACCCATGGGACACCCTGAAGCTCTTTTGAACTTCTTTTGCTCATATTGATTCTGAGGGAGGTGGGGCTGGCTGAGCACTCGAGAATCCTTGGAATTTGAGGTTCCTCCCTGCCTTTCCCTCATGCTACTGTTTCCTCCAGGGTAAGGCAGGCCCTGAACATTTCTGCTTTTGTCCTCAGACTGGGGTTGCAGTGATCTCAACTTCCGAAAGAGGCTTATTGTAGGGTCTGACCTTTAACTCGAGCTGCATGGCAACCTTGGAACTACAGGATTAATTGCTGAAAGGTTGGTTTCAATTGCTTGATTGCTGACCTCAGTGCTTGACCAAGAGCCATTCCTAGACCAAACTGACCAAACTGTATGTTACTTTTCATCTTGGTCCAACTCTTGGTTCCTAATCTCCGGCTCCATCTTTGGTAAGTTCTGGCTTTGGGGGCAAACAATACCTTCCCTTCCTCTGTGGGCAGTCCTGGGCCAGACAACTCTTTGAATCTTAATGTTCTACTTTCCAAAATGTTGCTGTTCCCATTGATGTTACAACTGAGAACCAAAAACATTGAACACATTAGGGATAGGTCTTATTCTTTTTTTTAAAAAATGTTTATTTATTATTACTATTATTTTAAAGTTTATTTATTTATTTTTTTTGAGAGAGAAAGAGTGCAAGCAGGGGAGGGGCAGAGAAACAGAGGCACAGAATCCAAAGCAGGCTCCAGGCTCTGAGCTGTCAGCATAGAGCCTAATGCAAGGCTCAAACTCACAAACCGTGAGATCATGACCTGAGCTGAAGTTGGTCGCTCAACTGACTGAGCCATCCAGGTGCCCCAGGGTTAGGCCTCCTAATAAAGAAACCTTTAAGTAAGATCTTGTAAGACTTTGTAAAAGCTTCCTGGTCTTATGTTTGTGCCTCTTTATTTCAGTTTTGGGAATTGGAGAAAACACTGGTGAGAACTGGAGTTGCATGACCTTAGCCCACCACAGTTGCTCACCTAATTGTGCAGTTTGCTAAGCTTAACCCTCTAGCATGATGAGACAACATGGATTTATACAGTTTTGTAGCAAAAAGCAACCAGAAGTTTGAATTACATTGGTGCTTGGTTTTATTTGCAACATATTTCAATTTACTGAATTCACAAAGGTGATTCTCTTAGATATTTCTTTATTTAGAATAAGGTTGCTGATGATGAACAGGGGAACTTGTACCCCAATGTTTATAGCAGCACTATCAACAATAGCCAAATTGTGAAAAAAGCCTAAATGTCCATCAACTGATGAATGGATAAAGAAATTGTGGTTTATATACACAATGGAGTACTACGTGGCAGTGAGAAAGAATGAAATATGGCCCTTTGTAGCAACGTGGATGGAATTGGAGAGTGTGATGCTAAGTGAAATAAGCCATACAGAGAAAGACAGATACCATATGTTTTCACTCTTATGTGGATCCTGAGAAACTTAACAGAAACCCATGGGGGAAGGGAAGGAAAAAAAAATGAGGTTAGAGTGGGAGAGAGCCAAAGCATACGAGACTCTTAAAAGCTGAGAACAAACTGAGGGTTGATGGGGGGTGGGAGGGAGGGGAGGGTGGGTGATGGGTATTGAGGGGGCACCTTTTGGGATGAGCACTGGGTGTTGTATGGAAACCAATTTGACAATAAATTTCATATATTAAAAAAAAAAAAAAAAGAATAAGGTTGCTGAATCCCAAATGCAGACTTTAATCTAGGAAGCTGAAGCAGCTATGTTGCAGTCTTAAAATACTGTGGGTCCCACAAACTCAAGTAGAGTGCCTTCCTGTTCTCAGTTTCTTCATATGTAAAATGAGCACATTAACCTCCTGTTACTGGTGTGTGCTGAAGATTAAAAGACCTAGCAAGTAAATGGTTTTCCAAAACAAGTCACTAGCAATTAGGCAAGAAGACTAAACAAAATGCTTCCAAATTGGAAACGAAGAAGTAAAACTATATCTGCAGATGACATGATCTTGTATTTAGAAAATCCTAAGGAGTCTACTAAAAGCTATTAGAACTAATAAATGAGCTTAGTAAGGTTTCAAGATATAGGATCAATATACAAAAACAAGTTATATTTCTATAAAGGAGCAATAAACAAACTGATAATTAAATTAACACAATTTTATGTTCAATAGTACCAAAAAGAATAAAATACTTAGGAATCTTTAATGAAAGAAATCACATACTCTGAAAACTACCAAACATCACTGAAGGAAATTAATGAAGACCTAAGTAAATAGAATGAAATCCACGTTCATGGATTGGAAGACAATATTGGTAAGATGGCAGTACTCCCTAAATTGACCTATATAGTTCGCTGCAGTTTCTATCAGTATTCCATTTGACTTTGCAGGAATTGATACACTGATTCTAAAATTCATATGGAAATTCAAGGGATCCAAAATAGCCAAAACAAGCTTGAAAAAGAAGAACAAAGTTGAAGAACTCACACTTCCCAATTTTAAAACTTACTACAAAACCACAGTAATCAAGACAGTGTAGTATTGGCAGAAGGACAGACATGTAGATCAGTGAAGTAGAATTGAGTCCAGAAATAAATCCTTAACATTCACAGTCAATTGATTTTTGACAAGAGTGCCAAGATAATTCAATGGGAAAAGAATAGTCTCAACAAATGGTGCTGAGACAATGATGTCTACATGCAAAGGAATAAAGTTGGATGCCTACCTTGCATCACATACAAAAATTAATTCAAATTGGGTTTCAGGGCAGGTAATGCCCATGTGTGGTTTCTTAGTTGGCCTATTTCTTCTCTGCAAAGTTTTAATCAAGTCGGCATTGAGCACAAGTTCTGTGCTGGCACCTGGGCTGGATTTGATGAATAGAGATAAATCATACCAGGCCCTGCCCTGGGCCTGGAGAGCTTCCCACATATGCCTGTAAGATGCCTTGGTCAAGGACAAAGTCTGTGGACATAGTGACAATAATAATGATGATGATGATGATGCTCACTAACCTTATGGAGTACTAATTCCTGAAACAAGCACCATTCTAACTACTTTATAAGTATTTTTCCTTTGATTCTCACAAATATTATTATCCCCCATTTTACAGACGAGGAAACTGTGGGGAAGGTGGACTAACTTGACACACAGCTGTACCAGAGCTAGTGAGAGAGAGGACTTTCAGGGAAGGCTTCCAGGGGAGGGAACAGCATCTGAGCCAGGCCTGGGCAGATGATATCAATAGAGAGGAAAGGGGAAGGCATCATGGTCCCCTGGGGCAAGGTCTTAGCTTGTTTGCACAGGCCAAATGTGTCCTTGGAGTTCTGTTGCTGACCTGTTCACGCTGCGCTCAGCAGCCTTATGGAACTCTGGACCTCCCTTGGCCTCCACATTCCACACTGCGCTAATGAGCGTCTCCTCAGCCTGGCATGGAGTTGTGGGTGGTTGCTGCAGTCATGGGACTTGACATTTATACTTACTCATGGGCTGAACTCCTGACTTCTGTGGTATCTCTCCTATAGAAAATAATTTGTGCCTCTTGTTTCAGTTTTGAGGATTGGAGGCAATTGTGGTGAGAGCTGGAATTGAGTGAGCGCAGCCCACCACAGTAGCTCACCTCGTTGTGAAGTTTGCTCAGTCTGCAAAACAATTACAAAATGATACATAAAGTTATTATAGAAAATGCACAGTCATTACGCATGTAATGGGAAGACAAACAGAAGAACTGGCTGGCTCTGGCCGCTTTTTCAGGTTGGAGGAAATGACTCTTAAAAGAGTTCTTTTTTTTTTTTTTTTTTTTTAAAGATTTTATTTTATTTTTGAAAGAGCATGTGTGCAAGCAGGGGAAGGGCAGAGGGGGAGAGAATCTCAAGCAGCGTGGAGCCTGATTAGGGGCTTGATCCCACAGCCCTGGAATCATGACCTGAGCCAAAATCAAGTGTCAGACATTTAACCTACTGAGTCACCCAGGCACCCCAAAAGGGTTCTTGATCATCTTGTGCATATGAAAGGTCAAGATTTTTCTGCTGGGAAAAGTAGATTCCCCAAAGGAGGCCTCATACTCTGTATAAGAAAACAAAGGACTTGAAAGATTTGGTAGTTTGGTAGCAGGTAAGGACCTCTAGAGAGGGTTCCAGCCACTTGGTGAAAGGCAGGGATGGGAGAAGAATGTCCAGTGAGAATCCCCAAGAAGCAGGGTCAGCCAGGACATGTAGGAACAGGAATCCTCCTGCTGATATTAATGTTTGTTTTAGAGAGAGAGTGAGAGCATGAGCAGGGGAGTGGCAGAGAGAGAGGGAGACAGAGAATCTGACGCAGGCTCTGCACTGTCAGTGCAAAACTCGATGTGGGGCTTAAACCACAAGCCGTGAGATCATGACCTGAGCCTCAGTTGGATGCTTAACCAACTGAGCCACCCAGGTGCCCCCCTCCTGCTGATTTTAAGTTGTCTTCTGTGCCATGTAGAACTTTAGCCCCCTCAGCAGTGCCTCATGTAAGACAGTCTTTGGGGAAATCAAGGAAAAGGGTCAGTGTTCCATATTTGTTTACTAGGGACATAGAAAAGGGAACAGCTGCAGAAAGTGGGATGCCATGGTAACTGAGAGTGGCAGGAAGAGGAAATCGTAGTAAACATAAGAACTAAGCACCTGGATATTTGCACTAGTGTTGGGGGAAGCCATCAGAATTTGCTTGTATATATTTGCTTACATTTAAGTATATTTGCTATATACTTTCCTCAGTATATAGGATGAAGATTTCAGCCATTTGTTAAATGTTTATTTGTTTATTTTGAAAGAGTGAGAGTGTGAGTGGGGGAGAGGCAGAGAGAGTGTGGGGGAGAGAGAATCCCAAGCAGGCTCTGTGCTGTCAGTGCAAAGCCCAATGTGGGGCTTGATCCCACGAACTGTGAGATGACCTGAGCTGAAATCAAGAGTCGGTTGCCCAACGAACTGAGCCACCCAGGCACCCCTCAGCCATTTTTATTTAAATGTTAAAGGGTAATCCTGTGAAGCCAGAAAACTTGGGGATACAGAGATGGGAGATATCTGTGCATGTCATCTTGAAGTCTGCTTTTACCACTTAACATCCTTCCATTTCAATAATATTCATCTTGGCATCATTTCTAGGTATCTTGTATGGAGATACCGTAGTTGACATACCTGATCACACAGTCAAGTCTTGATAATTTGATTTTAGGTACATGTGTTTTATTTTCATCCATTTTATTTATTAAATTTTTTTTAAAGTTTCTTTTTAAATGTTTATTTTTTTATTTTTGAGAGAGAGAGACAGAGTGTGAGCAGGGGCAGTGGGGAGGCAGAGAGACGGAGACACAATCTGAAGCGGGCTTTAGGCTCTGAGCTGTCAGTACAGAGCCCGACATGGGGCTCGAAATCATGAGCTGTGAGATCATGACCTGAGCTGAAGTCAGCTGCTCAACTGACTGAGCCACCCAGGTGCCCCTTATTTTATTTAAAATTTTAAAAATTCAAGTATAATTAACATACGGTGCTGTATTGGTTTCAGGTATTCAATATAGTGATTCAATAATTCTGTACATAACTCAGTGCTCATCACAATAAGTGTACTCTTAATCCCCTTCACCTATTTCACCCATCCCCCCACCCACCTCTGGCATCCACCAGTTTGTTCTGAATGCTTAAGAGTCTAGGAGCACCTGGGTGGCTCAGTCGGTTAAGCGTCTGACTCTTTATTTCAGCTCAAGTCATGATCTCATGGTTGTGGGATCAAGCTCCAGGTCAGGTTCCACACTCAGCATTCTCTCTCAAAAAAAGAAAAAAAAAGGTTTTTTTTCTTTTTTTTTCTTTGTTTTGTTTCTTAAATTCCACATATGAATGAAATCATATGGTATTTGTCTTTCTCTGGCTTATTTCACTTAGCATAATACTCTCTAGATCTGTCTATGTTGTTGCAAATGACAGGATTTCATTCTTTTCATGGCTGAGTAGTATTCCACTATGTGTGTATATATGTACCACTTCTATATCCATTCATTTATGGATGAACACTTGGTTTGCTTCCATATATTGGTTATTGTAAATAATGCTATAATAAACATAAGGGTGTATGTATCTTTTGAATTAGTGTTTTTGTTTTCATTGGGTAAATATTCAGTAGTGGAATTATGGATCATATGATAATTCTATTTTTAAGTTTTGAGGACCCTCCATACTGTTTTCCAGAGTGGCTTCACCAGTTTGCATTCCCACTAAAAGTGCAAAGTGCACAAGGATTCCTTTTTATCCACAATTTTAGGTGTGTTTTTATGATAGTTAGACATGCTCAAAGTTTGAAGAACCAACTAATTCTATAAAATTTGCTGTGAAAAATAGCAGTCAATCCCTTACCTACTCTCCCTCTGCCTGGGAGCAAACGTAACCACTTGCATCTCCTTTTTAGCCAATTATTTTGGTTTTTACCCCTGTGGTTCTAAATAACTGCCTACAATTGCTCTTATTGATTTTTTTATCTTAGGTTTTATTTCTTGATAGGTTGCTATGATTTTTTGCTACAGAAATTGGGGATTTATCTCTTTCCTCCTGTACTTCCAAGTCATATGCACATTTCCCCATTCTCCTATTCTCTTGATAAAATGATATGGTAGTTTTGGGTAGATCAATAGGTAAAGTTTACATTATTGTAGTTATGTAAATTTTATTGATAGATGCATAGTATAGTAAAATATGATGATTGTCCTTCCCTCCCCAAATTTTCTTTACTCTGGAGTTGTCTTGCATTGTAGGTTGGTGTGTCCAGAAAGCAAACTGTGAGACGGAGCTTAGTGTGTAGGATATTTATTAGGGAAAGTACCCTTAGGATCAACACCTGTGTATAGAGAGGAAGAAGATAAATTGGGGATTTGGGAGAGAGAGAAGATATGAGCTCAGCCTTGACTGGTGTTATGGGAGCTCTGGGGCTAGAGTGGTCCTTACAAGTGGTTCCTCCAGAGTTTCTTTGTTTAGCGTCCTTGCGTTAACCACTAATTTAACCTTGAACCCTTAGCTAGTTGTCAAAAATCTCCTCTTAATGCATTAGTTTGCACCAGGATGTTCAGTGCATTCCTGTCTTCTTAAAGAAGTCTCTCCTGGATCCTTGGACCTGCTCCAGGCTGGACTGGTGACTGCCTGGGGCCCACTGTCATCCTGAGGTCTCCTCTCACCATCATCCTGGCTGCAGGGCATCTCACTGTATACTGTATACACTCAGCCTCACTGTATAGAGGCTGTGGTTATTGTACTCTCTGGTATTAAATATTCTGTCTTCCTGGGTCCCATGCCTTCCTTTTCTTTAGTTTATTCCCTTGTTTTAGTGGAACATATCTTTCGGTAACATCCCTAGGAAGCAATCAGCTATACATTTTCTGAGATCTTACATGTATGAAAATGTTATTCTGTTCTTACAGATTCCTAGTTTGGAAAAATATAGACTTCTAGCTTGGAAATACTTTTTCTTAATTTAAGATGCATTCCCTCATGCCTTCTAATTTCCAGGGTCACTACTCAGAAGTCCAAAGCCATTCTGACGACTGACCCTTTGTATGTGACCTGTGTTTTCCTTCTGGGAGCTTGTGGCGTCTTTTTTTTTTATTTCTGATGATGAAATTTGCCTAGGTGTGTGTGTGTTTTCATCCATTATTAGGCACTTAATAGGCCCTTTCAATTAATTTGGATTAATGGGCTTCATTTCCAGGAATTTTCTTTTTCTTTTTCTTTCTTTCTCTTTTCTTTTTTTAATGTTTACTTATTTTTGAGAGACAAAGACAGAGTGTTAGCAGGGGAGGGGCAGAGAGAGAGACACACACATACAGAGTCCAAATCAGGCTCCAGGCTCTGAGCTGTCAACACAGAGCCCAACAAAGGGCTCGAACCCACGAACTGCAAGATCATGACCTGAGCAAAAGTTGGGCGCTTAACTGACTGAGCCACCCAGGTGCCCCTCCAGGGAATTTTCTTAAATTATTCCTTGGATGTTTTCCTCCTCTTCTTTTTCTGTTTTCTCTTTCTGGAATGTCTGTTATTGAGATACTATATGCCCTGTACCTCATCTTCCTACTCACTCATTTTCCCATCATTTTGTCTTTGTTTTGGGGAAGATTTCCTCAGTTTTGTCATGTAACACTTAGTAGGTTTTGTAAATGAAATATAACACACAAATGACAATGTGCACAGATCACAAGTGTGCATTTGGATCAGCAAATTACCACCACTGAAACTGAAAACACTTGTGTAACTCCTACCCAGGCCAAGGAATGCAACATTACTGCTGCTCTCAATCCTCACATGGCCCTCCCTCCTCTCCACACCCTCAAGCAATCACTATCCTAACTTCTAACACCATAGATCAATTTTATTGTTTCCGGTGGTTTTCAAACTGCAGTGTACGTGAGAATCAGCTGGAAGATTTGTTAAAACAGATTTCTGGAGCTCATCCTCAGAATTTCTGATTCAGTGTGTACTGAAGGTGGAGAGTTTTCCCTCCTAACAAGTTACCAGATGATGCTGATGCTGCTGAGCTGGGACAGCTCTTTGAGAACTGCTGGCCTATTCTTTAACTGATGACAAATGGAATCATACAATGTGTCCTCTTCTTTTGTGTATGGTTTCTTTTGTTCAACATTAACTTTGTGAGGGTTATCTTCTTTTTTTTTTTCTTAATGTAGCTGAAGTTCATTCATTTTAATTGCTGATAGTAACAGTACACTATGTAGTATGAAGTTATTTATCCATTCTGCTATTGATGGTCACTTGGGCTGTTCCCAGGATTTGGTTACTATGAATAATGGTGCTAAGGAAGTTCCTTTAAAGTCTCTGAGTGAAAATGTGCAAATATTTCTACTGGATATGGATTTATACGTATATATGCAGAAGGGGAATTGCTGGTAGGCTACATGTGTCAAACTCTTCCAAAGTGATTGTATCAATTTTCACTCCACCATCAGGGTGGGAGTACTCTCCTTGCTGTGCATACTAGATAACACTTAATATTGTCAATCTTCTTTTATTTTTAGCCATTCTGATAGGAGTACAGTGGTATCTTATTGTGGTTTTAATTTGCATTCCTAAAATGACTGATGATATTGAGTACATTTTCATTTGTGTTTTGGCTACTTGGCTATCCTTTCTGATGAAGTGCCTGTTCAAGTTTCTTGCTCATTTTTAAAAATTGATTTGTCTCTCTTTTTCTTATTGACTTGTAATGGTTCTTTGTATATTCTGGATATGACCAATTAGTTATTAATAGATATTGCAATATCTTCTTCCCTTCTGTGATTTACCTTTATTCTGTTAATGGTGAATTTTGATAAACAGAAAATTTTGAGTTTTGTGTGTGTGGTGACAGCACCTGAATTCTACTCTGTTAGCAAATTTCCAGTATAAAATAGTGTTGTCAACTATAACCATCATGCTGTACATTAGATCTTTAGACTAATTCATCCTACATAACTGTAACTCTGTACTCTTTAGCCATCTCTCCATTTCTTCCA